>NC_090927.1:219387283-220021566 GCF_040938575.1 Ambystoma mexicanum | reverse complement strand
CATGATTCTGTTGTGAAAACTTCAGGGTAGTGCTTCAAATAGTAAGCCAAATATCCTTTACATGCATTATCAGGTCATCAATGTGACAGAAGAAGGCACAAATCCCTCATTCTTAATTATAATTAAATTCAATGTATTGGTTTGTTCATGTTAACCAAAAAATCATGAACCATAGTTGGCTATTTTCTAAACAGAGAAATAAGACAAATACAATTGTTGGAAAAACAATTTCACAATGGATACTCTCGCTGTTCAGCAGTCACACAGTGAGTGGGTTAGTATCATCTAGTGGTGCAAAAAAAACATTTGTGCACAGTAAATGGAAAGAAACAAGGTCTTTGCAGTTGTATCAACAAGTTGTTCAGTATTTCTAGAACACAAATAGAAGGAATATGCTGGCCAATTGTTTCGTCCCCATGTTGTAGCAAAGGCTGACTGGTAACCCTGCTTTAAGTTGGATGTCCAACAGATAAAGTTTCACGGGTTAGCATGAATTCAGTCAGGGCAGAACCAAATTGGTTTATCCCAAAAAAATGCTTGTAAATAGTGCACAGAAAACAGGGGAAAGTATTGGAAAGGAGAACCCGATTTGTTGGCCCACAAGTAAGGCCAGGTGCACAAGTAGTCCAGCTATACTTAGAGGGACGGAAAAATCAAATCAGGGTGTCCATTGAGTTGCAATAACAGAGGACCAAAACCATCGGTCTACGCCAGGGGGTGGGGCCCCCTAACTAGTTGTAAAGGTCAATGGGGCACGTAAAGTGCTAGGCCTTGGGCTGGGGGCGTTTCGGCTGGAGAATGGAACGCCTTCGTCTGGGCCTCCGGTATGGAAATCTCTGTAGGGATGAAAGGAGAAAGGAAGAGAGAAAAGAAAAAGAGGAATGAGATCTTAAATAAGGCCTCAATACCTAATAAAAGCAAAAATGCTAAAAAGGTAAAGTATTGCTGCCTGGTATGCAAACTGAGTAAAAGATATTGATACTATAATACCAACAAAGTCAGTCATAGTCTGATATGTTAAAATAATGGAGCTGCGAAGGGGCCAAACTGTTGGTGGGAGCCGCTGGACTTCGCCCCGACGGGGCGGGATCCTGTCTTGCACTAGAAACCAGGCATCCACACGCAGGATTAGTCCGGCTATCACGTGATGATGTAGCTTCAGGGGGGTATTAGTTGTCCCGTGTGTAGTAGGAAGGGTCACCTCAAGGGGTGAGAATCTAAAATGCAAGTATAGAAACAACGCTGTGGTAGCATTATGATAGTGTGTGAAACCAGAGACAAAGCTATGGGTATATCACATTATGTCAAGATTTAAAAACAAAAGTCGTCGTACCTTTGTGGGAAGTCTTAATGGGTTAGTTCCCAGTTGGGTGGCGAAGTATGGGTTTGTTGGAGTGCTGCAGGCTGATGCTGACTGTCAGCACTTCTTGTACACCACAGTAAACAGCTGCAGGGAGTAAGTAGAGGGGTGCCGGAATTAGCACAAGGGGGGTGTTGGCGTAGGAAAACAACCAACCTACTTGGAAAAGGGCATGTGGTAAGAGCCTCTAGCATGCTCGAGTACTTACCTGTGGTAGAATCGAGCCTCAATGTTTCCGAAATGTTACTGCGACTGGAGCTCTCCTGAAGCCGCAAGGGAGCTGTACCAACGAATGGTATGGTACGCATGCGCTGATGACTAGTGTGAAGTAGTCCCGCGAATGCGTAAGGCACAGGTTGGCTACAACGTTGTTATGACAACGCTAATGGAATTGCGGCCGCCGTGAATGGGGCCGTGAAAGAGCAGAATTGTGCAGGGAGACTGCTAGTGTGTCCCTCACTGGCACGATCCGAAGCTGGTAATTAAGGTGAAGCATAATAATAGTTAAGAGGATGTGTCTTGGGAAGAAAAGCCAGAAATATGTGTGGCGTAGCCTGGGTAGCTACGGACATGTCATCACAACAGAGGGTGGAAAATGTCAATCAACCTGGTGGTATCATGATGTTCAATGCACTCGATGAGCCGCAGGGCAGGTACTGAAATGTCATGGCGAGGGTACTCAAGGCGAGTGGCAAGCGCTCATAGTCTAGAGATATGGAATTGGACCCGGCTCATCATGTGTGGCACAGTTCCTCTATTGGTTGGTGGAACTCTACACAAAGGTATCAGTGTCAAAGATGTACATGCGGACCACAGGGAATCCTAGGGCTCACATGTTAGTAGAGGTTTGGCCTGCTGTGCGGGGGACGGCATCTACCTTCACCATGATGCCGAACAGTTGGCCAGTAAGGGATGGTATGGTGTAGGTGCAAGAGTACACTGTACAGTTCTGAGGTATAGCAGTGCTGGCGCAATCTGTGCTCCACAGGGCAGATACCCTCAATGGAATCAGGGGTCCTCTTTATTCCCAAGTGACCTTGGCCTCATTCAGGCCGTTGGTTAATGTCTGGAGCTTCAAAATCCACCACGCTTCCTTATGTTTGAGAGCATTTCTGATGTTGGTATTGCTCTCCAACTTGTCGTTCACCCACCAAGTAAAGTCATCAGGACTATGGTGGAATTCAAGAAAGTGGGAGACCAATGGGGCATTCTTTGTTTTACAGCGGATACGTGAGCGGTGTTCACTTATCCTTTTGTTGACCGGTCTTTGGGTCTGACCCACGTACCTTAAGCCGTAGGGACACTCAATCAAGTGGATTGCATTGTTAGTCTTGCAATTCGAAAAATGTCTGAGTGCCCAATCTTTATTTCCAGTCTTAAATGTTTTGACCTTCTTGGTTAATTTGCATGCTACACACTGGCCACATGCGTGGTGGCCCGAGAGATCCCTCAGGTTCCAAAGTGTTGTCCTAGTGGTTTTATTTAAGCGGGCATGGATTAAATGTTCCTTTAGATTTCTGGCACTGAGTGCCATTCTGGGCGGTGCTCCGTTGGGCAGACTCAACTGTATTAGTGGCCAAAATTTCTTGATAATCTGCTGGACTTTGGTGGTATTCTGTCCAAAGGTGGTAACACATGTTATTCTGTCTTTGTCAATGCTCCTGTTTTTGGGAGTAAGGAGAGCTTTGCGAGGGGTGTATAATGCTCTTTTGTTTGTACTCCTTACCAGTTTCTTCGGGTATCCCCTTACCCTCAGTCTTTGTTCTAATTCCGCTGCATGTTCTTTGAATCATCCAATTTCCGTACAGTTGTGTCGTACTCTTAGAAATTGTCCATATGGCAAATTGTTCCGCAGATTGCTGTGGTGATTACTACTGTAATGCAGTAGGGTGTTGCGATCTGTTTCCTTTCTGAATAGATTACAGGAAAGTCTGTCTTCATTTACTTCTATTCTGAGGTCAAGGAAGTTGATGCTTTCCAGGCTACAATTCATAGTGAATTGGATTTCCCTAGTTTGATGGTTCAGATGGTTCAGCCACCCGTGAAAGTCATTAAGTGTCGTCATTGCCCCATGCCAAATAAAGATGATGTCATCTATATACCTGAACCAATTGGAGATATGGCTCAGAGTTCTGTTGTGCAAATACATATCTTTCTTTGTAACTTGCCATGAAGATGACTGCCAAGCTCGGAGCGAAGGCAGCTCCCATGGCCGTTCCGTTGGTCTGTATGGAGTAGTCATCATTAAATGTGAAGTAGTTTTTGGTAAGAGCCAGTTCGAGGAGTTCAGTAATGAAATTGACTGGAACCCATTTGTCCGTCAAGTGGTGGGTAAGGAGGTCCCTTATGCATTCTATTGCTGCTTCCTGTGGAATGTTGGAATAGAGTGCAGCAATATCCATTGTAACCAGTACATCTGTGGTCTTATTGAAAGGTAGGTTCTCGAATTTATTGATGGTGGACATCGTGTCCCTGAGGTATGTTCTTGTGGTCTGGCTCAACGGCTTCAGAAAATGGTCTATAAATTTGCACATCGGTTCCAAGATGGAACCACACCCGGAGACAATGGGTCTCCCTGGCGGGTTTGTTATACTCTTGTGGATTTTGGGGAGGGCGTAAAAGGCTGGAATTCTGCCCTCTGAGGTGTTAAGATATTTTTCTTCTTTTTCTGTGATCCAACCTTGTTCAAGAGTGAATCTGGTGGTCTCTTGAATGATGTTTTTGATGTCCTCAGTGGGATCTTTTTTGATTCTTTTGTTGTTGGTTGCATCATTGAGCAGTGTTGCCACCATAAGTTTATATTGGCTAGAACTCTGGACAACAATTCCCCCTCCTTTATCGGCACTCTTGATAATGATCTTAGTATTGTTTTCAAGGTATTGGCCTGGGATCATTCTGTAGTTTACTTACTTCCTTACGAATGCATTTTTCAAATGTTGTTACCGAATACGGAATGTCATTGTCATTCGGGGTAAATGAAGATTTGGGATGCAGACCAGTATCTACTGGTTGTTCATCGTACTCAGAGTCCTGAAAATGTATCTTGAGACGTATGGTTCTGAAGAAACCTATGTTCCTTATCGAGTACAAACCAATCAGTGAGATTAGTAGGAACATAGGATAGTCCTTTAGAAAGGACAGAAAGTTCTGTCTTGGTAAGGGTTGTGTCTGATAGGTTCAACTTCTTCAGAGGAGATACCAGTGTTTAACCTAACAGCGGTTGCGCCGTCGCCCTCTGTTGGGTCTCCAAGGTGGGTATTGGAACATGGGCATGGGTTGGGGGCCCCAGTAAGGTCCTTGGAGCCCCCCTTGGCCTAAAAAAGGCAGTGGTCGAAAAAAATGGAGGGAAGGGCATGTTCCGATTCGGTATCTGTGGGCCATAGGCGTGGTTAAGATCTCCCTGGCTTGAACCTGAGCCTGAACTAGATATATCACTGAAGGAGACCCACTTTCTTTTTTGTTTAAAAGCTGCCATCTGGTTTTGCATCCTTTCTTTCTCTTTATTTTCTTTATATTCTGGACACAGGTATGGATATATAGTTTCCAGCTTGAACTTTTTTATATCCTTAGCCAATTTTTTATGCTTTTTTCTAATGTTTCAGACATAAACTGGTCCATAGTAGTCAAGTGACTCCAATAAAGCACTCCCACTAAGTCAGTGCCTTGTCTGGGATTGCTCAAGGGAAGCCTTTATTTATATATTTTTATAGCAAGTTATACCCTGAATGATAAACCCTTGTATAACACCCCTCTCTATGAATCCCCCTGATCTCACTGAGCCAAGGTTTGTTTTGCAATTTAAAAGATTTATTGGAAAAATTAATATATATCACACTTTTATAATAAATTAATATTTGATAGCACCCTTATGAATATAATGTTGATCAACAATAGATAATCTGACACTAGCACACTTCTTTACAATCAATGAGGAGTTAGTATAGGAAGGATAAGGTAGCAGAAAATACTTTTATGGTTTCAAGGAAAAGCAATGAGGGAAATATTGCAGGACAGAATAAACTTGATATGATTTCAAAAAAAGATGATCACTTTTTCTTTGACAATTCCCTCCCCCGCTGTGCAAGAGAAGGAGATGGAAGGAGTGCACACAATTCTCAGGAATACAAATGCAATACAAATTTCCAGTTCCCCCCCAGCGAGCTTAGAGGAAAACAGGTATGATTATAAAGCAGGCAAGATCCTTTTAAATGTGGTGGCAATAAAGTGAAAAATATGCTGAAAATGCTTTTAATTACCTCTAGAGGTTCAGGGTGAGTGAGAGATACTTTAATCAGGTCAGGTCAGCCCTACCAATGATTCAGGGATGGTTATCAGGTTGAAAACGGGATTCAGTAATGGAAGCAAAAGACAGATATTTTTACACGTGGTTGAAATGAAGCAAACTGTCAATTCGCGGCACTTTTTTCCAAGTGCGTCGATCGCGATTACGGAGGAACTATAAGGAGTAGCAAGTCGTTCCTAGCACCTCCGATTCCAAAGATAGACGATTTTATGAAGGTAGTTTTTCAGAAATGAAATGATGATTCAAAATGGCAAAATGACAATTTTACAGGTTTAAAATCGGAGAAGGGACAATTCTATGATGCAGTTCTGGACAGGTTAAAATGGTTTGGATCAGATTATTTTAGACTAAGAGATTGGTTCTGGCACAGTTCTAGCTGAGTACTCACACTCTAAAGTTGAAATAGGCCGTCAAGGTCTGATCAGGTTTAGATTGGACTCCTGGCGGGTGGTTCTGAAGTCACAGCTCTCTGGGTCAGCTCTGCTCTGCACTTCACAGCGGTCTGGTCTGGGACTCTCTGGTTCTGGTCTCTCTGGATACAGCACTGCTTTCTGGGTCTGCTACCGGTTCTGGCAAAAGTTCTTGGAAAAGTATCCAACAGCTCGCCCGGCTGTAGAATAGTTTGGTTGGATTCTGAAGGCCTGCTGAGAAGAGTTCTCAGCTTGTGGGTTAGGCCTTTGCTTTAAGTTCTGCAGTCTATCTGGAGTCTAAATTCTGGATGTTCCTTCTAGATGTTGTGTGGTCCGGCAAAATGCTCTGCAAGAAAATGGAAAATGAAAACCTTTGCCTGTCCAAGCAGTCTCTTTTTAAGTGTTCGGCAAGTGGGTGTGTGCGTGGGCATAACTAAGCCTGCCCCTCACAACTTATCATTGGCCAAGTCCTTCTCTCTCCCTTGATTGGGGGAAGGAATGGAGTGTCATCAGACATTAATTTTATGGCATACAGAAAGAACACTCCCCTTGTCAATTTGCCCACAAATCCCTTTTTGATCCAAATACATATTTATCTATGTACCATTTTTCTAATATTATATGTCCAGTTAACATGTTTTCTGTAGCACCAAACTATCCGATCCCTGTCTTTGTAAGATGTCGTGTCCACCTATGACAGAATTCTGCCATTTTCATACAGATAACTACCTCTAAACTTTTCCAGATTTTACACAAATGTGCACAAGGAATATGGGTATCAGATAAGGTGTCAGATTTTTAACATACATACATTTGGAGTAACAACCTATTTTCCGCTACTACCCCCCCAGAACATACCACCGAGTCCTAACACCTCTTAAAATGTGCACAGAAAAAATCACAAGAATTATATTATTTATATAATTTTGACAAGTCCGCACTATGAATTATCCATCTTTTTAAAATTATGCTCTGGCCCAGAGGGGTGTGGTTTCCCAAAGCACATGGTGGAATTTCTGGTTTGTCCACTTCCTCCAGCTCAGCTTGCTCACAGAGGCACTGCCCCTCCAAGTTTCTCCCAAGAGGAAGCTATTTTACGCCCCCCCCCAATATAACATTTGCCTGCCAAGGAAAGTACATTGTTCTGTTTCCTTCCAGTCCTAGGTGCCACTCCCCTGATTCAATCAGAGAGGTGTCATCTCCTTTTGGTGGGGGCAGCAGAATGCAGCCAGGCCTAGGAAGAGTGGCTGGGCAAGTTTAAACTCCTGTCAGGGCTAGTTTCCAGGCAGAATTCAATCTCTTTAAGCCAGGCTTCAGCTAAATGTCACTTTTGTTCCAGTTTTTCTACATCCAAATCAAACTTACAATTTTTACAATTGCAGCTAGAATGCTGATTCTAAGTTCAAAACTATGACATTTAACAGTTGCAAACTATGTGACACTCAACAGTAGGTCACTCATTTATTTTAAACATTTAGATTTTAGTGGCTTTCAGTCCAATTTAACTTAAGCTGCTGACATCCACAGCTCAGCCAGTTTCATTATGAACATTATTTTAGGCTCTTTCTTTTCCTTCCCAGATTTTGTATGCACACAAGACTTCATTCTGCCAAATGTCTGCTGGTGTTCAGTGAGATTTTTGAATATCTTGCAATGTTATAAATAGGCATTTTGAGCTTGCATTCAGAGAAACAAAAGGTGATTTCAAAGTGTTTTTGAGCTAACACGCACTGCTGTTTTTCCTTTGGCACACATTCCACTCATGGCACTCCTGCCCCATCATGCTTGCACTGGTGGGTGGCAGGTTAGGCGACCATTTTGGTGTGCGCAAAAACTGCACGGTTTTCCTGGATTCTGGCGCAATGTGGGCTTTTCGGCCATCTTGGATTTTCTAAGCCCACAGCACCAAATGTTGCAGCATAATAGCTCGAACGTGGGTCAATACACCTGACAAAGCCCTCCCGCCCGACTGCACTTTGATTTCGAGTCAAGGGGGAGTCGGGTGCAAAAGATGTTTTGATCCACGCGCTGGGATGTCCACATCATCTTCTTCCGATTCCGCAAATGGCAATGTTCAGCATCTTTTCCGATTCCGCAGATGGCACAGTTCAGCATCTTTTCCTTCATCAGAGTGGATCGATCAGTTCTCCTTGCCGGTCCTGATGGGAGTATTGGGCGGTATCCCGGGCCCCTCGGGTCTTTGCTCCCGGTCCCCGGGTCGTCCTCCTTGGTCAGTCTCCATGGTTTCATCTCTCCTAGGATGACAAAGCAAAGCGGCAATACCTATTCATAGACATTTCTCCCCCACTATTGATATAGTGAGGCGGCATATACATTTTATAAATCAAAAGACAAGAACGTATACATTTTTTTTTAATCAGGAGACAATTTGCATTCAAGAATCATAGAATTTGATAGGCTATATGTGGAATATTTTAGGGTTGGAACTGAATTACTCTGGAGCGGCCCCCTCTGGTATTGCAGAGGACTCCTCCAGTTGCTGCAAAGAGTGCCTGGGATGGCAACACTTTAGCTGATTAATATGGACCCACTTCTCTTCCCCTTCCGCCAAACTACCTTTGGGGATGCGGATCTTGTAAGTGACTGGAGAGATCTTGTCTACAATTTCAAACGGTCCTTCCAGGTAGGCAAACATTTTCGCTGTTTGGCCTGGTTCCTTTGGAAATTGTATAGATGGACCCGGTCTCCCACATTATATACTTAGCTGGAAGTTTTCAAATCGTAATGGGTCTTCATGCTATCAGCTGATCTTTCTAGATTTCGCTGAGAATAGGCAAAAGCATGTTTCCTTAAATTCTCCACATACTCATGAGTTGTGGAGGCATTTATCAACGTTTGCTCTTGGGTTCTGTAGAGCAACTGCTGGGGAAGCACCATCTTGCGTCCAGTCATCAGCTGAAATGGTGACATTTTAGTTGCAGATGAAGGGGTAGATCTGATGGCCATTAGGACCAGAGGTAATCGGATATCCCAACTTGGCCCAGAATCTGCCACAAACTTTTTTAATATGCTCACAATGGTCCGGTTGTAGCGTTCTACTGCCCCAGAAGAAGATGGCCGGTAAGCAACATGTAGCTTCTTTTTGATCCCCAGTATCTCCCACATCTTAGTCATTACTTTGCTGGTAAAATGGCTACCTCTGTCTGACTCAATCCTTTGGGGTAGACCAAAACGTGAAAAGATGTGGTTGATCATCAGGGCAGCTGCTGTTTCTGCCTTGCAGTTTGGGGCCGGGAGACATTCCACTCATTTGGTAAATAAGCATGTCACCGTCAACATGTACCTATTCCCCCTAGAGGAGCAAATCACGGGGCCTATGAAGTCGATTTGCAAATCTGACCATGGCAGTGTCATCCCGCTCTTCTGGAGAAGCGCACGGTGTGTGAGGGATGTTGGCTGAAAATGTGCACACACAAGACACCCCTTCAAGTATTGGTTGAGGTCCTGCCCCATGTGTGGCCAGTATGCAACCCCTCTTAAGATTTCAAGTGTTGTATAAAACCCCCTATAACCGGCGGTGGCCGCATCATGGGCGTGACTTAACATCAGGCTTCGGAATAAGGTAGGAACCACACACTGATCATGGCCAGCTTGGGATTTCATTACCAACAAACCGTCTTGGATTCGGAACATCTTTGGACATTTCATCAACACTCGAAGGTCCTCTTCCCAATGTAATCGGTATCCGTCAGGGGAAAGTTCTCAGGGTCCTCAATGTGTTGGTAAAACTTACCAATTATTGGATCCCCTTTTGAGCCGTAATCAAATCAGCATCTGGGGTCTCCTTACTCCATTGTGCAGTTGAAAGATCATTGTGAGCATTTGTCTGGGACCTAGTGATAGCAGTGACCTGGATTTCCCCCAACAGGGACTCAATCTCTATTAGATCCCCTTGGATGGCCCCGGTTTTGGCCAGCTGATCAGCTAAGTCATTTCCAGTTTTGTCTGGTCCCTCTACTTTGGAATGACCCTTGATCTTCTTCCAATAGATGGTCATCCCATTCATGGTGACCAGATCATCAATATTTTGGATTAACTTCCCATGTTTCAAGGGTTTATTAGCACATAACATGCCTCTGGTTTTCCAGTTAACCAGGTGCTCCACAAACCCGTTCTGTACATAATCTGAATCTGTGATTATGACCAGTTTGTGGAGTTGATGTTGGACAGCAGTGAGGATGGCCTGATGCACAGCCATCAATTCTGCCACCTGACTACTTCGGGGACCAATTTTGTACCCAGCGGAGGGTTCTGGGGACTCATTCAACCATGCATTCCCTACGCCGGCCACCAGTTTTTTCTCCCCATTGTTGTCAACATGGTAAGAGCATCCATCCACATAGACAGTGGGCATACCCTCACACTTGTCTTCTTCAAATACTTTGTGTGGGGAATTAAGGTATGCCTCCATGTTGTCCTTGATTTTCAGACTTTCATCCTCGAGACAGTTTTCTCTGGCACAATCATGCAAGTCAGCCAGACCTTGCGCAAGGGGACTCTTCTTGTTTTGGCCATATCTGACCTCCACAGGAAAGCCTTGCATTGACAGAATCCAGGAAGTAATTCTGGAATTACTCACATTTCCGGCTCGGATTCTGTCACTTTGGAGATATTGCAGAGGCTGGTGTGGAGTCTCCACTATGATGTGTTCCCCCTGGATGAACGGACAGTAATTCTTCAATGCCCACACCGTTGCCAGGAGTGCCTTCTCACTATCGTTGAATTTTTCCTCCACAGAGGATAAAGTTTTGCTCGCATAGGAGATTACTTTATTGACCTTGTCATGCTTTTGGTATAATACTGCCGTCAAGCATGTATTAGAGAACCCTGTCTCCAGGAAAAATTCCTGGTTTCTGACAGGGTAAGCTAGGCAAGGCGCTTGTGAGAGGCTTCTTTTGAGTTGTCTTACTGCCTCGGATTGTTCTGGACCCCATTCCCACTTGACCCCCCCTCTTCAAAAGATGAATCAGGGGTCTAGGGACCTCTACGTAGCCCTCAATAAACTTTCTGCTGTAATTAGTCAGTCCAAGGAGGATCCTTAGTTCCTGCAGAGTTGTGGGATCCTTCAGTTTTTGGAGTGCTTCCACTTTCTTTTCCTGGGACAGAGACCCTGACGAGTAATCTCATGCCCCAAGAAATTAACACGGGTTCCACACCACTGTGCTTTCTGAAAGGAAAGTTTTGCTCCGGCGGCCCTCAACTGGGTCAGAACATAACGGATCTCCACTATATGTTCCTCCACAGTTGAACTTTTGATGAGGACATCATCTACATAAGCCAGGTTACCCCTTGCACCCAGGTAGGGCATGGCCTTGTGTAGGAAAATGTTGAACTCATTGCCGGAGTTGAGGTATCCTAAGGGAGTCTGGGTCCATGTGTACTGCTGGCCCCCAAAGGTAAAAGCCAGTTTGTATTGGTCCTCCCTACTGACAGGCACAGTCCAATATCCATTGGTCAGGTCTATTGCAGTGAATACCTGTGACCCCTGAATCTGGGCCAGCCCTTGGTCAATGTAGGGAAGAGGCCATCGGGAAGTATGGACCCGTTTGTTGAGCTCCCTAAGGTCGGCGCAGAGTCACCACTAGCCGTTTGGCTTCAATATTCCCAGCACCGGATTATTGAAGGTGCTGTGTACTGGACGGATTATTCCCCGGGACTCAAGGTTCTTTAATTATTTCAGTAAGGGACTCCATTGATGCGAGAGGCAAGTGATATTGCTTCACAAACACTGGAGTCATGCCAGGGTCTGTGGGAATTGTTGTGTGGATGTCGGTGCGACCACAGTCATGAGTCTACCGCAAAGAGATCTTGGAAATCCAAGAAAACTTTTTTCAACTTTTGCTTCTGTTCCAGAGTCACACAGGCATCCGCTAGGTTGACTCTCTTCCACCATCTGCCTGAAGCCTGGAAAGACTTCTGGTTTTGCTATCTCAGCAGCCTCCTCCAGCTGGGTGGAGAAGTCCCTGGTCAGAGTGCTGATTTGGACCGGAGGCTTCAGGTGGGAAAGACAGCCCTCATGGACCTGGAAAATCACCTCATCCCCTCTGAAGTCACAAGTCACATCTTCCTTACCATAAGGGCAAGAAGTGTACACCAGGAAGTTCCCCCCATGCCGGGTAAAGATCCTGTCTGGTGTTGTATTGTCATCACTGTCACTGTCACTGTCAAAACAGTCCTTGGGGATTGGTCCTAACAGTTCATTTCCTAAATCAATGGAGAAATGTCGGTCATCAACCGCCATTCCAATAATGGTGCCTGAGGCTATAGTAATACTCTTTAAATCGCTGTTATCCACCTCTATTGGAATGGTGTGATGTTCTATGTTGACTAATGGTGTTGGGTTTACCCCCAACCCTTGCTGTTGGAGAGAAGCATTTGGATGAATATAAGCATCAGGGTTTTTCAATTTTTGTCCTCTTAACTTTCACTTCCAGGGAGAATTGTCAGGTCCTTTCTGGGATGGCGACTTCCTCTTTAACCTGAATTACAACTGCATAAGGTAGCAATTGAGCTGACCTAAATGCTTTTTCTGGATCAACAAAGCCCATGGGATTAACCGCTAATCGGGACCAAGCTTTGAAGTTTATTAGGTCCAAACTAATGGCAAAGCGATTGAGAATGTCACTGCCTACGTAAAAGGCGGCAGCGACGTCTCGCACAACCCAACAATTATGGACTATGCTCTTGTTGCCAATGGAGATTTTGAGCATACACCTGCTAGGCAGAAGATGTTTGTAATTGGGTGTTTCCAGATCCATTTCCCATTTGTCTATCAGTTTGAATGTGGGAATGGCTGGATCTTTTGGGAGTTGGCGGCACATGGCTTCGCTGATGAAGCTCTTACCGTTATTCACACACACTCGGGCGAGAACAGAGTCCTTCCCCGGGGATGAACAACTGCTCTCCAATTTGCTGAATATCAGCTAGGCTCTGAGCTGATTTCACATCTTTCTGGACTATCGGAGTGGGAATGTCCGATTGTGGATTAGTAAAGAATTTTAGAGTGTTTCCTTCCAGTGTGGAATACCACCTTAAACTGGAAGGAAGGTTTATTTTCAGAAATAGAGGCTCTTTCTTTTCCCAGATTTTGTATGCACACAAGACTTAATTCTGCCAAATGTCTTCTGGTGTTCAGTGAGATTTTTGAATATCTTGCAATGTTTGAAATAGGCATTTTGAGCTTGCATTCAGAGAAACAAAGGTGATTTCAAAATGTTTTTGAGCTAACAGGCACTGCTGTTTTTCCTTTGGCACACATTCCACTCATGGCACTCCTGGCCCATCACGCTCGCAGTGGTGGGTGGCAGGTTAGGCGACCATTTTGGTGTGCGCAAAAACTGTGCGGTTTTCCTGGATTCTGGCACAATGTGGGCTTTTCGGCCATCTTGGATTTTCTAAGCCCACAGCACCAAATGTTGCAGCATAATAGCTCGAACTTAGGTCAATACACCCGAAATAGTGTTAATCTCTTTTAGTTTTTCTCTGGCATTATCCAATCTAGTGTTGGTCAGGAATTTCCCTTCCTCCTTTTTCAATTCCCCCTGTATTTTTGTGTGGATTCTTCTAGCAGTGGTAATAGTAAGGGCCATCAAGTCCCTACTACATTTTGTAGAGATTTTGCTAAAATCTAGCATATATTCGGGGACATCCAAAAATAAATCTGGTTCGTTCCTAACCAATAAACCCAATGGTACCAGACTTGCTCTAAGGTACTCGCATAGACAATGCCCATGTACTTCGCTACGAAAGCATTTTTTCTTAAGTTTCAATAATTCCTCACCTGAGGCGGTAGTTGCAATTAGTTCATTAGCTCGTTGTATATTAAACATGGATGGACCAAGTATAATATTAATGATCTGGTCTTCAGAAAAGCTCAATGTGTGGTCCATGATAAAGATGGACGGGCGGGGAAAAACCCTGCAGCAAGAGGATAACGCAAATGATAGAGATAGGTAAAATAGGTACCCGTCAGTGAAAAACCCTGCGCCTCCCGCACGGTGGCCTATAAGCAGCTCCAAAGAGTTAGAATCTCTCAAATCAAAATTCTCTCAAATGGCGTGGTCGATAGACCACTTTTTGCAAAATTGTCAAAAAGTTAGTCATAGATCCCTACTACAGTGAAACTAACTTGATACTTTTTAACGAAATGGATAGCCCCTACTGTGGAAGGAAATGGGCTGTAGTACAATGGAGAACGTGCCTTTTCGGTGGCGGCTGCTAGAGCCTGGAATGAGTTGCCTATGGCTCTTCGTGCTACGGAAGACCACTTCACTTTCCGCCGGCTGCTTAAAACTACTCTGTTCTAAGTCTCTCTCTCCTTGGTGTTGTTACTGTACTGTTTTTGATTCCTCCTGCTGTAGCCAACGCCAAGATGCCTTAGGGTGTACGTGCGCTTTACCAAGTTCACATAACATAAAATGGAGAACGAAAAAGGCTCCAACCACAGATAAACTTCAAGACACTAACCTAATGTCGGGGTGTCTGCATGATTCTGTTGTGAAAACCTCAGGGTAGTGCTTCAAATAGTATGCCAAATATCCTTCACATGCATTATCAGGTCATCAAATGTGACAGAAGAAGGCACAAATCCCTCATTCTTAATTATTATTAAATTCTATTTATTGGTTTGTTCATGTTAACCAAAAAATCATGAACCATAGCTGGCTATTTTCTAAACAGAGAAATAAGACATAAAAACAATTGTTGGAAAAACAATTTCACAATGGATACTCTCGCTGTCCAGTAGTCACACAGTGAGTGGGTTAGTATCATCTAGTGGTGCAAAAAAAACATTTTTGTGCACAGTGAATGGAAAGGAACAAGGTCTTTGCAGCTGTATCAACAAGTTGCTCAGTATTTCTAAAACACAAATAGAAGGAATATGCTGGCCAATTGTTTGGTCCCCATGTTGTAGCAAAGGCCGACTAGTAACCCTGCTTTAAGTTGGATGTCCAACGGGTAAAGTTTCACGGGTTAGCTTGAATTCAGTCAGGGCAGAACCAAATTGGTTTATCCAAAATAAAATGCTTGTAAATAGTGCACAGAAAACAGGGGAAAGTATTGGAAAGGAGAACCCGATTTGTTGGTCCACAAGTAAGGCCAGGATCACAAGTAGCCCAGCTATACTTAGAGGGACAGAAAAATCAAATCAGGGTGTCAATTGAGTTGCAATAACAGAGGACCAAAACCATCGGACTACGCCAGGGGCTGGGGCCCCCTATCTAGTTGTAAAGGTCAATGGGGCACGTAAAGTGCTGGGCCTTGGGGCGTTTCGGCTGGAGAATGGAATGCCTTCGTCTGGGCCTCCGGTATGGAAATCTCTGTATGATGAAAGGAGAGAGAAAAGAAAAGGAGGAATGAGATATTAACCTCTTTAGTGCCAAGGACGATCTATCTCGTCCTTGGGATTACCTCCCTGTTGCCAAGGACGAGATAGCTCGTCCTTTCAGGCACTCTGTTTTGTGTGATCCCTGCAAATCACCCCTTCCTAAACTTGGAATTTTGTCTACTTTTCAGAAATATATTTTTTCTACATCATTTTATTGGCATTTAAAAAAAAAAAAAAAAAAAAAACAAATGTTCGCCCTTTCTGCTTATTTTCTCTCACCCCGCTATGGCAACCTAGGATTCCTGGGTGGCGTTACGACCGCCTACATGTGGGAAAAAAAGGAGCCAAATTTGGCCGAGATATCTCATGTAACATAAAAGTTACAAGCCATTGAAAGGCCACATACCGAAATCACCAGAAAAAGCCCTGTCACTGGGGGGAAATACTCATGGCAGTTAAAGGGTTAAATAAGGACTCAATACCTAATAAAAGCAAAAGTGCTAAAAAGGTAAAGTATTGCTGCCTGGCATGCAAACTGAGTAAAAGATATTGATACTATAATACCAACAAAGTCAGTCATAGTCTGATATGTTAAAATAATGGAGCTGCGAAGGGGCCAACCTGTGGGTGAGAGCCGCTGGACTTCGCCCCGACGGGGCGGGATCCTGTTTTACACTAGAAACTAGGCATCCACATGCAGGATTAGTCCGGCTATCACATGGTGGATGCAGCTTCAGGGGGGTATTAGTTGTCCCGTGTGTAGTAGGAAGGGTCACCTCAAGGGGTGAGAATCTAAAATGCAAGTATAGTAACAACACCGTTGTAGCATTATAATAGTGTGTAAAACCAGAGACAAAGCTAAGGGTATATCACATTATGTCAAGATTTAAAAACAAAAGTCATTTTACCTTTGTGGGAAGTCTTAATGGGTTATTTCCCAGTCGGGTGGCGAAGTATGGGTTTGCTAGAGTGCTGCAGGCTGATGCTGACTGTCAGCACTTCTTGTACACCACAATAAACAGCTGCAGGGAGTAAGCAGAGGAGTGCCAGAATTAGCACAAGGGGGGTGTTGGAGTAGGAAAAACAACCAACCTACTTGGAAAAGGGCATGTGGTAAGAGCCTCTAGCGCGCTCGAGTACTTACCTGTGGTAGAATCGAGCCTCAATGTTTCCGAAATGTTACGTGGCTCTCAGTTGCGACTGGAGCTCTCCTGAAGCCGCGAGGGAGCTGTACCATCGAATGGTATGGTGCGGATGCGCTGGGGACTAGTGTGAAGTAGTCCTGCACATGCGTAAGGCACAGGTTGGCTACAACGTTGTTATGACAACGCTAATGGAATCGCGGCCACCGTGAATGGGGCCGTGAAAGAGCGGAATCGTGCAGGGAGACTGCTAGTGTGTCCCTCACTGGCACGATCCGAAGCTGGTAATTAAGGTGAAGCATAATAATAGTTAAGAGGATGCGTCTTGGGAAGAAAAGCCAGAAATATATGTGGCATAGCCTGGGTAGCTATGGGCATGTCATCACAACGGAGGGTGGAAAATGTCAACCAACCTGGTGGTATCATGATGTTCAATGCACTCGACGAGCCGCATTACATAACATCACATTATTCCTTTGACTCCGAGCATTAGTGTCTGGAAACGAGTTCCACCTCGTTTTGAGTTTTCCCAGGAAAATAAATGCATCTCTCCTTATTGAATTATTACACCCCAGTCAAGACCCCTCCGGTGGCCGGGACGACTCTCCAACTGTGCTCCATACCAGAATGACACTGTGCCTGTGTTTAATAGTGTGGCTGGCACACACTAACTCTCAATCAGCAGATTCAGACTTGCCGATGTTCCTTCTACACTGGTCACGCCCTCATACACTGGGATTACTTACACTACAATCTCAGGATGAATATATTCGGCGAAAGCTGTACTATTCACATGCTAGCAGGTGGACAAGCAGCATCAGTAGAGGAGTGATCCCACACACTCAGGCAGTCCAGATCTGAGATTGCTCCAATTAAGGCATTACATACCTTTTGACCGTTAGGACCCGCCGCCTATTCACCACCAGCTGCAAATCAAATCACTGGGACATCACCTCATCCAAGCCATAAGAGAGGGACAGCAAGACTCCCTGAATCTTCCATGCATCTGCCGTTAACGTGTGCCTGCATGTGCATCAGAAAACCAGACCCGGGGTGTATGACCCCACCCCTCTCCATCGCGTACCAGGAAGCAAATACAGCGCAGCAAAACCGCCTCATGAGCACGGGGCAACGCGAACATGTAGGGAACCCATTAGGCCGTTAAATTGTCCAGCACCATTTTGGCTGCATTAAAGGCAATGCCAAGTATGTTGAAAATATAATACAATACATTATAAAGCTGAAATATCCAAGTCCATATATTTAAGCCCCATGAGGGAAATCCCATTATACTGCAGGGGGATCTGCGTCCCAAATCCACATCAGAGCCTCCTTGGGGTCTTGAAACACATCACCTTAATGTTCTTCTCCCTGACCAGTCTCTTGGCCTCTCCGAATGCTTTCCTCAGTATCACCACCTACTTGGGGAAGTCTGGGAATAAAGCCAGGGATTTCCCTTTGTACATCAAACGTCCCATGTCCTTTGCATCTTTCAGGACCTTCTCCTTGGCAAACACCCTGGTAAACGCCACCAACACTTGTTTGGGTCTAGTAGGAATTAATTTGCTAACCCTTTTATGCTTAAACCACATTGGTATCCTGTAGCGTATCTGGACCATACACCTACATCAAGACACTTTTAACGTAATTCTCTTCCTCCCCCCCCCAAATTGGGATGTCTGCCTTTTAAATTCAAGTCCACGGTCTTAGCTTGCAATTTCTCCAGTTCCAGCTTCATGTCTTTGTAGGCTCGGTAGTTGCCCAATATCTCCGAGTAGGGGACCCCCCCCCTTTCTCCTGTTCGATCTTGTTAACTCTACCTTCCAGAGCAGAGACTTTCATGGGGGAGGGGGATCTGTAAAAGTGGATTGTGTGTCCCCGACATCCGGTGCCACCTTTAGTAGAAAAGCATAAATGTCCTTTGTCCTTGGGCCCTGGGGCTTCTTCCATCACTGTTATTGACTATTTTAGGGGAGCGTTGTCTGCAACATCAATAATCTTCTTGCTTATATTCATATCTATATAGAAATCTGCAATGCAGGGGGCCAGGAGCTTCTGGTTTATGCTGCAGCCTGGTCAGCAAACATTCCGGAATGAAACCTTAGTTAAGGTGCAGTTAAGTTGAGCAAATTTAACACAACCAAACACTTGAAATTCTGGGGATGTGGGAAGTCATGAACAGCTTCATTCTGCACCCCCCCCACCGTTGATGTCGCTCATGATGCCATTTTGTACGTCAGTGTGAATCCCTGCTGTTATAGTATGCATGTGCTCATGGGCTTTGGAACGGGGGTTGGGGGGACGCAAAGTTAAGATGGTCATCCCTTCCCAACATCGACTGAATTTCAAGGGTTTTGTTGTGTTAAATCTGATCACCTTAACTCTCTCTTAACTAAAGTTCTTTCCCCAAATTTCAAGGGTTGTGTTATACCATAGCTTCCTCAGGGCCCACTATCTTTGGCCTTCAGCCATGGCCTATGTACATGTTAGACCAATAGATTTTTTTGGGGCCCACTGGCCATGTCACACCATTAATTTGTAACAAAACACCCATTGCCCCCTACCCAGTAGAGGTAGGCAGAGCAGATGTTAAAACTTGTTTTCCAACTCCGTATTCCCACAATGATTTCACAGTAATCATTTCCGATAAATTCCAGTGTGGCAGCTCAAGGATTCCTTTGATAACGGGAAACAATATTCTAAATTCAAAAGTCTTTCTCGTCCGCACAGACTAATCATGTGTCTTCCTTTTTCACAGGTCCCCCCACTCAATTACTTTTTCTCTCCCTAACTCATGTGATGCACATTTTCTCCAGGCATGTCCCCAGGTAAGCCAAAAACATTTCTACCCATAACCGGCTCCACAACCCATCCCCCAACTTCACATGGGGTCTTCTTTCCCGCTCCCGACCACCCGAGTGATTGCTATTGGTATTTATATAGCACCTACGGCCAGGCCATCGACGCACTGTTGTTCAAAACAAGATAAATTTTGGAGTCTTTTTTCTGAAGTCGAGAAGGTTATGAGACTCTCAAAAGGTCATGGAGGGAGATAATTCCAAATCTTGGGGGCATCACTTTCTTCCTCCAAATAGCGTGTTGAGCACTTTTCATTGTCGGCTTCTCCTGGGAATGCAGGAATCGTTTGCATTGAGCAAAATAATAAATAAAAATGCTGCACCGCGAGTCAAACGTTATTAGCAATAGCATTTTTTTTTTAAGTTTATGTCCTCAGGTTTCACATTACCCAATCTAACACACAACACTACAGAACCACATTAACATTTCTGAAACTTAAGGGAACAAGTGGGTTTACTAATCACAAACACTGCTGCTGTGAAGCATACCTGGCTGCTGGTACATTCCAGTCTCCTTTTTTGTTAGCTTGCTTGGCTCTGGCAAATTCGTTGGCTCGGACACTACCGAACATGCCAAAATGGAAACGCAACCATTTCAAAGCGTCCTTTCCTTTGGCCTGTCCGTCAAATGCATTTGCATCCTTCCGACTTGCTTGACTCCTTAACTTTCGCAAATCAGACACTTCCTGTTCTTTTTCTTGCAACATCATGTCACTTCCGGTAGACAGCTTTGGGTCCTGAGTGCTTGACCCCGCCTCCAAATCATCGCAAGCCCTGTCATTCCCTGGTGTTCTCAGATCTGAACCAAATGCAAGGAACAAATTCTTTCCATGGACCTACAAGAATAAAAAAACGTTGTTTTCATCAAGAATTGCGTCTTTGAGGTATGCACATGTACTTTTGTTCTGTGACAAGGTAATCCATTTGTCACCGTTGTAAGAAGAATATGGGGTGTGCGGGGAGACACCCAACAGTGGCGTAGCAAAACATCCCCCCCCCCCCGCGAGCCAAACCAGTGCTCCCCCTCCTGAGCGCCGCCTCCCCATGCTCTGAGCCCCAGACCAGCCTGCACCCTGATGGGTGAGGACTGGCTTGCCCACCTCCCCCCCAGTCCTGGTGTGGCAGGGCCTTCTGCACTGTGGGGGCTCCCGCTACACCATTGACACTCACTCTAATGCAAACCCTGAAGGCGATATTATTGGGACCATCACAAGCACCCCAGCCCTCTCTTCGTTAATTTCGTTAGTGCCTAGTATAGTGGACAGACCCTAGGTCAGTCCAGTGTAAATATGCTTCCTGGGTGAGCAGAACAAAACTGCAGCCTTCTGCGCAGAGTCCCACCCTACTCTATGTTACGAGGTACAAACAGATTAATCAAATGATTTTGTATACTGCCCAGCACATGTGGGCAGATCCATACATGTAACTGAAACATATACACATGATGGGTGCACAAGCCTATTCATGGACCCCAAACGCAGAGCCAAGCAGAAATGGTAAAGGTATAAATCAGCAGTGTCATATAGCAATTATTAGCTATGTAATTCTGTAAACTTATTAATTAAATTGACACTTGTGTAGCTCAGATGGCAATTTAAATTACCCTGTTCAATGCAACACAGATCAGCCTGCAATCCTTTCCTGCCCTCAGGGCTATCTCGACACTCTTTTCTCTGTTGACTGTAGGGTCAATGGAGGGAAGCAAGGAAGCAAGGAAGGAAGGACTAACTAAATAGTGTGTTGAATCTGACAATATCATAATTCCTTTTCAGGGGAAATGCTATTGGAGGGAGGACCATATGGGGGAGGACAAACCTTATGGGAGAGAAGGAGACTCACCGGTAGGAACAGGGTATCCCCCATTCCACTCAGGGTATGACTTCAACCCCTGTAATTCCCAACCCCATAAGGCTTATTGCAAAGTAGAACCAGGTCATCCAATTTGCACTGGCAATCAGACTATATCCTATACCTTTTGTAATAGGACGAGGAAGAGCATGAGCGCAATGCTGAGTGCTGTAGCCACAGAACCAGAGATACAGTCTGGATGAATCAGTTGGATGAATCAAATAGGTGCCGGGACATTTAAAAACCTTGCATAGCGAAGAAGATGGAGATTCACTACCCCCAACAGGGGTCGGGAAGCGAGAGAGAGGCAAGCTGCAGCCGGGCGCAGGAGAGCACCAATCGTCAGGAGAGACTCAGAAATACAACACACAGAGGCCATCAGCCAGGGAAATCTATGGAGAGAAGGCAGAGGCCTAGCGTGTACCGGAGAGTGCAAGGGTCACCAGCAGGAGGCGGCACCCCGCTGGAGAAACTGCAGAGAATCAGCCGAATCCCATTGTCCTGTTGCTGGTGCCAAGCCGGGACGATCCATGAGAACCACAGTAATTCATGGGATACGGAGCAGGGTCGCTGTGCTTCTTGGTGAGGAGCTGCTGAACTAAGGAAGGGGAGTTGGAGCGGACATGAGGCGGAGCCCTTGGTGTAGCTCAGACTATGGGGATGAGTGAGTGGCCCTACATGCTACAATACCTACAGTGGCATTTTGTGACCAGGTGCACAGCTCAGTAATAAGTGCTGGTTTAAGGTAAGGTACGAACCCTTGCTGAGGCGACTGTGTAGGCACATTGCACACAACTTATTGGCTGATTCTCCTGGAAGGTGCTGGAATGCGGGCTGACAGCTGGAGAGCACAATGCCCTTTTTCTTGGCCCCCTCTTTAGGTTTTTTCTGCACTATCAGTCCTATTTCAAATGTTTTGCAGCAGTTTGTGCTTTTTTGGGAACTTGACCGAGTCTGAGAAGGGAGCTGGGAGACCGGGCCGGAGGCCCAGATCTGCTGCTTTAAATGTGGGGGGTGGCCGCAAGTGGATTGGCAGGTCCAGTGGAGGGTGGGGCGCCCCATTGGTGGTTCTGGGAGATCTGCTGCGCTTGCACTGGTACACAGATACTGGATGCCCAATGGCAACAAGAAGCAGGGCCACCTGCAGTTTACACAGAGGTAAGGCCTAGCGCTGTGCAAGGGCGCAATGGCATCTTCCCACTCTGTGGGGCCAGAGGATGAGGTGATGGCCTGCCTGGCCCAGAGTACACCGGGAGAGGCCACAAGTCAGATTCCAGAGTTTAACATTATATTGGCGGAGATGAAAAATGTATTGCATGGAATATAAAATGGACCATATGCAGGAGTGCATTGAGAAGGAGAATGGTGCCTCAGGAAAGCTGAACACAGAGTTGGAGTTCTGGAAGATCTGAGCTCCGATGTGACCCAGGCCATCTGAGATTTGCAACGAGAGATGAAGGAGATTCGGGATAAGAATGAAGATTTGCAAGCAGGGTCTCTCGGTAACATCATAAGAGTGGTCCGGATCCCGGAGCCTATACTGGCACCGAACATGGAATCCTTTATTAAAGAGGTCCTAAAGGACCCCTCCCGGTTTCCTCCCACTTTTTGATTGAGAGAGCCCACTGTGCATCAGTGCAGGAGTCTAGACTGGGGCAGACTCCACGCCCGGTCATTATGCGACTGCTTAATTATAGGGACTGAGACGTCATATTGTGTAGGGCACGCGAAAAAGAGGCCATCCAGTATAAGGAAGCCAGAGTGTCATTCTACCCGGATTCTACTCCGTCGGTGCAGAGAGCCCAGCTGTCATCCCAGGCAGCTAACCACATGCTTAGTGAACAGGGCCTACAATATGCAAGGTTATATCCATTGAAACTGTGTGTCATTCACAATAATAATACTCATTTTTTCTTTCTCAGAGACAGCTTTTGTGGAGTCTTTACCTAAGGGTTCATGTATACGCATTGGGGGTACACTACGTTGCATAAGCTCTGAATGAGACTTTCTTCTTAGATGAAGAAAGATGAAACAATCTGTGAGAGCCATGCTACTGGTCAATTAAAAGTGTATAAAGTTCATATGGGATAGCTTGAGCAAGTCTCTAGAGGCCAAGAGGAGCAACAGCACCTTGCAAAATTAAATCAAACAACAGTAAATGAAAGGCTGAAAAGGACACATTCGTGGTTCACTCACACATGATTCAGAAGTTAAAAACAAAGACTATTCATTTAGAGCCTTGAGCTAAGATAGTGGTATGCTCACACTCCCTTGAATGTTACAGTACAGTGAGCAGCAACAATGTAAACTACAAGCGGAAGACATTGGCTGATGGCTTACCGATGACAGATGGACTAATTGGGTAAATGGGGAGTAGTCTGATGGGATTTAAACATCTAGGTTTTGTTTCATAGATGTGCTGCTAAAAGAGCCGAAAGTCCAAGGTTGGGATAATATGCCAACTAATCAGTCGGGTTGAGGGACAAACTAACACAATGTTGCAAGAGCCAATCCCCTGGTGTTTTGTTCACTATAATCAGTACTATATGCATTTAGAGGTAGTTCAAGGAGTGCCCTACAGACAAGGGGTAGCCAATGAAGCACTTACACATATCGTATAAGTAGTTATCTTCCCTTAACCAATCTTTCCCTTCGATAGGTTTTGTATTTTGCCACGTAGAATGACAACATAGATGATGGATATTGTAGTACAAGACCTCGAGTCTGTCCGGTTATTTGAGTTGTGACCATTATTGTAATTCAATCTAGCACAAAAGACGCTTTAAGGTGCTAGAGCACATTTGGTAGTGGTGCGGATGGTTATGGTCTAATCGACCGAGGTCAGAGCCAAACCTCCGGATGCTCGGCTACTCCCGCCATTAGCCAAACGACCGCATAGTTTCCTGTGGAGAGTGGTGCGCAGGGCCACGTGTGAAGACGATTTGGTTGACAGGTCCCTCTGATGAAATTCCTGTCCGGTCCCCGAAGGTGTCCAGTGAATGAAAAGCGAACTGATTGGTTGAGGGAGAGTCGATGTCAGGGGACTCTAACTGAGTCACGGATGTAAGTAGAACAAAGAGCATGGTAAAAATAGGGGGAAGGATTGTGTTGTAAATAAATATGTGTAAAAAGTAAAAAGTCACAGGATTTTTTGGGAAGATTATAATGGGGAACAAATGCCTCTGCTGATCCCAAGAGGGCAGAAGGGTATGCACTAAGTTACAAGTTTCCAGAGGCAAGGCAAAAAAAGTGCGTATCAAACTCTGGAACAGAGTAAAATGTAGACGAGAAAACATTTACTAATATAGTAAATGAAGGCATACGCAGTTTTTTTTAAAGTGCACATAAAATAAATCTTGTGTTGTGTCTAGACTGATGAATATACGACGATAGTAAAAAGATTGACGTCAATCAGAAAGGAGAAATTAAAGGAAAATAATATACAAATAAAGAAGAGACTCTTAACATACGAATAATATAAGAATATAAAAAAAGATTAGTAGAAAGTGAAAACGAAGGAGGAAACAAAATATAGCATACATTTTTAAAATAATAAAGTGACTAGTTAAAATATATTTCAATGGGATAATAAACAATTGATGGTGCCTGTGCCAATGATCGGTGTGGTATATTTGATAAAATAAAAATTGAATAAAACAACGAGTAAGTATCGACGATCGAAACCGATCTGTCGTCATGGGGGATACACCTTTTACATTTATGTAGGACACTACCTAGATACACAGCGAAGATGAGGAATCATTTGGAATGGGTTTGAGGCACGACCAATAGATACTCATGCCATGGCCTCAAGAAGGTTTGTTGTCAAAAGATGTAATACGGCATATGACGCCATATTTGCATGCCGCATATAATCGAAAAAAGCTTCAGAAAAGGTTGGCCCTTTTAGAACTTTGTAAGATGCACCAGAGCGAGAAAGACGATCCAGTTTATAGGGAGTGGATGCTCAATCAGTATGAAGGGAGGATAAAATGCCTTGGGCTCCCCTTTCCTCTCCTGAAGAGAAAAGTGCAGATAGGAGATGGTATCCCTTAAAAGAATTAAAAGCAGCGGCGTGGTATGTTAATCTGATATATGCGCCCCCCCTCGCTTATATGATATGGCATTTATAACGCACCTATACACAAGTGCTTCAAAGCGCAGAAGGGAGGGGAAACAGAGGGAAGACAGACAGCGATCCTACTAGGCCAGGTGACATTGAGAACACGCAAGTGCAGGGGAGGGGATGAGGGAAGTGCAGGGGGAAAGAGGAGGGGGCAGTGCAGTACATAGGATAGCAGTACAATAAATAAAGACAATAAATAAAAGTGCAGCCAGCTAGTGGAAAGTGCAAGGGTAAGTGCAGACATCAGGTGTCAAGTGCACACCAGTTGCACACCTGCACTGCCCCCCTGGCAACCCTTGCACTCTGGGGCTGTTTCTGCATCCCTACAGCCGCTTACCAGCACTGACACCTGATGTCTGCACTTACCCTTCACCTGCCACCAGCTGGCCACACCTTAATTATTGTTTAATTATTTATTTACTGTTATCCTAAGTACTGTACTTGCCCCCTCTCCCTCACACATTTCCCCTCCACCCTTCCACTGCACGATCTCAATGCCGCCTGGCCTAGTTAGATTGTTGTCTGTCATCCTTCTGTTCCCCTCCCTTGCCTCGTCGCGCCTTGAAACACTTGTGCATGGGCGCGTTATAAATGCCACAACATATCTTATCATATCAAGTGCTAGTAGGGGCTGTAGGAATACAGAAACAGTCCCTGAGTGCCAGGGATGCCAGGGGGCAGTGCAGGTTCAGCAAGGATAGCAGCGGGGATAATGTGGAAGAGAGCAAGAGCAGAGAACGCAAGGATATAGCAGCACACGAGGTAAATAAACAGCGTGATGAGGAGGGACAGACAAGATAGACTGGAGATCGAGGAAGGAGCAGGACAGCAGAAATAAATAAAAGATAAGAGATAAGGAAATAACGATAGCACAGAATGAATGGGAAGACACATTGATGAAGCTAGATGTAAACATTGATTGAGTTTGAGAAAGAGGAGGGAAAAGAGAAAGAAGAAGAAAGAGCATATAAAGGCGAGGCATAAAGCGTGCAAGCAAAACGGAAGAACAAAAGGTATGAGCCGAGAAAGAGAAGGAGAGGCTAGAAGAAAAGAAACAGGAAGAGATAGAAGCCGAAATAATGAAAGTACATAGGTTGCAATGAAGGCGAGAGGAAGAGGAATTGAGGCAGAAGAGAAGAAGAAATGAATAAGAGTAGGGGATTAAAAGACTGCGAAGTAGAATATTTATGCGATAGGAGCATAGTACCGATTGAGGCACAAGGAAGACTGAAGGTAGAGAGAGGGTCACAACAGCCTTGTAGGGAGCTGCAAGAAATGCAGCAATCAGCAAGGAGGCTGGTGGGCAGGATACAAAGGACAGAGCAAAGGCTGGAGATGCTATATAGGCAAAATGAGGGACAGAGGGCGGTGTGAAACCCAAGGGAATATAGAAGGTTACCTGTTAAAGGGAACCAAAGGTAAATCAGATAATGTTATAACAGACAAGTATGGAACATTGTCTTTAAATAGATTAGATCTTGACACGAAAGGAGACAATCACACAAGCTGGGGTATAATGATGTCAGATTAAGAAAGGGAAGATAAGAGAATGAGAGGGTGCAAAGAGAGGGTGCATGCAGGATTGTTTTAAAGAACTGAGTGTAAAGGGGTACAATGGTCCGATTTAGAGGACCCGAAAGAGATGACACCAGAACCAACATCATATACTGAGCGACCACCAGTACGATCGCGCAGTACAGGGGACATATCCCTGCCATATGTAAATAGATTAAGATAATTACCAGGAAGGAAACAAATGGGCAAGGCTAGTGCTGCTTCAAATACAAGGAGTGTAGGTAAATATGATTTAGAATAATTCAAAATTCCCGTTCTTGGGGAAGGGGAGGACGACCACAATTTATACCATGGCTGCAGATGGATACGGATAATTTAAGGTGCAAATTGCTGAGTTTAACTTCCGATGCAAGGAAATGTATTTATGAATTATAGAGGATGACATCAGGAATGACGTTCGCGATAGGCGACATAAAAGGGTTGGTAGCTGCTATTTTAGGAGCGAGAGCAGATGACATTTAGAAGCAAGCCGAATATGCAGATGTGACTGCGCAAAACACGACACACAATGGAGCGCCATTTAATAATTGCAGAGCAGACGTATGGTGAGCGCTCAGAGTGCAATATCCCGATACATCAGACATGGGTGCTGTGAGAAACCTGAAGGTGTCTCACTGTCCAAACCCTGGGGATCTCTGTCTCATGTGGCCATGGTATGGCCATCGCCCTTGGATCCAAACCCTGGGGGTGGACAAGTGTGGGACGAAGTATAAAAGGCGGAGCAGGAGAGCACACTGAGTGAGCTGGCAATGCTGGAAGGTGTTGAGATGGCAGAGGAAGATCACTTGAGCGGCAGAGACCCTGGGAGAGCTGGAGGAGGAAGGAACCACCACACTGGACCTTTGAATGCAGGAAAGGCTGCAGTGAGGTGAGAGACCTGTACCTCCAGGAGGGAAAACCAGGGGCAGCTGGGATCTCCAGCGCACCTTCCCCAGGCCCAGCAGGCAAGCCCAGGTCTCTTAGGGGCAGGCGATGAGGCCCTTACCTCAGGACACATCCCCATTGAGAAACTCCCAAAGACACCAGACTGCCGTTTTAGGGAGCTTTGAAGTAGGAGCAAAATATACTGCAATGCATTCTGGGACTGGAAATTAAATCCAAAACTTTTTTGGGGGAAAACTGAAGGGTCTGGACCCGGCAGAGGGAGACCCTTAAAGCATTGTGGAGAAGGTCCGAGGGTAGAAGAGGGGGGCCGTAACTGTAAGAAAACCCAGTGAAGGATCAGCAGCAGAGTGGTGCAGCGCCACGAGGGTGCTCATTAGGACTCTGGTTGGTCCCTTTGTTAAAATTGCAAATACCCAGAGGCCCTGGGAGAGGCCAGCGTGAGAAGTCAAAGTAGTCCTACAATGGTCGAGCAGAAACCCTTGTACACTTTGACACAGTGAGGATATTGCGTTAAAAGAACTGCATGAAGCCTTGCTGGGGGCTTTAAGGAAAGCCTGGCTGGTGTCCGAGTCCCGGGCTTGGGTAAGAAGTGAACCTAGGTGGTCTAGAGTGATTTTCTTATGAACTGTTGCAAGTGTGAAAACGATGGTGGGGTGCCGAAAGAAAGCTAGGGGAAGGGAACCATGCTTTGCTGATGAGATGATAGAATTGTAAACTGTATTAGAAAGGCTATGTGACCTCGATGGAGGGATGCCAAGAGGAAAGCTAAGGGAAATTAATCCTGCATTGTGATAAAGTAAAGTCAACATTGTGACGAAAAATGTGAACCCGCTGAGGAATGTCCACAGTGAATGCTTGTTTAAAGAGACATTGAGACTCTTGAATGGTACACGTTGCACTGATATTTTGAATGAAGGGCCGTAGTGAACCCGACAGAGGCCCACGTTGAAGGATCGGAGCCCGGTTGAGGGGGATCCAAGGGTGAAGGGAAATCATCCGATGTGAAGATTACTGAAAGGATTTTTTGTTTTTGTTGGTTATGGCATATAAGGTTCTGTGATGCAAGAGACTTTGTATGAGAGCAACTTGGCCACATATAGCCCTGATATTTTGGAAACAAAAGTAAGTTTGCGCTGGCGAAGCCCAGGAGTGTGCTGTGCTCAAGTCCCACCTTGTCCCGTGCTAGAAAACGTGGGGAAGGGAGACCCCAGCTAAACCATCCTGACTTATCATTTGTGGACACTTGTTTTTCTTGTAAATACAATCCCACACTATTTTTGTAATTTAGCAGTAAGGATTGGCAATAGTTTTTGTTTTAGTATGGGCCCTTTTATTGGAAAAGATGCCGCTAGGACTGCCTTATTATTTGATGGTCGTAGTTTGCTCTCATATTAAATTTAGATTAGGCGTTTATCTCAACCACTTTACTGTTTAATAAACACCCTTGAACTGTGATCACTTGTGTCCATCTTTACTGTTGCCACCATGAGTTCCTTACAGTGCCATTATGACTAGAAAAATGGGAGAGGGTGAAGATCCGATGGTTTATATTCACGATATTCAGTACAGATGGAGGCAGGAGATGCGCAAATCTTGGGATAAAACAGTAGCATTATTTTACCACTTTCTTTGACTGGGCCTGCTCGAGCCAGTGCAACAGCAATTGAAAAAACAGGTGGGAATGGAATCGGAGCCATGGCCAGAGATACAATCAACAATCGTGCATCACTGCTGATTAATGCAGGAAAAAAAGAAGAAGAAAGCTGACAAAAGAAAGCATGAGGAAGCGAAGTTAGTTCAGAAGAAGTTGTCCAAAATAGCCATTGAGGGAGCGGTATTGACAAGAAATGAAGGAGAGGACACAGGAGACAGCCAGGGCAGCAGAAAAATGCATGATATCCCTCAAATCAGAGTGGGTATAATTTTTGGCCTGGAGGAAGAGGCAATGGGCCTAGATGGAGGACGAGGTGGATTTCAAAACTTTCAAGGAAGAGGAGGATTTAATAATGGATAGCCACAACAACGTTGGGATTGTGGGAAAATAGGACATATAGCTAGGACATTTAGAAGGAGAGGAGGTATGCAACAGAATTGGCAAGCACCAAGAGGGTGGGATGGGTTATGCTCCACAATATGATGCGGAACCACAGGATTATGATGCCCAGGATCACACATGCTCAGACATATGCGCCGCAACCCCAGAGAAATGCAGCCAGCACGCCTGCAAGTGCAATTGCCACAAGGGCAACCACAGCAGGCACTCATGCAAACACAACAAGCACAACCACAGCGCAAACAGGTACAGCAGGCTATGGTACCACAATGGAGCATGATCCCAGGAACACAACAGGCACTGCACTGAAAATGGGGAGTATGACTATGCTAGGAGGAAATCCTTCACAGGTATGGGGATGAATTTATATCCACAATAGGACAGCCCACAGAGTGACTTGATGTGTTCAGTACTATCAGTGACACCAGACACCCAAGAGGAACCAAGGGTTGAGGTGACAATAGGAAGCAAGACATTTTCATTTCTAGTAGACACTGGAGCCACTCGTTCCTGTGTCCGCGAAGGAAAATATCCAATATTATGTACTGCCATGAATGCTCAAGGGTTTTCTCTGGGGTGACAAATGTAGTTCCTTTTACAGACAAATTGCCTATAGAAATTGGTAATTTTTCTTGGTAAACATGACATGTCAATGCCATTATTATACTCTAGTCCGACGCCAGTTAATATATTTAATAATGAAACTTAACATGACTATCTTTTACTGACAAAGGAATGATGTATGATATGGCATTTATAACATGCCGGTACACAAGGTGTTTCTAGGTGCGAGTGCACTACTCGGAGGTAATAGTGTGCTCTACTCCAGGGCTACACTATATGAATATGGGAGAGTTTATATTAGCCTTTGCAGGCCATGAAGGCATTACAAGGAGTACCTCTGGATCCATCCAGAAGTATTTCTGTATGGAGTGCCCATTCTAATATCTTGGTTACCAAGGTTGGCAGGAAAAATATTGAGAATACCGAATGAATTTTTGTTTAGACCAGAAAGTCCTATGTACAATGAGGAAGGGACAATCATTTCCTTAGAACTAGGAGCAGCAGTGTCCGAGAAGAAAAGGTGATGCTTCATCGAACAGACGATGAGTGAAGAGGATGGAGAACAGGGATCGGCCTTAGTAAAGGTTACAGGTTGACAGATTTAACAGACCACGAACTAAGAGATGATTATTCTGACGATGAACAGGTGTTTTTTATAAGTATTACTTGTTGGATTAAAGTGAAGAATATAGAAATACTGCAGAGAATGGCATAATAAAAGACCACAATTTCTTCCGGAAGAAAGTTCCAGAAATGTTATTGACTACAAGCCCATGTGGGTCTATTAAAAGGGATATGTGCAGTCAAGATCAAATTAAAACCAGCAGCTCTTTTACCACGAGCAAAGCAATACCCTATGTCCAGAGAGGCGGATGAAGGTATATTTAAGACCATCTCTGCATTAATGAAGCAAGGAATATTAGTGGCATCAGATTCATCATGCAACACATGATGTAACACGACAGTCAATATGCAAGTGTTGCAAGGGCCCATCCAGTCGTGGTAAGGTTCCCCGTAATTCTCTCAAAGTATGACATGGCAGTAACGTTTGACAAATCATGCAGTTAGTCACAAATTCAGGAACATTTTCGTATAAATTTGGCACAAACCAGTCCTAACTTATCTACGCAGCCACATGCATGCTCTTGATACGTGGGCAGGGTAGTGAAGCTGCAAGAGTGCTACATTCAACATTTTTGGAATTACCACCTTGCCTGTGTTATGCCGCCAAATTAAATCTTTGGTTGACTAAGAACACCCTATTTTCTTCCACAGCTCCTTTTCATCATTTGGTGCCTCTCCCTGCAATTCTAGTATTTGTAGTATCTGGCTGCGTTAAATCTCTCTGGTAATGCATCTTTTTCCTTGCTTGTTTTTATCAATGTTACAAGAGGTATATTTTCTTCCTTGCCAGGGACCAGCACGTGTCCCTTCAGGCAGATATGCTGCTTCATTCGCTTCTTTGGCTGATTTTTCATTACCGAAAGAAATGAAATCTTGCCCTCCTGTGTGGGCCTTGCACCTTTAGTGCCAATTCTACTGGGAGTGGCAGCACTTCTAATAATTTACTAAAAAGTGCTGCATTCTGTATTGGTGTGCCATCACTTTTCTTGAATCCTCTCCTTTCCCACCTTGTTGTTAGTACTGAATGTACAGTGGATGTTATGTACGGAGGGTCATAGAAAATATGAACCGCTTGCCCTTCTGACATGTTTAGTGCCTCGATGCCACTAATTGTGCTGCTTGTGTTGGCAATCATGTCTGCAAATACACCATCCACTTTTCTTTGTGTATTCCAAGTTTGTGTCCCACTACTGCTGAACCAGAATGCTTCTGTCCTGAACGCGAGTCGGTACTTGAGCTTCCATCAATAAAGATCATGCCCTACCCCATCAATGATTTCTTCTTTTACTAGGTGGTTCCCTCCATTTCCGTCCATACACGCCACACAGTCATGTGCATAGTCTCTTTCCTCAAGTGGTTTTGCAATTAATTCTGCTGGGTTTACCGCCCTACACCATACCACTTCTATTGCAGGGTTTGTTCATATTATTTCATATCCAGATTTTCCCTGAGTTGTCATTGTTTACTTGGACCCCTCTACCACTGCAAACAATGCATGTTCCATGTACAAAATTACTGGGCATCCCATCATACTTGTTGATGCTTTCTCAACTGCGAATGCATAGGCAGCAAGTGCCTGCTCACAAGGAAAGTGTCCTTGCCACACTGGATCAAGTGTTCCACTGTAATAGGACAGTGGCTTGTGTCTGTCCCTTTTGTATCAATGCAGCTGTCATTACCTTGCTGTCTGAATGAGAAAACAAATGAAACTTCTCTTTATAATTGGGTGTATTGTGAAAATGTGTTATCTTTATTTTATTAGCTTGGAACACAATTACTAAGGGCATTCTCCAGCCTAGATCAAATGACAAAATTAAGGAAGCTCCTTCCTTGTTTCAATGGGCTAATTCCTCAGCTGGTAAGTATGCACCTTTTTACCATGCTGAACTTGCATTTTTACCACACCTGCGTGCATGGTTGACATCACATAGGCGGAGTCAGAGTACACTGTCACATCCTCATCCTCAAAGCTTTGCAGTGCTTCAATGAGCGCCACTAATTCTGCAGCCTGTGCTGAATAACTGAAAGCCAACCTTATTCTTGCTACAACCTCGAATTCACCTTCTCTATTCTGCTTTTCTACGCTGATCCCGTATGCCTTTCCCCAGCCGGTTGATACATTTTTGATACATCATCCAAGAACCATCAATAAAAACAACTCCCCCATGCCCCCCTTCTCCCAAGGGCATTTTCTCTAACTTGAGGGATTTAATTATAATTCTCAACATATGTTGTACAATCATGTACATAGTCATCCTCTCCTACTGGGTCTGCTATAAACGTGGCTGGGTTCACTGTCTTGCATCTAACAATTTTAACCGCAGGGTTAGAGAGGATTACTTGGTATCCCGATGTTCTTTGTGTAGTCAGTGTACTTTTGGGCTTCTCTAAAATTGCAAATAGTGCATGCTCTACAAATAAGGTCATTGGGCACCCCATCGTTAAACTTAAAGCTTTTTCAATTCAAAATTCAGCAGCAGCTAAAGATTTCTCACATAGTGTTCGTTCCTTTATTACTGGATCCAGAATCCCACTGTAATTTTGTATTTTTTTTATATAGCGCTTTAATCCAAAGCCAATGGTTTATGTAATATGCCAATGGTTAATGTCCATGTCCTAACGTCATCTTCTGTGTAAGAACTGCTGTCATGACTTCTCCATTTGAATGGGAGAATAAAAAACTCCTCATTATAATCTGAGATCCCACCAGAGAGGCTGTATTAATTGTTCTTTTTAATTCTTCAGACCTTTGTCATCTCATCTGTCCATGTTATTATGCGTTTCTCTACTTCTACTTCTTTAAGCCCTTTTAAAAGTGGTTGAATATATGTGCTGTAATAAAAATAAAAAGGGCCTGAAATAATTGCATAAGCCTAGAAACTGCTGCATTTCCCTCACTGTTTTTGGTACTTCCTTTTTCATGATCATCTCTGCTCTTTCAGGCATCACTTTTCTCCCCTCATGAGAGATCCACTGTCCTATATACAAGACTTTTTCTTGGCAATATTGTAATTTTTTCCTTGTTTACCTTGTATCCTTTCTCTGAAAGTATGGTCATGAGTTTAATCGAGTCTTCTCCACACCTTTCCTCTGTCTAACTGCACACCAAAATGTCATCTACATACTGAATTATTGCACTTTCGAGTGGACATTACCCAAGTCCATCTGGAGGACTATGTTAAAGATCGAAGGGGACTCTCAGTACCCCCGAGGCAAACAGGTATGTTTAAGGCGTGTATTTCTATATGAAAAGGAAGTCAAATTTTGTGAGTCTTCATGTAGGGGAATCAAAAAGAATGCATTTTTTTAAAATCAACTATGTCGATATGCAAGGGAGATGTACCTGTGGTGTGTCCATTTAATCGTTGGATTAAGGCTGGTCTCTGTGCCCATAATGACGCCCGCTCATCACAAAATTCTTGGTGAGGGAGGCATTCCTGAGGTGGGGGGATCCCAGATGAAATTTGCTCTGACAATGGTCAGCATTTTCAGAAATGATTTGATTGAAGAAGTCACTGCCCTCCTGGGGATCAAGGACAAACTGTGCACAGTTCATCACCCACAAGCCAACGGTTTGGTTGAGAAGATGAATGGTTTACTAAAACCAAAAGTAACACAAATGTTGGGTAAGTCTAGGTTGCATTGCTTACCTCTTGAACTCTGCTTTGCACAATTCACCTGGAGGAGATGATCATCTCACTCCACATGAGATTGCTACAGGCCGGAGAATGCATGTGCCTATACCTCCGTCACGTACAATCTCTGATGCCAACTCTTCTTCTAACATTAAGGGGGGAGAATTCCATACGTATCTCACAACGTACAAAATCACTTGCATATATAAACAGACAAGGCCAAGAGTTCAGACGTAGCAAGCAAAGTGGAGAATTTACACAAGCAGCACTTGTTTATCCTAGGAGATACAATCTATGCAAAGAATCACATCAGAAAGTAGAAGGAAGAACGATTCACATGCCCTCACATAGTGACTTATGCAACACCAACCGTAGTTAAAATCGTAGGTCACAGAGGATGGGTCCACATAACCGAAGTGCGCAAAGAAAAGAACACTGCTTCCCAGTGAGAAGAAGAGCAGAGCACAACATGATGGGAAGCATCATTGAATTTTCATTAACTTTCTTTCAGCAGTAAGACTTTATCAAAGACCAACAAAGGAGGAAGGAGAGTGTTTTTCAGGACAATGTCATAAATACACGTCAAATGTGTTCTATTTTTTGAAGTATAATGATATTAACATGCATTAGTATAGGATTAATATTTTTGTTTTTTAAAGAAAAAAGTGTTACACAATCAAATGAGTGTGAATAGAGGCAAAGTTTATTTGATCAGGAAGGGTTCCATCGTGACACTGTAAAAGGGCAAATGATATCATCTGCAAACATCTGGTATGATGAAATTTTACGTGTGGGAAGGGAGAGGGTGAACATGCTACGTCTGCTCACTAATCCCACACGTACATAAAAGGGGCACCCAAACTCTTCCTGCCTCAGGCTGTATCCTATGAGGAAGCAGGATGCCTAATGCACCTACCCCTCTGTAAAACTAGGGGTTTAGGAGCAAACGTCACGGTCCAATGGTTGGATGAAGGAGAAAACGTCTATGCAGATAATTATGTGCAACTAAACAGGATGGCCAAAAAGAAAGAAATGAAACACATGATAGTTGAATATATAACAGAAGGCTCTAAAATGGGGGAGCTAAAGACTAGTGAACAAATACAGTGCATAAATAAGGAGGGGCATGGCATTCCCTGAGGTCATACAAGACCATTGATGAGAATAAAAAGGGTAGTGAGATATGGAGGCCGACGGGAGGGGTGAATAATGCAATGTCATGCTGAAGGTTTGGTGGAGTTTGTACAAAATGTGGCAGCAAAAGTGAATAACAGCTGTAAGGCAGTTTGGGAAAAATATGTACATGCACTGACTTGGAGAGATGAAAGACATCATCCAGTTGACATAAAGAGCTTTACATGATTCCCTCTGTGTTTCAAGTTCAGTGGATCCATGTAAAGACTGGAGGGGGGGGGGGGGTCTGTACTCCTGCTCTCTATATGGTAGAGGAGAGGCACAGAGGACCCCCGGCAAGATTCTTAATTGTTGGTAGCAATGGACGAGCAATCAGGGCATAGCTTCTCAGGAGGTGATGCGGGCTGGTTCCCCAAGCACCCCCAAAGGAATGTCCACACACTGTATTAGTTAAAACACAGTCTTTATATAATTAATGTTCACAGTTAGAGTACAAAGTGAGTTATCGTGATATTGTACATGTTATCTACAATGGCAAATCTATACAGTTCTACGTGGTACCACAATCACTATTTGATCTCTTTAAAGTGCATCAACTGTACGGTTAAATGTCACAAATCAGTTTGTAAAGGAAACCAACAACAGATATAAGAGGAAAGCAGTTGGTTAGAACAATTGGCAGAATACTGGCCCCCTACGGCTAGACAGTTCTGTGTGGAGATCCACCCCCCCAACTTGGGCAACCTGTAGAACAAAGATATGTCACAAGCCCAGTCCATATATTGTTCACAAGAGTCTTTCCAATAGCCCCAAAGAACCTGGCGTTGTAGAGTTCCTCGTTGGGAAATCGATGGCCCTTCTTGAGTGCACTCCCTTTAAGGCAGGAGCCACAGGTCGAACGTCTGGCGATGAACAGGGTGAACTACAGCAGCGAAGTGGCAGCTTCACTCCTAGCGGTGCTCGTCAACGGAGCGTAGACGTCCTGCAAGGAATACCTCATTGTCGATATTTCAGGACCGAAAAGAGTTTGAAGTGTGTGCCCAGCAAGGGCGTCGAGTCGTCCGGCGTCTGTGGTCTTTAGGTGGCGGGAAACCCACCGGCGGATACTCCTCGGCGCGTCGATGGCCACGACTTTCTCCAGTGGGACAAAGTGGTTGACAGTGCAGACGAAAGCGTCCTTAGATCAAATGTTCTTAGGTAACAGTAGCACTGCGGCTCCGGTTGGCTATGGCTGTCATCGACGATGACGGACAACAGTCCGGGCGCTTCTCCTTGGGATTCCGTGGCAGTCCCAGTTTCCAGTCGGCAGCCTTTCGTAGGTCTGTCTACCAGAGAGCCTTGGAAAAGATCCGCTGGTGCACAATAGTCACTCGTAGCTCGGGGAGAGGTCTCCTTACCAGGTCCTCCCTTGGATCAGTTCTTGGAGGCCCAACCCCTTTCAGATCGGCGAAGTAGAGCAACAGCAATTATTCTCTTCCAGCAGGGCTTCATGGTCAAGATTCAGTTTCAACTCCAGTTTCTCTTCAGCTTCTGAACGATTTCTAGCAGTGAGAGGCCCCCAGATATACTGTTGATCTCCCATTCATTCTGCTGGGTCACACTCAGGCAACCAATCACTCAGAAGGGCATTCAGCAGTCAGTCAGCCAATCAGGTGCACAGTGCATTCAGGCCATTCTTCTCCATCCAGACACTCAACACATTGTGGATTTGGACACGTACCACGCCATTCACCACTACACACTGCATTCATACCAGTTTCGGGCAGGGTTGTCTCAGTCATTGTGTCAAACACCAGATACCAGACATCCACAACAAGAGGTGTCTATTTGTCACACACTCCATTCACCCAGGTCCCACCCACAGGTGTATCCACAACATACGGTCGTTGGGAAGGCTCCAGCCAGTCTGGTCGGCACGTCCCCACACTACCATATATGGAACTTCCACCCAAGAGCCAGTCAGGGGGAAGGGACAGAGTCAGGGCTTCCCGGGACTATGGAAGGCAAGAGGCCACAGGAGCCATCTTGTTTCCATCAGGAATCTACCGATTCCAAGGACAGGGCCTAGGCATCCCAAAATGGAGTACGCTCAGAGCGCTAGTCAATTCAAAACGGAGCTGCCACCAGCCTGTACCCCGCTCTGTGGGCCACCCACAGGTGCCCAAAAACATACACTGGGGGCAGAGGGTTGCACCCCCCACCCATGGGAGCCATAAGGGTATGCCATAGGTCTGTACAACAAACCAAAAGAAAGAGCTGCACCACAACAATAAAAAGCAATAAAGGACAAGGATACGGAGGCCCTGTCCCTCCGATGCATTTCCAGCATCACAGTCCATCCAAACATCTGGGAACTAACAAAGGCTGTGTCAGGGTGACTACAAATGTGACGCTGACCCGGGGGACAGCTGTCATCATGGACATGTGGATCGAAGGTGGGCCTGTGGATCGAAGGTCTGCACCCAGGTTTCGCCTGATTGGAGTGGGGTTTGTGCGATTGTTACTCTGCACAGCCCTGCCCTGATGATGCCTCGAAACAGCAGTGTAATGGGATTTGCACTAATGTACAGAATGGCGCAGCAAAGTAAGAAGCAAACATTGCTAAGCAGGAAGAGAAGTAATAACTACTGCTGTGCAAAGAGTGCTGAAAATTTGGCTGCTATCCCTGATGAGTTCTGACTGTTTTCCAAGGCGGACACCTCTTTGCAGCTTCTGGTGTACAGGCTGCACCCAATGCGAAATGGCTTCAGCTAATGAGATGCCAGTTGCTGCAACTGGCTAGTTCAACAGCCAAAGGCCTAAATGCAGTGAAGGAAGAGTTGAGAGCACAACATTTGTTGGCTCTCCGAAATCAAAGTTTTAGACCTAACATCTACAGAAGGAGGAGTGTGCGCCAAATTTGCGAATAGCTGCTGCACAGTGGTCCTTGATGGAGAGGCTTCGAATAGAACATTGAAATCAGCCATCAGTGAAATAGTGACACTCATCGAAAGGATGACAAGTGAAGTTAGTAGAGTTCAGTCAAACAACTGGCTGGATAAATTGTTGTACCGTAACGTTTGCTCCTTGGAATACTAGTCACCTTCTGCATTGGCAACGCTCTATTCAGACTCCATACTAACAAAAAGAGAGGAACATTTATGTTGCCTCTGAATGTTGACGGGGAAAGTGCTAAAAATAAGCCAAGTAACAAACTAACAAAGGGGGACAAATTTAATACGTTTATTCATTCACAGTACAAACTGAAGATAAAAAGGAACTATAAAGCTTATTGGATTTCATGTGATAAATGGACCACTGGAAAATTGGGAAGAGGATGGTGCTGACATGAGTAGACTAAAAAAGGTGTGGATAACTAAAAAGCAAAATCGGAGTGGGGATTGGGCGGAAATTTAGTTATTGATAGATCAATAAAAGGGCTAATAATGTGGTAAAAATGCAACTTGAGCACAGTAAAAAGGCACAACTTTACCAGCTGCAGGATTAGCCCATTAAAATGGGGAACGAGGGATTTCTTGATAGCCTCACTGCCATTTGCACTAGGCTGGATAATGTCCTTACTAGTGTTCCAAGCTAATGAAGATAATAAAGAATGGGTCACAGGTAAGCATATGAGTTAATATTCGACAGAGGCACTGGGAGCAGGCCTCAGAGCGTGCTTTTTAGAAACAAATTCACATTTCATGAATTTGCTTAGTAGCCGCAGAGGCTGGCAGCACATTGCAAATCCCACATTCCCAGGATCGCACGGTAGGAAGCAAACAGCCTTTGTTACTTTCGAGGTCAGGAAACGGAGCACATGGGTGCCATGGCAAGACAATGAATGCACAATTATTTTATAATGCGGCATATTCATTTATGAAGCTGGTCTACTGATGGTTTCAGAATGCCCATGGCGGTTTTAAATTGCCCCTTAACACATAGCCAGAAGAAGTTTGAAAAGTTTCTTACATGCAAAATTAAAACAGTAACTTGTTGGTGGATCAAGGCTCTAATAGTGTCATGATCAAATGCCTTCCCATGGGAAAATGGATGGGGATGATCGGCAGCAGTTGAATAAAGATCCGCTGGCCATCTCAAATGTTTCAATGAATTGGCACTACGATGTGGGACTTTGGGTTAGATTGTGAAATCACAAGGGTGGCATGGTAAGGTTTGCAGGACCCATTCATTCAAGATACTGTATGTCTTTCTATACGGGAATGACAGTCCCACCAATCAGTTTTCTGGGGAGGAACTTGCTAATGTTGCAATGTGTTTGATGCAAATTACTTTATGATATAATAAAAGCTTTTGCTTTTGGGGCGTACCTTTGACAGCGCTTTTCTTGCAGTTATTTTCCGCATTCTGTTTGAATTTTGCTTTCCCAGCTGGGCCCAGAATAAATTGCGTTACTTCTTGCCCATGTACACTCCTTTTTAAGACTACTTTTGTCATTTTTACTGGTAAGTTCCGAGGCAACCCACTGAACCCAGGTCTGTCACGTTGGAAAAGGAGGGGCTTCCTCCGTGCAGACTCCAGTGTAACATACGGCCCTTGGATAGGCTTATAGAAACATCTTCCATTAAGCCTAGCAGTCGTAAAATGCTCAGCACATTCTAAACTAGCAGATTTAATTTCCCGCAGACAGAGGCTAAAAAATGTTTTTAAAAAATGGCTTATTACCGATCCATAGTCAGTTTAGAGAAAGAAGATGGCAGGGCTTTGACATATTGTCCCTTGTCCAGTTAATTGAAATACAAGGTTGGGATCCACAAGCAGAACAATATGAAAGCAGTTTTCTCTATTCCCCCCCCCCCAAATTTGGGGTGGGGGAGGGAAATAGTACTGGAAAGCTAGTAATGCCTCTAGCATTATTGAGAGTAGCGCTGGATCAGCTTCACTACCCAGCACATATGACTTGAGAGAGTCTAGCTGTAACAATTGCAGAACAGTGGTTTTCGCCTAATCCCCTGGAACAATTGGTACAGTTCACTGTGAATTGCATAGTGTGCCACTAAATATAGATTATGTAGAACTTTTGGAACAGATCGTACTTTTATTAGGTATAAAACACAGCTTTTCATCTGGTTAGCCACAGGCCAACTGTATCTGTGAAAGACTAAACATACTTCTTAAAGAGAGAATAGCCAAAATTAAGATCACTTTAAAAAAAGGGGGTGGTTGCATTGTCTGCCCCTTGCTTTGTTTGCATTAAGAAACCAGCCTGGGGTTCGGATCACCATCTAACTTCTCATGTATTGGTGACTGGACGCTGTATAAGAACCTCGTTGACTCCTCAAACTAGAGTAAGAACTGACTGATGCCCACAGTCTAGGGAGGTTATAAGGTGACAATATGCAGGATTATTTAACAATGATTGCAAATGTTTCTTTCATGTCTCAACAGATCAAGAACAGAAGGGAGGGGTCAAAAGGAAGCAATACAAACAATCGAGTTCATGAAACAAAAGATGTACTGCAAATTCATAGGCACTTGGAGTACTCCTTGCTTTGAAGTTCTCCATTAAGTAGAGGAAGCAAGCCCCAAATCTGTGAAACTGAGGGGGCAAAGAGCTTGGCTACATCTACACAGGGTCAAACCGTATAAAAGTGAAATATCGGCCCCTCCTGAAGACATCCCAAGAGAATCAAGAGAAGTAGTTCCATGCATGCAGACTCGCCAAATGGCTAGGAATGAGAACATGGAGAATGAAGTGCACACAAGCACAATAGATTAGGATTTAACATTTTTTCAAAATAAACTATAGATCATTGGTTCCCAGATTTGACAAGAAAACATACTTGCCGTTACCTTGGAACACTCCTTTTAGACAGGATTTAAAAGACAACAAATTTAAAAGACAACAAAAGAAGAGTCCAGACTCTGAAGAAAGTCATTCTTATCCTTTTTTCCCCCCTTATATTTTGCAGATTTATCCAGCCTTAGTGCGAAGAGGAATACATATTACCTTTTTGGAGGGCTCTAAAAACAATTGTATTGTCTGGAGAGTGATAGTTGCAATACTACTCCAGTTTTTGATATAGAAGTAATTAAAAGGAGCTAACAAATTTGCACATTAAAGTGAATATAACATTGAGAGACTTCAACATTTTAGAGACTCGTTGCCATCCAGAAAATCAATAGGTTTTCATGGGATATTAATGATGATGTCTATGGGTCTTATGATTTGTATTTTTCTCATTTTTATGGCAATTCGAAACATGGCAAAAGGAAGTACTGATATGAAAGGTATTAACGAAACTATTATTGTCCCTACTAGAGGCACAGACAGCCTGTTTGTCAATATAATTAGGAAGTTATTTCGAATTAAAATAGATGCTGATGACAACCAGGAAGATCTAAAAACATATCTGGATCATTCGGCTCATTTAAAAAAATGACTTATGCCCACATAGCTTGTCCTGGGATTATCTGAAAATGGTTCCTCGGGGGTTCAGCTTTGGCCCGCGCTTCACCAAGCTTGTACACTCAAACTTTCAGATCCCGACCACCTGCATCAGGGTTAACTCTCTGGTCCCCCCCCCCAGATAGCTCTGGCCAAAGGGACTAGACAGGGGTGCCCCTGGTCCCCCCTGGTCTTTGCTTTGGCAATGGAGCCCCTACCTCAGAGAGTCTGCCTTCATCCAGATATTCAGGGCTTCAATTATGGGGTGAAAAGCCATAAAGTGGCATAGTATGCCGGCGACGTGCTCCGTTTCGAAAGTAATGGGATGGGCGGAAGCAACTAAGGCCCCCAAATTCGCCGTCCCCCTCCCCCCGCCTCCTCCCCTCCCTGAGTTAAATGCCATTCCTCCTCAAGGAATTGCGACAGCGAGGCACTATGCTGAATACAATGCAAGTGACACTCCAGAGCTGGGATAAAGCCTGTGCGCAGAAAGGATTGAAACCGGGCCTGGGCCCCCTCTCCCCGAATAACGAAAACCCTGCTTTCACGCCAGGCCTACAAGTTAGAACCTTCCAGCCCTGGCCATCCGGTGAACTCCTGAGATTACGGACCTTTACAACAACCAGGGACCCCTGACCTTCGTAGAATGCAAGGAGAAATTTAAACTGCCTGAATTGGAGCGGTTTTGCTATATACAACTGCGTCACTGGCTGACTAATACCACCATACGTCAGGCAGCATCCAGGCCCCACAACAGCGATAGAGCTTAAAATCCTTTAAGGGCAAAGGACTCAAAGATTAGCTGCATGTTATAGGCTCCTAAAAAGCACCACCGAGGAGAAGCTCCCCTACATGGTGGCATGGGAGAGGGAACTGGCCCTGTAGATCCCTGGGAGTCTTGGCAGAGGATATGGATCAGGGCCCAAAAAAGCTTGTGGTGCTCCATCATGAAAGAAGGAGTGCTTAAATTGTGTTTCCGATGGTACTTGTCCCCTCAGCGCTTGCACACTATGAATCCCACCTACCCCGACAGATGCTGGCAGGGTTTGGGAAGCGGGGAGATTTTTCCCATATGTGGTGGCACTGCTCTGTAATACAGTCATTCTGGTTAGAGGTTTGTTCTAAAATAAAAGATATCACAGGGGCTCTGCTCTGCTCCCCATGGACCCACGAGTTCTGCTACTGGGTGATGTCCCAGAGGATGGCACGTTCCCGATGTCAGGAGCTAGTGCCGAGCTGACCTCCCAGCTGCTTATGGCACCCCGAATCACCCGAGCACTATTTTGGAAGGTGGTAGATGGACCACATATCTCCTATTGGAGGGTGAAGGTGTGGGAATTGATGGGGATGGAGAAACTTACAGCGTTGGCAGAAGGAAGGTTGCCCAAGTTCTCCAGCACATGGGAACAGTTCTTAAACTATGTGGCAGACTAAGAGCAGATGTTCTTCCAGCCGCTGCTTCTGAAACACCTCACAAAGCCATGACTCAATGGCAAACTAAATGGCGGAGAGCCTCACTTAACTCAAGACAAAGTCTGTACTGTTGGCAATGTGTTACCTCTGCTTTTTTTATTTTAATGTGCCCTTCTCTCCTCTCTTCTCTCTCTTCTATTGTCTCCCTCTCCTCCTTTCCCCTCACCCTCAACCTCACTGGTGGATTGTACGGCTGTGTTAAGCTTAACAGTTGTATATTACAAAACTGGAATCTCAATGTCATGTGACAAGCTGCTTTGACTGCACCTTATCACTGCGCCAGAAAAAACAAGGCTGAATCCAAATAGGGTTATGTGATAGGAAGGTTTAACTAAATTGCCCTATAGACTACACGCGTTTCGGCAAGGTGCCTTTCTCAAATCAGGGCACATCCAACATTGTTTCTTGTAATAACTGGGATCAATCCCAATTGAAAATGTCATTTCCGCATCACGCGTTGTAGCAAAATGGAGCTGGAGTTACCATGGTAACAAGCAGGGATCACAGCTCCATTTAGCCATGACGCAGAAACAACATTTTCAGGTTGACTCTTCAGAGAGCCATTTAGCTACATATTGCAGCTGGCTTGCTATGTAGTAAATTTCGTAGTTCGGCAATTTTATGCCCCCTTTCTCATATGAGTTTTGTAGCTTCCAAAGGGCTACTCTATTGCTCGTCCCATGCCAGAGGAAATCCCTGCACATGCTTTCTATCTTAGCAAAGGTCCGCCTTGTTATAAGGTGTGGGATATTTCCAAAATAATGCAAGAGTCTCGGTAGGACCACCATTTTCAACATTGCACCTCACCCCCATCATCGCTAGGGGTAGCTTCACCCAAAACTTCATGCTATTTTCAATTTTCCTGATCGCCTCCTCTGTGTTATACTGGTGTACCTCTTCTATCGTGTGGTTTATGGCTATTCCAAGGTATCGGAATGTGCACACCTCCCATGGCATCTGTAGCACCGGTAGCTGTTCTAACGGGATCTCTTTGTACCTGCCCAGTGGAAATATACTAGATTTTTGGGGGTTCACGGCTATGCCAGACAGCCTTGCATATCTCTCCATCACTTCCAGAATGTACTGGAGGTTTTCTTCCGGGTGCCTTAAATATAACAACATGTCATCCGCATACAAAGAGATTAGATGCGGTTCCCCTCCTACAGTAATGCCTATTGGGTCGTACGGTTGCCTCAGGTATATGGCCAAGGGTTCCAGGGCAAGAATATACAACATGGGAGACCACGGGCATCCTTGCCTAGTACCTCTACGAAGTTGCCACCCCTCTGATATCGCCGCTCCTGTTTTAACTCTAGCCAACGGCGCGCTATATAACATTTTAGCCCACTGTAAGTACCCAGGCCCTATCCCATAGCCAGCCAGGGCCGCCAATAGCCACAGCCATTTGACCAAATCAAAGGCCTTTATTGCGTCTAGCTATACAATTGCCAATTCGCCTTTGTCCTCATTTGCATGCTCAACGACTCGACGGGGTCGCATAAGATTGTTGGATATGTTCCTGTTTGGAACATAGCCAGTCTGGTCGGGATGTTTTACTTTAGCAATAAGCCTCCTCATTCTATTTGCCAAAACAGCCGTCAATATTTTACTGTCTTGATTGAGCATTGGTAAGGGTCTGTAGGATCCACAGTTATGACTGGGCTTATTGGGTTTGGGCAGCAGTATAATTGTCGCTTCTCTAAGGGACTCTGGCAGCCTACCCACTTCATACGCTTCGTTCAGCATTTCTAAAAGTGGAGTAAGCACTTCATGCTTACATGTTTTATAAAATTCACTTGGGAGTCTGTCAGTCCCCGGAGTCCTGCTAGTGGGCAACTGTCTCACTACTTCATCCAACTCCTCTAAGGTAATCGGGGCATCCAGCTACTCCCGCTCTTCGGCACTGATCTGCGGCAGTCCTATATCTTCCAGCGCTTGTACTATTTCTGTACAATCACTGTCCTCATCATCGCCATACAGGAGTCGATAATACTCAACAAATTCCTGGTTAACTGCCTCCTCGGTGTCCACTATGCTCCCGTCCTCCCTCGTTATTGTTCTGATTGTGGGCCTGGTGGTCTCACTCTTGTATAGCCATGCCAAGACCCTCCCTGGTTTATCCCCCCCCGCATGCTGTCTCTCTATATACTTCTTCTAGTTAAGATTGCACAATCTCTCCCAGTGCCCCGCACATATCTGCTGCAGCTTAAGTATTACTTCATTATCTTCCTTGGTGTTACCTCCTTCCCTTAATGCCCTTTCTAGTTCCGTTTTCGTATCTTGCAGTTCAACCTGGATCCCTCCTTGTAGCCCTCTGGACTTAGCTATAGCTACCCCCCCTCATTACCACTTTAAAGGCCTCCCAAAGCATACCCGGTGTCTCTACACTGCCAGTATTTATCTCAAAGTAGTTTATTATTTCCTCCCTCATGTCCTCCCTGAAGATGGTGTCTTTCAGCGCCTCTGCTCTGAGGCGCCATGTCAGGATCTTTGCTCTCGGGGGTCGGTATTTCCACCTCAGGATTAGTGGCGAGTGGTCTGAGAGGACCCTAGCTTTATATTCCGTATGCGTCATCTCAATCATTAGCTCCTGTGTGGCAAACATATAATCCAATCTAGTTTGCAGGTTTTGTGGGGCTGAGTAGTGCGAATACTCCCTCTCCTGGGGGTGGTGTGACCTCCATACATCCACAAACCCAAAATCATCCAACAAGTATGCAGTCCTCTAGCGGCTGGGATGGGTCTATCCATTTTACCATCCGACCCATCTAGTCCGGGGTTTAACACGCAGTTGAAATATCCTCCCCAGATCACTGCCCCTCCCAAGCATGTACTGAGTTTGTTGCATAAGGTTCTAAAATATGCTGCCATGTTTTGGTTCGGGGCGTACATGCTTACGATGCTCATCTCCCAGCCCTCTCATCATGACCATCCTCCCGTCTGCCTCCACCGCGGACGATAACAGTTGGAACGGGACATGTGGCGCCACCCAAATGATCACTCCCCTGGCATAGGGCGAATATGATGCCCCCACCACAGTCCCCCTCCATTTCTTCCGGATCATCTCCATCTGGTCTTGCGCAAGATGAGTCTCCTGCAGCAGAGCTATGTCTACTTTCTGTCTGCGTAGGTATAGCATGACCTTATTCCTCTTTAGATAACTATTGAGCCCTCTGACGTTCCAAGTAATTATTTTACGATTCCCCCATGGCATATCAGGGTCCCTCTCCTCCCACCACAAATGCAGTCCAGACCAAGTACATTTCCATTCTATGTGGGCTTGTTTCCCAATCTAAACTTCCCCAAACAACAAACACTTCAAACTTCCCAACCTCCCTCCCTCCCTCCCTCCCGCCTCCCTTCCCTGCCCCAACTCACTCCCCTCCATTTCCTCCTGCCCCAACACCCTACCCAACTGTTGCCCAGCTCCATCCCTGGATCTCAGGCACCCCCGCATCTAGCCCTTTTCTGGCAATTGCCTTTACTCACGGCTCAGCAGGGTGAAGTCTCCCTAATGGCGGCCCTACTAATCTAACTCCTGGGGGGTAGGTTGTTTCCATCTTGCCACTCCCGTTTGCTTCCATGTGAGTGTTCTTAGTGCCACCCAATTTACAATCACATTTTATATTCTAGTCCAACAAGTCCAAATGTCTCTTATTGCAATTTTCAATGTTATCTGTTCTCTCCCCGCCCCGGTTACCCATGCGACAATCCTTTTATTTTTTCCCCCGGGGACCCCGCCCACTCCATCCTTGCATCCTACATAATGTGACCCCCCCTCACTTATCGTGATTCTTGTGATCTTGCTTCTCGCCTTATTCCGGACAACCCTGCATATCCAGCCACGCCATTGCTTCCTCCGGGGTGTCAAAAAAGTATGCCCTACTTTTATGCAGGACCTCTTGATCGCCACATAGCTATAACGCTGTCTCTGCACCAACATGGTGTAGTCCGGATATGCATTGATGGTTGCAGATGCCCTTTCAATCCTTCCACATTTGCGAAAGTACTGCAGGATCTTCTCTCTGTCTTTGTAGTTCAAGATCTTTGCCATTATCGCCCGAGGGGGGGCTCCAGGTCGTGGTTTCCTCCTCAGGGCCCTGTGCGCCCATTCGACAGCAAATCCTTATGAAAGTTTGTTGGCTCCTGTTTCTTGCAGGATCAAATTCTCCAGTCCGTGGGGTCCTTTCCTTCCTCTCCCTCCAGTAGGCCAACCACCCGTATGTTGTTCCGTCTCGCTCTCCCTTCAGCCTCCTCCACGCGGTTCTCCAAGTTGGCGACCTGTTGCTTCAATGTGTGAACTGCTTTGCGTTGCTTGTGCTGGTTTCCGTATTGGTTTTCACCGCACTCTCTAGGCCACTTGTTCTTTCAGCCAGCGCCCTCACATCTTGTCACAGCAGGTTGACCTCTAGCTCAACTGCATCTATTTTGGTTTCTAAAGCGGTTCTTAGGTCCGCCATCACTGTCCCCCACGAGGCTTTCAACTCCGTAATGGAGTCTGTGGCGGCTTGGCAAAAATGTCCATAGTGGGATGCTTGCTCTGGTCTTGCCTCCTCTCACCGACATTGTGCAGTTCTGCCTATGCACCGGGGCCCAGCTTTTCTGTAGCGTGCGGGGCCTGCTTCCCCGTTCCTCCTCCGTGGTTATTGAGCGCTGTGGCACTGCCAGGCCTATATGTCTCTTGCGCCTTATCCCGGTCCACTTTCTGGGGGTTACACCTCTCGCTCTCAGAGGTAGTCTGTTGCAGCTCACGCGTGTCGTGAGCAGCTCGTGCACGGTGTTGTGGTCCGCTCTCCTTCTAAGTCTCTACAGGTCCCTCCCACCGCTGGGTGGTCGAGCGAACCCCTCAGCTATTCGCCCCATTCGCGAGGGCTATTCGGGCCCTTTCTTTCTTCATCTTCTTAGATGAAGGAAGACGAAAACATCTGAGAGAGCCAAACTACTGGTAAATTAAAAGTGTATAAAGTTCATATTAGATAGAGTGAGCAAGTCTCTAGAGGCCAAGAGGAGCAACAGCACCTTTCAAAATTAAATCAAATAGCAGTAAATGAAAGGCTGAAATTGACAAAATTGTGCTTCACCCGCACATTATACAGAGCCTTAGGCTAAGATAGTGGTATGCTCTCACTCCCTTGAATGTTCCAGAACAGTGAGCAGCAACAAGGTCAATTACAAGCAGAAGACTTTGGCTGATGGTCTGCCGATGACAGATGGACTAATTGGGAAAAAGGGGAGTAGTCTAATGGGATTCAAACACCTATGTTTTGTTTCATGTACATGCTGCTAAAAGAGCTAAAATCCCAAGGTTGGGATAGTATGCCAACCAATCAGTGGGGTTGGGGGACAAACTAACACAACGTTGCAAGAACCAATCTTCTGATGTTTTGTCCACTGTAATCAGTAGTATACGCATTTAGAGGTAGTTCAAGGAGTGCCCTACAGACAAGGGGTATCCAATGAAGCACTAACACATATATTGTATAAGTAGATCTGTTCCCTTAACCAATCTCTCACTTTGATAGGCTTTGTATTTCATAACATAGAATGATGTTATAGATGATGCATATTGGGGTATAAGACCTCTATGTAATCAAACTTGGTTGTGAGTGTGCATGCATCAGCCCGATGCTTACCAAGTCTCCCTACTTTATGAAACTGAGAATAAAGTAGCATTTTGCCATATTCCTTTAGTCTGTCCGGTTATTTGAGTTGTGACCATTATTGTAATTCCATCTAGCACAAAGGACACTTCAAGGTGCTAGAGCACAATGCTTTCTTTTCCAGTTCTCTCACGAATTCTCAATACTGTGGACAGGGGGGAAATCTGTGAGGTGTGCACATCTTTAAAAGAGCTATGCATCAAAGTGAGTTATGTTGAAGGTTTTATTGCAGCTGTTGGGCTGGGTGGGAAAGCGAAGTGCTGCTGCAAAAAGGTAGGTCGGCCTGGTGAACCATTGGCCAACACCTCCGGATATAAGCTCACTCCCAAAGATGACAGTGTCTTTGAAAAGTGGGACTGGGGACATTGATTGTGAAGTGATAGATATTGACCATGATTTCACAGCACAAGAAGGGGTGGACAAGATGGATGTACAGCCATTGGATGAAACTTGGGGTGACATATATAATTGCAGCCCCAGAAATGACTCCTGTAGTACTACAAGTACCTGCTCCAGGAAACTTTAAGAGTCATGACTCTAGTATGTCTCCCGCACGCAAGAAATCCAAACATTCGAAAAATTACCCAAAGAGTTTCAAAGGTTTGTGGAAATGTCTGCGCAACTTGAAATCTCACTTCGGCCAGGGTAACACAACTAGATGCGCTGGTAAGCAGGTGTCAAATGAAGCGCCTGTGAATGTCAATCCGAGGGTTCCCAGAGGTCTCTTTGACTGATAAGGGCGGGGAGACCTCAGTTGCTCAATCTAGTCCACAAAAAGCTAAGGGCAAAACAAAACAGCTCTTAACAGAGGTGGTGAAAAAGGACATCACACACTTCTTTAAGCCGGTACATGAGGGTGACTCATTGCAATATCTAAGTTTACTAGCAACGTATTCTGGGCCTATGAGCAGATGCATAGATGTGACGGATAGATTATTGGCACCTGGGGAAACTTGGGCACCAGGGACTCCAACAGGGATGGGGTTGGTGCCATTAAGGTGACAGCAAAAGTAATGTGCGAGTCCCACTGCCATAACGCAGGTTAGGGAAATGATGGTGACTAGAGATCAACCGCAATTATTTCTGATGTTTTCGACACTCGAGGAGAAAAGGAAGAAGCTGCTAAAAGATAAAGAGGAGGCTAATATAGAAGGTGCAGCTCAGAGGAACACGAAGATGAGACCTCATTTACACCTTTGTCACAAAAGGAGTACTATGGTGCACGATGTAAAACAACTGTTTCTGGAAGATTGCCACAATAAGAGTGTGACATATGGTGTAAAACAATTGGTTAGGGAAGAAATGCATCCAGTCCCGACTAATATTTCATTTTTGGAAAGGCCTTTCAGGAATCCGGGAGGAAGTCCTTTAAAAAGACAGCAGGTACTGGCACTGCTTTTTGAAATACCCACACTTGGACAAATGTATATATCGCACAAGTAGAATTTATCTTTGAGAATTCTGCAGACATCGTGAAGATATGTTTTTACTGCAGGATGGTTAAGAATGCAATGCTATTAGAGGCATCTGTACTACTGTCCATGGGATACGACATATTTGAAACTTGGCCCGTAAGAAGGGAAGGGATTATCTGGATCACTGCTTAGTGAATGAAGATCGAAACAGCATGGAACAACTTACAATAAAAGTAAATCAGGGGGCCAGTAATGATCAGGTAGTAGAGAATCCTTTGGCGTGTCTAGCGACTAAGAATATAGATTATGATTGGCCTCATTTTTAATACCTTGCATCAGAAAAACGACCAGTACGTTTAGTGCTGCAATACATGGGGTTTCCATCACCTTTGTAAGCAGAAAGATCTATTTGCTAAATGTCTCAGTTCCATCAAGAAACATGGTTGTTGGATAACCCAATAATTGACGGCTTTGAAGTTTGTTGTGAAACTGCCTCCGAGGGAGAGAGAGCCAGACCGTATGGGGTCTAGTATGTGCAATTAGAATAGGGTTGGGCATTACAATGCAGAAAGTACCGATAAGTAGGAAGGATATTTTAATGGTGAAAATGCAGTTGTGGGAGGATTTAGATAAAGAACTTGTCTATTGCTAAATGTATATTTCAATCCAAAGTCAGAAGATATAGATGTCTTTTTAAATGCCATTTATGAGCTTTTAATGATGGAAATTCCAGATGACAGTGCTTATTTATTGATTTTATTAGGTGATTTTAACATTGAAAGCCTTGATGTAAAGTCCCCCCTCCCATTATACTTGGCATGGCTCATACTCGCAGTCAACATTAAATTACATATTTGTGTCTAGAGATCTATATATGTCTGAATTTGAAGGATTTAGATTGCACAGAGAACAACCACAAATTATTAGCTCTGTCTGCACCAACTTATTTTCGGCGAGTATATGAGGATAACCGTGCCATTGATGTAGAAATGAGACCAAGAGTTTGTTCAGTATTCTGGCGTCCAAGAATGGTGGGTATTTTTGATTCAATGATTGAAGAATTCCAATCGACAAATGTAGCATTATTATATCCTATTGCTTTTGTACCTATTATAAAGTCAACACTTGTAGGACTGACTACTGACAGGCAACTGAATGGTACTAATACAAAAAAAATCCTCATGTATATGACTTTACAGTAAATATGAAAAAGAGCTCAGGAAGAACATAAGGGCAGTGCAGATAGCAGGCTCCTCAAATGCGGTGTTGATTCCGACACTAAAGAACACATTTGAACTGGCTGCGGTCACATAGGTACCTAATGGCCTTGAGGGATGCGGAAAGAATGTTGCAGTGCCTGGAGGGCCGAGATGCAACCTCATTCTGGACAATTATTAAAGCTCCCTCAGTACAGCCTCGCTTTAGGCACAACCCCATCAGAGTTGGGGTTTGGGAAGACTACTTTTTGCAAAAAATATAAGGGTTCCCATTGAGAGAGCCCTACGCCAGAACTTAATGTTCTGTGGGCGGAATGTATCAATTTGGACCAAAGGTCCATTTACAGTTGTAAAACGCCCCATGCCCCGATGGTTTGTCTAATGCAACATTAAAATCTTATCCCTTGTTGTGCATCAAAGTATTGTTGGACTTCACAATACACTGACCAAGCGGTTAATTCCACCCTCCTGGAAAGGGGCAATAATTATCTAGATCTTTAAGCGGTGGGACCACTATCAGTCGTCTAATTAGCATCCAATTTCTCTCCTGGATTCATCAAACAAGATTTGTGACTATGATACTGAGGGAGCTATGAAATTGGGCAGATAAGGCTGACTGCAGTGATTACTTCCCATCTGAATTTCTATCAACTCCCTGATGCTTCATCTCCTGTCCAAGAATATCAGTTTGGCCAAAAAAAGGTTTACCTGGCCTTCTTAGATTTGACGCAGGCATTTGACTGTGTAGTTCGAGTCAGACTTTGGTAGAAAATGCTGGCCTTGGGTTTTCCTCCTTTGGTCGGCATTTTGGAAGCACTACAATGGAAGATTAAGGGGAGACAGAATCAAGAGGGCTCTTTTTCCAGCTGAATCAACACCATCTGTAGCCTACGCACAGGTTGTGTGTTGGCACCTTTTTTATTTAACATGTACATCTGTGGTCAGGCCTTGTCGAGTGTGATGGCTAACCTTCCCAAATTGGGAAATATTTGTCCACAACATCTGGTTTATGCCAATGATCTTATGTTCGATTATTCACCAATAGGTTTCCAGAGATCATTGGCATGTTTGAATTATGATCTTTAAACTGTTAAGAAAACGCAATATTAGTAGGAAATGTAATTGGTTTGTTAATGGCAGCAAATTGGAAGTGGTAAATAGCTTTACAGTTTTGGGAGTTGCTTTCCACTCGTCTATGGTCAAACATGTCTTTTCAATAGTGCTGCAAAAGCAGAGTTTCTGGTAGCAACCGTTCAGCTCTGCCAGATTGATAAAACATTTGGAAGATTTTCGTTGTCACCAGTACACCAGTTTTGTAATCAAAAAACTGGTGCCAACTTTCTGTATGGCTCAGAGTGGTCAGAACTGAATTTGGATTTGGCTCAACGTGGAGCCCTCTCTATGGTGGAAACTCTTGGTTCTGCCTCAATGTTGTTACGCTCACCTGACTCCCAGGGAGGCGCAGGTCAGGTTTGGAGTGTTGTTGCCTCTTCTATGGTGAAGCGCAGGACCCGGAAGATGGACCGGACCGGACCTTCGAATCTGGCTTGTCTGGCTCGCAGGAATATCTTTCTGTATGTGAAAAGGGAGTATTAACAGTCTGCGGGAGAAAGTATAAGCCTCCCGCTCCCTTCTCACCCCTCTACGAAACCCTCCTGCGACCCCCACGTGAAGTCTCACCTTAGGGTTTGAAAGGTTGAGCTCTCCATCCTGCTTCTCATGCATGGGCGCGTTGTATCCAGTTACTTCACTGGGATTTTGATTGTAGAGGGTTTAAGTTTTGTTTTCCCGGTATAGTACCGTAAGGATTCTGTTAATGAGTATGATTCCAAAATAATAATTGTTCGTTGTCTCTTTTTCAGGTGCGGAAACTATTCCGAGAAGAGCTGTGGAACCGAAGAATGAGACTCTGGTGAGCTTGATGAGAGTTCTCAGTGTCCTTGTATCAATGCGCTCACTAACGCTGATGTCTTTTTTCCCCATAGGGGCCGGGGTCCGGAAATGCTTGGATGTGGCACTGACCCGAAACGAAGCTCAATCCAGAAGAAATCAGTTAAGTCTTTAATGGGCGTTTGGGTAACGTCTTTTCATGCGCCCACTAACGCTGATGTCTTTTTTCCCCCATAGGGGCCGGGGTCCGGAAATGCCAGGATGCGGCACCGACCCGAAATGAAGTTGGAATAACCCAACAGGTAAGCTTTGTAATGGAAATTAAGGTTTCCTTGTTTTCTTTCCCCTCTCACCTTTATTCTTGTCTTTTTCTCCCTAGGCGCGGTGATGTGGCTGCGAGTCCAGATGTCGCCGTAGAACGTGGTGGTACCTTGTAAAGGTGAGTGAGATGCGGCGCTGCAGCGATCGATGTGATGTGCTTTTAAATGGATGTCTTCCTTTTCAGGACCGTCGGCGAGATGTCTCCGGAATGCGGGTTTAGCAGGTAAGGACTCTTCTTTACCCTTTTCTCTTCTCTTCTCTCTTTGCAGGTGTTCCAGGATGCTGGCAGGAGTAGCAGAAGACAGAATGCAGGAGCAAACACGGTGAGCGTCCAGCTGCTACAACGCGAAGCGTGAGTTGCTGCTTGGGCGTGGCTTAAATAGCCTTCAAAGTAGTTCCAGGTATGTATCCTTCCTCCCCTGACCACACCCGTGTGGTTAAGTAGTTCCAAAGATAAATTAGTCCCATTCAGGCCTCAGAAGGCCTGGATGTTGCAGCATGGTCTGCATCAGGTAAGTTAACACTAAGCACCTTTAACACAAAGTCCCCTTTTATGAGCCTGGCGCCTGTGGCGCCAGGACTGTACCCGATATGAGCCTGGCGCCAAAGGCGCCAGGACTGAGTCCAAAGAGCCCCTACTTGAGGCTGTTGTGACTTCCCTTGAAGACATGATGTCTGCCTCTGGGGTAGCTGGGTCTTGTCTGGCACCTTGGAGGTAGGCATCATGACAAAAGTATACCAATACTTGCCATCGGGCATTAATTGGGCCTTGTTTCACGCCAGGCTTGCTCTAGTTGGTGACCTTTGCAATTATATAATAAGGTTTTGGTTCCTTCTCCAGGTAGTTTATTTGTGAAACTAAGAGAGGAATTGACAGGTAGCTTTGTCAAAGAATTACAGCAATTGCAGGCTACTTGCCTTTCTCTATTAACTAGTATTTGGCCCTCAGAGGAGGAGCCAAGTCTCTATTTTAATGACACAAAAGAAATGTTTTGAAGTAGAAGTTATTGTGAATCAAGAAAGATTAATGAGGAATCGTGTTTGAATATTTTAAATAAAATATTACATCTTTTTAAACTGTTGCACCATATCTGACTAAGCATCCATCGCAAGAATATAGAGGCTGTATACTAAGATTTAAATTGAATTTACAGTCGTGGACTAAGATAAAATCCAGATAGAGTAAATGGTGTGTCGACACTGTAGGAGCACTGTGGAAACCCGGAATCACTTATTTTTGGAATGCTCTGCATTATCACAGTTGCGTAATCAAGTTTTTAGTACATTTTTACGGAATGTAGAATTTTTATGACCAGATTATTTTTGGCAACGTCTCAAATTTTAATTAAACAGATATGAACAGTGCTGTATAAGGTTTTTAAATCTTGTATTGATTTCAGTGTTCAGTTTAATGTGTGATTTTGATAAAATGTGTGTATTTGGATTGTGTAAAAAGTTGTAAAACTAAGACACAATAAAAATGTAAAACTTAAATGGAAAATCTAGTTGGTGTGACCTGCTGGTTGCATACATCTGTGCAACTGGTCCTTAACCCATATTCTGATCCCAAACTCCTTGACATTATATCTGATCATCCTATTGCTTTATACAAGCTCCAAAGAGAAATGACCACAAGCTAACTAGATGTTTACTCAAAGTAGTAATCAACAGTTCCATCCCGTTGATCGCTACTTTGTGTAAACATCTAGTTAATGCAATACCATACTGTAGTTACCCTTCAGCGCTTGCATTGCTCCAAGAATATGATTGCATGATAGATAAGCACTTCCAGGAGAAGGCTGGCTAATCTGGAGGTCCGGGAACACAAGTGGAATCAGCAACAGCCGTTCCCCTGTGCCTCTGCTGATCCTTCACCTTGGCCCAGGCAGTCTCTCCATCTTGACCCCCACCCACTCACCTGCACACCGCCAGGCCATATTCTGAATGGTGCTTCAAAATGATTCTAAAGAGGATTCACTTAAGTGGGTTGTCTCACAACTTTGTATAGTAATTTTGGGACAGCAGATTGGTCCATTACAAGCCTTTGTCATGGGCCCACCCTTACTGCTGTATAAAGGGTTTTTCCTGATGATGTTGGCTCCCAAAGGCTTCTTCTCTGCAGGGGGTTAGAGAGGGGACCATCTTGGAATGGATGTGGGGCCTGGTATATCCAAGGACCTTACTCCAGTGTGTGGGTCCTCTTCCCTAGCTACACTGTACTCACCACCATCCCTACTCTCCTTTCTGCCTCAGACTAAAGGGCAACAGTAATAGTCTTCCTGGTATGACATCCCTGTTATGTTGCAGAGGCCCCTTTTGAAGCACCCAGCTCCTACCCAAGCTCCCTGTCCCTGCAAAGTTACCACTCCTGCCTAGGATACACTACAGTTGCTTCAGACCTAGCTGAGGTCAAATGTGTTTAAGAGAAAATGAAAAGGTTTGCCTTTGTTGGAAAATCGATGACTCAGAATGGGCACAACACTATGTAATGGGCCTGCAGGCCTGATGAAATAACAGACAAGGAGACTGGTGTCATGCTTAGTGTGATTCCCACCCTAGCGTGGGGTGGAGCTGCTTTTATTTGCAAGCAGCGACATAAGATGTTGCTCATGATTGGGGGTGGCTGAGACTCTAATGGGACCCAGTAGTGTACAATATGGTGTAACATCACATTCTCCAAAAAGTTCAGATTCAATGCAAGTCTAGTGTCACCTTAAGAGCGTGAGTGTTGGCTATCGGTGCTCACATCAACAGCTGAGATCATTGTCTTTTCAGCTTTGATGGCAAAAGTCGATTTCGTCGGAGGTGGTAGCGAGGCTCCGATTAGCTTGAGGTGGTCTGATAAAGGTTGGAAACTGCAGGTTGACGGCTTGTGTTGGATCCCCTGTCTGACTGCCAGTGTCAAGTTCAGGACTGTAGTCTACATGGTCATCAGCCAGATTGTCTTCGGTTTCACTTGAGTTCACGACCAGCATGCAGGGATTGTAATGGTGTCCCAGCCCATGGAGGGTCCGTTGAGTCTCTTCAAGCGATGAACGTTCCTTGTGGTCAAACTTTGCTTATTCTCAAGGTTACCAATGTCCCAGACCACTGCTTGCCACTCGGTTGAGTTGTTTCCCATGGCATGTTGGCCTTTCCTTTGGGATGGAGATTCTGCACAAGTACTGTGTCCCCAGTTTCAATGTCTGGTTCATAGGCATGCTGAGTGATGTTAATCTGGTCGTTCCCACTGAGAATTTGTACTGCCACTGGATCGAGTGGCGTGGGAACCCAGGAGGAATGCATGGGGATTGTTGTGCTGACAGTGCGGTCATTGAGTAGGGCAGCTGTATTGCATCCTGTGGATGGATGCTGTGTGATGCAATAGCTGCTTGAAAGCTTGTTCTACCCGATACTAATCCAGCTGGCCTTCAGTTGCAATGTGGACTTGTTCAGGGTGTGCACAGACCATTCAGCGTTTGCTTGGGGACAACAATTGGTGATCCTCAGATGGTGAAGTACTATCTCAACTTGTTATCATGAAAGGGAGGTCAGTTTTTGGTTTTCAATTTGAATTCCTTGCGCTGCTAGGATCTTCTCCAGCTTTGGGATCACTGCACTTACAGCCGTCCAGTGTTCTACCTCTACCACTGCGTGGTGTGAATGGTCAACAACGAGGATTAGTAGGTGCCTGCCACCAGAAAGGGAACTGAAGATAGCCTTTCGTTCACTCCACGGTTGGGGACCCTGATCTTGTGTTGTGAGTCATTGATCTTTAAGTCTCTCTGCCACCAATTCATCAGTACTTACCGCCTTAGTGTTATTCTATGCATTTATCTTCTCTTGCCTAAGGCACAGTGGCATCACGAGGGCGATTGGACAAGACGACGGCCGGGTTGCCGATGTCTGGTCTGAACTTGAGGGTACAATTATAGCTTAGTAGGTGCAGCAATCAATCACTTCTCGATTTGTTGGGGGGCTCTTGGAATGGCCACACCAAGGATGAGCAGAAGTGACTTGTCGGTGACCACTTTGAAAGGGTCCGATACGAGCAGAGATGGAGCACCGGAAATACCAGAGGATGGTCATGGCCGCCTACCGATCTGGGAATACTCTTGCTCAATTGATGTCAGGGTGTGGCTGGCATAGACGACCGTCATGGGGGATCCTGCAACATCCATCAGGGTCTGAACGGCTCCCAATTTCCATGGGCTGGCACCCATTAGAAGTTTGGTTTCGAAGTACGCCATGGTGGTCTAACGGGATAGGGCATGTTTGGTGCTTAGGAATGCCACTGTCATTCACTCCATTCACACGGGGTGTCGTCTTTGGTCAGGTTTAGAAGTGGTTCTCGGCGGGTAACCAGCTGTGGGATAAACTCCCACAGTACACCAAGGAAACTTTGTAGCTCCTGCACCAACATGCAGCATTGGGCCATCTTTGTTGTTGCATTTCTGAGGATCAGGTGATGAGTCTTGGCAATCAAAGATGTATCTGAAGAACTCCAGTATTGGCTTTAAGTATTGGCACTTCTCGCAGCAGTGTGTGCCCGTTTTCATGGTAGTATTGGTTGGAAAACGTCTCTGCAACTGCATGTCTGGAGGCAGCCCGGAGGAAAGCTGCCCTGCATGGACTTAGTATTACCAGAAGCAAGAGCTAATCCAGTAAACCATCTATGCCTTTCTTGAATAATGTAGCCGCCAAAACCAAAGGAGGGCGTTATTGTGATAATGACCGGCCTAAGGTAATGGTCTGGGGCAAAGAGAGCCCTAAACGGTCAGTTTCTGAAGCCAAAATAGCAATATGGGTTTTGGAGTTGTGGTAGTGAAGTTAAAACATTTGGTTAAGAGTGGGAAAAATAAATACACAAAACTATATTACTATATTAAATAGGGTTTTATTTTGTAATATTTAAATAACCAGGTTGCCTTTAGAAAGTAAGCATTTGAATTGTAAACTCAGAACTGGGGCAGTTTAGAATGAGCAGGGAGGGAGTAGTTGTAATATTAAAAAGCAGCTTATACGATGAGTGAAAGCATTTTCATATGTTTAGAGCCTTACATGTTGAAGAGCAGTGAGAAAAAGATTCTCCCAGAGAGGGAGTGTCGTGCTGAAAGACATCTTGCTGTTAAATGCATTCCTAGTTCTTGACTAGAGACATATGCTTTGTTGTTTGCCTGCCTGCTTCTGATGTCAGAATGCTTGGAATGCTATTACTACATTGTGATCCTTGATTGGCTGACAGGAGGTCAATAATGCCATCTTCCAATCTACTAGAGGAGCCAAATGAAATGTTGCACGCTATGTAGAATATAAATGCCCTCATTACTTGAGAATTGTGGGGGAAGTAGTCTGTCAGAATTATTTTAAAAGAAGGTAAAGTGAGAGCCATTTTTGAGGGCAAGATGGAAACTGGAAAGTATCTTGCAAAGGCAGGAACAGTGTGGCCAGAACACCACTGTATCCTTGTAAAAACAGTAGATGCCCAGAAGTTCCTCCTCCAGCATGCCTTCATTCCATGAAGGAAGACTTGCATTCAGCAGCACTGGAGGCAACCGGTTCAAAGGGTTTATTAGTCAACACTGGAAGTACAAGGAAGAAGTCTCCGACTCACTGCTGTGTCTAATGAAGGAGGTGCAATTTGAGGAGCCATTGAAAGTAAAGTTGAATACCCTAGTCTAGGAGTAAAAGGCACTACATTTCAGTTAGTGCCGAAGAGGACCTGCAAGAGTTCTCTTTATGGTCTGAAAAACGAGTTTCTTGCTCAGCAGAAGAGGTGCTCCCACAATTCTGGCAGATTCAGGTATCAATTTATGGTAATCCAGACATGGACCCCTTACGTTGTGAGCCTAGAGTGATGCCGCACCACACCCACCCACCTCTACCTGATGAAACCCAGAATGGCAGAAATGGGGGGCCGGGATTGCGGTCGCTATTCATGTTCAGAGGAGAATGGCCTCACATTTCAGTGCTGGACTGTCCCTGGGGACAGGACCAAAACGTGATAAGCAAATGATACCCATCTCCTGGAAGAACACAGAGACCAAAAACATGATTGTAGACTCGAGTGTGCTCCTTCCAATCGAAAAGAGTATTGTGCAGTGCTTGTTCTCAGCAAAGGGATTCTCGGACGTCTGGCAAACTTGAATGGAGGGCATTGCCCTCTGGGGACCAGAGATCGGGGATGCGAGTAGAATACAGGACCATCTCCATGCCTACACAGACTGAAGATGAGGGAGGTCAGTGAGATCTCCAATGCCCACTTCATAGAATCGCATCAGAAATCCTTGCAGGTGACTATACTCTGGGGTTCTGAACTGCGCCACCTGCACCCCCAACTTTCTGAATGGCAATATAGCCCATTGTCAAGCGAAAAGCCAGAGTGGTATTACAGCAGGTGTCCTTAAGGTTGTTTTGAACATTCACCCGTTACCACTGAAGTAAAAGAGTGATTCCCATCAGGGATCATCGCGGCCGTGGTGGAGTGAGTGTGAGAACATGACAAGGTCTTAGCGATAGATGCCCCAGAATGACCATCTGTGTTGATCTATTTAGTAACCGCTATGGTATTTGCTGCCCAAATCTCAGAGACTTAAATAGCATACAGTGCAATATTTTCAGTAATTTCTTCTTGCCCTGCTCATTGATAGTCAATTGTTCTGTACGGATTACATTCTAAAAGATAGAGATTTTTTTAAGACGGATAAGCAGGAAGTCGTGGGTAAGTAACCAAGAGGCCTCGCTAGCTAGCTTGGGCTTTTAATTTACCCACTTCTGAGGCCAATGTAGCATTTTGGCTGCAATATCAAAAAAGTCAGATTTGGCACTTCCTAATAGCCAAACATCAGCATTTCTGATTGTTTTGTTTCCCTTTCTCCATTTAGTGAGATATCTTCATTCCCCACATACAGGGAAATTGTGACACAAACTGTTGTTCAAAATAGACAACAGACATGGAAAACAGAGAGAGGCGTAAACTCGGAGATCTCAAAAAAAGATGTACAAATGCTTGTAGGAGCGTGAACTGCTGGAAACGACGGGAAGGCCCACTGAAGCCAATGGTTGCTGTAGGCCCTGTGGTAAGGATGACAACTAAGAAGGGAGGGGTGCCCAGTGGTGGCACATTCAGTCTAAAGGTGTACACATGGTTATTCCCCCCACTGCTCATTTCCGAAAACAAGGAGCCAGTAATGTCCGTTATACCACCCATGAGCTTGAAAATGCAGATTGCCACACATTTTTCTTTAATATTCCTTTTTCTTTGTAATATACAGATTGGTCTTACTAATGGGCCTACAGGCATCCTTGCCTTGAATTCTCCAACTAATGGCTCTACGCCCGTGGTATATGAAAGAAGCAAAAAGTCATCATGTTGGGAGACTAATGAATACGTCCTCCACAGCTACTGCCTCTTCCCCAGCCTATTATCACGCAGGGGAGAAACGTTACTAAGGCACCCGGTACCGCCGATATCCTAGAGAGGTACAGCAGGAGATTAGCACAATCTGAGCTAAAGGTGGCAAGAATACAACTAACAATGTAACAATACATGTGCATGCACTAGACACAAAGCAAGTATTCACTCAACATGAAGAAATAGAACATTACGTCATATATGAATTTATAAATGAAAAATATTAAAACAACATCTACAAAGACATGAAGAAGAAAACTAACAGAAATGTATAAACTGAATGCAACATAAACGATCTGTAAATATAGCTCACTAAACGTAGAAACACAACAGTAATGGGCAGCCAGCTTTTCTAAAATGGAAGCCACAACAAGCTTCTAAATAAACGAAAGGACTCAAAGCTCCACGAGAATATTAAATGCTGAAATACAGATCTGTGCGGAACTGAGCCAGTAGCTCAAAGCCCAAGCCAAGATTACCTAGTGGTGTTAGCCAGGATAACCTGGGAGGAGGTCTGACCTGGGCGCCCCAAGGAAACGGGAGGCCTTCATGCAGAAGGGATGCAGTACACATCTAACTCAGGGAAGATGAGAACATTAATGCCGACACACATAATGGCATGTTGTCAAAGAGAACCGTTACTCCCTAAAGTTAATTGGCAGTGTATGAATGAAGCTACTCATAACAAGTCATGTAGTAAGAGTGAGAGAGAGAAAAACTATTGCAAAGTTTACAACACACTCAGAAATAGGAAACCTTATGAGTTCCAGGAAAAACATGCAGCGGTATTCAAGTTACCTATTTAAATATGGAAAAACCTCACTTCTCTGTAAAATGAAAAACATCCTTTAATCATATTCATGTTCCCTTAAGCACTATACCTTAAAGAGGGAGAATACCTTTAAGAGGAAAATATTGTTGAGCAAACTAACTTGTGTGTTGTGGACTTCAAGTCCCAGAATGCCCAATTCATTAGGGTTGATGCCCCACACCAGGGGGTGGACAAGAGGCATGAACGGCCCACTCAGTTGCAGGCCACTAGACCAAGGTGGAAGAAGGCGAGGCAGTCAAAGCAGCAGCAGGAGGGCAGTGGCAGTAGTGTTTGGAGGAGTTTTGAAGAAGCAGAGGAAGAAATCACAGAAGAGAGAGACACCGGAACCAGAGTGGCAAGAGAAGTTGATGCCTGTCCTGAGAGGGTCAAATTGGAATGAGATTTCAGCTGCAGAGGTCGCACAGCGGAAAGCATGCGTTTGTGTAACTTTCCCCACTGTAATAGGCTCAGCGGTGGCAGGCGAGCCCCGAAGCTCTGGGTAAACTGTGAGGGCTGTTGCAGAGGTCACAAAGTGGAAAACGCATCCTTAGTGACTTTCCCCAATGTGAAGCAGTTAGCGGTTGCAGGCGCGCACCGGATTGCTGGGAAATCCGTGAGGGCCCTGAAAGCAGCCAACACGGGAATCCATGCAGAAAAGGGTCCCGGACCGCATAGGAGAATTGAAGCAAATGGCTGGAAACAGCAAGGCAAACGGACACGTACACCAGATCCAGCACTATTCTATTGTGATCCCGGAGCGCTCCGTGACTGCCTGTTGCTTGCATCCAGTTTTTTTGTGTGTAATACCGAACTGAAATAAAACAGGTTAATGATTGTGACGAATACCAAGCTGATAGAAACCAAAGCAGTTGGCCTCAAGAGACTGCACAGATTCCATCTGAAGAAGGTGACTGTTGCATAGTGAGTTTTACTAAAAGCCAACCACACAAAGGGGGCATATCTCCAGAGGTTAACCTGAACCATCATTACCAAAGCCAAAATGGGCTCACATACAGGAAATTCATGGTTGCCTAAATCAAAAGGAAACGACTGAGCCTAGTAGTGTGTGTATGAAGAATATTGCCCAACTGTAGCGAATATTTCAAACCCTGATTGCCAAAGAAGCGTAAAGAAGAGAAAGAGTTATCTGCATTTGGTTACTAAGACAAAGGTGGAACAAGGTTGGCAGTAGAGCTGATCTTCTGATACAAGAGGTTCAGGAGGAAGGAAGCAAGCAATGCCTGTCTTGCTTGTGGCAAACACTTACCAGTGTGATTCTGGTTTAACTTGAAGACATTTTCAATTCTAATTGGGTGAACTACAGAACATTGCTAAAACCTTTGAAATGGACCCTTACCATAAAAGTACTTATGGCTGATAGTTTGGCCTTGCAAGCGAGTAAACCAGGTAATTTAACGTTGTGCCAATTGGTTCAGTTTGGGCAGGAGAGTATACGCAAACAGAGAACTGCAGTAGTTTGTCTTGGCTGGCAGAAGAGTATAACAGACCAGGAGCCGTGTCACCATTGGTTCTGTTCTGATAAGAGTACACTGGAGCAGAAAGTTGTAGTAGTAAGACTGGCATGGAAGTAAACCAGGTGGTTGGGTAAAGCTCACGAAGAAGCAGTTGAAGCAGCATTGAAGTATTTCGGTCAATTAGTACTAAATATAAATGGTGTCAGAATATCCCGACAAAGACAATTGTTTTGAAAGTAGTTGAAGAATCACTGAAGAGTTTTTGTGAAGTCATTCTGAAACTTAAGTGGTAGCAACATATCCTGGCAAAGACATTTGTTTTGAAACTAATGAAGTTCTGAAATATTCTTTGTTGACGACAACAGTTTCAAGATCTTTATTGAACTATATATTGCCGATGACAGAAAGCTGTCTCAAGACCTTGGCTACCAGTGGAAAGAAAAAAGCATTGTTGAACATTTGTGAATCATCTTTTGGAATACAAGTTGGAGCTTTGTGTTGTCAAGTTGCATTAAAAGAACTGAAGTGAACCTTTTTTATGATACAGGATTTTCTTGTCCTTTTTGACCAGTTAAAGAAAAGCCTGCTTTAATCTGGGGAAATGGAGTTCTCCCAGGTTATCAGAGGTTGCAGCTATCATGGTGTGGATTATAATGTTATTCTTATTGTTGTTCAACTGCCATTTATTTCCTTGCTGATTTGTTGTGAATTTAAGTATGAGGGACAGAAACTTTTTGTTAGAGTGTTTCCTTTAGTTATTTTAGGCAGGGAAATCCTCGCTGGGATAGAGATAGTAAGGCGTTTGTTTATCCACCCTTTCAAATCTAATAAAATTTTATCTTTTAAAAAACGTTCACAAAGTGGTCTGCTTCACATTTCTGACCCACCACAGAAGGTACAAGAACGATTCCCAGGAAGTAAAAAGTATACTCCCTAATTAATTAAAAGTTTAGAACAGCACAACTGACCATTGTTTGCCAGATGCAAGCGAATTAAAAGCCAAAAAGACAAAGAATAAATGAAGAGTGTCCCTAGTGGTAAAAGCAACCATAACATTCACACTAATATTAGCTAAAATACTAATAAAGCAGGGTGAAATAATTCCAAACGCGGTCTCATTACATGTGACCCATAATTCAAGAACACGGTCTATTCATTAGCAATAAACACAGATAAGACACCTGCCTCACTCCTCACAAGGTTAAATAGAAAGGCATCACTCTGGCTTATGGCCTAGAAATGAGATATGGCATCTTCTTCAACTGAAAGGAAAGCAGTCCATAGACGTTTCCCCCTACTCCTTTCTGGCTCATGTCTTGATGACCTGTCAGTTGCCCAAGGTCTGTCAGTAGAACCCCAACCAATCACAACTGCTGATGCTAGGCTGCCCATTACGTATTATGCCAACCAATAGTTTATTGTAGTGATGCGTTTTACTATTATCAATTTAGAGGTGGTATTAGGAGGAGCCATCAGACAAGCATTATCCAATTAGACGTTTAACCCCTATAGAAATATATATGTAGTCCTCCCTATTAACCAATCCGTTTACCCTGTAGGTTTTGGGAGCTAAGATTATGTTATGTCTGTTATGACATGTTCTGACAGTCGCAAGATTTGTATGTCTGTATGATGTCCCTGCTTTATTTTGGATGTTAATAAAGCTGGGCTTTCCTTACACTTTGTTATTTCCAATTATATCAAATTGCGTTCAGCATCAGATATGTCACTTACCGTGTAAGGCACACCGACTTACAGATCTCTCACCTATAATTAGGAGAATGTGATAGTCTAACTCAAGTAATGATCTCTTCTGCCTTAGAAGGTTTTAGAACACTGGGTAGACATGTGAAAAGTATAAGGTGAGCAGCCCATTATTAGCTCTCAGCTAGTATTCGAATAATGTGGTGTTCTTACTAGAGTGCTAGCCTGTTCGGTCTTTTAGCAAGTTCTAGTAGCAGGTGGAAATGCGAGCAGGTACCAACACCAAAATGTCAACTCCCGTTAACAGAATAGACACTTTCCTCTGAAGATACTCGGAGGAATTGCATGGGGGGTGGGTGGGGGAAGTATAATATAGAATACTGGTGCAGGAAAATAACTTGTCACATTATTTGCCTCCCCCCACCCTTGATGGAAAACTGTCATTAGAACTTAAACTCGGTAGGGTTTAGTTAACAATTTTACAGTGGTACAGGAGCAAACTGCATATAGCAGAAATACACACCATCCTTGTTATTATTGGTCTAGGTTAGATCACATAGCCAGGTTTTGCTTGTAGGAGGATTACATTGTTTCCAGTTCAGCAATAGTGCTCTCTTGTAAAGCAGAAACCCAGTGTGCAAAAAGATAGGTTTCACTTGGGACATTTTATTATATATAGCACCCTAGTATGCTTCTTTTTGGGTACACAAGGACCGTAACCCGCCACCATAAGACAACTCGGCACAAACAAAATTATTTTATTGAATTTTAGCGAAGCAGAGGGAAAGGCATTCATAGCCAAAAACCTTTGAGGAATAGTCAGCAAAGTAAAAAAAGGGAAACGTGCCCGCTGTCTCCTCAGTTGATAAAAGCAGGACTTAAACTAATCCCACCTTCTTTTAAAAAGAGTACATCGGGAGTCCAGATTTAATTGATAAGGCCAAAAGGAAAAGATCCATGGGTATATAGCAGCCTTGACAACAATAATCTGTCTTGCCTCGATTGATTTTCAAATAGTTTTGATCCACCTCATTACCTCAGACATCCCCCTCTCTAACCATCTCACCACTACTCTCCTTTGGACTGACCACTTTCTACTCTCCTCTCATCTGGAGCACTCCATCACTCAGGCAAAGCCCCCCCCCCCATTCAGCACTGCCACCTACCATTTCAGTCATTCGGACCATAAAGAGTGTGTGAGAGGATGCCTTTGCCTCTACTTTCTTTGCTCCTCCTACTCCTGCGGCTGACTCACATCTTGACAGCCGTTTCTAATCTGCATCGATTTCCAACAACTTTGACATCCTTGCTCCCGTCATGAGAATCCAGCTGAAGCCTACCTCCAAGTGCAACGCTTGGTAGGATTCCTGCCTCGCCGTCCTGAAACGCAAGTGCAGGGTGGCTGAGAGGAAGAGGTAGTCTTTGGGTGCATCCTCTGACAAACTGACCAGCTGCCTGCTCCAAAGGCAATACAGAGACACTATCCTGTCCAAGAAAAGAGCCCCCATTCAAGCTCGCCATCTCTGCGGCTTCTAACATGCCCAAAGTCTTAAAATCGGCAAGGAACTGGACAATCCCTAGTCTTTACCTCTCCTGTTCCACCCCTCAGGGCCTCTGTACTGCTCTGGCCTCTCACGGCTTCGCTAAAATGCAGGACATACTGTCCTCCATCTCCTCTTCCTCTCTCAGTCCCACCCGGCACCCCTTTGGCAATCTCTCCCTCTCATCCTCCTTTCTCCTCTTTCTCTCCGACAAACACCTGATGAAGTTTCTAGACAAGTTAGATCTATGAAAGTGTCGTCCAAGCAGGAGCTGCCCTGCTCCCCAGAACCATCCAGGAGCATATGGACACCCTTGCTCCAGCTCTGGCAGATTTCTGTAATCACTCCTTTGCCACTGGAACTTTGCCCTCTCCCCTTAAGCACTCCCTGTGCACCCCCTCCTCAAGAAGCCATCTGCTGATACTACCTGCCCAACAAACTATCGTCCAATCTCCATCACCCCTTTCCTGGGCAAACTCTTGGAAAACTGGCCATCTCACAGGTTACTCTCCACACTGAATCTGCTGGTTCTCTCCATGACCATCAGTATGGCTTCAGAGCTGCCAGAGGCACAGAAACTGCTCTCTTGAACACCCACGAAGATCTGAACTCTAACCTAGATTCCAGTATTCCTTCTATCCTCATCCTGCTTGATCTTTCCTCTGTTTTTGATACGGTCAACCACACCATCCTGATCAATGGACTCTGAGAACCTGGGCATCACCAATCAGGCCCCGGAGTGGCTGACCCCCTTCCTCTTGGACCACCCCCTCCAGGTCCTACTTGGTCCCTTTCTCTCCTCCACATCCCTCTCTACCTGTGGCGTTCCCCAGGGCTCCATCTTCTCATCCTGGTTTTTCCAACCTCTACTGTGACCCTTTGGCTCACCTGATCTCTACCTTCTCCTCTAACTTTGTGTTATGCGGTTCACACTCTGCTTTCCTTCAAGCACCATGCAGCCTCCTCTCCTATCTCGCTCATTCCTGAGTGTCCGTGATTCAGGATTGGGGCACCTCCAATTATCTCTGCCTTAATGCCAGTAAGATGGAGATCCTTGCCACTGCTTTCCCTCTCACTCTGGCTGCCTGCCTTCGGCCATCTTCCTTCGCCTTCCTGCGAGGCAAAAAACCTTGGCGTCATCTTCGACTCACTCGCTTTCTTTCCTCACATCTCAGACGTCACCAATAGGTCCCAATACCAGCTGCACCTCCTCAAAGGGACTCTTCCCTTTCTCACTTTTCCCCAGACGCTCACTGTCTCCAGAGCCCTGGTTCTTGCTAAACTGGACTACTGCAATAGCCTCTTTCTCAATCAGGCTTCCTCTACTCTCCATCCTTTGTAACTAATCCAGAACATGACTGCAAGACTTATCCTTGGCCTCAAGTCCAGGGACCATAGCTCTCCAGCCATGAAATCACTCCATTAGCGCATGGTGGTTACAAGGATCAAGTTCAAGACCCTTTGTATTGTCCACAAGGCTTTCTGAGGCCGGGGCCTGTACTACGTCCAATGCCCTCTAACAAAATACCTTCTTTTGAGCCCTTCGCTCAGCTACCTACAGTTCTCTAAGGATTAGATGCTTGTCCAGGCAGAGAGTTAGGGTAGATCTCTCTCCTCTGCAGGTGGCTCCCTATGGAATAGCCTCCCGGCCCCTCTCAAACTTGAGCAGGACTAACTAAAGTTCTGGAAGCAGCTCAAAACGTTCCTCTTCTCCTCTGCTTTCTCTCTCTCTCCCTCACTGCTGACCTACATGTGTTGCACCGACTGGTTGCTTGGCTACCCTCAGAGTATCACTGGGTACCATGCTCTTTCTTGATCAGTCACCCTTGCACTGCCTCTGGGCCTACTTCAGGGCTGTAACTGTAACCCTGCAGTCCCTTGTTCTCCTTTGTGGGGTAAAATGACATCCCCAGAGCGACGGAGATGGAGAGGCCATGCTAGGCCCCATTGTGAGATTGAAGTTGGCCAAGTATGGAGATCCATTGAAATATAAAAGCCAGTACAAAACAGTGATTTCATCATGGGGGAGAGAAAAGAGGAAGTAGAGGAGAAGTGGAAAGCTGAAGGAGAGATAGTCAAACGTGAAGGAGGAAGAGAGAGACAGGAGTAAGATGGGAGAAAAGAGAAGGAGAAGCCAATACGAGAGAGGGTCCCAAAGAAGGTGATAGAAAGAGAAAAATTGAGGCAGCATTTAAGAGAAGACTGGAGAGGTGGTTAGGGAAAAGAACAGAATGAAGTTGGGAGAACAAACGAGGAGAGGAACAAAGGAGGTTGTAGAAAATGAGGAAAGTAGAGAAGAAAAGACAAGGAGAAAAAGAGTGCGTGCGTGTGCACATGGCAGGGCGGCGTGGAGGCCAGAAGGAATAGAGAGCAGTAAGGAAGGAAGGAGTCAAGAAACAAAGAGAGGTGAGCTTGGGGAGGATGATTGAAAATTCCCAGTAGATCATGCAGCCACCAGAGTTTGCAGTCCACATTTTAGTGATGAAGCCTCTGGCAGAAGGTAATACATGGGGGTACTCTTGAACATGGGTAAGGAAGCCAATATTCTTATTTGCAGTACACGGGTGGCAGGAAAGCAAAGGAATGACATCTTGAAGGCACACAGTAAACAGTGTTATGCAATGTTGAATTTGGAAAGAGGGTTAGGCAATTTGCCACAAAAGGCAGGATTGTTGGAAAGAGATAAAACACTACATTGTGCAGCGAACAACCTCACAGGTGCCAGGTTAGGGTCATTACTGAGTGGAAAAAGAGGTGGAACTAGGTCTTTCTGAAATTAGAAGTGGACAGAAGCAGCAGTCGTACTGATGGAAGTACAGGTTCGTGCGTAATTGAACCCGATCATTGAAGATGGCGAGATTGCAAGGAGGTCCGAAGTAACAGTGTGTCGACAGCACTGAGGGATTTGTGAATAAGAAAATACCATGAGAAGAGAGGCGACTCACTTACATCAGGTTAACAGTTGTGACAACTGACCTTGTCAAGAGGGGATGGGAACCCCTCTCAGCCTGGGGAGGGAGGCCTACCAGGGTGGAAGCTGGAGCCATTTCTACCATAAGGAGGCGAGAGGGTAGCACTTGGAGAGGGTCCCAGTTCCTGGCTCTTGTATGCCTGCATGTACCTGAACAGTAGCACTGTGGATCACCCCATACCTCTTACACAATATTAAGGCAACAACATGATGCAGCAAAGGTCTGGGCAGACTGCCCACAAGATAATAGCCCACAGAACCTCCAGGCACCCTACTTAGATTGCTCCAACCAATGGCAAGAGAGAACGGCTAAGCAGAGCAGACAACAGCCATGCTCCAGCAGCTGCGACAAAGGTCCTCAACATGGACAGGGATCAATCACTGGATCGGCTTCTGCCTGTTTGTTTGTTTTACTATTAGCTTTATTACTTTTATCACCTTGCTGTTTATTCCCTTTTAAGCACAGGATATTTTCCAGTGCTGGTGTGTGACTGGACGCCATTTTAACTACTGCTTGTGTTAGCTTATTAATTTTAATTACTTTTCTTGTACACGGATTGCTCGGCAGAGGGTGGCTAGCCTCATATGCCCTCTGGTGAGAAGGGCTCCCAAAGTCACCGTTTGCGTAGCCTGTATTGCCCGATAGGACGCTGAGACGTGGAGTCATTCTTCTTGGTGTGCCTCGGCTCTACGCGGATAGGTTCACAGCAATACTATGTAGCCTTCTTATTAGTCCGAAGCTAGGAAGTGCAGCGGAGTGGCGCAGCAGCAGCACCTCTCACGCCAAAGTCACACAAGTCTCGCCCATCTGGACCCATCCGGGTCATAGAGGGCCCATGGACTTAAGATATGATAGCAAAAATTGGACTTGGCCCCTCCCAATTAGACATTTCCAGCCGTATTTGGCCGTGCGCTATCACCACCCTAGGTGCATGCAGCCCACCTTCTAATACTCAGGTAAAATGTTTTGTTTTTAATTCTCATTTTTTAGTGGCGCACGCCTCAGACTTAAGAAATTTTGTGCAAGTACTCAACCGATTTTTGCCGAGTTACTGAAACCTGGTTGCAAGAGACGTCTAACACAGCTCTGCTCTATGCACTTTCCTGTTCCTACAATATTATCTGTGTAGATAGGAAGGCTCGCAGGGAACCGTGGAGGGGGCCTTGCTCTGATTTTCAACACTAAATACTCCTGTTCCCGCCCATCTTTGTCGCGCCATCCAAATGGAGTCCATGCTTGTTAGGGTTTCCCATTCTCCACCTCTATTATGTCTTTATTGTACGCCCGACTCATTGTTCTTTGCTGCCCTTCTTCAGCTTACTGAGGCTCTTAAATTACGTTTAATTATCGTTGGCGATTTTATGTTCCATTGCATTCACTCGTCTACTGTTATTGTTGCTTCTTCGTGTCAGTGATTGCGGACCTTGAATTCCTGCAGCGTGTATGCGATTGTAAACACATACTGGGCAACACTCTCAATCTCCTTTTTTGTGCCTGCCATTTTGGCCAAGGTTTATCCTTCCTTCCTTCCGTGTGCTATTGACTGATCACTTTATCATCCCCTGCCCTATGATTCTTCCTTCAGCTGTCTCTCCTCACGTCCTCGCCTGTTGGGCCGTCAGTGGCGGAATGTTGCATTACTAGAAATCTTGACCTTAATTGAGGTTGCTTGTAGCACTCTTACCCCTAAAGTTAATGTTATTTTTGTTTTGTTTTTTGTGCTTTATTGGTTAAATAAAACTTACGATCTTAAAAAGAATAATTGATCATACAAAGTTAATATTTAGATACAAATTGATAGCATTTAAAATGTTCAACCAACTAAAATTAATTATAATCACATAATAGTTTAAATGAGCAAAAAAACATTTCAACAGAATAAACCGTATCAGGCATATAACACTGATTTGGTTATTGCATATTTCCTAAAAGTTTACATATTCTCTTCCAAATATGATAAACTGTAAAGTTCAAAACCGTGGAATTACCGGCAAATATTAGCGCCCAATATTGCTCAAAGGAGTAATGTACAACTTTATATTTCAAATTGTGGTATCCCTTTATGTGGAACACCTCTAATATAGGACAGTCTGTTAAAAGATGTCAGGAGGTTTCCACTTCGCCTTTGCAGAATCTACAGAGTCTTTTTCATATTGAATTTTGGTCCAGGCACCAGTTCTCGATAATGTAGGTAGCAAGTCAAGTCTTAGTCTCACAATGAATCTTCTCACGTTAATATCAATGATTCGTGAGAAAGCTACATGGAGTGTCCAACAGAAAACCAATATAACATATCCTTCATATTTTCTCATGGTGCCTAATTTTGTAATGTAATTATCGCGGTCCCAAACATTAGCCAAGTCTTTTATTCTTTTTCCCATTACTAATAGCGGGATATCGGTAGCCAATAGGAATCCAATATCATTAAAAAAGATCTTAATATCATTTTTCCATTCTTGCAGTATACCTTCATCTGCATTATCGCTAAGAAGATGCCCAAAATCTGATTAGAGAGATTCCTTATCCTCTGATGTATTGCGCCTTTGTATATAGTGAATACCCTTCCTCATTTTCCTTTGGATATTCACTGATGTTAGACCCAGCTTACAACTTTTTCCTTCCACCTGAGAATTCCTGGGCAATCACAACACTACGGCACAGTTTACCCTCCATATTTTGAGCCATCTTTTTCATTTACTGTAAATACCTCCAAGCCATAGGTTAATAGGACATGTTTTATATATTTTCACCAGACTTCGATTGACAGTCCGCTTTTATATCTAATGAAACTGGATATAACTCCAAATCTTCTCTCCATTTTTTGACAATGTTTTCTAACAAGTGGACATTCATTGTGTCCGTTATGAGGATACCCAGGTATGTATAAGAATGTACAATCTCTATGGTTGCACCCTCAATACACATTTTCTATTGTTTGTATTCTTAGTGCCAAACCTCAAAATAGTTTTGTTATAATTAATTAAGTTGTTATTTTTGGCATAACCATACAATTTGTCCATACTACGCAGCAACCCCATAGGGGTATGGTCGAGAAGTAGTGCATCATCAGCATAGCCTAACCAACTTATGTGCGTCTCAAGTTATGAATCTGTCCCAAAGACTTGTTAAAAACGGACACAGAGGTTGTAAAGTGTGGAGCCAACAGGCAACCTTGCTTAAAACCCAGATTTATAGGTATTTTATCACTCAATCTGCCCTCTTGATTGAGTCAGATCTGCATCACATTGTCCGTATATAAAGCTTGTATAAAATACAATATCACTGGACTCAGGTTTTGACCCCTTAGCTTTTGCGACCAGATTTCTCGATCAACAGCATCCAACGCACCCTTGAAATTTATAAAACAGGCGAACAGAGGTTTCTCTCAGAGTGAGGCTGACATATCATACGCTGCAAAGTCCAGGCATTAACCAAAGTGCCCATTCCGCGTCTAAATCCTTTTTGCAGTTTAGATAATATATTATGCGGTTTGGTCCATAGATGTAATTCTGTTAACGAAATCTGGGCAAACATCTAAGAACAGGCATCAGACATGGCCAGCATTTTATAATTACTGGGGTTGTCACAAGCACCTTTAAAAAAATGTAATAATAAATTTAAAAAAAGGGTTAAGTATGCAAGCCTTCGAGCGAGTCGGTATGATGCCAGGGTTTACTATTGTAGTAAATAGCATTGAAACATTTGACCAAAATTGGGGGTTTTGCTTATAAATCAGATTGGAAATGCAGTTCGGACTTATCGCTCTAGAGGATTTCAGTTTGTATGTTATTCTCTCTACATTTTCCTGGCCGCATTCAGATGAGATATCGGAACCGACACATTCTTTGTCCACCACATTATTTATCTCTTTATTCTACCTATGGTGGTTGGATCTCACATGTTTAATCCAGATCTTCTCAGTTATATGGTTAATTTCTTTGTTATCCATGTTATATGAACCAACATTGTTATTGTACAAGGCCCAGAATCTGTGACCCTCCGTATTAATCAGCATGCAGTTGAAACCATCTCAGCGGCCCTTCCGATGCCTTATGCCGTTTAACAAAGTTTTTTTAATTTAGTTCTTAAATTCCTTAATTGCGTTTCCTTTATTATGTCGGTGCACTGGCTTCTCTTGACCCCAATAATTTCCTTGTTAAACTGATTTTTTTTCCGTTCGGGATTACAAATATTTTTTTCTCTTTATGATAGTTTCATCACTGTCCAGTATCTACTTCATGTATATAGAGTTAAACTTCAAGGCAACTACTAAGGAACTTTAACGCCCAGGTTTACAAATCGGTAACATCCCTGTCAGTACATGATCAAAAAAGGTAACATATCTTTCCATCTTCGTAATGGACCAATATATTCTATTTATGCCTACATTTATTCTGCAACATCTAATTGGATACCAAACTTTAGAACAACATGGTCACTCAGATGAGTGGGCATAAAGCTAAGTGGCCCAACAAGTTGTATAATTGTGTTGGAGAAAAAAGTAGTCAGTCAATCCATGAACTAGATTTCCTAGCTGACCATGTGTACACCTCTTCCTTATGATGAACAATTGACATAATCCGCTTATATTAATAAGGGTGTCCCATTTTTCACTTGGTATGTAACTATCCGTATACTCTTGGATAATCGTCGCTCCCCATTGATTCATCATAGTAGGGAATATCTCACTCGTTCTCTTTGATGAGGATGTAAATATGTTATAGTTTAAGTCACCTACTATGATGTAAAGAGGATTAACGTTTACCAATGTCCAGTCTTCAATTATGTTATTTCAAAGAAGACTTAGACGTGAACAAACATCATTTGGAGTATTGTATACATTTAATATAAGGATTGTGAAGATCTTTCCCTTGGTGTTTAGTACAAGCTTGGCCACCAATATACAAGGGTGAGTTTTCATATTATCATAAGCACTCATGTTTATATGATCCTTAGCCCACACCATCAGTCCTCCCGAAGGTTGACCTACACTAGTTTCCTTTTTTTTTGTTGCAAGATTTGATATCCATGCAACACAAAATCTCTACATATTCAAGTCTCTTTGAGAGAAAATATATCAGAACTTAATAGAATATCCATACCCTCCTTGCTTGATACAAATGAATGAATCCCCTTGAGTTCCACAATATTACATTGAATTCCTCTTCCACTCAACCATAGGTCATTCATCAATCACACAACCGTCATCTGGATAGTACAGTGAGTTTTTATTCAAAGTATTCATCCCTTTTCCTCAATGCTTATTGGCCCCTGGCTTGCATCGGTACTCCTGGAGTCAGTTAGTTTGTTTGCTTTTACTTTCGCTGCCTCATTTTTAATAGGTGTGAACCCATATCCCATCTCACTGAATGCTTTTGCATATAGTAATAGGCACTCTCAAACAATAGGGGATTCCATATGCAATATTGCTCAACTGGGTTCACTACTAGCTCTGGGGATTTCAACTAAAGTTATCTCCTGAGAGGAGATGGCATTCAGTTCTTTTACTTGGCAGGTTAATTCCTGAACGTTTGTCCTATTAAGGAAGGGGCTATTACAGTTGGCATAAGTATCCACTATTTAAATGTTTCGTGTTTAATGCATTAGAGGAAAATACGTCCTTTAATCGAGAGACATAGGTAGCCTTACTTTTCCCAAAGTTCTCCTTCGGACTGGTCCACAGCTTCTATTTCATACATGTCATCAGAACCTGTAACTTGTCCAACCTCGTCATCCAATTCAGAGTTATTATTGCTTTTAGACCGTTCACTGAATTGAACTCTGTTCTTCTTCTTAGGTACCTTATTTGATCACCAGGATTCCAATCCTTTTTGTGTGTTGGTCTCCCGATTATCAGCCTTTGTTTTATTGTCAGCCCTAGTAAGTTTATATTTTGTTCTTTTTTAAGTAACTTATTTTTTTTTACCAGAGCTCTCATTGACCAGTTGAAACTTATCCTATAGCTCTTCACACCAGACTGCTGTTCGTGTGGTATCAGCTAAGGATAACAATGATCTCCTTACTTTATTATTTTTACCTTTTTTACTGGTTATGTGGTCTTAACCCTTAAAGGAGATTTCTCAGTAATAGACCCTGGCTGAACAATCTCGCATGCAACTTTAGGGGAAGCACAAGACGCATCATGAACCGCGAGTATAGAATCATAACATTTACAAATGGTAACACTTACGCGATCTATCTCTTTATAGTGAGATTCGATTTCCTGAGTGAGAACAGTGGGGGGAGTTGACACCGTCTCAGAGAGTTTTGAGATGTTGAGAATCACATCCACCAATCTAGTAAAGCCAGCTTTCATTTTGCGTTTTTTGTAAATAGGAGCTACATATTGTAAATAATTCTTTTAATATTTTTTAATTTTCTAGTTCTCCAATTATATCCTCAACAGAAGTATCTGAAGAGGAATAGGATGCATTTGGCCTTATAGGGGAAGATGCATAAACTCTCTCAGCTATTTCCTCTAAAATCAGACATTTTCTCCAGATTGGTGGCAATAATTTCTGCATCAGGTGAAAGTACTTGAGTAGTGTGTTTTAATTCGACCCCCATATTTGTAACATTTTTCAAGTGGATCACCATGTTCAACAAAGAGTTGTTATCAATGGGCTAAAAATTGCTATTGTTGATACTAGCACTACGCACGTGCAATTCTGCCACTGTTAAGTTGGGTCATTCTGTGGCTTCGTTAACAGGTTTGAGATAAGTAGTGATCCTATCTTGAGCCCTATGCGGTGCACCACGCTTATGCCATACAGCTTCAACCACTGAGAGGGACACCCCATCATTATTTAATTTACTGATTTATAGTCGATTCTCTTCCTTTTTACTATTGCTCGCTTACTATTGGCCACACCCATTTGTCGCTTTCATGCCTGTTTCACATCACTCCTAACTTGATCTTTTTTTAGAATATCCGGCATGATAGTTAGCACAGGGGTAGTTATTCAAACAGAAGACTTTAAAGGTGCAACCCCATGTACATTGGCTTAACAGTGTTATTGGCCACCATCCACACAAACTGCTTGCCGGTCCTTGTAAATCACAGTTACCTACTTTCAGTCACACACTCATACCAGCTCAGGATATATCTAGAGGTTCACACCCAACACCACTCACTGTGCATTACTTAGTGCACGCGCACTGGTGCGCGTGGCTGCCCAATTTGTAGCGCCTTCTGGGATTTAGGGTGCGTGGCCAGACGATGTTCAAATTAAAGTAAAAAGTCCACAATGAAGATTCCAAGGATATAAAAGTAGATGAATTAGTCCACTATTTCATAATAATCCAAGAGGTGTGCTACAATTGAAAGAAAATGAGCCTTTACTTGCTGTTTCGTGAGGATAGCGTTCATGCACCAGTTCATGGGCGATTCTCTCCAGGCCCAACAGCACTCACTGAACTCCTTGGTGCACACGCGCTGGTACGCATGGCTGCCCAATTTGTATTGCCTTCCGGGATTTCGGGGCCGCCAAATTGTATTGCCTTCTGGGATTTCGGGGCATGGCAAAACAAAGTTCAAATTAGAGTAAGTAAAAGTCCACATTAATGTCCACAATAAAGACTCTTTCATTAGGATAGCGTTCATGCACCAATTCGCTCTCCCAGCCCAATAGCACTCACTGTGCACTCCCTGAGGTTAATGTTGACTTTGATCTCGTCTTCAGCTTTTGCGAAGGCTGCTAATCATTTTGCGCCCCTTAAACACCATGTTCATCCTTCCCAACTTGGTTTACCTCAGAAATGTTCGATCTCCGTCTTCTTCGTCATCAGGCTGAAAGGAAATGGGGCTAAACTATTGTCTGTGTGCAAAATCCCTTTACCAGACTGCCACCTCCCAGTACCACAAAGTTATTTTAGCTGCTAAATGTGACTACTTCTCAAACCGCATACTTGGAGCACTCGAACAAACAAGCTCTTTAAAGTAGTGCAGTGTTTCTCATCTGGTCAACCCCTGCCCAGCCCTATCCCCCTTTGCAGGCGCCCTGCGATTCTTTGTCTTCTTTTTTAAAATTGATAATATTTCTCTTAGCCGCGACAATATTGCTGCCAATCAGTGTGGACTGAAAAGTGCTTAGGAGCGTGCACTGCCTTAATCAGGGTGATCTGCTTTCCGTTTTTTAGTATTAATGACATCTTTCTGATCATTAATCATTTGAAGTAAGCTTCGCCACTTGATCCGATACCCATCTCTGTTCTTAAATCTATGGCTACTGAACTGGTCCCGCTTTTAAAATGGCAGCAGTCAATCAATCAATCTTTTCCTTCTGGTTCTATCCCCCAGCCCACTGCTCAAACACACTTTGGTGACTCCATTGCTTAAAAAGCCCTCCCTGAACCTTTCCTCTCCAGCTACTTACTGACCTACCTCGCTGCTCCAGTTTCCTATGAAAATTCTTGAAGGTCTCATCATCCCTATTATTTCTTCTTTTCTTAAACGCATATCGTTTTTTCGACCCCATTCAATCTGGTTTCCAGCCAGGTCGGGACACAGAGTCCGTGCTCGTCTCCGTGGTAGATGACCTAGACAGGCTGGCCAAAGGTGGTGGTGTGGTGCTCTGATTTCGTTAGACTTGTCACCAATATTTGACAACACCATCCTGCTTGCTCGTCTGGCTGGGGCTGGCATCTACGGACGTGCCATATGTTGGCTTCACATTTTTCTCAGGGATCACTCTCTTGCTGCTTTTCAGATAGCCACTGACCCAGTCACTTACAGTGCCCATCAAGGTTCTGCTGTTCCCCGTATTTTATTTAATGTCAATGTTCAGCCTCTCGCTCAATTGGTTCACTCCCACGTTTTTTTCGGTGTTACACATATGCCGATGACACAAATTGTTGTCCGTCTGGATCTTGAACAATCCAAAGCTGCCGCCAGATCCGGTTCATGTCTGGAGTCAGCGGGCAGTTGGATGCGCCTCTATTGGTCGAGCTCAACAGTGATAAAACCGAAGTACTGGTTGCTGGGTCCTCAAAAGCTGCTTCTCTCTGGACTGCAGATTTTTGGCCCCTTCACTTGCTCCTCTCCCCTACCCTGTGACCACTGAAAACCTTGGGCATCAAGATCATGACCTCCTTGTCAATGGAGGCTAAAGTCAGCTCAGTCTGTAGGACTAGTCACTTTAAATTTAAGGTCCTTCCCTTTTTACCTTTCCACCTTGGTGCCAGTTTTTGCCTGAGTGGTTTTGGGTCATCTTGACTATTGTAATTTCCTTCATCTTGCAGAGCCAGAGTACCTGCTCTACCGGCTTCACGTTTTTCAGAACTCTGCCACTAGAGTGGCCTCTGACTCTTCTTACAAGAAGATATATATCCAATCCTACATGGACTATATTAAATTCAAGACCCTTTGCATTGTCCATCATGCTTTCTATGACCAAAGTGCAGAATTTACCCAGGATAAATTCCACCCGTGTGTGCCTACCAGGTCTCTCTGCTCTGCTAATGGCCATCGCATCCAGGTGCCCCGGTTCCATTGTTCCAGACTTGGGGGCCATGATTTTCAGTTGCAGCATCCATTCTTTGCAACACCCTGCCACTGTCTATTTGTTGTTCTGAAGATCATGTTCCTGTGAGAGTCTTTCTGGCTGTCCTGTTTCACCCCGCCCCCCTCCTCCAGTGCCATGCCGCCTCAAGGCGACCAAAGCACCTTATAAGAGCAGTAGAACATAACTATTACAAACAAAGACAGGGCACGACTGGCCAGAAAAGAAGACCAATGGGAGAAGGAGTAGGAGAATAAAACAGGATCAGGAAACCAAAAGGTGTGGGTTGCTTGGGTAAGGTCAAAGGAGGAGGAGGTGGCAGACCAAGAGACCAGAACGAGGAAGGACGGTGGACTGAATGTGAGGACGATTTGTAGATAAGGTTAGATATGTTACTGTGTTATGAGTTTGTGGGTGAGTGAGAGAGGTAGTGAAAGAGTAGAGGTTGGGTAGAGGGTGACTAGAAGGTGAGAGAGAATCAAAGGAGGGTGACCAGCCTCCAAATAAGGGGTGTATCTGCCACTTTTCCTCCCTAGAAATAGGCACATACCCCTCCGCCCAAATAAATGGGGAGTACAATACTCCCAACAAAAAGAGCAAATCGACATGAGCATGCCCCTCTGCTTTCATACACACAGCTCCATGGAGATGTTTGGACCAGTAAACTATACTATTAATAGTGCCTGATCAAATGATGAGATCGGAATGTATATTTTAATGTGCATGAATAACTTGGTGCAAAGAAATATTTATTACAAAACATTTGTTTTACAATCAAAGATATTTTACTCGCTTACTAAATACCTAAATTTATACTCTCAATTTTTAAAAAATGGGGAGTAAAATGCTCCCACTTCAAAACCTTATCTGGAGCACTGAGGGTGACTAAGTAAAAGGTGGGGTGGAGTAGCAGTTGAGAGGGGAAAAGTGGTAATTGGGAGGGGAAACTAGTAGTGGAGTGGAGAAGGGAGCGCAGTAGTGGAATTGAGATGGGAGGGCAGAGGAGAGAGAGAGAGAGAGTAGTAACAGCAGAGGATGAAGGAAGACTGTGGAAAGAGGGGGATAGTGGAGGAAGAACCAGGAAAGGTGGGATTGAGGTGGGTTGAGTTAGAATGATGAGAGGTGGGAGGAGGGTAGAGTAGCAGTGAGAAATTAGGAGCGGAACATCAGGGCGTGAAAGGTGGTGACAGATTGGAGATTGTGTGTTCTGGAAGGCAACACAGCCTCCCCCCACATAACCCCTTAGAACTAAACAGTGGAGAACGTAGGTCCAACCTAGGAAGGAGACTTAGAGAAGAACAAGTTACTCTCTTAACTGGTAACGTTCTTTCGATGGGATGGTCCGACGACGTATTCCATATCTATGACAGTGATCACCACAGCTGTGCTGCTTCGGAAAATCTTTCGGCGTCTGCGTCGAGGACGTGGATAAGCCACCCTTGAGGACCTCCTCCGACGGCCGAGGTCACTGGATGTTATAAGTAGGACGCACGACGCCCGTAGCCTCAGTTGTATTTTTTTCCCAGAACGTGTGGCACCAGTCTTCTGCCAGTCTGACCACACAAAGCCTTGCGGAAACGTAAGATGCAATCGCATAGGAAATTCTGTAGCGGGGAAGGCAGGGAGGGAGCGTTATGGAATATGTTGGACCATCCCATCGAAAGAACGTTACCAGGTAAGAGAGTAACTTGTTCTTCGAGGGTATTGGGTCCTCCGACGTATTCCATATCTATGACAGACTCCCAAAGCAGTACCAACGTAAGGAGGTGGTAAAAAGAATTTAGAAGATAGAAATGTAGAATGCCCAATCAAATTGCAGACTAAAGAACCGCCTTGCCAAAGGCCAGATCCTGCCCACGGATACAATCGAGGGAGTAGTGACGTACAAAAGTATGGACTGAAGCCCAGGTGGCTGCATCACAGATGTTACGAATAGGAACACCCCTCTGCAGGGCAGTAGAGGCAGCCACACCCCTGGTCGAATGGGCCCGCAAGCCTATCGGAGGGTCCTTACCCGCAAAGCGGTAACATTCAGAAATTGCCAGGATAATCCATCAAGACAAAGTCTGCTTAGTAACAGCTTGTCCCAAATGCCTTCCAGCGTAACCAATAAAGAGTTGATCGTCCACTCTGACCCGGGACATGCGTGAAATATAAAAGCTTAAAGCTCTCCTAGGATCCAGCCTATGGAGCCTCTCCTCGTCCTTACCAAGATGCGCAGGACGATAAAATGCCGGAAGAATAACCTTCTGGCTTAAATGAAATTCCGACACCACCTTCGGAAGAAAGGAAGGACGAACTCTAAGGACAACCCTGTCCTTGTGAAACACAGTGAAGGGTGGCTTAACTGAAAGTGCCTGTAACTCACTCACTCTGCGAGCGGAAGTGACCGCAACTAAAAATACAGTTTTAAGAGTTAAGTGTCTCAAAGGGCAGGAATGCAAAGGCTCAAATGGAGCACCCATTAGAAACTTGAGAACAAGGTTAAAATCCCAACCGGGCACCTGGAAATGTGACGGAGGGAACACATTAGTGAGCCCTTTTAGAAACTGAGAAATTAAAGGAATTTTAAAATAAGAACACTCCTCAGATGAGCGCTTAAATATGGACAGCGCCGACAGGTAACCTTTAACGGTACCCACTTGCAGGCCCTTGTGGGCCAAAGAAAGCAAAAAAGACAGAACCACAGGAATGTCGCATGAAAAAGGATCCACATTCTCAACCCTGCACCAGTCGCAGAACTTTCTCCAATGGCAACGGTACAGGGACTTTGTTGCCGGCCGTCTGGCCGAAAGCAACACCTCCATCACGTCTTCAAGGAGGTCGCAATCCTTATACCTCAACCTTTCAGAAGCCAAGCGTGAAGGTTGAGGGATCTGACCTCTGGATGGAGAACCTGACCCCCTCCCGTGAGAGCAGATCGTCTCGGTAGGGAAGACGATGTGGAGGGCAGATGGACAAGTCGAGAAGGTCCGGGTACCACGTTCTCCTGGCCCATGCCGGAGCAATGAGGATCATCCGGGAACCAACCTCCGTAACCTCTGCAGCACTTGCGGAATGACGGGGACTGGAGGAAACACGTACAGCAGTGGGAATAACCACTCCACCACGAACGCGTCTCCTAAGGCTCCTCTTGGAGGAAATTCCCGCGAGCAGAACCTTTCGCACTTCCGGTTGACACTGGAGGCGAAGAGATCCACTTGAGGGGTCCCCCAAAGAGCGAAGATCTCCAGGAGAATCTCCTGAGCCAACTCCCACTCATGAGAGATCGCGCTCTGCCTGCTCAGAGCGTCCGCCGTCTTGTTTTCTTCTCCGGCCAGATTAACTGCCGAGACTGAAATTTCCTGCTGGATTGCCCAGAACCAGAGCTGCATCGCCTCCCTGCACAGAGGAAGTGACCCTGCCCCTCCCCCTTTTTGTTGAGGTAGTGCATGGCCACTGTGTTGTCTGTCAGAATCAGGACATTCTTTCCTCGCACAGTCGGCAGAAAAGCCCTCAGGGCAAGCCTGACAGCCCTCAGCTCCAACAGATAGCGTGTCCTTCGACAGCCTGGGTGCCGATGACTTCTTCGGAGGCAGAGCCTCGAGTGAGTCCCTCGACGACCTCGGCACCGACGTCTTCTTCGAAGACATCACAGGTGCACACGGTCTCGAGCGCGTCGAGGACCGAGACCTGGAACGGGCATGACTAGAACGATTCCCCTTGTACGAGCGGGACCTTTCCTGCGAATCGTGCCGACCTCCCGAGCCCGAAGGCTGATGAGCGGCGTCTCTAGTACGGACACGCCCGACACCACTCAGAGGCGCTGACGGACCGGTGCCGTGCGATTCAAGAATCGCCAGCATTTTCTTACCGAAGGAAGCCCATTCCTCCGGAGTCGCATGCTTGGTGGGATATACCACCCGCCGACGGGCGAGTCCTGCGACGAGGAAGGCGACCGATGACGGCGCTTCCGGGAGTGCCTCGAAGAGGCAGAGGAGTGGCGGGACCCACTCCGGGACCAAGACCCCCTAGACTTACGACGAAGATGCGGAGAGTCGCCCCTCGAATCGTCCGTCAAATGCCCAGTGGACCTCGACTTCCGGGGCTTGGACACCTTTCCGACCGACAGTTTCTTCTTGCGCTCCTGCAAGGCTTTGGACGTAAGCGACTGGCAGTCAACACAATCATCCGTGTCGTGGGCCTCCCCGAGGCACCAGAGGCAGGCGTTGTGCGAGTCCGTCACCGAAATCTTGGACCCGCAGTCCCTGCATTTCTTGAAGCCCGGACGTGGGGTGGAAGAAGAGGAAGACATCACGAAAAACTTCTTACAAACGAACAGGTTTGAAGAACCGGGAAAGAACAGAACTCCCGAGGCACGCCGAGATCTCCGAAACATACACGTTTGCGGAAAAAAACGGAACTGAGGCCACGGGCATCGTCGGCCGTCGGAGGAGGCCCTCGAGAGCGGAGTATCGACGCAGACGCCGAAAGATTTTCCGAAGCAGCACAGCTGTGGTGATCACCGTCATAGATATGGAATACGTCGGAGGACCCAATCCCCTCGAAGCTTATGTAAGTTGATTGCCTTTAGGCCCTCAATGACAGCGAGACAGATCTTAAACAGTAGCAGTTGACAAGCACAAATATAATATTCTGTGGAATAGGGACACCTGGGCTAAGGAAGGTATTCCTTCTTCTAGAAGCGAAGAGACATCCCGTAGAACCCTTCCACATCTTTTTGTCACCGTCAGTGAGAGGTGGTGTATTTTAAGGCAATCAGTATGAACAGCACAGCTTGATGCTGCAGAACTGTGGACGAGTAAACTTACCATGCAGTCCTGGAAATAGCGCTGGTTCAAATCTTTCAAGTCAATCTTTTTGGTGCTTCCTCCAGCCTTGGTCACCAATTGACCCACAAAGGGAAAGGCCAGCGTGTAGAACTTCTTCACAGATGGGCCTTCTGGCATTTTGACTAAAAAAGAAAGGAACAATTTTGAACCATTAGACAAATGCAGGCTTACTGACATTTAAGTTAAATGCTGTAAAACACTCCTGGCAGTCACAGAACTAGCTTTAAAGGATTAGCCAGTCTCACTGGTTAGTGACAACATACCATTTCATACTTTCCAATTCAAACCAATAATGGAAGAATAATAGAGGCACTTATTTAATAGAGGACTATTGCCCACAGCCAAAAGGGAAAATATGTAGCGCAGGCAAAACAAACCCATAGGTTAGACCATGCCCACGTATAGAAAAATGTGTTTCACCTTGGCCAAGTCACTCACAAGGTATAGTTATAAAGTACTGGAATAAAAGAGTTCCAAATTCAAGCTACAAAGACAGCGGCTGGGAAACGGCTCTCCCACACTTGCATGACTTTACTGGTTCACTGTTGTTAAAAGATCCAGTTCAAGGCACTCTGCTTCGTTTTGTGGGAGGGAAGGGGCCCCTGCATCCCTACCCTCGCCTTGTTCCAGGAGGAGCCCATCCTGACTCCGTCGCTGAATCCTCACTGCACACCCTTTCACCAGCACAGAAGCATGTCGGATCAGCAACTACATTGCCTCTTCAGCAAATCCCTTGGACTACTCAACACCCAACAGGTTCACCTGTTTTTTTGCCAACATACCGCGTGGAGCGGAGATTTCCAAGCAGCAAAATGGGTGCAGCCACTTTGTTGGGGTGTTAGGCAAAACTCGAGCCACGGATTGGCTCCTGCATTGCTTTTCCCTATGGCCGCAGAACCGAAAGGCGTGAGCCGGGGTCCCGCAGCAGAAGGCCCGTGGTATAAGGCTCTCAGACTGTCCTTGCCGGTCACTGCCTGGAACAGGCCAGGAGTCTATGCCCCCTCCAATATTCACTGACATCAACTGTGCACCCAAATACTGGCAGCCGAGACCGCAAGCCTCCTCTGTCCGGTATTTTCGATCCGTCCAGATCTGGTAACATACCTGCGACCAGGTACACGCAGCGTACTGTGCAATCTACTGCAATCGATTGGACACGGCCTCTCTCCTGGACACCATATGCTGCACCTCGAACTGCTTTCACTGCGCTACCTACCAGTGTCCTTCGACCTATATTCATATACCTTACCCGCTTGATTCCACTGTGAGTATATACCTACTGCCTGCACTACTCTGCATATAAATGAATAACCACAGTACTATGATTATTTGTAGATATCTGCCTCTTTTTCAAAATATGCCTTGACTGCCTTAACCTGTTTATAGGCCTAGATAACAGATAGCCATGGATACGCCACAGTGATACCAGCCACAATACGATATACTAGTATATATTGTTGATTCCCCTTTATATTTGTTAGACCTGCCTACTGTTAACTGACTATACTGTTGGATTAGCCGTTCATGTTACTCTGAGTTAGCCTGCCCCTGCAGCTGCACTCCATCTATATTATGTTAGCCTAGCCTACCTTATCAAATGTTCTAGCCTAAACTAGAACTGTGCTTGCCTCCATTGTTTGCCACGAGGCTCAGGCAGTTTAAAATGGCCGATCTGCACTTAGTGTTCATAGCCTCATCCTGACTTTGTATTCATCCACAACACGACGTGATTGACCTGCTGCTATACTTGAGCCTATCCCTCGCCAGCAGTCCAGTGGCATACTGTGCCCATCGTGATTTTAGCCCATTTGCATAGCCTAATGTGTACACCCTGATTGTAGCCTACTATGCCTATCTTGATTATCCTCACCCTTCCAATGACATTACAAGTGATGCCACGAAGCAATACTGAACTGAATGTATTAAAATGCCTAAATTCTTGTCTGTATGCCGGTACTGATTTGTATGCATAGCTAACTACCGCCACCTGAACTTAACAGACTCTCCACGGCTATACCTCATTCAATCCATGCTGCCTCCTAGAGTTAGGGCTCTGCTAGATACCTGCTCCTCGACTCTCTGCAAAGTCATGTTGACTACCCCTGCCGCATACCAGATGCACGCACAGACCCCTCCCCCCGACTATTCGCCCCATCATGATACCCAATATATCACATACTGCGCATAATAAAGGTCCCCAGACCCTCTCTCTCACTGCTGCGCTCCGCCTAGCCATCTTTGTAACCTATGCTATGGCCGCCACAATCATGGTACCTACACTTCCACACCCACATCTTGCATATCACACTCATTGCACAGCACTGCACTCACACTCCACTCCGTTAGACCATGACATCATACAGCCTCAGCCCCCTAGTTCAGCTGTTAGACTCCACAGACTCAGAAACTGCACATTACCTAGACACCTGCCATGCTCACCTTCACCTCTCCCTCTAAGAAATTTCAGATTAAGCACCCGCACTTCATATACACTTTCTACTAACCGTAGCAGGGGCCATAACACTCTCTCCTCGCCTCTCCAATCTTCTCCAGCACTACTGCGCACCAAGCCTCACATGACCTCACACAACGATAAAACTGCCACCTTACATTCAAAAATGAATAAAACCAAAATCACACAATATCCACCTCTAAAATCTGCACTGCTGAATGTACGTTCCCTCCCTACACATGCTTAAATTAACTATTATCCACCCATAATCTTGACCTACTAAGCATCACGGAAACTTGGCTCGATGCCTCCTACCCAACTATCTCACTAGCCCTACCTCCAGGCTACGCCATCCTAAGACAAGATAGACCTGATCAAATTGGAGGTGGAGTTGCCATTATCTACAAAGCCTCACTCTCCATTAGGCTATCAGACTCTAGCACGTGGGGTGGAAATGCCGACATCCTATAGTTAAATTAACGCTCTCACCCATCAACTCAATTAATATTCATATCCTGTACAGGCCTTCAGGCCCTCCCACAGACTTCCAAGACCACCTCTCCCACCGACTCAGTAACATCAAAAAATCTTCAAAAATTCTATTTTTACGAGACCTAAACTTAGGCTACAAGACCCTAAAGATGAATCAGCCTCCGCTCTAGCTAAAGAATGATCAGACCTAGGCTTCTCCCAAGGAGTGCACTCTCCCACCCACTCCAAAGGCCGTACACTTGATTGGGTCATGGATCACAACTGTGCATCCAACATTACCTCAAACATTGACTATCCATGGACAGACCACACCTGCATTGAATTCGACATCCCCACGACCCCAAGCTCTAAAGCTCTCACTCGCGTGCCACCAGCCATAACAGGAACCTCAAAAAAACTAACGCAGACAACCTGCGACCATACTTAAACAACCCATGTCTAGCTCCACCTTTCTATCAGGATCCTAAAGTGTTAGCAGACATCTTTAACAACACACTTACCAATGCTATAAACTTAATAGCCCCTCTTGAAAGCAAGAAAGTAAAAAATCCTCCACCACAATTTGATGAACTCCAAACTATCCGCTCACATAAGTGTCGGGCACAAAAAAAACTGTTAAGCGGATCCAAATGACAAACAAGAACCTCTTCGAACAGATAGCTCTCCAATATAAAAAAGCTATTATCACAGCAAAAGCTAACTCTTAACAACAGGATCTCCAAGGCCAATTCGCAAGTCAAATAGATATTTACAATCTTTAACGAAATGGTAACACCGCCGGCTAGCACAGATGAGATAATCAAAGACAAAGCCTGGTGCACAAGCATCCAGTCTGCAATGCTCAACAAAATAGATCTAAAAAAAAAAAAAAAAAAAAAAAAAAAAATTATTCAAAACCACTGCAAAGCCCTCCCCAACCAAAATAACCCTCTCACACAAGCTAAGCACAGCGATCTCCATCACGCCCAATTCGTCTTTAAAGACACTACCAAATCTGAGGACCTGGATCTCATCAAACACCTCAAACCATCACTCTGCAAAGGAGACATATCCCCCCCCCCCTCTAAAATTATCAAGGAATGTGCCAAGGACCTAGCCCCTCTGGTTACTGCATTCATTAATGCTTCATTCAGAACAGGCTCTGTACCTGATAGTCTCAAGGAACCATGGGTATGCTCCCTTCTAATAAAAAAAAAAAAAAAGAAAACACACACACACACACACACTAGCCCCAGTGCAGCCCAACAACTACAGGCCTATAAGCCAGTCCGTTCCTTCTGAAAATCTTGGACAAGGCAGCTCACAACCAGATCCAACTATACATAGAATCCAACTCTATATTGGGTAAAAGACAATCTGGTTTCCGTGTAGGGCATGGAACAGAATCCACCTTACTAGATCTAAAAAATCAAATCTCCCAGATCATTGACAAAGGTAAACCTGCCCTGCTCCTCTTTCTCGATCTTTTGGCAGCATTTGATCTGGTTGATCATAAAACCCTAACCGCCCATCTCACCCAGGCAGCCCACCTCTCTACGCAAGCAGCATCTTGTATTACTTCCTTCCTGGAAGGCAGAGCCATGAAGGTGTTCAACATAGCAAATGCCGACCCCCACAACCATACATTGCGGAGTACCCCAAGGCTCATGTACAGCCCCCACCCTCTACAACCTCTTCACTAAACCCATTTTCGACCTACTTGACTATGTGTATAGCATATACTAATTATGCTGACGATACGCAAGTACTCCTACCACCATTTGGCTCCTACCACCAAGACGGCACTGCCTTACACGATATCTATGCTACTATCCAAGCATGGATGGCTGTCAATAGCTTGTGTCTTAACGGGGACAAGACTGAAATCCTTATCCTCGGGCTGAAAACCACAATAGCTAAGTCCCCAATACGACAACTTTAACATGGATAATTCCACCATCACGGCATCTTCCTCAGCCAAGACCCTAGGTGTCCACATCCATGCAAACCTATTCATGAACAAACAAGTTGGCGCCATAGCCTCGGCATCAGCATATAGCACCAAGCTTATCAATGCCATTAAACCCTACCTATCCGCACCTAACTGCCTTGCAATAGCCACAGCAACCATAGGCGCCAAACTCAATTATTGCAATGCTCTTCTGGCTGGCACATCTTCCAAAAACCTACACAGACTACAACTACACAACACAATGCGCTACGAGCTGCTTTGAGCATCCCCAGAAGAGACCATATATCTCAAGCCAGACAAGCAGTGCGGTGGCTCCAGGTCAAAGACCGCATTACTCTCAAATTCCTCACTATTACACATAGATGCATCAACAGCACAGCTCCCACATACCTATCAGAAACTATATCAAGAACCGCCATGACGCGCCCTATCAGAACTCAGTACACCAACCAGTTACACATCCCCCGCATACGGAGAGCTAAAGCCAGAGGGCTAGGCTTCTCATACATTGCACCTAAACTATGGAACCCACTCCCTGCCTTCCTTAGAGCTAAATCATTCATCCATGCTCTACGTAAAAATCTCAAGACCACTCTCCTGAGCTAACTCCGTAAGCACCCCCATTTTCTCCTAATGTATATTGTAATATAAATGTAATATAAACATAATGTAACCTAGGTACATATATCTGATCTCTAAACATTGCACAGGACAAATGCACAAGTATGTTATACAAATATGCTTGCGCTTTATAAAAAATGTCACGTGATCATTTTGCAACTAAGTATGTTTTCTGTAACAAGTGCCACGATGCCATTGGGCTGCTACACGCTATACAAATATGAGGGGAAAAAAAATATATATATATATATATATATATATATATATATCTATCTCACGCCTACAGCAGAGACGCGCCAACTATATATATCTCACCCCTACAGCAGAGACGCGCCAACTAGGAAAGTCACAGACCAACTGAAGGTGACTGGAGGTCAGGAAAACCAAGTAATACAACTAATTCAATGGCGGAAAAATACCTTTTCTTTATGAAACAGATGCATCGAGAATGTTGAGCTAAGAGTGGCAAACTGTTAACCAGCAGGTTGAAGGGGATAACTAGTATATATTCAAAGTATAGAGGATGAACATGGCCATATGATGGTGAAGAGTACCAGTATATGCAACTGCTTTCGGTCTTTTTCTGAAACACTGTATATGGAGGGTGTCTTTCCACCGAGATCTGATCTGGAGAAATCTTTTGAACTTGTTGAAATTCCTATTTTGACACCGGAGGGTAGTACCACTACCACTTTAGATGCTCAAATAGAGATTGGGGAGGTTTTGTTTGCAATTGAACAGCTTCATGTTGGAAAATATCCACGGTTAGATGGCTTACCTATGGAGTTCTACAAAACATTTAGATCCGTTTTAGCTCCCTTTTTGGGTGAATTGTTCAACATTGTACAAAATGAGGGTTTATGTCCATCAATGCATGAGGACTTGATCACATTAATTCCAAAACTACAGACCAATTTCATTATATAGATGTGAAAATATTTGCCAAAATGTTGGCAAATAGGTTAGATAAGTGTATTGGGGATCTAATAAATGCATCTCTGGTTGGGTTTATGAGAGGCAGGTTTGGATATGATAACAGGACCATTATTGATGTGATGGGTGTTAGCCAAGATGAATTTTCAGATACAATATGGTTATTCCTGGATGCAGAGATGTCGTTCGATGGAGTCAATTGGGAATTTATGAAATTTACTATGCAGAAAATGGGCATTGGGATTCATTTTCTTAAGGCAGTTGGTTGACTGCATTATCTGACTCGTTCATTCTTACGTGAGGCATGAGACAGGGGGCGGTCCCCCGTCACACTTTTTAATTCAATATGGCTTTGAAACCATCTGCTGCTTATATTCTGTGCGAGCAAGGAATTCGAGGTTTAAGATTTGGGGAAAAAGAAGTCCAGGTTCTTTCTTATGCGGATGATAAGTGGTTATCCTCTCTAATCTTGAAAATGCATTCGAAAAGATAGGTAGGCTTTCGACCCAAAAAGTTAATTGGGATAAAACAGAGGTTTTTCCACTCTCAGCTACTTGCAGAAGAGGGGACCTTGTGTAATGGAACTTTAAGTGCTTGGAATCTCATGTAAAGTATTTTAGGGTTTATTTGATCAGAGATTTGAAGAACATTGTAGAGTTTAATTTGAATAGGTTGACAGCAATGTTAAAAAGACGCAAGAAAATGGGAATGGTTAGCCTTGGATATCTGGGCAAAGATCAACACTATTAAAATGACCATTACCAAAGGTACTTTACATTATGTAATCATTACCGCTGAGATTCTCGAAAAAGTTGCTGAAGAGGATGGATTAGGTTTCTCTGGACTCTGTGTGGTGAGAGGAAGAAACCGAATATCCCCAAGTTAATTCTACTATGTAGTATTCAGGAGGGAGCTTTTGGTTACCCAAACCTTGACAAGTATGATAGAGGGTCAGTTTAGAAGAAAGAGGCTCACTATTTATTACCCGAGAATATACATGAGCCGATTTGGTTATCGATTGAAAGGGATAGATTTTATACATGGGGAAAATGCTGAATATATTTGAAAAGTTACCCAATACTAACGTGACTAGAGAAGTGCTTACCTTGTGGTTGTCTAACTCTGATAGGAACTTGCATTTACATTATAAAGCTTCTCTCTGGCACAATCCTGGACTCCAGATTGCAAATAATTCATTAAACTGGTGTAGATGGATTTAAAGGAATTCTGGAGATAGGAGATGTGCTGCGGGATGGGCAAATGATACCTTTTGTAGAATTACGGGTTTACGGTTTGAGGAACAGAGAGATGGGGAGATTTAGGGATCTTGAATCCCTTTTATTACAGAGATTGGACATGTTGTCTATACCAATAGAGAATGAGCCACCTGGATGTGCTATATTTTCATCATTGCCACGCATGGTATCCACATATCTTAACTTAATGCATATGGATACTTTCATTGTTGAGTCGTGGGAAAAATTAAAGTGGACTTGGCAAGAGGATTTGGGGAGTGAAATTATAGATAGGAGGTGGGTGCAGATACAGCAGGTAGGTATCAGAAGTAAATTGGATTTCAACTTCCAGCTTAAAATCCTTCACCAGGCGTACCTAGCACCTGTGGTCCAGGCAATGTTTGATAGCAACTGCGAAGGAAAATGTCATACGTGTAAAAGCAATAATGCCGATTTCATACACATTATGTGGGTTGTCCACAGTTGGTCACCTTCTGGACCCAGGTGGCAGAGGCAACGGAAAGTATGATTAACAGCAAGGCCCCGTTAAATATTCCATGTTAGATGATTGGGTGGGTGCCAGGTGTTTTGGGGAGTAGGAAGAAAGTGCTGTCTATGTGTATGTTACTGGCAAAATTATTTATACTAATGCTCTGGACAAGCCCAGCTCCAACACCGTGTAAAGGGTTAAGAGACCTGGCTTGGTGCTGTGACTTGGAGCAGGATTACTGTAAGACTATACCTTCGGGTTTCCAACCTTCAGATATCTGGGACCCAGCATGCGCAATGCTGTCTTCAAGGGAGAAAGTAGTTTGAATAGTGGATCACACTCTGGGGGCAATGCTCAGAACATGTATATTATATTGCTGTGGTGGCTTTAGGGATGCAGGGGAAAGTGTTTGTTTCTAGCTGTGTGGGGTGCGGGTGAGCGTCTCCACATGGTTTAAATGCTTGAAAGCGGTCTTCACGATCTATGTCAACATTACAGTGCACTTGTTTTCTATTGTTGTGTACATGAACCTATTAAAATACCAAACAATTGTTGGATTTTTACGAGACTCACGAATCAGAAGATTTTGGGACACTTATACTGGACACCGGTGTGTATTCATGGGTTGGGCGTGATGGACATCGACATCTTCTGGGGATGTTGAAAGGTGAGAGACTTCCTAAAACAGTTTTGGGGGAAATGTGTTGGACAGAACGGACACAATACTAAAAAAACATTTTCCTAGAATGCCTTTTCAAACTTTTGTTGTCTAGTAGAGGAAGGATTGGAATTGCTAAACAGTATAGTCAACGGATTGACATGGTACTGGTAGTAGCAGCAAAACAGATTCCGAAGTTGTGTAAAACAAGGAGAAAAAACCACACACAGTTAGATAACTGGGCGAGTGATGTGCAAGTGTGGTCAGACTTTGAAAACAGAATCAAGAAGATCATTATTTAGAACTCTGGACACCCATTAATATTTTATGGCATGTAACAGTTTGATTACATTGCGTGCAGCTTAAGTTGGTGAGAGGAATTCTGGGTAGTGGGAATTTCTATCTAATCACTGTGCAAGTGTGTGTTTGTGAGAGTGATGGCTCTCCACTTTTATGGGTATTCTTTGTTTTGTTGTCGCTTTTTGTATTCTGTCGAGTTTATAGCTGGAACAAGCATGTTTTGAAAAATATTGCGTTATGTTACATCCGTTGTAATTCATAATTAATCCTTTAGGACTACGATATATTAGTGTATTCATTAATCAGTCCTGGGGGTAATGTTACTCCCAGTGTTGCACTATTAAGTGTATTCAAAGTTTGAACTGATTGTTCAAAGTGTTTACTCTACCTTCCTCTTCCGCACTGCTCCTCTAAATTCCATGTCGCAACAAGAGAAGGGCCGATAGCTGTTCCTTCTCCATTTTGGCCCCCAACTCTGGACAACATGCCTGTGAAATGTGGGCCCTTTCCGGTCATCTCCCTTTGTTCTAATGTCATTATGCCCAAAGAGCAGAGGGTTGGTGGGAACTATGCTATGAAGTTCTGATTAGCATCAATAATGTTAAAAAACATCCCAGAAACAAAGTTTCATTCATAATTACCCTATACCAGAGTGAAAGAATGTTTTGCAATGGAAGTGCTTGCTAATATGCTGCTTTTTATACTGCAAATGTGTAGTTTGTTTGCATTAAAACATGTTATGCGATTCATTGCGCTAAATACTACAAGGATTCTAGGTTTTGCATGCATAAAAGATCTACTCTTGTTAATGTGGTTACAGGTCATTTGGTCGAAAATAAATGGTCGACAGGACAAATGGTCGACGCAATTTGGTCGGATATTTTTTTTTTTGCATTTTCACTTTTTTTTTTTTTTTTTGGGGCCAACCCCTTTTTTTTGGTAAAAAAAACCTTTTTTTTTCCTAAACGAAAACCTGAAAAAATATATATATATATAAATAAATAAAAAAAAAAAATCGACCATTTGTCTGTCGACCAAATGACTGGACAGCGTTAATGTAAATATGTATTTTAATAGTCTATAACCTTTTCAATAGCTGCCAGGTATAAAGTTTGCCTTCTCCAAGTGGAGTGGTCAACAGTCCCCAAAAACGTTTAGGACGTGTAAGGAAACCATGTTATCAACAGTAAGACGACAGACACAAGTGATCACAGTTCAAGGGTGTTTATTGGCTTAAAGGGGTTTGAAAAACGCCCATTTAATCCTAAATGTACAGATGGGAGCAAGCTACAACCATATAATAGAAATGCCGTCCTCTTAGTGTCCTGTCAAAATAAAAGGGCCTATACTAATACACATCTTGCCAATCCTTACTCGAATATAATAAAACATGAAAGGGATGTGAAATGCAAAAAGGAACAGTGTTCAAAATAATATGTCAGAAAGGTAGAGCAATAAAGTTCCCTTCCCCACATTTTCACCATGGGGTAAGGTACAGCACTCGGGCTATATGGCACACTCTGGATTCTCTTTATGCATAATGAGGCAGTCTCTAAGGCACGGCAGGACCTTCTAAGGCAGTCTCTTAATAGCAGAAATAATCTCTCGCTCTAAGAAAGTCTTGTTCAACGAAAATGATCTAACAACTTAAAGTTCTCTTCCTTTCGCTTGTAGCACATATCGGCTGGATCATCCACCCGGGGGACTCCCTCAGCCAGGCTACGACTCCCTTTGCTTTCAAAGACACTACAGGCCCCACCCCCCCCTTGTTCAGGATCAGACCTTCTTTTCGCTTATCATAATGTCTTTTGACTTGAGTAACTTCAATACTATATGTTTGTCATTGTTGCAGGCTCCCCTCGATCGGGTTCAAGCCTATCTTTCATTCTCTTGGGTATTTCTTGGGATCAAAGACTTTGGATTGTGCTAGGGATTTTTCTTAGACCCTCGCAGGACCACTTTGATATTTATATCCAATCTCAAAAGTTCTATTTGTACTATACCTTTCTGGCAGAGATCTTTCGACTGGGCACCCACGTGGTGCCGGACCACTCTGCTATCATGTAGATAAGGGGGCCTTTCTTTCTGTCTTCCCAAGACCAACTTTCATCTGGATCACCTCCCTCGCGTTTCATCAATCTTTCATCAGTGGCACACTTTAACACAGCTCGTTCTTCCACAAGTTCTCTCAACTCACCGGCTGCCTGGAGATACGTCTCACTCACCATGCCACAGCCTCTCTCTCGCTCTGAATGGGCATCTTGGCTTCACGTTTTTCTCTTGTCTCTCGAGGGTTCTTTTTATGCACTCTGGGTTTCCAGGTCCTCTCTGTGTTCCAGACTTCTCCTCAAAGGTTCTTAGGGTTCTCCCTCCGTCAGGTTCTGACCCTTTAATGTTTTACACAAAGGTCTCCCCTCTCAGGTTTCACAAAGGACCAGTTGTGAACTTCCAGTCCCAGAATGCACTGTAGTGTATTTTGCTCCCACTTCACGGCCCCCAAAAACAGTATTCCATGGCTTTGGGAGCTGCAGGAGTTTTCAATGGGGATGTGTATTGATGTCAGTCTCACCGCCTGTCCTTCAGAGACCTGGGCTCGCCTGCTTGGCCAAGGGGACGAGCTCTGGTGTGGCATTGCCAGGAGACCCCAGCTGCCGCAGGTTTTTCCTCCTGTAGGTACAGTTCCCTCTCCACACTGCAACCTCCTCTGTATTCAAAGGTCCAGTGTCTGGGTGGTTTCCTCCTCCAGGTCTCGCAGGGTCTCTGCAGCTCACTTGGTCTGCCTCTGGCTTCTCGGCACCTTCCAGCATACCCAGCTCGCTCAAAATGCTGTTTCTGGCTGCTGCTTTTATACTCCCAGCTAGAGTTGATTGAGTCAGGTTTGAGAAGTTGTCCATCCCTGCCGGACCTCATTATCGGGACGATATGGAGATTGCCCATAGGAATCCATTGACCATTGATTTCTATGGGCAATCTTCTGATTCCCATCTGCCTCTTCTTCATTCCAGTCCTTGTGTATTTCATTAGGTAAATGGGATTATGGAAATTGTGGTGTTCGACAAAAAAGGGATAAAAGTTGAACATTTTTGCCACAAAGAGGGGTTTAAATGTATGGTTGTTGAAAAGTGGGTTTCGAGGAAAAATGTTGCAATTTAGGGATGATCTCCGTTTTCCCTGATGGTTTCACCTTTTCCTTACTGGGGTATGATGGGACTAATATCTCAGGACAACTGAGGGGATGTTGGTTAGGGGTGTATCGGAAAGGGAGTAATACCATGTCTTGCCCAAGGTCGTGCCTCCTATAGTCCCCAAGCATTCCCTGGCAGTTGATCCTCCCTTGCTCGTTCGTTCTCCCCCAGGCTTGGGATCCAAGAGCGATGGCCCTCCCCTGGCCACCTGAACAAACGATCCCCATGAATAGGTTTCTCACAGACATCAGGATAGAATTGTAATCTTCTGGACATCCACTATCCATACTTTATTCTTTCTTTTATAGGAAAGGATTACTAATGGCTAAGTTTCGACATCCATATATAATTCAATCCTGAGAAAAGACTATTTTCTTTGTTACTGAAGCAGTGTCTAGGCGATTGTGTGTACGTATAGTGCTCCGATTCATGTAGTGGCAAATGTCCACTACATGGAAACCGTGGCCTGTGTTTGTCCTTACCTGTTGGAAGCTGCAAGATAAATGCAGAGGTTACAGGTCATTTCCAACTGTAAGCGAATAATGCACGCTTGTCCCACCACCACTAGTAAATCCACAGGTGTGCCACCACTGGTTGATTGCCTTCAGATTTGCCCCAATAAAATCTCTGTGGTAAAATCCATTTGCTGGCAAAAGTTTCATGAAGACTATAACTCAGTGGACTCAATGCACTCATCTGAGATGTGCCCAATCTTTCCATGCAAACACAGGTCCTTAGCTATCTCAACCAACAACCCTGGCCATGTATAGATCCACTGACATTCCCTATAGCTATCCTCTTTCCCCGAGGCACTGGTTAACCCGGCCAGTTGTGCCGAGATGCCCTTGAACATGCCATATTTGCCAGAAAACCATCCAGTCTGCCACTTTGCAGTAATAGTTTATCGACCATGCTCCGAGATAAGCAAACTGGGCAAATGGGGTCACTGGAAACTACTTGGGTGGTGGAGAAAACAAGTGGGTAGGGTGAGGTTCATAGAGTTAGCAGCATTGCAACGCTAACTAGCAATAGGGCACATAGGTGTGCTGGGTCCTTCAAAGAGCTGTACCAAATTCACCTTCTATTGTGTAAGAACTAAAGACAAAAGGGTAGAGAACAAACTGCAATCTCCTCCTGCAGTATACAAATATGTTCACTTCTACTGATCTGCATAGATGGATCATTCCAGAGACAGGGCGTAGAGCAGGAAGAGGCCGATTAGCTGTTCCCCTTTTGCCCCCTTGCAGTTCTTTGGTTCCAGCCTGGCAGCTATTGTGCAAGCTTCTGGTGGTTTGCTGTTCAGTTTCTCTGCCAAGTAGAATGGTGATTTGGTTGTGACTGCTTTGTAGGTGATGCAGACAGTCTTGAACATGAGGCGTACTTAAAGGGGTAACCACTGCAGATCCTGGAGGATGGGGATGGCAGGGTGATGTGGGTGCATTTTCTTAGTCCTTTTATGCTGCCTGCTAAAGTGTGCTGGAAGGTTTTCTGAGGGAACGAGGTGGCAACTGACTCCTGCAACGAAGGCAATGCCACGGTCCAGTGAGAGTACCAGGGCTTGGACAGGTGGTCTAAAACTCGTGACATAAATTAAATGCTTGACTTGGCCGAGGAACAAAAGCTGGTATCATGCTGCTTGGCTCTTGTTTGCAATGTGTACTTTGAGAGGCCATAGCCAATCACTGAGAGGTTTGCACTGGGTGAGAGTCTAGGCATGAATCCACTGAGCTTCATGTCAATCTGCCAATTCCGGATATGGGTATGCTTGATTGGGTTCCCTAGGAGAAATGAATTTGGACTTGGGTTGAGCTCCAGGCAGTCCCTTATCATTCCAGCAGTGGATGAGGGACAGACCATGTGTGAGCCGATGGATGTTGTTGATACAACTGATTTTTAGGACAGCCTACCTGTATTGATGTATCTTGATGTCGGTGTGGAGAGGATTTCCCCCACAGGTAGAGGTTGAAGAGGACCGGGGAAATCATTGGAATCCTGTTGAGAAAGTTTCCATTGGAGACAATGAGCGCGCTACCACTTGCAGCAGTTCCTGAACTAAAGACAGGAAAAGAAATACCCACAGTTAAACTGAAGTCGAAGCTAATCGTTTCCAACTTTGAGGCAAACTGCACTTGCAGCCTTGCATTGGATAAATGACGCAATACAGTTGATGGAGCCTAATCTTTGTGTCCGCACAGCAAGGAGGAAGCAAAGGTTGTGCAGATTAGAGTGGAGATGGATAAAGCTGGTGCCTTGTGGATAATTAGAACTGCCCACTTCACTTCAGGGAAACATCTTGATCAGGCCATTGCTGACCCAGTGCTCTGTATCCTGTGCAGTTAGAATGCTCAAAAACAATTTGGTTTAATTGATGATTCAATATCTTACATTGTTAGACTGAAAGCAGGGAAGGTGTGTTCAGGGCAGCTGGTGAATGTTTAAAGTTGTGGGGTCTGCATATTTTACCCAAATTGGTCTGCACGAGAGAGCATAGTGAGAATGCAGGAACCGTCATCCCTCCTACCGGAGAAATTTTTATAACAAAGATTGAACATTTTACGCACACATTTAAGGAAAAAAGTAGATAGAAACACCATAAAACATACAGCTCTTCAACAGTAGACAGGACCATTTTGCAATACGTGTTCATGCTGGCTGTGCCCCTAAAACAAATCACGAGGCCCAGTCACATTAATAGGTGCCAGTAGTCCCACTCACTGCAACACACTTGTATGTGGTTTGTGCCCAGAGACAATCATGTAAACCGCCTTAGCAATAAAATATATATATATATATATTAAAATAACTTTGTTAAAAGGGACGTTATGGTTACACGTAAAACTGAAAAACCCCTGAAATTCGACAGTTATGTTAAGCTAAGCAACCACAACTCGCACCACCACTGTGCACTGCTAAGACTAACACCCAGGACATCAAAGATGACATCACAAATGTCATTGATGATATCAGAGGTCTGGCGCCACCTTTTTTCCTTTACTGACATATCTCGGCCACATAGTTTTCTTTATTAAAAGTCCGGAACTATCAATTCAAAAAAGGTACTATGTTTAGACTTATCCTTCAAATATGTTCTTATAGTAATTCCCTTAGGGTCCACTCATCATATGAAACGTATACATAGGGGAAGACACAGGCTTGAAAGACAGCAATCCTTTCTGTGCATGAAGATAATCAGTAGAATTATCAGCACTTTCTGATAGTTCTGCTTTTTTTATATTACTGTACTTTCCCTGGATATGCTCATATTTGTATACATTGTACTCACACTACTTTCCTGAGAGTCCAGTCACATCATGTGATACATCTACATAGGGGAAGTAGCAGCTTTGAAGCGGAGCAATCATTTCTGTGCATGAAGACAATAATCAGTTAGGTTATGAACATTGTCTGGTAGTACTGCTGCTTTTTTGCTTACTTCACTTTCCCTGTATATGCTCAGATTTGTACGTTTTGTCTCTGTGTTTTGTCTGTAATAATGCAATTACGTTGTAAGTGGGTTTTATTAGCTACTTTTTAAATGTTTCACAGTATGCAAAACTCTAATAAGAAAGCATATATCATTTTACTATTCAACATGGCAAGATTATTAATATTGTACTGCCATCATGTATGCTGCACACAATGCCTCGTTTCTACATGAGTAGCTTAGTATTCTGGAAAGAACTTCATAATAGAATGCCATTTATATCAATGCATTGCTTACTGAACTACGTACCGCATGATATTTATTCCAATGATCCTTGACACTTTTTTGTCAACATTAATAATACGAATCCCTTGTACAGACTTTTCATGAAAAGTAAATGCTGATGTGATGACATCAGTGATGTCATCAATGACATTTGTGATGTCATCTTTGATGTCCTGGCTGTTAGCAGTGCACGGTGGTGGCGTGAGTTATGGTTGCTTAGCTTACCATAACTGTCGAATTTCAGGGGTTTTTCGTGTAACCATAATGTCCCTTTAACAAAGTTTTTTCATTGAATTTTATATGTTTTTAGTAGCACAACTTCTCCATAAAGTCCCTTTAACAAAGTTGGTTTACTGAATTTCATACGTTTTAGTAGCGCAACTTAATCATAACCTTCCTGTAACAAAGTTTTTTCACTGAATCTACATATATAGATAATGTAAATTTGATAAACGTTTACTAGGATTCCCTTAGTTTATATACATATATCATAGAACATACGGAACCCCCTACCTGCACTAGTGCGTCTGATATCCGCGAACCATGCACCTGTTCACGGATGGACTCAGACAACATGAACACTATCCAAAAACTCAGGGGGTATCTTACATTGTTATATCATCCAAAAAAACACTAAACATGTTCAAAAAGCAGAACATAAATAAATGACATTCAATAATAAAGACGCGAAACTGTATGTAAGACACTAACAGTCCAATTACATAGCAAATGCAACATAGTGGAATATACCAAAGCACAATAAACATGCCTCCAACAAAATTACCTCACAGAAACTGCACAGCAAAAATCAACAGGGCACCTACGCAGCAGTAACAGCAACATTTAGCAAGATACTAGCGTGTACACTAGATTTAAAAACAAATGTTTTTTTGATTTTTTTAAACACACAGAAATGTCCAGTACTTTGGAATGGCTGAAAGAAAATTTTCCTTGGGATGAAATGAGGGAAGACAGTGACACTTATGGTAGACACTACACTTCTCTATATAAACCAATTAATAACCATTACTTTGTGTACTTAACACTTTTTTTAACAGACCGTACAGACATTAAAAATAATATACCAAGAGACGTTAGAAAATCCTCTGCAGTAAATGGAGCTAAAAATGGATCTGTTAATGAAAAATGTAATTCTTTTAAAACACTTTGTGGAGGACCTATAAAAGAAAACATTAAATATCACTGTCCCACATGTACCTGTTCCCCTTCTCCATGTCCCAGCCAACTATCCCCAAACCCTCCCCAGCAAGAAAAATGTTAGAGACTTCTATCCCTTCCTCCCCTCCCATTCATTATGTCCAAACCCCCTTTCCTCCCCTCCCGTCCATCATGTTCCGAACCCCTAATACCCCTGTATTTGTTTCAGTTTCTGCTGCCCCCTCCCTTTCATAATTTTTATACGGTTATACATGGCATAAGGGCTACGGCCCTTTTGCCATGCACCCAAGACTCTAGGCCCTGGCCAAAACCACTGCAGCATAACACACCCATAGAAGCAAACACCTACCAAATGACCACAACCCAAAAACATAATACATCCACCTCAAAACCTGTCCACTTCAATTCTAACAATAACAACCAACGCACAAACTCTTCAATACATACCCTCTTCACCAAATGCTCTACTAACGACGCAAAACCAACCTCATACTAAAGTAAAATAGGCAGTAGTGCGCCGAGTGTTTAGTATGTCCGCGGACCGCTGACACCGAACACATCAAGGCCTTCTCCCACCTAAACAAATACAGCATTTGACCCATCTTTTACTCCCCCACCCTCTCCAAGCACTTCTACACACCAACACACTCACCAAAATTGAATTTATGCTCCGTTCCACGCTGCGCTGTCCACGGATGAAAGAATGTGACGCACCTCACGCTTCATCCCAGCCAATCAGAGGACACGTCGCTTGTATGGTGGACATGATGCAATCCGATTAGCCAATCGGTGTCCTGTCCGCGGAGCGAACAGGGAAGCGTGTCCGCGAAGCGGACATAGATATCACACATTTGTTTAGACCTACTTTTTGGTCATTTTAAAAGTAACTACTGGACGGATTTTCACTAAATTTACAAAAGCACGCTTTCGGGACCAAGCAGTGAAAATCCCTCCGGCAGTTCGGGCTGTAGGCGCGACAGAAATTTTTTCTCCATTCAGTCTATGGAAAAAAAAGAAATGTTGGGAACCCCCCCCCCTATAACTTTGCCCCCCCTGAACCAAACCTCAAACTTAGCAAAAAAATTCATAGTGGGCCATATACTGCAAAGCAGTGAGGATTCGTCCATGGGGAGCGAAGTTATAAGCTGCCCAAAAAGTGCCCTTCCTATGGGTTTAGCAACTTAACCATTACTACATGGCCGCTACCGCAGGCCATGTAATATATATTACACGGCCAGCTGTAGCGGCCGTGTAGTTATGGTTAAGTTGCTAAACAGGTTTTGTGCGGGGGGGGGTGAAGGTGAAGTTATAGGAGGGGGCCCACATTTTTTTTGTCCCCATAGACTGAAGGGGAAAGACGTTGCGCGCGGCTACAGGTTGAACGGCTGGACAGATTTTCACCAACTTTGCACCAGGAGCGGGGGGTTGGGGAGCTTGGGCCAGAAAGTGTGCTCTTCTGTGTTCGGTCGAAATTGGACCGGTACAATTTTTGCAAAACACAAATGTAAAGGCTGATTGTATGGGAGAGCAATGAGGCACGTAGCGAAAAGGTAGGCGGGCGAGTTTGATTACACCATTGCTGCAAGAGCGTGCATAACACGGAGAAAAAAGAAGATTGTTTGGCAGTACACTGTGGAGATATGCACCATTCCCGCAGCTATTGACATACACTCGATGGGTGGGTAGTTGCACAGGGAAGTATGATATTTTGGTCACTGTAGGCAGATTGTATAGGGGATGGGGGTTGCCTTGGAGATAATATGAGGTTATTAGCAGTCGGTGTACTATGTTGTGTTGTGTTTTGCCTCCAAAGGCCCCACTGCCTTGTGTGGATGGCAATGGCCTCTGGCCGTAACAGTGTGGGCTGTGGTTGGGAGTAGGTGTGCGAATGCTGTTTTGGTTCGCTCCGTCACTGTATGTATACTTACGTGTAGCCAGGCAAGCACCGTTGGACATGTTAGTAAGCATTCCTGCATTGCCTTCCAGTGGGTGTGTAGTAGTAGTAGGCAATTACCTATGTGTCCAAGGGGCTAGGGCTTGCCCATAGCCTTGCTTTAGGGAGGACAGGTTGACATAGGCAGATGGAAGGAATTTGTTTGGAGGTTCTCACACATACTTAGTCGCCTATCATTTTTTGGTGAGTGCAGGGAGACTATTGGGGATGGGGAGTGCACTGGAGATAATATGAGGATGTTTGCAGTCGGAGTGCCATGTTGTCTTTTGCGTGTAAAACCCATACCGGCTTGTATGTATGGGTACGGCCCTTGGCTGTCACAGTGTGGGCACTGGTTGGAAGTAGGTGTGAGAATGTTGCTTTGAGTCTGTTGTATGAATACGTAATTGTAGGCAGTACAGCACCGTGGGAAATGTTACCATGCATGACTTTATTGAATTCTAGTGGGTGTGTAGTAGGACTAGGCTCTTGGATGCATGTACCTAAGAGCCTACGGATTGACCGCAGCCTTGATTTAGGGAGGGCAGGTAGACATTGGCAGATGGAAGGAATTTTTATGGAGGTACCCACAGACAGTTAATTGATGGGCAGTTGTGGAGGCGACTATTATTTTTTGGCGAGTGCAGGCAGACTCCATTGAGGATGGGGAGTGCATTGGAGACAATACGAGGATATTTGAAGTCGGGCTGCCATGTTGTCTTGTGCCTGTAAAACCCATACTGCTTTGGGTGCATGGGTATGGCCCTTGGCTGTAACAGTGTGGGCACTGGTTGGAAGTAGGTTTGACACTGATGCCTTGTTTGAGTATGTTGCTGCATCTATATGTACTTGTAGGCAGGAAATTGTAAGCTTAGCTTGTGCTATACAATACACTTGTAAATATGCAAGCGCGGTAAGACCCTCCCCTTTGCAGAATTAATGTGGAGGACCTGGTCCAGGTCGTAAAGGGGAATTGCAGAGATAAGACATAATTTGTGTTCGCAGGGTGTGGACGTGACCAGAGTAACGGTTCAGGGAGTGCAGTAAAAAAGTGGGAAATGCAAGGCTTGTTTTAGTATGCAACGTTTGCGACATGGCTCATGTACGCAGATACGAACACAAACAGTTGTGGGGTAGGTGCGCAGGTGACAACCTTGAGAGGCTATTGGGGTGGAGAAATGCATTGCAGATGGTGTTGGGATTGCTATAATTGGAGCACCATGTTGTGTTGGGAATGGCAAGCGAGTACTGCCATGTATGGATGGCTACGGGCGTTTGACTTAACAATGTGGGCATTGTTCGGAAGTAGGTTTAACAATGTCCCCTTCTTTGGGTCATTTCTTACACCGATATGCAAGTCTAGCCTACAGGTCTGGAAATATGCATGTGAAGTGTGGGTGCTCACTGTCGCAGCATGGTTGTGGAGGAAATTTTGCAGGTGCCCTACCAGTAGAGGTGGTGTGAAGTGACCGCACAGGAATATGGCGACAGCTATTGGCATATTGGCTATTCACATACTGAGACGACAATTAATGTACAGTATGGTACACCTCTCATAACACCTAGTATGTTGAGAGAGAAGGAAAGTAGTGCAAAATGACACAAGTTAATAAGTATTACATATGAACACTATGGAGAATATGAATTCGAACACATTCATTTACAGCTGGCACCATGATGAACGGCGTTAAGTGGAGCGATATACAGGATGGCAGGTTATCTGACTGTTACCTTGGTTTGGCGTACTTGTTTATATGGCGGGAGGAAGCCGGTGGAGCTTGAAGTGTGTGCATTTGTACTGTGTGGATCACTTCCGTCAGCAATGCCTGGGTGCTGCATACACCATTGCAGCAGTCACTGGCGTCAGTGACTTTACTTGTGTACACTCGTTCATCACGGCATGCACTCCAGGTATTTATTTTATGTGCGTGCCAAGCGTAGCGCACTCTGTCATGTGAGCACCCAGCTCTGGAAAGGAACAACATAAACAAAAAGAAAAAGCGTACTTGCGCGGACGGACTGTACGGTTCAAGATAATTCCAATATTTACTAATAATACACTGAGCGGGTGAAAGTGCTTCATTTTGCCACAGAATGTAAAGGCAGTTGGTGGATTCACTGCTCTTTATTCCCCACACAAAATACAGTGACCAATGCCGTCTGTGCAATTATGTTCTTCTGTTCTGGTGTAGCTCAGTGGGAAAAGGAGTACATAGTGCTGCTTGGTGGTCCGGGTGCAAGAGACATTTTCTTTGAAAGGTAGCGAAGGTAGCATGCGGTGCCTCTGGGATGCTTTATAGAATGAAGGTTTTCAGGTTGGTTCATATAGCAGAAACTGCAAGTAGACATATCAACCCATAGTGGTTGGCCCAGATAAGAACGATGGAAAAGACATTGCTTATGGTAATCATCCAATGGTTGGTCCACCAGCAATCTATTGGAATGTGGAAGGTATGGTATGCGCAGTAGGGTGCAACATATCTGAGTGGAAAGAGGAATAAGAGTAGATGTCAGTAGCGGCTACTAGTTGTAGCGTACAGGACAAAACTTTGCAGGAAGGATAATGTAGTAATAGCGGGGAGGGCGCTAGAGAGCCATCCAAGATGGCCGCTTCCTAAGAGAGCTCCGTAGGGCTCTAATGAATCCTGCTCCATCGCTGCTCCCGCGGTTACCGAACTAGTCCAGTTTGCCGCTGGGTGCATTGGCAACACCCCGCAGATCATTTTGAACTAACTCTCAAGTCTGGCAAGCAACCTGATCAACGGCTGCGCCTCTTTGATCCTGAGGCCTACCAGCAGGCGCCCACGCTGCGCAACGAGGCGACGTTCGACAGAAGCGAACACTGAGCCGCTCAACAGCGCGGGTAGACGTAGGCGAGACGGCGCCATAGAGACCGAGCGGTCTCCGTCCCCGCAGCAGCCCGGTGGAAGTCCTACGACGAGAGGGCCAGCAACGCCGACGGCCCGCACGGGTAGGAGCACGCGGAACTGCTGGGCTGCAGGGCAGAGCGGCACCACCTCCCCCGCCACGATCGAGCCCCCTCCCGAGCACAACCCAGAAGCCGAGACGTGGGCACGAACCCTCTGCCTCGCAGATCTCCAACTACCACCAGCTCAAGAAACCGGCGGCCACAGCGCTCGGGCGGCCGATCCCGGGGACACGGCCCGCTGGGACGGCGGAAGCGAAGAAGGGGGACCTGATCACGAACACAGCTTTCCTCGAGATTGTCAGTTCCAAATCCTCTGAGTCTACGGCCACACTCCATCCACCCGGCGGCGTTCAGTCTCCTTGACCCCGAGGCGCCCATCCTTGCCCTACCCGAGCAAAACGCCGATCACAAACATCTACACAAGCCATCATGGGGAAAATGGACAAAACCCAAAAGAAACTGCACTTCGAACCTAACTCGCAGCATAGACCCACGACCAGCAGTGGACCCGAATCCCCTGCACAAGAGGCAGCATTATCGGAGGTACAGACACCTCATCAGGACATCAGAGAGATCCTGATGGATCTGAAGGCAGGTATCAACAGCCTGGGGTGCAAGCTAGACACCTTGTCGACCAAAGTGGACCAGTTACAACACAGACTCGACAAACATGCGGACAGGCTCGACAGCGTGGAGCAGCGGGTGTCCGACCTGGACGACGGGTCGGCGGCATTGACCTCCCGAGTCTCACTACTTGAAACACAGATGAAGACTGCGATTGCCAAAAATGAAGACTTGGAGGGTCGTTCTCATAGAAACAACATCAGAATTATAGGAGTGAGAGAACGACAACTCCCGGGCAAAATGGAAGACTTTGTGGAACAAATGTGCGTCACGCTCTTTGGCAAAGAGTCACTGTCCCAGCTGTTCGTTGTAGAAAGAGCACACAGAATCCCGAATGCTAGACCAATACCAGGCGCACACCCAAGGCCAATAATTGCCAGACTGCTAAATTATAAGGATCGCGATGCGATACTACATGCGGCCAGAACGAAGGGGGAACTACAGTATGATGGAGACCCGATCCAATTCTTCCCCGACTTTTCCCAAGCAGTACAGCTACAGAGAAGATCCTACACGTCTGTCAAGCGTCGTCTGCAGGACAATCAAATTGTATACTCCATGCTATACCCAGCGAAACTTCGCATTCAGCACGCAGGGAAAACACAATTCTTTAATTCCCCGGAGGAGGCCAGTGACTTTCTGGACTGGGCCGGATGTAGACCCAGCGGAAACAACCCGAGGCCCAGGCGCAAAGACCGGGCGAGACGTAACCTCCCGCCATAAAACACCTCGAACAAGGGAGGCCGGAACCAACGTGTCTCACCCTCCGGGCAAGATGGCGACCGCAGGAACGAACTCATGTCGCCAAAGGAAGCCCGGCATCTTCTTGGTAGGCTACTAACGCCCCTAGCACAGCAATGTTTGCAGTTAAGTTTTCAAGGGAGGGAACTATGTGGGCCAGTTGGGGGTTGCCCATGCAAGGGAGGATCTTTGGTTCGACGCGAGCACCCTGCTCGCCCCGCTCTAACTTCACATCCCCAGCGAAGCGCGGCCCTGAGGGCCAGAATCTCGAACTCCTGTCCGGCTCCAGTGGCCCCAGCCGCCCGTCGCACCGCCACATTCCATCGAGAAAGAAACTCGCCTGGCCCCCCAAATGACAACACCAATGCTTAGAATAGCCACCTGGAACATACGAGGTGGCAACCAACCGGCGAAGAACAGAAGAATCTTCCAATATTTGCGCAGACATAACGTCAATATCGTTATGCTCCAGGAAACACATCTCCTGCCCGCAGCAGAATCGCAATGGGCCAAAGCCTGGGGCTGTCATAGATACTTCTCATCGTATTCATCCTTTGCCAGAGGGGTCGCCATCTTAATTGATAGGAGGTCAAACTTCAGTTTCATTGAGACCCAGAAAGATTCCGAGGGTAGAGCCCTGTTAGTAAGGGGAATAGTTGCCGGGAGAGAAGTCGTGCTGGTAAATTCATACGGATAGCCATGACAACTTCAACTGGGTGTTGTCCCAACTCGGGAAGATTAACGCTGAAACCATCATCTGGGGGGCGGATCTCAACACACCTATGGACCTAGCACTAGACAAATCCCATAATACAACCAGAAACCCGTCCAAGGCAAGCACCCAAGTCCGCGAGATATTCCGATCATTCGGCTTGATCGACACATGGCGACTCCATAATCAAGATGCAAGAGACTACACATTCCACTCATCAGTTCATAACACCAGCTCCCGAATTGATTACATCATGGCGTCCTCTCACTGCCCATTTTCATGGGGGAAGGAGCCAAATCTGGCCGCGTACATACTCGGATCACTCGATGGTAACACTGGATGTCTCGTTTACAGGGGCGACAGTCCCGGGCCTACACTGGAGGTTCAAGCCTGGATCGTTGTCGGACACTATTTTTGCGGAAGAACTCAGGCACGAAATTGCATCGTTTATAGAGATAAACCAGGGCACAGTGAACTCGGCCGGCACCTTCTGGGAGGCGCTGAAATGCTTTGTGCGAGGAATCTGTCTCGCCAAAGAGAACGGTATGCTGAAGTCGATCCGTAGAGAGCTGTCAGACAGTGACCGTCGACTAAAGGAGCTGGAACTCAGTGCCACCCCTGTTCAGAACCCCCGGGTTCAAGCAGAGCTGAAGAAGGAACTTCAAAAATTCAGAGAGACAGCCGAAAGAGAACTGAAATTCCTGAGTCGCAAACACCAAACCCGACAATACGGAGAGGGCCAGAAACCGGGAGCACTGCTTGCTCGCCTCTTATCGATAGACAGAACCCCAACCCGCGTAGAATGCATCAAAAACACACACGGTCAGAGGGTTTACTCTGAAAAGGACATCGCCACGACTTTCCGTGACTTTTATCAAGATCTGTACAGTTCCAGGGGCGGATCAGACCCCGGCTCCACGCAGGAGTACCTGGACGATACTGAACTGTACTGGGTGGACCCAGCCCTGCGGGAACCTTTGAATGCCCCGATAACCGCAGAGGAAATTGTAGAGGCGATAAAATCCCTCCCGAATTCTAAAGCACCAGGTCCCGACGGTCTTAAGGGGGAGTTTTACAAGGCACATGCAGTCACCCTCGCCCCCATTCTGTTAAGTGTTATGAGGAATCGATCGAGAGAGGTTGCCTCCCCCCCACACTCCGCGAGGCTAACATAATAGTGCTACATAAAGACGGCAAACCAATCGATGAGTGTGCATCATACAGGCCAATTTCACTAATTAATCTCGACAATAAGATTCTTGCAAAAAATTTTAGCCTCTAGACTCCTACCCCTCATGCCAGCCCTAGTAATAGGAGACCAGGCCGGATTCATCCCGGGCCGCAGCACCACATACGGAATCAGACGCCTGTTCGGGGTCATTGAGGCCTTAGATCCGACCCAGCAGGCGATAGCAGTATTTTTGGATGCCGAGAAAGCGTTTGACTCGGTGGAATGGCCATATATGCTAGCGACACCGAGGCAGATGGGCTTCGGCAAGTTTTTCATCAGGCTGGTATCCCTACTGTACAACGACCCCCGGTCATATGTCATAATGGGTAACTCTAGGTCCCCCAGCCTAACGCTGGAGCGTGGTACGAGACAGGGGTGTCTACTCTCCGCCCTGATTTTTGCACTAATTATGGAACCCCTGGCATCAAGACTGCGGGAATTCCAAATACATAGAGGTCTTAAAGTGGGCCCCCATAAACTAATCGTCTCCCTTTACGCTGACGATGTCGCATTATTCATTAGGGATCCCAGGGAGAACCTGAACCCGATAATAAGGGCAGTCATACGATTTGGACATATATCCGGGCTGAAAATTAATCACTCCAAGTCAGTGATACTCCCGCTGACCCCCAACACAGTGGAATTCATTGACGACTATGGCTTCAAATGGGAAAATAGGGGGGTACGCTACTTGGGTATATACATGTCGCGGAATCACCACGAGATTTACAAAGATAACTACCTATCCACGCTCAGTTCCGTCCAGGACAGGGTACAGAGGTGGAAGACTACCGCTGACGCTCTGGGGCAGGGTCTCGTTGACTAAAATGGTTATCCTGCCCAAGCTATTATATCTGTTCGTGAATATCCCACTGCTGCTCCCCAAATCCTTCCTATTGAAAGTGAGGTCCACGGTGCTAGACCTTCTATGGGCAGGGAAACCCACACGAGTAGCATACAATACCCTAGTACTACCAACGTCGCAGGGCGGCCTAGCGCTCCCGGACATTGAAAAGTACTACTGGGCGGCACAGGCACACTTTCTAAGCTATTGGTACATGACCCACTTCATCCGTCCACACGTACAGGTGGAACGCGCACTGGCGTCACCTAACTTGCTCAGCGCCGTAGTGATTAGCCAAATCCCGGTCCCGTATAACACATTGAACACGGTCCTGGCAACATACACGATTTGGAAAAAGATGGCCGCCAGGTACGGTGTGAGTATTAGATATTCTCCCCTGCTGCCGGTCAGGTTCATCCCGGGCATCCCACTCACGAATGAAAAAGTATTTAACGTGGGCTGACAAAATCAACGTCCATTCCTTTGCCGATATTTTTCCAGACGGTACCTTTCTTACCCCACAAATGGCCAAAGATAGAGGAGGCAATACTTCACTAGACACCTTCATATATTTTAGATTACGCCACACACTACAAAAATTGTTTCCCTCTTTCCCCCAGCAACCACCCACATGGGATCTGTTACATAACACTATTCGGGCGGAGGGGGAGGGGAGGTTGATCTCACTGCTATATAAATCCCTCGTGGTGGACACCATGTCACCCAACGTTAAAACAAGACAAAAATGGGAATCCGCCCTTCAGGAATCGATAAGCGATGAGGACTGGGCATACATACTGCGTCAGACTCAGAAGGTCGCAGTGAACACACGCTTCAAATTAATACATTTTAACTTCGTCCACCAAACGTATTACACCCCTGTTAAAAAGAACCGACATCACCCGGAGGCCCCAGCTCAGTGCGAACGCTGTTCAGCAAGACGAGCCGATTTCTTTCACCTAGCCTGGGATTGCCCGGGTGTTCGGCGCTTCTGGGTTTCGACGTTACAAATGATTGCTGACATAATTGGCGAACAGATAGCCCTGCAACCATTAGCGCCTCTGCTCGGCCTCACCAAATACTTGCAACCGGCGTCACGCAAGTTGGCAGCTCTCCTGTTGACACTGGCCCGGAGGCTAGTCGCCATGGCCTGGAGCAGGGGGCCCCTACCCAGGTTCGAAGAGTGGAAAAGGGACGCAACGTTCTGTCAAGACATAGAGAGTGACTTCATCAGAACTCTCCCGCTACATACGCGCCCTCCTGACATCTGGGGGCCTTACATCACATATCTGCTGAACTGTACAGTCCCGTCTGACCCGGAAGAAACCTAAACTCGGTGCGGGCTACTGGGGCGGGAGTGGAGCCACTATGCACTTTTTTTTGTGCTCTGTGCCATTCTGCATCAAACAAGGAACATTTTGAGGCCTGGGGGTGCGGACACTGGGGCGGGGGGAGGGGAATTGTGGTCGAACCTGTTTGGGGGTAATGTTGAGTTCCTTTTCTGTTCTTTCTTCCTCCTCTCCCCACCCCCTCTTCAGCTGACTTAATCCCTTTCCTACCTTGACTTGTTGTTATGTAGGTACGCCTGAATGGCACACCTGTAATTAGAAGTTATGAAAATCTCACAAAATAAAGTTTAAAAAAAAAAAATGTAGTAATAGCGGAATGGCTGAGGAACAATAACGTGTGTTACTGTGTAGCACCATATCTGAACTCACTACCTTGGTGTCTGGTTTGTAGGTAATGCAGTGATTGTACGGGTGTGCAGAAGAAAATGTGTTCGAACCGTTGGGATAAGATGATGTTTTGATGTGTTGCTTTTTTACAAAAAAAGACAATGGTAGCCAGTGCAGTTGGACCCATGGCGCATTGTGTCAGTGTGTTTACAAAGAAAGTAACACAATAAGAAACGTAATGGGGGTTACCTTGGATTGGTGGAGAATGGAATAGCTGCTTTGGTAAGAAGCGTGCAAACAAAATGTGAGTTGCACATGTTTGTGTGCCGGTTGACCACTGCGTGCACCTGTGTGGTTACAAAGTATAGTACACTGAGGGTGCGTAGACGTAGTAATTGTGTGAAAGGGCATACAAAGGGCAGAACAGGGAACCTAGCAGTGTACAAGAATGTAGAAGGTGAGGTGTTTTAGTGTATGAGAAGCAAAAGATAGTACAATGACAGTTGCTAGTTACTTGGAATGGTGGAGAGAAGGCAGTGTGACAGTGTTTTTTTACTGCCGTCACAAAGGTCCGTGTAATGTATGGAGAGAAAGTATGCATTCAGAGGAGCACGTAAATAACTTAATCGACATACACATGTCATGTAAAGGTGTTCTTGCATAATTTCAGCAAATTCCATCCTTCAATTGGGAGGCTGTGAAATGGCACTGTACAGCATATGAGATGGTTGCAGAGTACCTTTGGGGCACAGAGGGACTGAAGTGCAAGTTATGTATCCTTTTTTTGCTAGACTTCTACAAAATATATAACCTTGTAGCTATACATGCTTCCCCCTCAAGGCTGTTTTACAAGAGTGTGTTCCGTTTAAGGAGAGGTATGTTAAGTTTCGATTTCCGGAGATGAGGCAGGAAAAAAAGGAAGGCATTAGCTGGGAACGTGTTTCGAGTGTAGCATCCATTTACAAATGTTGGTAGTGTCATTACGGTGAAGGTAGTGCAACGTACAAGTAGATATGATGGTGCTGTAGAAATGAGCATGTGAATGCACAGATGGCAAAATACAGAAAATGTGTTTTTACAGTGTGTAAGGAAAAGTTAGATGTGCACTGTATTACGTGGCAACGGTGGGTAATGCGACATTGTGTTTGCCGTTTGAGAACACGTGGGTGGGTGGTCCATAGTACGGAGTTTGGTGTTGTAATGCATGACCTTTTTTTTGGGGCAATGTTTAGGAAAGGAAAGCAGTTAGTGTGAACGTTTGACATTGTCAGGCGGTTATGGCCTGCAAATGGTGTTTTCTTTACAGAAAGAAAAGGGTAAAAGAAGTTGAAAAAGTAAATAGGTACGGTAGTGGTTGCAATGTGGCTGGGGAGCTATGATGTATGCGCTGTATTGAAATATGGGTTGGTTACGTTTTTTGAGATTGGTGTACATAACAATGAAAGTGAGCTAATGGCGTACATGGTGGCAGTGTAAAGCAAGGAGGCAAACGTTGGAGAAGTTAGGAGACTTACATAAGATGTATGGATGCATGCATGAAGTGGTATTGTTCTAATTGTGCAGATTGTAGGGTAGGTTACTGTAGTGTTAATTCAGTGCGTGCACTTACAATAGGGTTAGGTGACCAGTGTACGTAGGAAACAGGTTATGTATTCAGTGGAAGTAGTAGTAGGCAATGTAAACAGCAGTGGCTAAGGGGTAGGTGGCTGTGTTATGTGTGGGGTTAGTTGTACGTGCATAGATGTGTGTATGTGTAGTTCTGCAGTGCAACGGCAATAGTGGTCAGGGTGTGTAATGTTTAGTGTATGTCTGGAGGCTCTACAACGTAGAGGGTGTAGTGAAGCATGCAGGGCGTGGCCACAAGCTGCATAGTGTAATATAGGTATGCATGGTCAGTGGTGGTATTGGTATGTGTATAGCAGAAATAAGTGCACTTAATGCACTGTGGATATTGTACAGAAGTATAATAGCAATCGTTGAAGACTTACTGTTTGCATTGAGGAAGCCCTGTACTGTGTTTTGGGTATGGAGTGTAAAATTTTGTCGTACTGGTTGCTGTATTATCTGTGGGAAAAGAGAACAGTATGTTAGCGCAGGTATTTTGTTACTTTGAAGTACACTACATAGCATACATTTCTTCATTTTGTGGACCCTCATAAGTGGCAAGTACTATGCTTTGAACCAGTGTACTGTGCAATCAGAACAGTTCCTGTGACTCTGCATAATCACTGGGTCGGTGGGGGAAAAATCTATGCTGGATTAAAAATAAAAAACCTTTGAAAATTAGTTGCTAATACAGTGTACAATGAGTGATAGTGATGTTTGGAGTGGTTACATCATTTTTTAAGATGTACTGGTGAAGTAGGAGGAAATGTAATGGAGTACGATATGTGCACTATACATGTTGGTAGGAGCGGTGGCGTTCTATAGTAGGTGCTGATTTGCAAATGTTCACTGCTTCCTTTTTGTACCATTGTTTCTTTATCTGTTTGGTTTCTGCTGGTGGTTTGCAAGTATTATCATATTGTTCAGTGGTTATGCAGTATTATAGCCATCATTACGTAGCTGTTGGCGTATTGTAACTGCTGATACTTGGAAGTGTTTCATGGTATGTTTGTAGCACAGTAGTTGTTGAAGGTTAACTTGGGTAATTGTGATGCTGCAAATAACAGTCGTATTCAGGTTGCAGTTAGATACCAGGTGGCATATTCTAACTGTTTGCAGTGTACCATTTGTAAAGGGTACGTAGAGAAGTGTGTGCATTCCTGCGGTTATTTGGACATCTGTGTACATTTTGAAGTGGTACTGTCCATTTGCGGATTTACGCGGTGAAACATAAATATGTGTTGGTAGTTGTAGGATTATTCTTGGAGAGCTGGTGACCGTTTTTGCATTAGTGGTGATTTTAGCGATTACAGAAGACCCTCACAATTAGAACATTTCCTTCCACATACACAGTGGAAAATAATGGCACTGTTTTGTGGACACGTATGGTTTGTGGGACTGTACTTCTTGGAATCATTGGGGATGAAATTGGCAAATACGCTGTATGCATTTCACAATGCTTCATGTATGGTATGTTGCTGTGGAAGGAAAAACATTTTTTGTCCACTCACGAAGGTACTGGTTGGTGCTGGGGAGTAAGGTATACTAGCTGTGTACATTAAGGAGTACATTTTTGCCTCAAGAATATTAAGTAGGCATTTGCAAGATTTTCAGGTAGTCTGTGCTTTGTCTGATGGAAGCATCCTTGCATTCCCACCAGGACGATTGCTTTCCAATGTATGCAGTATAGTGGCCTGCATTCGTGGAGTCTCCTGTGTGGTAGATTATGGCTACAGTTGTGAAGGTTTTCCTGCCAAGTGATATCTGTCTGTGTGTGAAGGCAGTAAGTTTGCAGTGGTTTGGGGTACCGTCAGCATTGTACCTTAAGAACATTAATATCACATATTGACTATGTGAGTGTATATGTAGTGTTGAACGATTATCAGAATTGCACGATGTACACAACCGTGCTATGGTTTGCATTTTGTACCAGTTGCTGAAATGGAATGGAGTCACAGTTGGGTATTGGTATATACATGAAGAATGTGTTGGGGACTTGCTCTTCAATGACATGGTTGTAAAGAGTGCATATATGTCTCTACATGTAGGAAATGTGAAATATTTCTATTATAGGCATGTTTTTTCTTTCCAGTATTTGTAGTTAAGTACATTAGAAATTCTTGCCTTATTCCTGAGAGACTGTAAATGGTGTCAGGATTGCTTACTGCATGTCTGTGAAGGATGAGCATTTGCAAACACAATTGGTCTGCACCATTTAAATAAATGTGTTCGACAACTGCTGGTATTTGGAATAGAACATGTATTGTTACATTTGCATATCAATTAACACCGGTTGTATTGGAAAATGTGTATGGGACTGGTCCTTCTGTGTCCGAGCCCTTTGATGGAAGGGTATGTGGTTTCTTAGCAGAGGCTTTTTTTGTGTGGGTGGAGTTGGGTTTGGTTTGTCCATTTTACTCCTTTTGTATGCGCTTTTGGTAATTGCTGTAGTATGACTTTCTTTACATTTGACGGTACTGTGGCCCAATCATTTAGTACTTCTGATGGAATGAGCCTTCTTTTCAAATCTTTTGGTTTTTGAGGAATAGCGTACATTTTTAGAAGGGGTGTGTACAGTGCACGTAGTCTATCGTAGTCGATGATGCAAGGAAAGTCTGCACTGACTGCAGTTGCATCAAAGTTAACTAGATACAGTCCTTCCAGTGTACGTAGTCGTGACAGTGCTACGTAACTCATGCCTTCTTTGAAGACTGTGTTGCCAATATCAATGAATGCTTGATCTAAGGTGAGACCTTAGTTGGCATTAAGGCCATACAGCTGACATTTTTGTGAAGTAATTGTTCCATCACATCAGTAGCACATGTGTTACGCTGTATAGCTAATGGATGGGTCTACTATTGAGGGTACACTGCGCCTCTTTTGATCGTACACCAATCAGTATTTTTTTTTTTAATGTTGGCATATGTGAGGTCTGCGGACTGACTCATGTTTTGAGTTAGTTCTCGGTATTGAAAACGTTGCCAAAGATTTACATTGCTGATGCTTCCAAGACTTTTACGGCATGGTTTGTGTCCCAAGGTTTGGACGATAGGTTCACCTTTGACTGGTGTCAATTGAAGGAGATCTCTGAAAACAATGACATGTTTTGCTTCCTCAGTCTGTTTTGAGTACCTCTTGCATTCTGAAGTGAATCAAAGCAAACATTAGGTTGGAGACCATGCAGACCTCATGTATTGGGAATATTTTCATTTGTTTCAAAACTCTGCATAGCTCCAGAGCAGCATGTGCTGAAAGTTATAGTACTCTAATTTGTTTTGGTGTTCCACTGGAAGGAGTAGCAATCGGTGTGTAGAGTGACTCCACCTATGCTGTACGCAGCCAAACCTGTAGGGGTAGTTATAACCGCAGAAATGTTGTTATTTGTTGGACATATTTACTAATCATTTTTATTAAGAATGTTCTACCTGATCCAGCTTCACCACTTACATACAGTAGTATAGGTGTGTAGTTCTTACAGGTGCAAGTTGTACTTTCGTGCTGTATACCATGTTCAATGGTTTTACTTCTTCAAAAATGGTACGCTGTTCATTGTTTAGTTGGGATTTCAGTACTGCCAACTCTTCTGCAGAGTACTCGTGCTGAAGCTTAGTGGTGGTTACCTCCGTCATGGCTAATTCTGCCTCATTTGCTAAGAGTGGCTCTCCAAGTGGTTCTTGGCTGCCTGTTTGCGAAGGTTCACTGCTTTCAGAAGTGTCTACATTTAGCTGTACTTGAAGCTGTTCTTCTTGTTGGCGTTCACTGTCCAATATGGTTTTGTACCGTGTAAATTGTATCAGTAATTGTACTTTCAGTGGCTTTGAAAGCATCTTCATAGCACGTGTAGGTGGCTAATAAATCTTATTTTCTCCATGGTTTAAAAAGGTGCAGTAGAGCCATGTAGTACAGTTTTGTGTTGAGGAGTTCTTAAGGACAACTTTATATGATTAATTAGGCTTCGTTTGGTTAGTGTCATGAGACTGCCTTCACAATTTCCACTCTGCATCTACCTTTTTCCTCATTTGTTGTAATGTTTTGGGCTACCTGGTACAAGGACAAGGTTTCTAAAGTAGTACTCATGTTTGGGTAGTATGTGTCCAATAAGTTGTTCTTCAAAATGTCCTGGCTGTTGGGATCACTTGGCTATTCTTTGTATGTCTTCGTACATTTTAAGTACTCCATTTCTAGATGCAGCAGGCCCGAGGCTTAGCCACACTATGTTGATTTCCCATATAAGGCTGTGCCGGTTAAGCAGTCAGCAGCTTTGTAGTTCCCACATTCTCTATGGTAGAGCATTTTAATGCTAAAGCTGTACAATTTTTGTGCCAGTGTTTCCTCAGAGAATATGTCATCTCAGAGGTCTTTGAGCTCTGCTTTCTCTGATTTGGTTAAGCAGGCAATGTCATATCGTGCAACAGTAGTGGAATTGTCTGCAATGTACTGTACAGCAACAATTGCATTCCATAAGAGGGCAAAAATTGCATTGTAATCATTGATGTACTTGGATGCTTCACTCCTTTTTATGGAGTATGTGTTTTTACGAGATTTTCCTTTGACAATGTGTCGAACTACATGAAGCCGTTTACTTGGCCTGTTGAAACTGGTCTAGGGAAACCAAAGCATCATTTAGTATAGTATTTTCCTCTGTTCTTGTATTTGCGTCGACAATACTTGCCACACTTGTGTCGTTGGAATTGCAAAATTTGTGTTCGTGGGTCACTATGGGTACTTTCCGGAGGGATTTCACAAGTGACACCATCTGTGGATGAGCTCTAAAACAGTTTCATCACTTTCCTCACCAAATTTAGGAGCATTTTTAATCCACAAAAGCATGTGGATGTGTGGTGCTCCTCTGGCTTGATATCTCCAAAAGAAGTGTTGTACTTCTCCGGGGAGGGATGAAGTGCAGCATCGCAAGGAAGCAATGATGTAAGTAGCGTGAAACATTTACTGGATCCAGAGAACACAGGTCTTGTGGTGTTTTCATCTCCATTTCAAGTCCACTAGGTGTTGCCAAATAGTTTTGTCTTTTGTAGGTACACCATTTACCAGGATAATCAAAGATTTGTGTATTGGCCTTTGCACTCAGAGTGTCTACATTTTCTTTCAGATCTAACGGTAAGTAAACTACTGTACCAGGAATGCCTTTCATTGGGAGGTAATTTTGCAGTTTTTGGTTGAGGACGTATTATTGCTTGAAATGGGTGCACTGTTTGTATTATAATGCTCTCATATAAATGAAGCTGCTGCAGTGCGTTTGGCACTGGAAACAGTTACTTATTATTAATTGCACGTGAAGGTCTTTGGTTACCGTCAAGTTTTGAAGTGCCGTAGGTGCACAGTATGGAGGTGATGGTAATGTCGTACTTATTTTCTGCTAGAAGGTACAGAGCCAATTGAAACCATTGGGATTCCTTATTGCCTTCTATTTTCTAAATTATATCAACAGGTTTGGTGCTCTTTTTATAGAACGTTCTATGGCAAATCACACATACTTGGTTTGGCATTTCAGCAGAAGTGCTTTTGAACTTTTGTATTTTTTTGTGTATGCCTGATGTAAAACGTTGATAGCTGCACTGTTGTCAGTATGGTTGGCTGACAATGTTTCAGTGGGTAAGTGCTCTTCAGTTTCACAGTATTTCCTTATCATGTGCTCAAATTCATCGCGCACTTGTTTGGCTGTACCATGTAGGAGAATATCATTATAATGATGGAGTGCTACAGCTGGAGTTTTTGCATAGTAGTTTGTAGACTAGATTTCTGATTGTTGAATGGTGGGTTGCTAACATTTTAATACGGTGGAAGGTGCTTTTGCAAGCTGCTCCACAAATGCAGGCTAAGGAATGTCAGCGTATTCCAGTGTACTTGCGCACTGGACAGGAGTCCATACTTTGTAGTATTTTTCTTTTGTTGGTGCCTTTGACATACTGATTGAGGAATTGCTGCACATTTTTGATTAGGCATGGGCGAACGTTGCACATTTATGTGCAAGGCCATTTGCAGGTGAGGCGTGTTGGTTTGGTGGATTGGAGAGTGCCATCCAAGTTTGATGGGAATATTTGTGAAAGAGGTGTTTCTTATTCCAATATGGTATTGGCTATCTTTTCATATCCTCGTCTACTCTGATGCAAGGAAATTTTGGTTAGTTATGTGTATGATTCTTCATTGAAGCATGGCTCTGTGTTGGTGGTGTGACTCCACTAACCTGCACAGATGTGGCCAAAGGTATATATGGTGACATTGCGTTTGTTTCTTAGTACTTCTTGCAATTTACCAATTAATCTGGTTAGTGGTTTCATTCCCTTTAAAAGTTGTTCTAAACAATTTCCGCTTCACACTTATAGCAGTGGCTGCAAGAGCTTCCAGGATGACATTTTTGTAGTAGGTTTTGAGGGTTGGGCGTGATTTCTGTCCTCTACTTGTAAGGTTGTGAAGGACTCTGTGGTGGATTTTATTTGTAAAATTAGTTTCCTTGAATGCTTGCTTGTGATTACACTACTATTTGTACGTGCTCTTTCAGGAGTAGTCTGCGTTGGACTGATTTTGTGGTTTCCTGTACATTCTCACATTTTGCCAGATCACCTACCCACTGTCTTTACTGGTAGATGAATTTGTTTTCCTTACTGCTTCAATTAGCTTCTCTTAAAGCTCGGTTTACATTCAAATTTCAGTGGATGGATACTTTCTGTGTTTGTAGGTTCCGTGGCTCTCTTTCTGCATTGTTTTCTACAGAATTGCCGTTTGGTGGGCATTGCGTAGTAGCTGTTGGCGAAGAAAGGGAAGTGTCGGTGTGCACATTTTCACATGCACACGCGTCCGTGGGTGAATGGGAGTGTAAGCAGTGATTTAAGTGCAAGGTTGTGGGTGTGTAGTGGTGTGTAAGGTTAGGTTGGGGACACTTTTCAGTGTGGGAGGAGGAGACAAAGGTGCGTAAAGATGTACAGAGTGATAAGTACAATGTTTTTGGGTGTCCATTTGCATGCAGTTCTGTGCATATGTATGTCCAGTACCCGAGTGCCGAGATTGCTTAATGTTACTGTTTTGAACATGGTGATAACTTTCTTTATTGCTTAACTGCTGTTGTTATGGATGACGTACGGGTGGAAACTGTCGTTATGCTTCAAATGTATGCAGTTTGCATAGTTTGGTCGGAAAGGCTGCCTGATAGTTGTGTTTGCGATTTGTACAAAAGTGCTAGGAGGTGGCCTAATGGGGGAAACATTTGTAAAAATGACGGCACAAAAGAACAGTAACTTTTTTCATCTACCAATGCGTGTTGCAGCCAAATGGAACCTTTGCCACCACCTACTACCGTAGGAGCAATTTCATGGTATGTGATGGAAGGCACAATGGTACAGATTTTGAGTACGTTATGGAGATTTACACCTAGGTACTCTGTTGCTACGCATGTTGTATATTTCTCAACCTTTCATGGCTCTTGGGCGGGTGTAAACAACCAACGTCGTGATTGGCGTGTCAAAGCACTTTGATTGGTATGGGCGTTTATGGAGCTTGGCGGGTGAGACTTGGCGGGTGACAGCTTCCAAAAGCGTGTGATTTGAGAGGTATGCGGACATATAACACAGTTGGCACTGTACTGTAGAAAAAACAGTAATACCTACTGTGTGTGCTGATGGGTAGTGATGCTGATATTTGTGGATGCAGAACATGTAGATCATTTACTCGTACTTTCTCGTTGAGGTGCTTTTCATTTAGAAGAGATGTCAGCTCTGCGTCAGTAACGGCTGTTACGCACTGGTCATTAGATGTGATACAATTAAATGCACACTTCTTGGTTGTAATTGGTTTATGCGTACCTAATAGTTTAACAGTAGCCAATGAGGGAGTGCTGCTGAAAGACTACATGAAAGGGAAGAAGGACTGGCCCTGCTCTACTTGGCCACGGCCCTCGCGGTAGTAGGGGAAACCGCACGTGCTAAATGGTGTTCTTCGTACCGTGCTTTGTATAGAAATGGGACTACGGTTGAGCTATTCACGTGTATGTATGCTTTTGTGTACCATGGTAGAATCTTCTTTTCTGCAAAAAGAGAAGAGTGGGCACTACTTGTTAATTGTTAAGGTAATCTATACTTGGGAAGATATTTAGTCCTGTCGCCAGATTCCTCCCCGTTGCTTAGGGAGATAGGAAATACTAATATGCCATTGACTGGTTAATTATCACCAGTCTGCTGGAAGGACTTGCGTGGGTAACCCACTAAATTTCTTTTGAAAGTGTTTTGTATTTTCCAATAATTCTTGAAAAAGTGCTAATAGTTTCGATGAATTTGTAGTAAAAGATTTTTATTTGACAATGTACATCTTTCTGAGGCCTTTGGCATACGTTATACTGTTCAATGCATTTCGGTCTTTATTAGACCTTCATCAGGAACTGTTTATAATAAAGAAATAAAAAATAAATAAAAATTAACCTTACATTCACAAATAAACTGATCTTGTATTTTAAATTATGCTTAGAATCAGCTCTGCTATACATATTACAAGAAAGGTACCTGTATAAAACGTTGCTTTAAGTCTTTGGCCTTATTTATTATATTTCCTTGTTGGATATTTATCCAATTCTTCTTCACTCAAGCATGCTAGTTTATGTTAGTTGTTGCATGTCCTTAATATGGCTTCTCTTACTTCCTAGTAATGAAAAACTTTACCCCATAAGGGTTGTAATTCTGACAAATGTTATTTACAAATTACTCTGTCAGCTAGAGTTTCACCTCCCCACAGGGGGAGTCTTACCTGATGTGTAAACCAGTGTAGTAGCAGCAGGGCACCTTGCTCGCGTGAAAACGCGTTGCTGGTTGCCCCGCTTGCTTTTATATTGAAAAAATGGCGCCATTTTGAATTGGTAAAAAGCGTTGATTGGACATTACCTGATCTCATATTAGTACTTATGCTCATGCATTGTTTACACATGTGTTAAACATCTTAAATAAGAACTTCTCATTATTAAGCTGGAAAACCAGCTAAAAATATCATGTTTGACAATTCAATCTGGTGCTGGGCTTCTTTGAAATGTCTCGCTACTGGAGATTTGATATTGCCTGTACGAATGTTCGAGCGATGTTCGTTCCATCTGATTTTCGCTTTGCGAGCAGTTTGTCCCACGTAAAATTTGCCACATGGGTAACTTAATACTGTATATAACATTCATGGTATCGCATGTTGCAAATTTTTTCAAATTGATTTTACGACCTGTGTTTGGATGATACACAACATCCCCCTTCTGAACCATGTTGCAATTTGAACAATTTAAGCATGGATAAGTTCCCTTTTTGTTCTTGAGCATCGCTACGTATAAGCATATCTTTAATGTTCTTACTTCTGGTGTAAGCAAACATTGGTGGAGTAGTGTAGAGATATCCCAATGTCCTGTCTTCTGATAAAAAATGCCAATGTTTCAAAATAATTTTCTTGACTTTGTTGCTTTCTATAGAATATTTAGTCACATTGATGAACGGAGTTTCTTTAATTGCTGGGGATTTTGCAAGAATCTCTTGTCTATCCATTGTTGCCACTTTAGAAATGGATTCATTGATCTCTTGTGTTGGATACCCCCTTTGTGAAAATCTCATTGCCATCTCTTGTATTTGTTTTCCACATTCTACTTCGTCTTGTACTATTTTCTTGACCCTTAGCATTTGACTGTAAGGGAGACTAGTAAGAGTGTTCTGAGGGTGAAAGCTCAAACAATGTAGCAAATTGTTGCGATCGCTGGATTTGCGATATAAAGTGGTAACAAGCTTGGAATCTTGATGTGACACGGTAACATCCAAAAAATTAACTTCCTTTTTGCTGTGAGTTGTCGTAAATTGTATATGTGTGTCAATAGTGTTAAGGAATCCAGTAAATTGTATAAACTGTTCTTCACTTCCCTGCCAAATTCCGAATACATCATCGATGTTATCTTCCCCAATATTGAAGATGTTGCTTCCAAGTATCATGATTTAAGATGTGTTCTGTTTCGAATTTGTACATGAAGCTATTAGCATAACTTGGTGCCATTGTGGCTCCCATGGAGGTGCCACTTGTCTGCAAATAATATTGATCACGGTATCTAAAATATGAGTTTTGTGAGATGAAATCCAGAAGAATCATTAGGAATTCTTTTGATGCTTCTACCCCTCTGGTATTTAATAGGAGCCATTCCACTGCTTCCTGTCCTTGGTTATGTGGAATTGAGGTGTATAAACTGCGTACATCTGCAGTGAATAAAATAATGTTGTCGTTCGTGGATATGTTAGTAAGAATATTCAGGAAATGAGTAGTATCCTTGATGTAGGTATTGGTATTTTGTATTATTGGTTGCAAAAAATAATCCAAGTATGTTCCTAGGGGTTGTAGAATACTGTTGGTAGCTGATACGATAGGTCTGCCTGGTGGTTTTATTAGTGTTTTATGGATTTTCGGGATAGTGTAAAACACTGGTGTTATTGGACTAGTAGTTGTTAAGAAACGTCTGGTCTTTTCTGTGATCCATTTATTACTCTCTGCTAGGTCTAGTATATATTCCAAATTCTGTTGAATCTCATCAATGGGATCTTTATCTATAGGTTGATATATTGATCTATCCATAAGTTGTTGCATGCACTCTTGGTGATAATCTTCAGTGTTTTGTATTACCATCAGGTTTAAATGTGATGTTTTTGTTTGAAAATAATCTGCGAATAATGCTCAGATCTTGTTTGCTAAAGTTTCCATGTCGTGGTGGTTTATATGAAAGCTGCTTCAAATCAGTGGTAACCATTCTTTGGAACAGATCAATTATGGGATAATTAATAGGAGGTATAAAGGTATTTTTAGGTTTGAATTCTCAATTTCTGATGCTGTGAGCTCTATTGTCTTCTTCGATTGTTGCAAAAAATGCTTTTAATCTGAGCTTTCTTGAACATTTAAACATTTAAAGAGTTCTACTTTCTTTTCAAAAAGAGTAGAATGATATGTTGGGACGAAATTGAGTCCTTTCTGTAATAGATCGTTTTCTTCCTTAGACAGATGGTATTTAGACAAATTAACTACTAGGTTTTCCTGGGGTTCAATCGTGTATGTGGGTGCTGTTGATTTCTGTCTGCGTCCCCTCCTTGTCCTCTTCCGCGTTGCCCTCTGTCTAAAAAAGTACCTCTGAAGTTGGTACCTCTTCCTGTTGGGCGTTTGTTGCCCGTACTTGTTCCTTCTCCTGCGTCTTGTTGCTCAACGCTCGACGACTCTGGTCCACTTATATCTGGATCCGATGAACTTGTTGAATTTCTTGGAGTTGATCTCTGGTTAAATTTGTTCATCCAAGTGTAAACCTCGTCATTCAAATAATCATACGTATCTCTACGATATTTGCGCAATTTCTTAGTTTCCAGTTCCGTCCGATATTCAGTAACAATAATCTTGTTGCACTCAGACTGCACACTCCGGAAGGAATAATGTCTTACAAGGTTCTGGACTCCACCAGACGGATATGTAATCAGACAACTGCCCTCAAGAATGGAAGGCTTCGTAGGTCCAGGTACAATCTGAGAATACACAGATCAGCGATGATTTCAGAGGAAAGGAATTGTCGAATAACAAAGTCTCGGGTAAGATGATCAGGTGAGAAGATTATGATACTTGTGCGCAGCCCTACAGTTAAGGTGCGTAACGTCCCATTTTACGCACATAATGAAAGGAAATACGGATTCTTTATTTTTCTACTGCGTACCATGTACGCTGTATTTATTAATAAAAAAAAATACTTTCTGCCACTAGATGGCACTGTAGTACGCAAGCTCCTGCCTTGAGGCAGGCAGACACTTCTCTTGACAGTCTCTCTCAGAAGAATGTATCCTAATCCAGGACTCAAACCACCCCTTCCTGGAAGACCTTTCCAGAAACACGTGTCCTGCTGCATTTTTTTATATGCAGAGTGAGCTCCAAACGCGGTATCAGCCAGGTAAGCATCCCGAATGTTAAAGGCAGTTAAACTGTCTTTAAAAGGCCCAGTTTAATTCCTATTCCCTTGTGGTGCGTTTTTGTAGGCTGTGAGGGGAAATGTACAAGTAGCAGGGCCACACGTGGAGGGTGCTTGAGGTGTTTTGTAGCACTTTCAGCACCGTTTGGAGGTTAGGTGTTTGTTTCTGTATCATATCTGTGTTTCTGCTGCTGGCAGCGCCTTTCAATTGCATTTTTATTTTCTCTCTGACAGCCCGGACCTCTATCTGATATAATCTCACATGGTCCGGGCTGTCGGTGAGAAAATAAAAATGCAATTTAAAAGCGCTTGATCTTTCCGAAGTCGGGTCGGATGATCAAGCAACTGTCTGTTTTAAACTATTTTAAAATGCGTTTTTTTTTCTCCGACAGCCCGGACCTCTATCTGATATAATCTTGCATGGTCCGGGCTGCCAGAGAGAGAAAAAAAACACAATTTACCACAGTTGTAAATCATGCTCCGTGTCTGTCTCCCTTCTTTTCCCCCTCACCCCCCGCTCATGGCCTGTGTCTCCCTTCTTACCCCCCCACCACCTGCTCATGCCCCGTGTCTCCCTTCTTACCCCCCCACCACCTGCTCATGCCCCGTGTCTCCCTTCTTTCCCCCCCACCCCCCACTCATGCCCAGTGTCTCCCTGCTTTTCCCCCCACCCCCCGCTCATGGCCCGTGTCTCCCTTCTTACCCCCCACCCCCAGCTCATGCCCCGTGTCTCCCTTCTTTATCCCCCACCCCCCGCTCATGCCCCGTGTCTCCCTTCTTCCCCCCCCCACCCCCCGCTCATGGCCCGTGTCTCCCTTCTTACCCCCACCCCCCGCTCATACCCTGTGTCTTCTTTCTTTATCCCCCACCCCCCGCTCATGTGCCCCGTGTCTCCCTTCTTTCCCCCCCACCCCCTGTTCATGGCCCGTGTCTCCCTTCTTACCCCCCACCCCCCGCTCATGGCCCGTGTCTCCCTTCTTCCCCCCACTCCCGGCTACTGCCCAGTGTCTCCCTTCTTACCCTTCATGCCCCGTGTCTCCCTTCTTCCCCCCACCCCCCGCTCATGCCCAGTGTCTCCCTTTTCCCCCCCACCCCCCTGCTCATGGCCCGTGTCTGTTCTTCCCCCCCACCCCCCGCTCATGCCCCGTGTCTCCCTTCTTCCCTCCCCACCCCCCGCTCATGCCCCGTGTCTCCCTCCTTTTCCCCCCACCCCCCGCTCATGGCCCGTGTCTCCCTTCTTACCCCACCACCCCTCGCTCATGCCCCGTGTCTCCCTTCTTTCCCCACCACCCCCCGCTCATGGCCCGTGTCTCCCTTCTTACCCCCCACCCCCCGCTCATGCCCCGTGTCTCCCTTCTTTATCCCCCACCCCCGCTCATACCCCGTGTCGCCCTTCTTTCCCCCCCACCCCCCGCTCATGGCCAGTGACTCCCTTCTTACCCCCCACCCCCCGCTCATGCCCCGTGTCTCCCTTCTTTATCCCCCACCCCCCACTCATGCCCCGTGTCTCCCTTCTTTATCCCCCACCCCCCACTCATGCCCCGTGTCACCCTTCTTTCCCCCCCACTCCCCGCTCATGGCCGTGTCTCCCTTCTTACCCCCGCTCATGGCCCGTGTCTCCCTTCTTCCCCCCACCCCCGGCTACTGCCCAGTGTCTCCCTTCTTACCCTTCATGCCCCGTGTCTCCCTTCTTCCCCTCCACCCCCCGCTCATGCCCCGTGTCTCCCTTCTTCCCCCCCAACCCCTGGCTCCTGCCCAGCGTCTCCCTTCTTACCCTTCATGCCCCGTGTCTCCCTTCTTCCCCCCACCCCCCGCTCATGCCCCGTGTCTCCCTTCCCACCCCCACCCCCCCGCTCATGCCCCGTGTCTCCCTTTCCCCCCCACACCCCCCCGCTCATGCCCCGTGTCTCCCTTTCCCCCCCACACCCCCCCGCTCATGCCCCGTGTCTCCCTTTCCCCCCCACCCCCCCGCTCATGCCCCGTGTCTCCCTTCTTCCCCCCCCACCCCCCGCTCATGCCCCGTGTCTCCCTTCTTCCCCCCCACCCCCCGCTCATGCCCCGTGTCTCCCTTCTTCCCCCCCACCCCCCGCTCATGCCCCGTGTCTCCCTTCTTCCCCCCACTCATGCCCCGTGTCTCCCTTCTTACCCCCCACCCCCCGCTCATGTCCCGTGTCTCCCTTCTTCCCCCCCACCCCCGGCTCCTGCCCAGTGTCTCCCTTCTTACCCTTCATGCCCCGTGTCTCCCTTCTTCCCCCACCACCCCCCCCACTCATGGCCCGTGTCTCCCTCCTTTTCCCCCCCACCCCCCGCTCATGGCCCGTGTCTCCGTTCTTCCCCCACCCCCACTCATGCCCAATGTCTCCCTTCTCTCCCCCCACCCCCCGCTCATGGCCCGTGTCTCCCTTCTTATCCCCCACCCCCCGCTCATGGCCCGTGTCCCTTTTTTCCCCCCCACCCCCGCTCATGCCCCGTGTCTCCCTTCTTACCCCCCACCCCCCGCTCCTGCCCCGTGTCTCCCTTCTTCCCCCCACCCCCCGCTCCTGCCCCGTGTCTCCCTTCTTACCCCTCATGCCCCATGTCTCCCTTCTTTCCCCCCACCCCCCGCTAATGCCCCGTGTCTCCCTTCTTCCCCATCCACCCCCCGCTCGTGCCCCGTGTCTCCCTTCTTCCCTCCACCCCCCGCTCATGCCCCGAGTCTCCCTTCTTCCCTCCACCCCCCGCTCATGCCCCGAGTCTCCCTTCTTCCCACCCACCCCCCGCTTATGCTTCGTGTCTCCCTTCTTTCCCCCCACCCCGCTCATGCCCCGTGTCTCCCTTCTATCCCCACCACTTCCCACTTATGCCCCGTGTCTACCTTCTTCCCCCCACCCCTGCTCATGCCCCGTGTCTACCTTCTTACCCCCCCACCCCCCGCTCAATCCCCGTGTCTCCCTTCTTCCCCCCCCACCCCCCTGTGGGATGTTTTTACCCATGCATCCGAGCCCTACCTCAAAAACTGTGCAGTACTGGCATTGAAAACATCATGATGGCCAGAGATTCCCAGAAAATGCCCAGGGAAGTGCATGAAGAATAGGCTGCCACCCATTTTGCCGATGTTATGGGCACAGAAGGGCACTGCCTAAAACCACCATTGGACTACCCACACAGTAGCCTGAAACCATTGGGAATGGCAATGCTGATTGCCAAAAGCAACCTAGAATTGTGGGGAATTCATTTTCTTAAATCCCAAAAATGGGTGCATTACCAGTACTCACCACTATCAGAAAGCCGGCGGTTTAAAACAACACCAGACTTTTTTCTTTTTTGTGTAAAACTGAATAAATAATGAAGGCAGGCCAAAGAAAGACTTACTGAGAGGTGGATCCAATGTAAAGTTATATTCTGAAGTGACTTGAAGGTTTATAACAAGACTGGCTGAGCTGTGGATTTCAGCAGTTTAAGTAAATTTGGACTGAAAGACACTAAAAATCTAAATGTTTAAAAGAAATGAGTGACCTACTTTTGAGTGTCACATAGGTTGCAATTGTTTAAATGTCATAGTTTGAAACTTAGAATCAGCATACTAGCTGCATATGTAAAAATGGATAGTTTTATTTGAATGCAGAAAACTGGGTAACCAAAAGTGACATTAGCTGAGGCCTGGCTTAAGGAACTGAATTCTGCCCACCAGCTACCCCCGACAGGAGATGAGACTTGCACAACAGCTGTGTTCCCAGGCCTATCTGCCTTTTGCTGCTCCCACCAAAAGGGATATGACACTTCCCTGATTGAATTACCTGGGCTCTGCAGGAAATTGAACAAAGCCCTGTCCTGACTCAGGCAAATGTTTTATTATGGGGGCCGTAAAAAGTGGCTTCCTCCTGGAAGGAAAGGGGAGGAGCACTGCCTGTGAGAGCAAGCTGGCTTGGCAGAACTGGAAAAAACAGAAATTCAACCTTGTGCTGGGGGGAAACCACACCCCTGTAGCCAGAATATGGTTTTAGAAAAAGATGAATAACTCATAGTACGGACTTGTCATAATTATTTAAATGATACCATAATTCTTGTGATTTTTCTGCCCACATTTTAAGAGGTTTTTAGAACCGGTGGCATGATCTGGGGGAAAGCTAGCAGTTAAGAGGGTATTACTTAAAATGTATGCATGTTAAAAATCTGACACTTCATCAAGTAATGTCCATACTCCTTGCGCACATGTGTATAAATTTGGGGTAATGTCCGATATTACGAAACCAGTTAAAAAGTGCAAATGTTGCCATTTCTGAATGCAAGCTCCCAGGAAGAGCAGATTTGGACAGGGTATACCTCCTGTGATATGTGATGGGTGCATGTAATTTTAAACAAATGTGTACCTGTGCAAATATGTCTTTTGGGTCAAAATATAGATTGTGTGTAATTTGACAGGGGTGGGTTCTCTGTACCATAAACAGACCTCATCATGATGACACTTCATTTCATTCCCCCAATTAAGGGGAAGAGGATGAAATGGCCAATGACAAGTGGAGAGGGGTAGAGCCTAGTGATGCTGCACACACACCCATTTTCAAAACACATAAAAGCAGACAGTCAGGACAGATAGGGACATTCAATTCCATTTGCTGCAACGCGCTCTGCCGGACCACACAACATCCAGAAGATACTAGATTCAACACTTAGACTTTAAAACTCCAAAGAACTTGATTCAGAACTCAAAGCAAGGGCCTAAACCCACAAACTGAGAACTCTTCTCAGTGGGCCTCAGCATCCAGCAAACCTAACAGCGTGCAGATCAGCGCTGGCTCCAGAGAAGCTGTGCAGAAAGATCCAGAAGCAGTGCTGTACCCAGAGAGAGAGCAGAGCTGACCCAGACCACTGTGAAGTGCCGAGACCAGACCAGAGTTCAGTCTAAAACCTGACCAGATCCGTGGCGAGGCCCATTTATTTCAAAAATATATTGTGAGTACCCAGCAGAACTGTGCAGAACCAATCTCTTAGTTAAAATAATATAATTCAATCTATTTTAATCTAAGTAGAACTGCCTCCTAACCGTCACCCGTCATTTGCAAAGCTGTCACCTGTCATTTTCTAGTTGCTAGCTGTCACTTGTCACTTTGAACTTTAAAATTTAAAATCTGAAAAACGACCTTTACCATATCGCTCATATCTCCGTGACCGTTTGTCCTAGAGACTTGCAGTAACTTTCCTCTGAAAGCTCAGAATCTTAGCTTTCCAACGAACCTAGCATTCCCATTCCATACACTTTTGCCGCAGTCGCGAAAAACGCACTCGCGAATTTTGCCGCGATTTGAACATTTCTCCACGTGTGAAAACAGCAGTTCTTGCTTTCCTTGCTAAAATTTCGTTTGCCTCTTAAGAACCATCCCTGAATCATTGCTAGAGTGAGCCTGGACTAATATTAACTTGATATCACTCACCCTGAACCTCAAGAGGGAATTAAAAGCATTTTAGCATATTTTTCACTTCATTGCCAGCACATATAAAAGCATTTTGGGCCTGTGTTTCAAACTTCTGTAGTCTAAGCTTGCTGGGGTGAACTGAATTACATTTGATTGCATTTCTGAGAACTGTGTGCTTTCCTTCCATTTCCTTGCATTGCATAAAGGGGGGAGGGGATTGCCAGAGAAAAGTGATTACATTGTTTTGTTGAAATCATATTGAGTATTTTCTGTATTGCATTTTCATTCAACATTACATCCATCTGAACTTATATAAAGCATTCTCTACCACCTTATTCTTCTGTTCCTATTCACAAGTGTGCTAGTGCCAGACTATCCATTATTGATTACTGCTCAGATTCAGTGTGATATCCAATTATTACTTTATTATAAAGTGTGATATATATCTATATTGTTTAAATTCTCAAATAAACCATTTAAACTTGCAAAACAGAACTACTTCTTGGCTGAGTGGGGTCAGGGGGATTCCAAGAGAGGGGTGTTATATAGGGGTAGTCATCCAGAACGCATGAACTGGACATAAAGATATATCAATAAGGGTTTCCATTCAGTATCCCAGACTAGGTATTGACTTAGCTGTAGTGTTGAATTGAATCCTCTTACACCCCGCTCATGCCCCGTGTCTCCCTTCTATCCCCACCACCCACCACTCATGCCCTGTGTCTCCCTTCTTCCCCCGCACCCCTGCTCATGCCCAGTGTCTCCCTCCTTTTCCCCCCACCCCCGCTCATGCCCCGTGTCTGCCCTGTTCCCCCATCCCCGGCTCATGCCCCATATCTGTCCTGTACCCCCCACCCCTGCACATGCCCCATGTCTCCCTCGTGTACCTTTCCCTGTTTGGGACCGGTAAACCCAGATGTAGAGCCCAGGTTGCTGTGCAGAAGGGATGTGACCTAGCAGTTCGGGCTGCACTGCCCTTTTGGGGATGGGGCCATGCCTGAATTGCATATGGTTTTTCCCCGTTCTATAATGACTTGGCAGGTGAAAAACGATGGTCAGGAGGGTTGCCCAGAGCAATGCCAGTGGTTTAATATCAATTCTAAGCCTTCCAGCCATCACCTCTTTGTTTTTGCTTACATTATATAGCGCCATTGGCACACTCATGTGATATCATGATGTGAGCTGTTTGATGTCATGACTTGCATTTCAAATGCACTCTGTCACATATTTTATTTTAAAGGTCACTTGTTTCTAAGTAAAGGAGCAGGTCGAGCATGGCGAAAGCTAATAACGTTGAACTGAACTTGCGCTATTATTATCACTCGAGTTAGCAGCTAGAGCACGATTTTGTTGTGTGTAGGTCTTGACACCCAAAACTTAAATATTTGTTCTAAGTAAAGCATGGAAGAAAGTGGCCATGCCCAAATTCAAAGTGTGGGTTGAAATCCCTGCTTCGCTGTTTAGCGTAAGTGTGTGATCCTGGGAAAATATTGTAATCTCACTCTAATTTCAACTGCAAAAATTGAAGTGCTTATGAATGATTACACATACACGGTACACCCTTACAATAGGACAGTTTTAATAAGTGTAGTAGGGCCACATTGGTGTACGCAGGTGCTCCTATGCTAGTAGCTCCAATACTGCTGCATAGAAATGCATTATTGCTGCACTGGCCCTCTTCCAGTCTCGTAACACTGGATTTGACAGGCAAACGGTCTCACAGCCAGTCCGTGCAGCAGAGATTCTAGTATAGCAGACTGGTAGAACCAACATTACATTTTCTCCCCTGTTGCTCCCAGCCAATGAAGTTGCTTGGGCCGTCCAGAGTACTGTCCCACACTCTGCAATGTCCTGTTATGCTATGATATGGAGTCTTTCATTGCACAGCATCTGCCATTTTGACACTTTCTAGGACCTTCAGGATCTGCAAGAAGTGGGTGTTTCAGACTTCAAGGAGAGTTAACTGATTGTAACATTGAAGCTGCACTATTACAAGTAATCAAGTTAAATGCCCCTTCACAAGTAAGTTTGCCACCCCTCCACCATCTCCGAAGTTATTGCTTCTCCCAACATTTGAAGGGGTACCCCCGTCTAAATTTTAGCCTAGGTGCACCCCTGGATGTGTGCACTTGCATTTTGTTAGGCAGAGAGGTGAGGGAAGCCTTTCCCCGAAACTGGCGGTGTTAACGTTTTACAGTGTTTGCTCAGAAAAATGTACTTGAACAAACACAGTAAAACTTTAAAGCTGCTACTTTCACAAAAGACTTCATCACCTCTCTGCATATTGCGCTTTAAAATATACTTTGATAGTTGGTCTCCAGACAGTGGGGGAAGGGGGGTAGACTGGGGCAGAGCCTCCAAGTGTGCCCAGTCTATTTTCTGAAGTTGCCCCGGCTAGCCCCGTCTCTCCCTTCCGGCTTGCATTGCGCACTTTGACGACTCTGGCCAACCCATTTTGCTTGGCCATGAGCCCTGGGGGTTTAATGGCCGGGCCCCACAACCATCCCTTGGGGCCCTGTCCCGATTTCCTGGCATTTCTTCTCCTTTCTAGCTCCTGCTGCATCATTCCCCCCACCCCTCTTCTCATTCACTTGGGCCGAGTTGATCATCTCATTCCCCTGGGGCCCTCTTCCCTTTTTTAGGCCTTTGTGCACCACTCTGAGGCCCCCCACTCCCCTGTTCCTGACCTTGGGTTGGGGGGGGGTTTACTTTGACCGGGCAGGTATGATTAAAGTGCATAGAAGTAGGAGGAATCTGGCATGAAGCACTAGCTAAAATGGTGGTAATGTGTGTTGAAGGCACTTCATAACCAAGAAGAAGGCAGAACAGAAAGCACACTCGCAAACGGAACCTGGAAGGTAGAGGAGCCCTGCGCTGTTGCTACTAGACGACCAGGCACATATGGGGATTATATAGGGATGGATGTGGAGGGGCACTGTTTAAATGTAAAGTAACAATGCAGAGAGATGCATAAAGACTTTACCAAGCTTGGGGTGAAGTATGCACAATTTACCCAAGTAGTCTGTTCTTCACTGGATTACTATTACCGGGAGTGAGTTGGTGTCTTCCTTTCCCCCAAGTTAGCTAAATTGTGTGTGCTTCTGTAGCTTCCACATTTATTAATTGATGCAGTCTTGTGGGTCCCGGTCGCCTTTTGTGAACAGTCATAGATTTGTATGGAGTTCAGGCCTAAGTTAAGAAAACAATCCCTCTGTTCACTGCACATTAATGCCATCTCGTAGACCTCTATGCCAATGTTTCTGGTCTTCATTGGTATATGGTCAATAAGCAGCAAAACCAGAGTATCAGAGGCCCTGCTGGACCAACCAGTACTCGGACTCCAAAGAGCAAACTAAAAGTGGGGAGGCGGGCACAGAAGAACCATCCCAGCCCATGTACTTAGAACTTCAAGTACATGGGAAAGGAATCACGCTAATTGCAGAGATTAATGTCTACACACTTGGCACTACTCTTACTATCTGCTTTGCATTTTAAGAGCATTGCCAGGAGGGATCTTTATTATGTTATGAATAGTATGCTATAGTTTCAAAAGCTCAAGCTATGATACGTTTTGAACAACTTTATGTTCAATTGCATAACTAATATAGAATGAAAGGTCATGTCAGGAAGGGTGGTTCAAGTTGTTTATGCTGTTTTCCAGGTAGGAGCAAGGTGCCTGGCAGTGGCAGAATTCTAGGGAGAAGCAAGAAAAGAAACGCAGAGGGAGGACCGCTAAAATGGCTACAAAGAGAACACTGCTAGATTTCTTTGCACCTAGTACAAAAAAGCCCAGGAAGATCCTGTACTGTTATGTGGAGCAATTGTACATGACATTATTCGCAACGTAGTTGACAAAGTTGAGAAGCAGAAAAAAAAACATACAGGAGAAAATGTTAACAATAGCACTTTTGCTGAATGGCAAGTTAGGTATCCATGGTTAAAAACAAAAATGGATCAACAAGGCAATAGGAGACTTCTATGTAAAGTTTGTGTTAAGGCAAACGTTCGTAATGTGTGGGGACGGGAAGGAGCCATCAATGTTCAATTATCAACCATATCGCGCCACAAGGATTCCAAAGATCATCAAACTGCTGAACGGAAAATTGCATACCTTGTGATGTCCAACATCGATTCAGAATGTCTAGGTAGTAGTGACAGTGAGGAAGATGTCAGCATTGTTGTAGAAGAGAATGACAAAAGATTGTTCAGTACAGTATTTTATGCAGCAAAAGAGGAATTGCCATCCGAAAAAGTAAATAGTTTACTTGAACTTCAAGCTAAAAATGGAGTTACTACTGTACACAGTAAAGATTACAAAAATGTAAGCTGGGATTCGGTGAAAGATGTACAAAGTAGCATTGCATCTGTGATAGAAAAACAACTATTTAAGCAACTAAAGCAATCACCTGTGTTTGGTATTATGATAGATGAAAGTCAGGATCTTGGTGTTCAAATGAAACTGGCTATTTGTGTCCGGTACCTTCATAGTACAGGAGCACCAATTACTAGGTTTTTGTGTAATTTACGCATCGACGACGGTAAAGCAAGCACAATTGTAGCACGGGTGACACAAAAAATGAAGAGTATTGGTCTTGATATGGGAAAGCTTGCATCTCTTGGAACTGATGGCGCTGCAGTTATGTTGGGATCAAAGACAGGGGTTGGTGTGCAACTCCGGGCCAAATACTCACCATTCCTTACTCAAACACATTGTCTTGCACACAGACTCAGTCTAGCATGCACAGACTCTATGAAGAAAATGCTAGTCCTCGACAAATTTACATCCCGGTTTAATTCTTTATATGCCCTATTTCATACTTCTGCAATAAGAACAACACAACTTGCGAAGGTGCAATAAGTAATGGACGATCCCGTTTTAAAAATGAAAGAGACACACTCGGTTAGGTGGCTTAGTATGAGAAAAGCGGTTGAAGCAGTCCACAGAAGCTACCCTTCGGTTGTAGTTTCTCTATCGGAGCTTGCTGCTGATGGGAACGCTACTGCATCTTCCCTGCACAAATACTTTAGCAGCTACAAGTCAGCCGTTATTACTGCATTTATGTTAGATGTACATAATGTTGTGGGAATTCTTTGCCGGGAATTGCAGAAACAGACTTTACTATTTACTGAAATTCAGCCATTGGTAGATGCTACTTTTATAAGTCTTGAATCCTTACTCAGAGGATGGTGATAATTTAGGCTATTTGAGATTATCATTTGGGTCGCCTAACACAGAGGGCAAATGTATCTCACTAAAAGGTGTAATACTATTTTATAGTTCTCTTTCGGATGCGGTGTTTAACTTATTAAGAGAACAGTATGTCACAAATCTAAAAGAAAACATTGGTAAGAGATTTCAAAATAAGGATAATGCCATTTTTACTCATTTAGGGAACTCGTTAGAACCAGCAACAGTTTTAGACAATAGTGAGTCAGAAATCGGGGAAGCACTCAATGCCATATCCACATTTTATGGACAAGCAAAAAAAGTAAGAATTCAGTATGACAGCGAAGGTCTACATGTTGAGGAAAATGAGATTGCTTCTTTATTAGATGGCCAAACTTTACAGAAAAAAGAATGGCCTCTGTTGCATGGTATGATTAAGGGGAGTTATAAGGGTTGCAGTATGACAAAAATCTGCAGGCGTGTTGCTAGTCTACATGGTGATTTGATGCCAAATATTGCAAACGTATGCAAAATTGCTTTATGTCTGTGTGTAACCAGTGTAGAATGCGAACGTGCATTTAGCACACAAAACAGGATTAAAACAAAATTCAGATGCTCCCTTAAAAGTGAAACCATAAACACTTTGATGAAAATCGTCATGTTAGGACCATCCTTTAGGGACTTTGACCCAACTACTGCAATAAAACTATGGCATGCAAGGAAGAAAAGACGTCCAGCCAGGCTTTCACAGCCATACACACCTAGACAAAAGAAAACTCAAATTAACTGAATTCTTGTAGGTTTTCTTCACCGTGGTACTTTGTTTCTGCCGTGATGCTTTCAAAAGCATTATATACATTTGATGGGTGTGTGTGTATTAGCAAGGACACAGCAAGCCTGGAGTTTTGCATATTCAATCCTCTTAAGCATGGTTGGAGGAGTGAAAGTGGAGACTTTATTTGCGAGAGACTAAACTTCACCTCAAAACAGGGCAGTCATGTACTGTGTAGCCAGGAGTGTTAGTGGATGCAGATATTTGCAACAATATATAAGATTGTCTTTTGAAATGTAGACTGATCCGTTTACCTCCATTCTCTAGGTGACAATCACACACACCTATAATCCGCTTGCTTTTTAAGTGTATCAGGCTGTTTTTTCATGTTTTAGTGTGTGATTGTGTAATGGTGGCTCAGTTTACCTTGCTCCGAGCTACCATGTAAGCCAGTAAAAGTTGATTCTGGCTAGTGAGTAATGTGTGGAATACTTGGTGATCAAAACAGATTACCTTGGCTCTACGTAAGGGTAACACTTTTATTTGTGAAGCGTTGCATGTTATTTTCAGAATTTGTGAAGTCTGTTTTAAATTATAGGAAATGAGACCACATGTAATCTTTCCAATGAGAACAACACACAGAACATGTTATAGAAATTGATTTTGAAGTTATATAGTTCCTAAACTCTAGCCTGGCACTGTTTTTTTGACTGCTTTCACTTATTTCAAACTATGAAAGCAAGTTCTGTACTGTAACACTTGCTTACTCACGCTCCATCTGCAGGAAATGCATTAGTCTCATTCTATAATTCTTAACAGAGTTTCTAGGCCCAGAATTCTGAAAATGAAGCAGCGTATGTAGCATGTACTCACAAGTTATTTTATGGCAGAATATTTTCCACAAGTGTAATAAAATGGTTAAAGGCAAGCCAGACAACTTTGATCTACAACTCTTTTTGTCTACGGTTCTGACATTACGTATGCATTGGGTGTATATGTTGGATACGTTTCACTCTCTTGCAGAGGAGAAAACTAATTTTTACTCTCTTAAAAATTGCATTTACTCTCCAATTTCAAAAATCATGCATAAAATACTCCCACCTCAAAATCCTATCTGGAGCACTGCTTGTGCGGACTAAAGCGGGCGGGGACACAGAGGAGGAAGAATAGATACAGATAGACAGAAAGCAGTTAAGTGGGAAGATAAGTAGCCAATAGAGAAGAGTGAACACAGTACACAAGGGCGTAAGACAGAGCAGGAAAGTTAGAATGCAGGCTATGATGATTTCAGAAACCAATGCGAAAGGCAAAGGGCTAGAGCACCGGAAAACTTAAGAGAAGCTACCCCTGCAAGGAGCAAGGGAGCAAGTGGGAATGAGCCGAAGGCAAAGCTCCGGTGGCCTCAGAGAGAAACAGGAAAGTTAGAAAGCAGGCAGTAAGATTAAGAAACCACTGCAAAAGGCAAGGTGAGGGCACCGGGAAACAATAGAACAGTTACCCGCAAGGAGAGAGCAAGCGGGAGTGAGCCAAAGGTCAAGCCTCAGGTACCAGAAATGGACAGGAAAGTTAGATGGCAGGCTGTGTAGATTTGGAAATCCACCACAAAAAGGCAAAGGGCGCAATTGCTGGGAAAGGAGAGCAGCTACCCACAAGGAGGGTGTACGAGGGAGTGGAAAAGGGAACAAATCTGCATAAGCAACAAAGAGGGACGAGGAAACAGCAGCGAGGCTCCTAGATGACAGATACAACGCACCGTGCAGACAGCACAGTACGTGGATTTAGATGGCGGCCATATTGAGTGAGGACTAGACTGCGACTCTTACTTGTAAACAGGAATCAATGGGAGATCTTCTACTTGTGCCAACACTTCCAGGACCGCATCAAACAAAAGCATCGGCGAGCGCACTTTTCCGTGCGGATGGTCGAATTCCTTAGACTAATATAAACATTTTGGCACTTCAGATTCATTTCACTACTTGGGTGAGAAAAAAAGTAGGCAGTGGCATAGGCTTCTAGACCTCAGTGGAGACAGAATAATGGCTACATAGTGCGCATGTCCTACTCCTCGTCCGAGTGCTTTAAACAGAAAGGGTGTCCAGCCCCCCTGTTGCTTTAAATAATGTTCCCTTTCTTCTGTTGACCTGAAACATCTAGGCCATTCTGGATACTACTAACATCTAGATTTAGTGCATGAAAAACACCCTTGTTTCAGTCCCCTAGATGAGACTTGGGACTTCTTCAAAGAGAAGGGGTGCTGTGGCAAGGTCTGTAAATAATAAATGAACCAGGACTTAAAAGGATGGCAATTAGAAATCTTGCATAGGACACAAGAAAAAGAATGAGTGCCCGATCAGTCCAAAATCGCTTACCCCGTGAATGAGGTGCAACAATGTAATATTTGACCAACTAAAGATTAGGATTCTCACGGAAACCTACTTACACAGTGAGAGCAGATCTAGAGATTGTAGGCAACGTACATCATCCTTAATACACATCGTATTCAAATGTCCCTTCTACATGGCCATTCAGGTGCAGAATTCTACAATAGTTCTGAAACCTACACAAAACACAAATCCTTGCAGTTGAGATTTCTTCCTTTAATCTAACACCACAACTTTGCTTTAACTTAGACTCCATCCAGCCAACAGGTTTCACACCCACATGGTACTTATTCAAGGCTTTAATTGATATCTATAGCTCATTATTTGTTTAAATATTTTCTGCGCTAAATGCTGGTACTTAGATTACATAACCATTTTCATCTTTTGTTCTGCACATTTTGTAACTCCTTAGCCACAAGGAACATGTGGCTCGGTTCCAAGATTAAAGGTTCATGGCCTCTGTCCTGTGTGTTCGTTTCAAGAAGGGGGCATACGAGTGTGTACTAATTACACCTATTCCAACAGAAGCATGTTAACAGGGAATAGTGTGTTGCCCTAGTCGCCCTGGTCAGCCAGTCGCCCCAGCCAAGTCTACAGCTACATGCACCATACAGAAAAATAGTAAGTGCAGCATTAAGGTGGACCAGAACCAGTGAATATTCTGAATAAGGCATACATTAGTTTTGAAAAACTGATTAGCAGAATTTGCCAATTAAAATATTCTTGATTAGCAAACATACACATCTGATTAGCAATTTTGTTCTAATATTTTAAAATGGTCACAGACGTTATTTGTACAATAGCCTACAAACTGGCTAGTATGGAAGCCAAGAAAAATTCTTTTCATTCCAGGATTTCCAATGCCCAATCTGAGGTCAAAGAACGTTTTAATACTCTCGAAGAACAGGAAGTTACCTCTAGCACCAGCCAACCAGTCAAGGATGCCGCGTGGTGTCAGGACATCCAGGATGCCATGATTAATAAAACTTAATGGCATCAGACTAGATATATTGCATAGGAAAGAGGTTTCCCCGAGGGTCTTCCTGTCGGCGGAACAGATTTGTTTTAGGACGATTTTCCCTAAAATAAATGGTCGCATCGACCAAAAGTTCTAAAAATGTTACCATCAAAGGTTCGAACACCAAAATTTCGAACCTTGGTGGTAATATTAAAAAAAAATTAAAAAACAATTTTTAAAAAAAAGACCCTGCAGCACCGGTTCCCGATCACGGAAGTGAAGGGGAACTGGCGTTGCAGGGAACTAGCGTGAAGATGAAGGTAAGTAGGGTTTGTTTATGTTGGGGGTGTGCTGGAGGTGTGGATGGGGGGCGTTATGGGTGTGTTGTGTGTGTGGGTGTGTATGTAAGTGTTTCGCAAGAGAAAGGTGCAAAATTCTGGTAGTTTGCACCTTTCTCATGCAAACGTTTTGCCTGCAGTACTTTCAGCCAAGGGAAAATCACTTGGATTCACGGATTAATTTAATAGAAACCCATCCATTCCACAGTTCAACTTTTCCACCATTACCGAAGATGAGCTCTCAGTTCTTGTGAACCATCTTAAAGTCACGTGTTGTAAAGGCGACCTGTGTTCAGCTACTATTATTAAAACTTTTGGCGGCTATTTGCAAGTTTGTCAATGCCTCACTGATCAAGTGGCATGTGCCTGCAGACCTTAAACAGGCCTGGGTTACTCCCATCTTGAAAAAACCTGGTCTTCCCATGGAAGAACCACTCAATTACAGGCCCATTTGAAATACTCCTTTTTTATTGAAAATTCTTGACAGAGTCGCGTATGGTCAGATTGCCCAACATTTTAACAATTTTCCTGTCCTCAATTTGCGCCAATCCGGATTTAGAGTCGGCTATGGTATGGAAACAGCACTACTGGAACTTAAATCCACGCTATTGGAAAGGATGGATAAGGGCCTTGCTTCCATGCTGAGGCTTTTGGACCTTTCGGTTGCCTACGACCTGGTTGGAGGCAGTGGCCAATTTTTCTCCAGCAGTGGTGTGTTGGATAGCCTCCTTCCTAAATAGTAGACAAGGTAGAGTCTTTTCTGGTGAAGCAGAGGCCTCTCTGGTCTCTGTTTATTTCGGTGTTCCGCATTGAGCCTGTATTTCCCCCCAGTCTTTATAAATTTTTATGGTGCCTTTTTTTGCCATGTTGGATCAGGAGGGCATCATGTTCACCCACTAAGCAGACGACACTCAGTGGGTCATCCCTGTGGTTGGCACTCAAACTAGGGATGAGGCTGAATTGAATAGAGTTGATATCACCATCGAGAACTGGATGGTTGAGAATAACTTAACCTTGAATAGGGTTGAGACGGAGCTCCTGATCGTAGGCTTGCAGCACATTCTCTACAAGATAGGCTTCACCTATGAAAGCTTCCAACTTGGCGAAATCCTTGGTGTTATTCTGGATCAGCAGCTCACCATGAAGTCTTGTGTGGGTAGCATTGTTTCATCAGCTGTTTATTATATTAAACTCTTAGCCCATCTTAGGCTGCTTATCACCCAGGCTAATACCGAGACAATTGCCAGAGCAATTGTCGGAGCAAACATCGATTAATGCTGCAGCCTTTTGGCTGGCATTAGTAAAACAGAAGAGAATAGACTCCAGGTCATCCAAAACGGTGCAGTTAGGGTTGTGATGGGGCTATCCTGTTGGAACCATGTGTCAGCCGCCAGAAGAGGTCTTCATTGGCTTCTGTGGAGTCCTGTGTGCGCCATCGTCTTTTGGTCATTACCTTTAAATGCAAACAGGGCATCATGCCTAGCTCCTGCAACATCTCTTAGTGGTAAAAATCCGAAACAGATCTCTTAGATCATGTAAGCAGAAACTCCTGTCGATCCCTAGATGCAGAACCAGAAGGTTTGAAAGGTGCACTTTTCTACATCTCAGCCCCCAAAGCTTGGAACGACCTTCCTCTTGACCTGAGGTGTCAGCCTAATCTGGCTTCCTTTAAAAAGAAGTTGAAAACGTGACTGTTTGCGTAACCCTTGCCTTGGTCTTCCCCGTTCCTCACTCTGCGTAACACTTACCTTGGTCTTCTCCGTTCCTCACTCTCCCTTCTGCTTCCCTCCCTTCTGCTTTATTTTGTTGGACAGTGTCCGAATGCCTCTGTGTCCATGGTTTGTGCTCTACAAATATTTTAAAGTAAAGTACCCAGGAAATAAAATAAGCAACAATACAGCATTTTTGTTTATCGCTGAAATAAGACATAGTAAAAGGAGTGTCTGTAAAATGTTACCTGCATCATGAATGGATGTAAATAGATATGATAGAAAAAGGCTCTGTTCAGCTGGGTGCAGTCAGTATTGCACAGGACTGTGTCCTGTATATTATATGCTTGACCCATCATTTGCTGTGTAAGAAGTTGTTCAGAAGTTTCATAAAACCAAAAGTTTACAATGTTAAAGGAAAGGCATAGCCTGTGCATAATATTGATTTGTGACAAGCAGGGTAATCGTCAACTTTAGGTCGGCCTTGCCGGTCATGGAGGTCATCTGTTTTCAATATAGAGTTAATTACCACTTCGGGGGTGAGGGAAGGGCCACCAACAATCCTCAAGCCCGTGTCAGGTAAGCACAAGTGCAGCATTCCAGCCCTGCACGCGCATGTAAGCAGAATTTATCGTTCTCACATCCAGAGCAGCCATCAGAGGTGCCAATACTTTTGTTTGTTTTTAAGGAAACCAGGTATGATGTAATTCATGCTTCCCTTACAAAGAAATGCCCCCCCCCCCCATGTCTGAGACTGGAAAGTAGTCTTTGCAGAACCTGCATTTGAGTAAGGTTGTTGGCAGGGGGGGGGGGGGGGTCGAGTTGTGGCACTACAGTGGAGACTTGGTTGGCATGGGGCACTGCTTCCAAGAAAAGGGAGAAGGCTGAGCAGAGGTGCACCGGCCAGCATGAAATGCATGCAGCTACTTGCTGATTCTGCTTGCATTCCCAGCCTCCAGATTGGCCAGCTCTCTCTTGCAGGTGTGAATATACAATGCATTCATAATTGTAGAGCAAGGCTAGCTCTGGAGGCTAACTACAGCGTCTGGTAGTGCAGTAGATCTGTAGATGTACAGACTGGATGTAACTATTGAGAACTACCTCCCGTATACACATAGTTAGCTTTGTGTATTCATTATGCAAGACAATAGAAAGTAAGCAACTAAGCATAGTGGATCGCATAACCGGCAGAAAACTGGACAACTTAGGTGGAATATTGTAGTTTTGTATCCATCTCACTTTAATGGCTGTGGGTATAAAGCAACAGGGTGATAATATAGAAAGTCAAGGAGTTGGTGGGGCGGGGGGGGTGGGGGTGAGAGTGGGGAGAGGGATAAATTCAGTTCATGGGCTCAGTGCCAGTTGCACAGATGTATGCAACCAGCACGTTCCAGAACTAAGTTTTCCACCAAAAGCATTTAGCCCCGTGAGCATGTACATTTTCAAAAGTGTTCAACTGTCAATATGATGCACCTGACCAAACAATATGATGTAATTGCAGGCTGTTTTTTTAAAACAATAAAGGGTACACATACTGTACTTTTCCAGAAGGGATATAGTATGATAAAAATATCATCCCGATTACTTCTGGTTTGCAGTTATCTGAAAAAGATTTACCTAGCAATCCCACACACTCGTCATGGGCAATTTTCAGAGTGAAGATGATTACTGCTGCACTATTTCTCCATTAGCCTCTTTGAACTGGCAGTGAACATATTAGAGAGGGTGGAGGGAGCTCTGAGGGCAAGAAAGGAATGCCAGGTGAGCTGCGCTTTCCTTGAAGAAGGACATTTAAATAGCTAGCTGTGTTATACAAGTGTCAATTTAATTAGCAAACGTATAGAAGTGCATAGCAAATTGATTTGTGATGCCGCTTGTTTTATGCCTCGAATGACATCACTAATGAGGAAATTGTCACACATGAATTTGGGGCTCACCTGTTTAGGCTTGGTTGGCTTCGTTCTTGTTGTCTGCCCGCTTTTCCTAGAGCTGCGGGTGTCGTGAAGATAAGGACGGGCTTCTGTAGACGCCACGCTGTCTGTGGCAGGTAACCGGAGGTTCAGCCTTTGAGAGTGGCAGTTTGCTGGCAACTGCGAGGTCAGTCTTGGATGGAGAGTTGTGGAGCATAGCAGCGGTGAGGTCTGGAAGCTCAGGAGAAATCCTGGGTAAGCGGTAAGTGGTTCAAGGGCAACCGCGAGAACAGTCCTGGAGGGGAGAGCCGCTGTGCGGCAACCGCCGTTGCAAGTAAGTCCCGAAGGCCTCGGCAATTCTGGGTAAGCGGTGAGGCAGTCCGAGGACAACCGCTGATCAGTCCTGGATGGGAAGCCGCTGTGCGGCGACCGCAGTTGCAGGCAAGACCCGGAAGCTCCGGAATCCTGGGTAAGCGGTAAGATGGCCCGATGCAACCGCGGAAGCGGACCTGGAAATGAACCCGCGGCGCAGTGACCGCAGTTGCAGGTGTGAGCTGGAAGCTCTGAAAATCCTGGTCAAGCAGTAGGTGGTTCGAGGGTACAGCGAGAGCTGTCCTTGATGGGGGCCGCGGGAGACTCAGTAGCCAAAGTCCAGGAAAACACAATTCAGGTGAGGGGAAATCCCTAGGAGCGAGCGCGAGGAACAACACTCGAACATGGGATTGTGAGCGCATTGACACGCGCAGAACCGAAGGGGCGTGGCGCTTATCTAGGTGCGCTGAAAACTGTACCGTGCACCAAGGAGCTGCGTCCGCCATGTTGAGAGGGTGTTGGGGTCATTCGGGCACATTGTCGAAGGGACCAGGAGGTCCAAAGGGGCGGTGGTGCGATTTCATGACAGAAATAGCCAGGACTGGACAAACTCACTTGGCCCGCACTCTCCTACATAAGCAGTTTTGAATACCCAGAAATGTCATGTTTCCTCCCCCCTCTTGCCCTCTGGCTTTTTTCTTGGCCGCCATTCTAGACTTTTGTTTTAAGGAGGGGTTCCTACCAAAGTTGCATTCTCTAGGCCACCTACACCCCCCGCCGCTACAAGTTTACTGAGAGGGAGGGAATTGGAAGCATGATGTAAGCTGGAAAACGTATCCCTAGAAAGAAAGATCCCACAGTGAGGGCAGTCCATGCCTTCCTGCATGTTGTGGGATCTCCCATTCCAGATTTCTGGTAAAGAAGCCGGTGCTTGCATGCAAAACCCTGAGGGCCAGGAGGAGGTACCTCTAATGAAATGTATGCAGAGCATGTTAGTAAAAGCATCCAAAGGATTCTCTCAACATGGACAGCATTCCCAGTGCTCCTGCTCAAGAAGGCCTGGTCCAAGTGCAGCAAGCAGGAAAGACTTAACCTATCTGGCCAACAGCTCTGTTATGTTATTAAAGAAAGTGCTTTTGGAGACAAGAAGGTGAGAACACTGTCAAATACATCAGTTTCTTCTTTTTGACCTTCATACAAGTGTCCTTCTTAGGGTAGGAGGATTTCAAAGACTAAACTTACGGGGCAGTTTGTTTTGTTCTGTGCAAGGAAATGGCACAGACATATCTTGCATCAGAGGTAATCAGCATTTCCATGCCCCAGTTCAAATTCAGTAGCTATCCCTAGTGGTGGATGTTTCTCCCATCAGACTCCATAAAAAGGCATGACCAATTCTCCTTTAAAAAGCTTAATTCTGCCCTAAAACTGCCTTTTGGAATAATGTGTACTTTGGTAATGACACTGGTCAGAGGTTAGGAGTTGGGAGTGGGGCGACTGTGAGCCTAGTAGGGCCACCCGGCCTAGTACTACAGGCCGTGGAGACAGTACACTAGGATACCGTTGCCATCCCTAGATTAACCTCCAAAAATATCCCAATTCGCCTAAGAATCCTCTTATGGACCATGAATTATATGCCCGAGAATGAATGTACACACACGCAAAGATGGCAAACCACTTGTAGACCCCCTTCAGAATCCTGGTGCCGCATTGTGCCCACAGAGTATCAGCTTTGCCTGGATGAAGGTTAGTTTGCAGATTGTGCCCTGGTGCCTGCTGCGAGAACCTGTGTGTGCCCAGAACGACAAAGAAACCATATTGTGAAGGGATCCAAAAGGGAGGGTCACATGGCCTGTAGATGGTGTACAATCACAGGACCCGGCCAATCTTATTTAAAAATGGCAGACAGGGGTTTTCTAACATTGGCGAGCAGGGCTGAGGGTGGGATGCTACATTTAAAAAAAAAAAATAATAAAAAAAAAAAAAACACTGGAGAAGTGGTAAATCATCAAAGAAACACACATGCCCCTCTGACATAGCTGAGAATTAAAGTTGCACACCCTAGCCCCACTGACCTACACAAAACGCAGAGCACAGAGGTGAGGTATGGGTGTTAGAAGTTGGAGTGCAGAGGTACAGGCGATCCGAAAGCAGAGTAAAGCATGGAAAAGCGGCAGAGGAGAGGGGCTGGATGAAGTGTGGGGAGGTGCGTGAACTCCTGAAATGAATGGTCACCTTGTTCGCCAGTGGTTTTCCCTGGTCTTTGGAACCAATGGGAGGTAGCAGGTCCCTGTGCCAGTAGCTTAGCACATTATGCGAGTGGCTATGACTGATACGATCTTGGTCGATGACAGGGAAGCATATGTATTCTATTGAATCAGGCTTTTGTCTTCACCACAGTGGTAGGGTGTTTGAAAAAGTATCTTCTCTGTTTCAAGCAGGATTATCCTTGTGTCTCTCTGAAATAGCTGTACTGCAGATTTAGTCCACTCCCGAAAAGTTACAGCAATGGTTGTGATTTAAATGCTTGCCTCCGAAAAGGGAAAACATGCACAGACAATATATAATGGAAGTGTATATACGTTATGTTGACCGACACCATACACAGCCACCACCCACGAGCAGTCTCAAAGTGCTCGCATGGCGTCTGTCAGCCTTGTTTTGCATGTGGCAGTCAGTACGGGCGGTCCCATGTGTTGGAAGCGTATGGGTAAGATTCAGTGCCTCGCGTGTGCGTTAGTGTGCCGTGTAATGTTGGGGTGGGTTGTGCGCACTGGTTAGATTGCGTCCATAAGGGATCCAGAGTTTTGGGTGGCTGTTACTGTATGACCATCTGCTGTCTTGGTGTGTACTTGTGTCATTGACGATTTTAGGGATTATGTGGCGGGTGGTTCTCTCTAGATGCACTTCCACAATCCCATAGAGATGGTGGGGTGTGAACATTCAATTGACTCTTTGTGTGTTTATGTGTAGTGTGGCTAGCCTAAGGTCTAGTGTAGTGGTGTTGGATAAGTTGGAGGAGCAGGAAGTGGAAGTGGGTTAGTAAATCGGTTGGTTGGGTGGAGCCTCTGATGTTATTCTTTGGTTACCGCTTGATGGCATCTACTTCCGTTTTTGGTTGCTGTTCATCAGCCCATCTCGCCTCCTCTCCAGGCTGAATGCCCTTGCGCTTATGGTCACAGGATGGTGGTTGAAACCTAGTTTTTTCCTTGTTGTTCGTCTAGGTTAGAAGTGGTTGTAGGGTGCAGAACTGAGGTCTGGTCAGTTCCGGGAGTAGTGCACAGCAGGATTTCCAAGTATATTGGGGAGGTTGCTCAGTCGGGCAGCCCATGGCTGTAGGTTGGCAGGCTACGGTTGCCCTGGTTGTGGGTGGGCCGGTTGTGGAGGGGGGGGGGGGGGGGGGGGGGAGTACTATGATTTTGTGGTTTACCCGTCTGAATTTCCTTGGTGAATAATTGGGCTTGGAGCTATCCATAAAAACTTTAATTTGGTTGGTCTATATGCCTCGGGCAGTACTATACTTTACAGCTTGGTAGGTAAGAGGGTTCTGCTGCCCCCTGTGTTGCATAATAATTTGAGATGTACTCACAACATGAATAAAAGTGCTCAGGTTTGGAGCCCCTTGGCACCCATAACAGTTTTTCTAGTTCCGTCCATGCAAGCAGTCTGAAATTTACTTACAACTGAGATAGTCATTTCAGGTTCAAAGCTACTAGCCAGTCATAAAAGGTTACGCAGCCTCTCAGTTCTCCACATATACACAATACACCATTTCTTACTTGCCAAGAGTCCATTATCATTAGCAAATGGCTTGTGGCGAGTGCAATGTCCCTGTCTGCCATTTTGTCTATTTTGTATGCAATGGATCGGTTTATTTGAAGTGCTCAGCATAATCTCCCTTATACTCTTTGACGTCTTAAGTAGCTCTTATTCTTTTCGAATTGGTTTCAGAATGTTCCGATTGAATCGCTATTAAAATGCATGCGGTTTGGGCAGCTTTTTTCTTTCTTTCATTGAAATTGTGGGTTGTGATGCTGTGGGGTTTTGTATATCTGGTGTTCATCTTAGTAAAATTAAATAAAAAATTAAAATGAATATTAAAAAAGAACTCTAGCATCGACTGGAAGTGAACATATTTTTCTCCATGCAGCATAAGGAGAGAGTCCTTTATTTTCTGGAACGCAGCCTCATTGCCTGAAAAGGTGGCGTACACCAGGATATTATGGTTGACATTTAATTCTCCATAAAGCGCAGCTAGTGCGCCTCTGCTGGTGTTCTGGAATCCCTCTTTTGGCCTATAAAATGGCATGGTATTGCCTCTTGCAGTTGCATAGGCCTACGTGGGTAGAGAATGTTGTAATGGCACTATAGTTTCTGAAGAGAGGGTCCCGGGAATGCCCCTGATCACCCCTATGATCATGACAACCCCGAAGAGTCAAGAACGCACAAAGTCACTCATTATTCCTGACTTTGTACGATTTGTGCAATTTCCCCAACTCTCTCTTTTTTTGAGCATTTGAAAAAGGGATGCCTCTGTGATGCAAACTTGATGATTAATATGAAGCTTGGCAGGTTTGCTTTTGAGGCATCTAATGCAGCAGAACAGGGATTCAGAGGGCAGCAGAACAGGGATTCAGAGGTGGTCGAATCAAGCACATGCAGCAGACCTGGAAGTGTGTTTATTCTAGCGCTTTGTTGCTCTGCAGCATATATAATCCTACATCAGTTCCAAATTTACTCTGATATTTTGCGAACCGGGCAGGTTGGCTGGGATGAAAAATTTAAATGGACCTTTTGTTGTCAAAAGCAAATATTGCCACATCTGTGAGTTTTGGCAGTCGCATGGGTTTGAGGTGCTGAAACTTGGATGCTGCACACACGTTGATCCACTTTGGATTATGGCTGCCTTAGTCTCAGATCGTCAAACTGAATTTTGCATCTGCAATGTTTTGCATTCCATCACCAATATTCCTGGTGGCTCTCATGCACGATGCATATTTGTCACTAGAACCGTCTCCTTTGTTTGACAACTTTGCCATCATCCGAATCTAGCTGCCAAGGTTGTACAATTCACACTAGTTTTTACTCTGTGGACCTTTGAACAGTAACTTCGTTTACTGCAATTCGCCAATGAATCCGGAGGATGCTACGCTGCGGTTTGAATGAAGTACAGCCTTGGATCACCAGCGCCCCATTTTATCAGTGACATTAGTCAGCTTGCACGTTTTGGAATGTAATTAGACTCGGTGTGGAATGGGTCCAAGGTTTACCCTGCCATTGTTTGGCTTTTGGACCATATAATCTCTCAAATTCAGGATTCATTTTCAGTCAAAATGGGGTTAGGGTGCACTGTGGTGGCTGCTTTATCGTTATCACCCACACCTCTGTTTGGCAGCAATGTGTAAAGGCTGTGTAGATCCGAACTGGCCAAGTACAACAGCATCCAGTGCGTCACATCCCCTGAAGTAGATCTGGAGGCATGCCTGCCATGAAAACCAGCATGGCCTTTTAGAGAATGCTCCGACCACCTCACTGAGTATTATCGGTGCTGGACTGCCCTTGTGGGTGGGGCAAAAACTGATACGCAAATGGATATTTCTCCTCTGTGAAGGGTGCAGTGAGATAAAACATGGTTGTAGACCCTCATGAGGGGAAGAAATTCCATAGAACATGGCATTTGACCCATGTTCGTTCTCAGTAGACAGGCTTCCACACTGCTTTTACAAATTGCTGGTGTGTTTAGTGCAGGTCGAGTTACAGGCATGGAGCGAGGTTGTGCAGCACTCAGCAAACGAGTAGTAGAGAAGAACACAGGTGTTGCTGTTCATGCGACGTAACTGCATATGAAGCGTGCAGGGTCAGCCAAAAGGTAGCGGGATGCAGCAGGTGGTTCCTGTAAGCTCACGGAAGGGATGTAGTCACTAGAGACCTGCCGGAAAATCCAATGGCAGTCTACAGAACGTGACGACATGCAGGTAAAGGATCAGTTTTACCAATGCAGCAACAGTTAGCATGGTAATAGGGGAGGAAGGATAGTTCAGGGGCAACGTCTATGTCTGGAAAGCAAGACAACGCAGTGCAACACAGGTTTGTATCCAGATCCCGTGCTTAGAAACCACTTGTTGGTATTCAGTGTGTTATAAAAGAATTTTATAATTATAATGAAGAAGACATCCATACTCAATTTAAATGAGGTGCTTTGTTACATGGAGATGTAAAAGCAAGGAGGAATGCTTTTATGTCTCGATTTAACCTGTCACCTAATTTTTGCGCAATCTTGAGACAGAGGGGGGGCACATAGAGGGGATAAGATACCCATTATTCAGTCCTCCTCCCTCTCGAGAGTATGCCTGCATGACATTTTCATGCAGATGCACAATAAATGGATTTCAACAGAATCCATCTCTGTTTTGCACCTGCTCAAGACCAGGACGATGCCACAGGAATCCATTAGCAAACACTGCATTTGCAGTTAGCGTTATTTTCCACAATACAGAATGGAAAATAGAAAAGGCGTGTGTGTCTTGGTTTTCCCTTTTCATTAATCATTTAAAATTGCATGCAGGGGACACCCCACACAAGTGTTAACAATGGTTGTCGCCAGCATTCAATTTATGAACTTTGTCAAATTAAGCTAAGGAAAAGCACTAATCGCATTGTTGCCCGCTTCTGGTCTCCATTGCTCGAGGACTTTGAATGGGGTCTTTATTTAGCAAGCAGTGACATACTTGTGTCGCTCCTTGTGTGTTTTAGAGGCTTGAGAATCAATAGTGACCTTGCAAGGCTCAAAGAAACACTGGGTAAACAGCATATAGCATTACAAATTTGCCAGAGGGCTGATAGCATAGATGCCAACTTTTGATAAGGGCTTCAAAGTCATCTGCACTGCAAAATCAGGATACACCCCCTCCATTTCTCTTGCCCCACTGAATACTGCTCCCCTAAAAGACTTTACATTAAGATTCTTTACCCAACATCACACACTTCATGGAGAGTGGCCGATCTTCCCTGTGTAAGGGTGGGCACCCTAATCACCTCAACCCACCACTTAAAGAATGAGTGCACATTCGTACATAAAAGTTTATTGTACAATTATCCAGGGAGCAGTTAGATAGTGTTGAAGGAGCAAACTAACCCAAGTCTCAGCAAACCAATCAGTTGACCTCTTTTATAAATGTTCTCAAATGTTAAGACACTCCCAGATATGTTATTACAATCCACCCCCCAAACATGAATGGGCAAAAACCTCTCAAAGAAATCCCATCTTTTCCCAATTCACACGTTTTCATTGGCCAGTTTTATCGTAATAGTCCCCTTCAGATCATATTCATAACGTAGGATTCGTTTGTGGCAAGTCTCGACATCCGCATGTGGTTAAACATTGGTATTGAAACATAATTAAATTAATTACTAGCAATAACTGGCATAAGCCATTTAAACCTGAACTCTGATGGTTCGCATGAATATTTCCTGTGATATGGTAAATTATTTCTCTTTGAGTTAGTGATGCTATATCATTCCCCAGGTCACTGTTCCATTGAAACCTTCCAATCTAAAAAACTGCCACTTTATCGCACAATTGAAACTCCTGAGTAGCCTTTGGTATTTACTTACCCTGAGCTTCACTGTTGACCAAAACAAAATAACTAAACCTCTTCTGTCTCACTCTCAGGCATCAGTAGATTACGTCTACCATCGACGATAATTATCAGACCACAAAACTCATGGCTAGTTCCTACAGCTGTGCAGACCACGAAGGTTGTGAAGTTAGTTATTCACCTATCCCCTGGCTTCTAAAACCTCACAGACTCAGTGTAACGCTCACCTGGTTCCCACGGAGGCGCGGCGTCAAAGGCGCAGAACTCTGAAGATGGACAGGAAGGGCCCCTCTATTCTGGCTTCCCTGGCTCGTTGGATACCCTCCTGTGCGTGAAAAGGGAGTATTACCAACTGTGGAACAATGCTCAAGCCTCCCACTCCCTTCCAACCCTCCACGATACCTCCTCCACGATTCCCCGTGAAGCCTCACCTTAGGGTTTGGAAGGATGAGCTCTCCATCCTGCTTCTGATGCAGGGGCGCGTTGAAACCCAGTTACTTCACTGGATTGAGGATTGATGGGAGTTCAGGTAAGCTTGACTGTTCAGGTAAGGCGCTGTAAAAGTTCTGTTCAAAAGTTCAAGCTTAATAATAATGTTCGTTGTCTAATTGCAGCAAGCGCTAATGCTTATGTCTTTTTCCCCTTAGGGGCCGGGGTTCGGAGTGCCGGAGATATGGCGCCGACCCGAAGTGAAACAGTTCTGGATGAGCGCTCAGGTAATGTCTTTGCATTCGCTCATTCAATGTCTTTGTCTTTTTTCCCCATAGGGGCCGGGGTCCGGAGATGCCAGGAAGCGGCAGGACCCGAAATGCAGTGGGAATAATCCAACAGGTAAGACTTAAAAGGAAACTGAGCTTTCCTTATTCCTTTTCTCCCTCTCACCTTTGTTCTTGTCTTTTTTCCTCTAAGCGCCGGGGCGTAGCTGAATCTGGAAGATCGCTGCTGAAGATGGAAGCGCCTTGCAAAGGTGAGTAAAATGCAGCGCTGCAGCGATCGAAACGAAATGCCTTTAAAATGATGTCTTCCTTTTCAGGGCCGTTGGAGAAATGACTCCGGGATGCAGATTTAGCAGGTAAGGGCTTTTCTTCTCCTATTCTCTTTGTTTCTCCCCTTGCAGGTGTTCCAGGGTGCTGGCAGGCGTGGCTGAAGTCAGGATGCAGGAGCTGACACGGTGAGCGTCCAGCTGCTAGGTGCAGAACAACGCGAAGCATGTGTGGCTGTTCGGGTGGGGTTTAAATAGCCTTGGAAGAAGTTCCTGGTATGTATCCTTCCACCAATCAGGTATGTATCCTTCCCCGACCACACCCGGGTGGTGAAGTAGTCCTACAGGTTAAGTAGTCCCATTCAGGCCTCAAGAGGGCCTGGATGAAGCAGCAAGGTCTGCATCAGGTAAGTGTGCACCCAAGCACTTAAACACATATCCTCTTCTATGAGCCTGGCGCCTAAGGCGCCAGGACTGGGGTCCGCTATGAGCCTGGCGCCTAAGGCGCCAGGACTGAGTCCAAAGGGCCCCGACTTGGGCCCACTGAGACTTCCCTGGGGAAAATGATGTCTGCCTCTGGGGTTGCTGGGCCCGGCCTGGCTCCTTAGAGGTAGGCATCATGACAGTACCCACCCTCAAGGCCCCTCCCAAGGTCTTTTCCTCCGGGGGTTTTGGTTTGTGCGGGAATCTTCGATGGAATCTTTGAATTAATCGTGGTGCGTGAACATAGTTACTGGGTTCCCAAGATCTTTCCTGAGGTCCATATCCTTTCCAATCAACAAGATATTAGAGTTTCGACTTAACTATCTTGGAATCTAAAATGTCTTTCACTTCGAATTCTAATTCTCCATCAATTTGGACAGGGCCTGGGGGCTCAGACAGTCTGGTTCCAGGTTGTACTGGTTTTAGAAGAGATGCGTGAAAAACGGGATGAATCCGCATGTTGGATGGTAAATCGAGTTTAAAGGCCACTGGGTTGATAATAGCTTTGATGGGGTAAGGCCCAATGAATCTGGGATTAAAGGTTCGCTGACCCTTGAGGGGTAGATGTTTAGTTGCTAGCCATACCTGATCTCCTACTTGGTAAGGAGGAGTTTTACTTCGGTGCAAATCAGCGTTTTCTTTATACTTTTTCTTGGCTTGCTGTAAGTGGGTTGTAGCTTCTTTGAAGGCTTGGGTTATTGTGGAATGTAGGTGATTTACTGCAGGCATCTCCAGGGTCAGAGGTGGATCTAGGTCAGAGGTCCGAGGATGGTGACCATACAGGGTATAAAAAGGAGTCTGTCCGGTTCCAGAATGCACTGAATTGTTGTATGCATATTCTGCAATCCAAAGGATGTCCTTCCAATTCAACTCGGATTGGTGTAACATGCACCGCAGATATTGCTCGAGAGTCTGATTGGTTCTCTCGGTTTGTCCGTCGGTCTGGGGGTGGTGGCTGGTGGATAACCGCACGTCTATTTGTGCTAGTTGGCAACGTTTCTTCCAAAAGTGGGAGATAAATTGACTTCCACGGTCTGAGACTAATATGGAAGGGAAACCATGTAACCGCAATATATTTTCCATAAATTCCTTGGCCAAGGTGGAAGCTGACGGCAATCCTTTTAAAGGGATAAAATGGGCCATTTTGGAGAATAGATCCACTATTACGAGAATCGTGTTGTAACCACCACAAGGAGGCAGGTCAGTTATAAAGTCCATTGACAAGGTGTGCCAAGGTGCTGGTGGAATGTCCAAAGGTTGAAGTAGGCCGGCTGGCCTTTTCTTTTGACTCTTATTTTGGGCACAGATTCCGCAAGACAATGCAAAAGACTTTATGTCTTTTCTCCAAGAAGGCCACCAGAAGTGGCGTTTGATTTTTTCCTCCGTTTTAGCGATACCAGGGTGTCCTTCCATTAATGATTCATGATGATGGGCAATAACAAGTTCTTGTAATTCTTTACTTGGCAGAAACAACCGCTCCTGGAAGTAGGGTAAATCATCCTTAACGGTGTAATGAGGACCCTTTTGACTCCATTCCAGTAAGGCTGAAGAGTCTAGAAGTTGTTTTACTTGCGTTTGGATGTCCTCAATAGTTTGCAATGAAGTTAGGCCTAAGATTCTTTGTTCAGGTATGATTGGCACAGGTTCTAAACTCGAATTGGGTTCTTACATGCCAATCCGGGATAAGGCGTCCGCTTTACCATTCTTGCAGCCAGGGCGATAGGTAATTACAAAATCAAATTCCGCAAAGAATAGAGCCCATCGGAGTTGTCGTGAAGATTGAGCTTTGGCCGTCTTTAAATACTGTAAATTTCTGTGGTCCGTAATTACGGTGATGGTGTGTCTTGCCCCGAGAAGGTAGTGACGCCGAGCCTTGAAAGCAGATTTGATGGCCAGTAACTCTTTATCGGTAATTGCGTAGTTGATTTCAGGAGGAGAAAATTTTCTGGACCAAAAGGCCACTGGGTGTAGTCCGTTAGTTTCTGGGTCTCTTTGCGACAGGACAGCTCCCATGGCCGAACTGGATGCGTCGGTTTCCACAATGTAAGGGAGATCTGGGTGCGGGTGCTTCAATACAGGTGCAGAGGTGAATTTGGTTTTCAGGTCCTGAAAGGCTTGTTCGGCCTCAAGAGTCCATTCAAAGCGTTTGTTTTTCTTTAGGAGAGCTGTGATGGGTTGGACTGTTCGGGAAAATTCCGGGATGAATCTTCGATAGAAATTGGCGAAGCCGAGCATGCTCTGAACTCCCTTCACCGAGCTAGGAGATGGCCATTTGAGGATGGCATCCACCTTTCGCGAGTCCATTCGGACTCCTTGAGGTGTCAGGATGAATCCGAGAAACTCCACTTCTGTGGTATGAAAAACACATTTTTCGAGCTTTGCAAATAGTCTGTGCTGGCGCAATTTCTCAAGAACTGCCCTAACATGTTTTCTGTGATCGGATTCTGAAGAAGAGTACACCAGGATGTCGTCAATATAAACAATGACACAGACATCGATAAGTTCCCGAAGAACATCATTCATAAAGTACTGAAAGGCGGCAGGTGCATTGCACAACCCGAAGGGCATCACCTGATATTCGAAGAGCCCAAATTTGGTGCGGAATGCAGTCTTCCATTCGTCGCCTTCTTTTATACGCACCAGGTGATAAGCTCCTCGGAGATCTAACTTGGTGTACACACAAGCGTCTTTCACCTGGTCGATAAGCTCAGGGATCAGGGGCAGAGGATAACGATTCTTAATCGTTATTTGATTTAGGGCGCGATAGTCTATACATGTTCTTAGGTCGCCCTCTTTTTTCGGCACGAAGAACAGAGCTGAGGAGACAGGAGACTTGGACGGGCAAATAAAACCATTGGCTAGGTACTGATCTAAATACTGACGCAAATGCAGGTTCTCAGGTTCCGTAAGAGCATAAATCCTACTACAAGGTAGTTGAGCATTGGGTACCAGATCGATTTGGCAATCATAAGACCGATGGGGAGGTAACGTGTTAGCCTGTTCCTTCTGAAAAACGTCTTGGAATTCTTGGTATTCTGACGGTAGCTGTACAGGGGTGGAAGTTGCTGAGGCTAGACCCATAGCTGGATTTCTTGGATAACAAGTTGGTTCACAATCAGGAAAACTTATCTTCTTTGCTCGCCAGTCAATTCTGGGATTATGTGTTTCTAACCAAGGAATTCCAAGAATTACTTGAAATTGTGGGGCCTTGATCACATCAAACACGATTGCTTCCCGATGTCCATCCTGACCCACCAGTGTCACTTCAATAGTGGAATGCGTCACAGGCCCTGAGGCTATTTCGGTTCCATCTACTGTAGTAATGACATCTTGGGTTACTTTCGGGCGGAGAGGGAGCTTAATCCTGGAAGCCAATTCACGGTCTATGTAATTTCCAATAGCTCCACTGTCGATGTATGCTTTTATAGCATGCAACTGCTGAGGCTGTTTTGGGTCCACGAGCACCATTGGCATGACAAAATGCGAGGTCAAAGAGTTTGTTTTCAAGCTCGGCAAGCGGACCCCTACGCTTGTCGGGCTAAGTCGTTTCCCGAATCAGGTGTCAATAAATCGTTATCAGTGGCTCCAACCACCTTCTTAGGTGGTTTAACTGGACAATTTCGAAGAAAGTGACCGGAAGTCCCGCAATATAGACAAAGTTGCATTTGCCGCCTTCTCTCTCGTTCCTTCTGCGTTAATGGTCCTTTAACACCGCCGATTTGCATAGGTTCGGTTACGTCGGTACTCTTGGAGTTAGCATGGGTTTTGATCGGTACTCGGGTTTCGTACTTGAACCGATCTGCTTTTCTATTTTGAAGTCTGTGATCAAGTTGAACCACCAAGTCTATGTAGTCTGCGCAGATCTGGGGTAGATTTACTATCTAAGCTAGAACATCCTTAAGCTCTCCGCGCAGGCCTCGATGAAACAATGTGATCCTTTTATTTTCAGGCCATCCGGTTTCCACAACTAGTCTATTAAAGGTGGCGATATAGGACAAAAGATCCTGATTACCTTGTCGTAAGGATAGCAGTTCGTTGTCAAGGGCCTGTCCCTGCGAGTGTCGAGCGAACAATCTTTCCATGCTGGCCTGGAAGCCCTGGAAATCCCGGAGAATGGGATCATCCTGATTTACCAATGGAATAGACCAATCGGCAGCACAGCCACTGAGGTAAGATAGTACAAAGGCTACTTTGGTCTGGTCGTTGGGGAAGGCCCCGGGCCTGCATAAAAAGTGTAAACGGCATTGGTTCATAAAAACGGCATATTTCTTGGGATCCCCCGCAAAACGTTCCGGCGGGGCCAAAGGCATGTGTCCAGGTAGATTGATTTGTACCGGGTTATTCGAACCCATTGTTGTAGAAATATCTCCGGAAACAGGTAAAGGAGTGTGCTCTGCAATAACCTTTTGGCCAGATCATCAGTTCTTTCCTTGGATAGGATTAGTTCCCTTCTGAGAGCATTAGTCTCCTGGCGGGCTGAGTGCACTTCTGCCCGTAATTCCCCTAAAAGATGGGCCAGCTGATCTGTCTCGGAAGTCTCCATAGCGCCCAGGTGGGAAATTGTGGTAAGGCTTCGCGTTCTGTAACGCTCACCTGGTTCCCACGGAGGCGCGGCGTCGAAGGCGCAGAACTCTGAAGATGGACAGGAAGGGCCCCTCTATTCTGGCTTCCCTGGCTCGTTGGATACCCTCCTGTGCGTGAAAAGGGAGTATTACCAACTGTGGAACAATGCTCAAGCCTCCCACTCCCTTCCAACCCTCCACAATACCTCCTCCACGATTCCCCGTGAAGCCTCACCTTAGGGTTTGGAAGGATGAGCTCTCCATCCTGCTTCTGATGCAGGGGCGCGTTGAAACCCAGTTACTTCACTGGATTGAGGATTGATGGGAGTTCAGGTAAGCTTGACTGTTCAGGTAAGGCGCTGTAAAAGTTCTGTTCAAAAGTTCAAGCTTAATAATAATGTTCGTTGTCTAATTGCAGCAAGCGCTAATGCTTATGTCTTTTTCCCCTTAGGGGCCGGGGTTCGGAGTGCCGGAGATATGGCGCCGACCCGAAGTGAAACAGTTCTGGATGAGCGCTCAGGTAATGTCTTTGCATTCGCTCATTCAATGTCTTTGTCTTTTTTCCCCATAGGGGCCGGGGTCCGGAGATGCCAGGAAGCAGCAGGACCCGAAATGCAGTGGGAATAATCCAACAGGTAAGACTTAAAAGGAAACTGAGCTTTCCTTATTCCTTTTCTCCCTCTCACCTTTGTTCTTGTCTTTTTTCCTCTAGGCGCCGGGGCGTAGCTGAATCCGGAAGATCGCTGCTGAAGATGGAAGCGCCTTGCAAAGGTGAGTAAAATGCAGCGCTGCAGCGATCGAAACGAAATGCCTTTAAAATGATGTCTTCCTTTTCAGGGCCGTTGGAGAAATGACTCCGGGATGCAGATTTAGCAGGTAAGGGCTTTTCTTCTCCTATTCTCTTCGTTTCTCCCCTTGCAGGTGTTCCAGGATGCAGGAGCTGACACGGTGAGCGTCCAGCTGCTAGGTGCAGAACAACGCGAAGCATGTGTGGCTGTTCGGGTGGGGTTTAAATAGCCTTGGAAGAAGTTCCTGGTATGTATCCTTCCACCAATCAGGTATGTATCCTTCCCCGACCACACCCGGGTGGTGAAGTAGTCCTACAGGTTAAGTAGTCCCATTCAGGCCTCAAGAGGGCCTGGATGAAACAGCAAGGTCTGCATCAGGTAAGTGTGCACCCAAGCACTTAAACACATATCCTCTTCTATGAGCCTGGCGCCTAAGGCACCAGGACTGGGGTCCGCTATGAGCCTGGCGCCTAAGGCGCCAGGACTGAGTCCAAAGGGCCCCGACTTGGGCCCGCTGAGACTTCCCTGGGGAAAATGATGTCTGCCTCTGGGGTTGCTGGGCCCGGCCTGGCTCCTTAGAGGTAGGCATCATGACACTCAGTTAACAGTCAAAGTTCACCTTGCAAACAATCCCAACTAGCGTGGTTTTGGTTTATTTGTAAAATCCCAGTGCATTGATAATTATGAATTCCCCTTGTATTTGTATTAATGCGCATGTATGTTTTTCCATTTTGGTGGGTTTAACATTTTAGCTTTATGCACGCGTGCAAGCTAATATGTATCAATTCTAGACAACACTAAAAGTAACATCCCATCCATAATTAACCACACTTTGATACATATGAAATTGCAACATGGCGCCCAGTTTTCCATCACCCGCAGTTATCAATATGGCGTGGGCTACATGAACCCCTCATAATCATGAGGACATTTCCTTACCACCCCAACATTTGCCTAATGTAGGATACATGTCAACTCACTATGTATGAGATTACGGGTCCCCAACCTTTTGTGGGCAATGAGCAACAATTGCATATTAAATGAAATGGTGAGTAACATCCATACCTCGATAGTGAATATCAGCTTTCAGGTGAAGGCAACATTATTGCATCCCAAATTCTAACTGTAGTAAATTTAATATTACAAATATAACAAGCTAATAGCCAGCAGTTAGCAGTACCCTAGTCCAGGTGCAATTCCAGGCTAGGTGAATGTGCAATGGCTGTTTTGAGATTAAGTTGGTGTTTACAAGGAATGCAAGTGACAAACTAGCATTTTTAAATCACGCAAGACATTAACAGTGATGAAATGATATAGCATTTAAAGAACCTTATTGGGGTGTGGGTTTCATTAACCAATAAATTGTTGGGAGCAAATTGGACATTTGTAAGCACATTAAGATGGCAACTTTGGTCACAAATGGCAGGATTCCAAACTGCTGTACAGATGGCTATATATCTGGTGGAATGTACCGACAAGAGCAAGTTCATTTAATTTTAATGTCAAAGATTATGCACATTTTAAATTGTCGACAATTTGATAAGCATTCACTTATTGGCCCATTAAGCAAATGCCAGATGGACATTGTTACAGACGATGACAATGTTTTCACTGGGTCATTGAATTGATATGGAACATTTCTGACAAATATTATGCATTTAACACATAATTTGCCTGTACAAAACAGGCATAAGCAAATGATATAATGAACAGTTTTTCATGCATGCCAACTATTTGTCAGTCCTCCACTTGCCAGATGTGCAAAGGAACACAAGATAAGTATTCATCGGGACACACAAGGGAATGTGGGTCACTTGTTTTGCCTATTAGGGCATATAGAACACTTCTAACCAATAATGTGAATGGGAACACAAACATTGTGTGTACAAAAAAAGCCAATCAGAATGCAGTAACTTGAGGACATTTGGCCGATCTAGTTTATAATGTCTGCAGATGTGCTTACCAACATATCGCAGTCTACCAGGAGACATTGTGGGGAAGCCCAATTGATTACAGGGTTTGCAGCACAGATTAAGTACTTGCTCCGGCCAGTGCTGCACAACTCATGGTGTTCAGCAGCTCCAAGTGGTGGTGCGATTGAATGAGTTTGGCTGGCTCGGTAGATGCGTGTCCACCGATCGACATTTTACTACTGATTATTTGTCTTGCCTGGTCTTACCAAACTAACCAAGTTTTTGGCCGTCAAGTTCACCTCAATCATCGTTTCACTAGGTCAGTGCCCAGTGAAGAAAGCAAATAGCTACTGCTTCTGGTTTGAACAGTAGTCTTCACGCCCGGCCCCCTCAAACCTTTGAGATGAATCCTCAAGATTCACCTTAATAGCCTCCTACCCCGCAGTGTAGACCACTGGGATTATTCACTGAGACAGGCTATACTTTAGTCTATCAGATCCTCTCAAACGCCTGCGCTCAACCCACTGAGATGATTCAAGTGCAAAAAGGAATAATAGTTCATGCTATCCGCCAGAGCAGGCCGATTAGGGTGTGTGAAACTATCATGGCTCAGCCAGCACTACCACTGATGTCGCATCAGTGTAGCAACTTCCTACATATTCCACACCGTGGCACAGATTCAACTGTTGAGCAGCATTGTAGGTTGTTGCTCACTAGCTACACTTGGGCAGTTCACGGTGTTAGATTGTGACCACGAATCACTGCAACTGTATAAGGGAACTACAAAACAGGGTTGGAAATTGCTGGGAGCGATTGGCCTCCTCCTTGTAGCTCAGGATAGCCTGGCTAGCATGACACCAACATGTACTAGGAGCTACGTTTGACTCTTCAGGGACAGGAGTGTCATTTTAAAGTGCAGATCAAAATCAGTAAGCAAAGGGATGCCTGGGAAACGAGTAAGTTCGAAGAAGCGAAGAGGAAAGTGTTTCCCCCGCGCTAGCGGTGCCGTGCCTCTGAGCTCAGCAGTGCCAGGTTTCCCCTTAGCTTTTTGTAGTTGTTTATATCGCAGGCCGATGTGACTGATCTCCTCCCCTCCCCTCCCCCAAGGGTTTTCAGAAAGCGTTCACGACTTAAACGTTGGAAACTTTACAAGCGGATTAGGCGCGCGAATCGCTGCGTCAGTTGGGAGCTAGGTGATTATATATAAATATGTGGTTTTTCCACATTAGAGAAAAAAGTCAACCGGCAATTGCTTATTTTCAACCCATGCGATGCCATTTTATCTGACCCCTTTTAAAAGTGCACTTACCTTTCGCTTGTGCGGTTTTAGCAGCTTTTGGCAATGTAAAACCAATTGACAAGTGTTTTCTGGTCAGTGATCAGTTAGCAATCTACCTTGAGTCTTGAGGCGTTGTCAACTAAAAATTATAGTTGTTAATAAGGAACAAAGAAATATATGTTTCACTGGCAGCAGAGAAGGACGTTACAACAAGCACAAACCGCAAGCAGGTGCGCTGACCAACCGGAAGCGCCCGCCTAGAAACGTGCACGCTTGCAAGTACAACACTCCCTAAAAGTGATTTAAATCCGCGCCGTACCTATCTGCAAAGCAACAACTTGCTGTGTACAGGAGGAACAGCTGAGACCAAGAAATCACGTCTCAGAAATCTCTTCGCTACTTTTGAAGGTACGTTATGTTAACTCACCATGTCCTGGCTGGTATTGCCCCACTTAGGATTCTGGGAATTGGAGGCCTCACTGGGGATTTTGCGAATTGTAGCACCTGACAATCCACCGCCGGTTACGCGAGCAAGAGCCAATAGAAAGGCTCGCTCGCTTGTCCAAAGGGAGCCGTCTCTGAGCAAGTACGTGATTTGGTGCTATAGTTGCATAGTGGTTCGCAAACTTTGCATTCGTGACGAAGGCCCTCAACAAAACGTCTACGTTTTTTAAAAGTGAACTCCTGTTTAATAGTTGTAAAAAAGCCTTCCAAAAAACTCGCAAAGACATCCAGGTTCTTATTCTGAGGTGGGTGCAAATGGAACACTTTTCTTCAAAACAACATATTCGGACGAAGAAAAAAGGTGGTGCAAGGACAGGAAAGCTTTGGCTTTTGCATGACTTGTGGCTTGACAACAGCCCAGGCAACCATCAGGAATGCAGGGAAGCCACATGTGTATTCTCCTCCCAGCAACACTGCCAAGACAAAACAAGCATTGGCAAAGCCAGCAGTTCTGGCCTTTGTGTAAGTATTATGCCTTTGCCAGGCAGGCATTGCTGCTAGATGCCCAGGTACTCGCACTATTTTTAACCTGATACCAGTTAATACCACTACCATAGTGCCTTTACCATGCCTACACACAAGTCCAGACTGTTGGCATTGGGCTACACAATCACATTTTAAATGTAGGAGTACAAAATTGGACAGATCGTTGTGGTTTCGTACATTAAAATGTTCATTGCAAAATAATTATGTTCCAAATCCTTAGTCGCTAGTTGTCAGGCTTCCGCCTGGGCCTCAGGAACACACAATTATACATCTTTTGAATTAATAACATTGCATGACTGTTAATAGAAAAATGCAATTGAAAACATAAAATTATCTGGAATGCTCTGCTAGGCCTGTCATCTTTAGCGTTGTCAAACTCACTATCACCCACTTAAAAACTGTCCCTAGCATTATTTATAAATCTGTATGGACGCCTCCAACCCGCAACCTATGATGTCAGCATAATCACCTTGCACTGTCTGCTTCAGTTTTGTAGCAAATCTAATCACCCCGAGTTATAAATAAACACTGCCATAAAAATGCTCAGTGTTAGTTACTGAGTTAGGCATGTCTGCTAATGTAGACGAGTGTCAGCCAACATAAGTTAACCTCTAATAGAAGGCATTTGTATTAAATTAATTAGTCAGATGTCAACTGTGAGACACAGGTTCACTGGCTGCTTTTCTTCACCCAGGTATTACAACGAACCAAGGACCAGCTAAGGAGCAGATATTAAGTGTTAAAGACTGCAGCGAGGAAAATAGCAGCCCTGAAGAGTACCGGATGTTTTAAGCGAGGTCATGCAAGAGTTTTATGCAGAAAGTAAGCCAAGAAAAGTACTGCTCCAGACCGGCCCAGAAAATACAGTACTCTGCTATTATCTGCATCCTTGTGTGAAAACGGGATTATGAAGTCCTGGGCGTCCTGAGCATAGAAAAAGGACTCGAATGGTAGAGTGGCTCTTAAAAAGTACACTGCCCGCCGACATGGAACAAAGGTATTTGGTGGGCTGCTTACGGTCTCTGGGCTTGAGCATGGATAACTGTGGGGCGGGCTGATGCTCACATAGTTCTGCGCAATCCTAACGTCACCCAATTAATGTCGGAGTTCGGTGCCCATAACGTGAGCCCCGTTTCCGAGCAGAGTGCATGCGCCCACAGTGATAGGTTGAAACTAGCAACTGCTATTGGAGGAAGCCCAAGGTTGACAGCCTGGGATAATTCCTTCCTGGCAAGTCCTCTCTTGGAACACCCGCGGCTTCAAGTCTTTTTCTACTCAGACAAATGGGATCAACGCTATTTGCTCGGCGAGCTTATTCCTTCTTCAAGACACGTGGTTGACATCCAACTTTATACTTGACGGTTAGAAGTCTTTCACTCATGCTGCCATGAAATCTGCCAAGTGGAACCCGCAGGGCAGCCTATCTATTGGAGTGAAAACCTATTTGGATGCACACTGCAGGGATATGGGAAAAGAATGTCCTTATTGCCTAGGCATTGTAATGAACAATTTTCCTCCTGAAGGAGTTGGCACCCTCATTCTTAACCTCTATGGGCCTCATTCCGAGTAGGGCGGTAAGGAATACCTTAACGCCCTACTACGAGGTCCCTTAGCGGGTCCCTCCTTTAACACCAGGTCTGACCAGGCGTTATGGACGGGACCCATTAAGGGACCAGGGCACAAATAACGGGCTTGACATACGCGAGCCCGTTATTTGCGCCCTCCCCATTCCCATTTAGCCCTATGAGGGCTGAAATGGGAATGGGGAATGGCATTTTCTTTTTTTTTTTCCGCAAAGGACGGACTACACTGGTAAGTCTCCATTGAACTAGACTGGTGCCGGACCCGTTATTGGTGGCAGTCATGGCGCAAATAGCGCCATGACTACCACCAACCTCGGAATGAGGCCCTATGACTCTCTTGATGGCACGCACACTACGATATTGTGCACGAAAATAAAGGAGGTCTTACAGGGGTGGCAGCAGAAATATCCTAGTGGGGCAAAACTGTTGGCCAGCGATTTTAATGCTCACTGTATAGGTGTCACGGATGAGTGGTTGCTTGAGTCCAGGGAGAATATGCCCACGTGTTCCACAGCAACAGGGACTAAACATGGACGTGGCTTCTTAAACAAGGGACGCAGGTGGACAGAGATGTTGTTGAATTCTAATTTGGAGCCACTCATCCCCAGTGACTGTGACACTTTGCTTACGGTTACCACCCGGCGGAGCAGGGAAAGCTCACCCTGCCTGGACAGCATGTTTGTCACTCGAGGCTTATGCACCCTAGTTTTGAAGTATGAAGTCAATTGTACCCCTTTGAATGATCACGCCATGTTGTGTGCTACTTTCGGAATAGATAAACGGGCTAATAAGAGTGGCTGTCTGGCCTGGACCACCTGCAATTTGCAGGGAAATAGAATAGTGTGGTCCGAAGCTCGCGTTTCCAAAATGAATGCTTAAGTGGTGACCTGTCGCTATCCTCCGGAGGAACTGCTTCAGATGTGCAATGGGGACATGGATACCCTACTGGAATACTTGTGGCCTTCCCAAATGCGCTAGAAACATGTGATCATGCAGCAAAAAGGTACCCTACCTCTTTTTGACATTGTTATACATAGGAGGAAAGTTTCACTTTGCAAGGCAGTAGTTGCCATTAAGAGAAACAATGCCATTACCTCTTCCACAAAGAAACTACATATTGGGGCGTTGCGCACCCAATACCAGCATTAGCTGTGGTTGCACAAACAGCGCATCTTCTCCTCTAACTGGAAGATGGTTTTTGGTTTAATCAAAACTCACGATGCCTGATGGTTCTGGCAACTGTATCACAGACATTTCTCTGCTCAAACCCCCAAGGGACTTTGTGGAATCATGGAGCTGGCTTGGACTTCCCCTGTTAAGGAATTATACTGGAATTCTGAGCTGGTTAGTTTGGAGTCTGATAAAGATAAACTGATATATAGCTGTGAGGCCGTGGCGGTTGATGTCATTGACATATTAAATATCATAATCTAAATACCTGTAGGGCCCACGGCTCAGACGGGTTGGCCAATATAGTACTGAAGAGGAACCCGATTTACTGGGCAAAACTGCTAGCAATCATGTTTGCTGACATTATACGCAGTAGTACTATACCAAACAGCTGGCGGTGCTCGAAACTCATTCTGGTGCATAAAAAAGGCACCTATGTAGAGCCCAGTAATTTCCAGCTACTCGCCATGCTGGACTCGAGCAGAAAGCTTTTCTCAACAATACTGTTGTGGCTCCTTGGTGGTTGGGCTGAGACTATGAAGCTACTTCAGTCACAACAACTCGACGTCAGAAGGGGTTTCTGTACTGTATATACCTATGTGGGCATTCCAACTCTTGTCTGCTGATGTCCAGCGTGGAGATAATAGTGGTCTATATCAATGGTTTATAGATTATTCAGCGCTTTTGATTGTGTATCACGTGCCCAACACCTTTGTAGCGGTTAGGCTCTCACAGGAAGGTTCCATCACAGCTCCAATGGCGACGAGTAAAGGACTCAAGTAGTGGTGCGGGCTTGCCCCATCTTGTTTAACCTTTATGTGGCCGACGTGGATACCGCCCTGAATAAGTGCTGCAATTTTTCACCAAACATAGGTGGAATCAAAACCTCCTGGATATCCTACGCGGATGCTGGACCTGACCCCGCTGGGGTTACAGCGCACTAGGGGTGCTCTTTACTAATATGCGACTGAGAACAAGCTTTGAGTAAATCAGAGCAAAACTAAGATCATGCAGATACATGGAAGAAGGTGCTGGGGTTCCACCTTCTGTTGGTATATGGCGGAGCTAAGCTGTTAACATATATCTGGGGTCACCCTTCTTGAGTGCTCCTACCGCTTTACACTAGAAGATTACCCTATCTCGTAAAGCCACCTGCAAGTGGCAGGTGAATAAAAGCTTTATAAACCGTGTAGGTGAGGGTTCTATAGAGGGCTTCTTGTAGGTTTATAAAAATGCTATTATCCTGTGCATTCTCTACAGCTAAGAGACCCCTACTGGGGAGCTTGTCAACTGGTTATGTAGCACTGAGGGCAAATTACTGCAATCCCTTCTTGGTCTCTCCTCCATGGTCCCTGTTGAAGCCCTTCGGCTGAAGCTGGGGTGCCCTTTTTGTTGACTTTGTGGAAGATGGCTTTTTGTAAACTTGTGGCAAAAATACTTCTGGCTGGCGACAATTATGGTTCCACACTATCACTGGTTGCAGAACACCCACATTGCAGGACTGGCAACCTAGCACATGTGGACTTGGTTAACAAAGTTCAAATGCATCTGACTGATATTGGTTTACAAACCAGTGAGATGGCGGACATTGGCCATTTTTTTAAAATTAAAAGGTAAATCCCTAGATTGGGACCTGCATGTCCTCTATTGATAGTCTATCGGCAAAGAGATGGTACTCACATTACACTATGCAGTGATTTTGCCCTATGCAGCCACGTTGTTATTTAACGAAAATCTGCAGCACTACCCTAAGGAGATTTATACTATAGCTACGTTTGAATCTACTAACAGTGTTAGACTCTACCGGCGCATGGACTTAAATCCCTCATGAGCAAAGATGGTCAAGATTTTGCAAGGGGTCCGTTGAGTCTGCCAGACTCATACTTACCAGCTGTACCGGTGTTAACAAATTCTCCATTAAGGGTTATGGACATTTTTACTCCACTACTGAGAGTATTCGTACTGACCAATTTTAGTCCAGTATCTTCTCGGCTGAATCATTGGTCATTGTGGAAGCTGCTCTACATGTCTGGGAGCAGATTGTCCCCAAATCCGTAGAAGTATGAAACAAGATTCGAACAAATGCTATTGTTTTTGTTGAAGTATACTGAATGGTGTTTTCTTACATTTTTGTATATAGGTTTTATGTGATGAGTAATGATTGTTTTAGTATGTATATCATTTTACTGTTGCACAATTTGTATTTTCTTTCTTAATATGCAAATGACTAGATACATTAGCCATATGCAATAAGTTGAAATTCATAATTTTAAAATCAATATAATGAAAATGCTTAAATCTCTTCTGTGAGTGCCTTCGCTCTGAAATGACTAGTGTAACACCATAGCCTGCTGGGCAGGTACTTCCAAGAAGCCATGGCAGGGAAGTGAAAGCAACATGGCAAAAGCAATGTGAACACATCCAATGTGTGCACAGGGGAACACTGTGCCTCCTCTGTGCTAACATACCAAGTAGCATGGGTAATGGGCAACAATTCATGGACAGGCAGGTGTGGAAGGAATTAAGCCAGCATTACCAAATTGTACACTTAAGTGCGTCAAAAGCCTTGTTGCCTTTCCGCATGGTGTATTGTATTGTTTACTAGAAAAAAGTACCCGTTCTCCGAACGGGTTCTATGGACAGACACGACCACACTCTCATCAATTGTGGAAAATCAATGATCCTGTAGGTCGCTGTTCTGATTCGCTTCTTGCTTGATGTGCCCTGCACCCTGAAGTAAACTGCACTGAGAATGGGCCTGTGTGGCTGGCTGACACACCCCGGAGCAGACGTTGGGGGGAGGCGAGAGTTGGTGTGCTGCTGCACACTGGGACATGCTGTGCTCTCTCCACACCTGTTACCTCACCTTGGCGTTGTGCAGTTCATTGTGGTGTATTGCGGTGCAAATTTCCCAGAAAACGTGTATTTTAGGGTTGAGGACTGGTCCTTCTACGACCACACTGATGTTTCACCAATTTCAGGCAACCATCTCATGTGTGAAGGTGCTGCAATCTGGTGAAAAGGGTGGGGTGTCCACATGTCATGTAGCCAGTAAAGTCCACAGGGTACTAACACATACTTGGTGCAGATTGGTGAAACTGTGTGGAATTGTATGAAAAACAATGCTTTTTCACAAACCCAGCCACCCACAAATTTTCACTTTTATAAATATAGATACATTTGTAGAGCACAATGGTCCGAAGGCGTCAAAGCGCTAACAGCCATTGATTGGGGAGGGTGAACTTCTCATGTCAAACTCAGAAGAGTAGTGTTTTCAGATTCCTTCTAAACTGTGGCTGGTTAGCAGTAGCTCTAAAATGTGCTGGCAGAGAGTTTCACAAAGTGGGAGCAAGGACAGAAAAAGATTGTCCTCCCACTCCTGCCCTGTGGTTATTTTGCATTTTTAGCAGGATTTGTGAGGAGGAACACAGCAGCCTGGCTGGCTTGCATAGAACAAGTTTAGAGCAAAGGTATTCCGTGCCACTACCATGGATGGTGCGATGCACCAGGCATAGAATTTTAAATGCTAGCCGGCTGCCAATAGACAGCGAATGCAGCTGGCGAAGCATGGCCAGAGTGGGAAAGCCCCGAGGCTCCAAGAGCCAATCGAGCTGTCGCATTCTGGAAAATCTGTAGTCTCTGGAGCAGGACTGCAGGCTATCCCAAGTAAATAGCATTACAATAATCAATGGAGCTCATGATTGACGAGGTAACCACCTTAATCCGAGATACGAGCGGAAGAAAAGGAAGACTTTTCCTCAACACTTTCGGCTCAACAAAGCCCATATGGCACACAAAAGAGCTTTGGCTTCTCTAGATCCAGAAGCAAGGAGTTTCATCCCACGGCTGTTGACAATGAGGAGCGGGTGGAAGTGGTGCGGACGATATGCAATCCAAGCAGCTTTAGAGGCCAGACTTCCTGCGCTGGGCTACTGACCATATATTAAAGTCGCCAAGAATCAAACGTTTACCAAAACTCAAAGCAGTGGTAGCTAAGAACTCAAAACCGGTTTGGGGCTATGGGGGATGATAAACAAGTACAATTTTAAAAGAATACGGAAGGGGCAACGTCATGATACCAATTATAGACACCTTGGGCCTCATTACGAAAGTGCTAGTATTGATATTGATATTTTATTTCTATCGTGCTCATACACAAGTGTATGCATGACAAAGGTCCGTTAACAATGGTGCCGGTAAGCCTGCCGGCACCATTGTTACCGGACTGGCACACTCAGAGTCTGCGGGCGGTGCCGTCCCGTCCCCACAGACTTTCACGGAAGCACCGGCACTGTTGCTAACTATGCTGGTGCTTCCGTCATCCCAATTGAGTCCTATAGGACTCAAATGGGAATGGGGATTAACAATTTTCCGGAGCCTGACTTCAAGGAACACTGGGGTCATAATCCCTGGGTGTTTCCGTGAAGCCAGGCGCCGGAAATATTCATGAGTCCGGCGGCAGCCTGCCGGTTTTACCGGCACGGCTACCGCTGGACTCGTAATGAGGCCCCTTGTCCAATGAAAGTTCTGTAAAATTGGTAACCATGAACTCAGCTAAATAACTGAGATGGCTCCCCTTGTCCTGAATTGTCTATTGAACAATTTCGCAGAATATTTGTCAGGGATTACCATGTGGAGACTAGCCAAGCCAGCATCCAACAGCCATGTTTGTTTCGGTGAAGCACAGGATGTTTAATTTATGGAAATGATGTCCAATTTGTCCAACAAAGACCTGAAATTATTTAGAGCACATTTTAAGTTTGGAAGACAGGAAGAGGCCCGAGTGTGAACCCTGCTCCAGGGTAAGATGGTTATTAAGGCATCTATGATGTAGGCGAATTTAGTTAAGTACAAGTAATGAAATTGATCCTTTGTCCATATTCAGGGTATGTAAATCGGCACTAGAGTATTTTATCGGTGCACCTCCATACTACAACGCAGATGGCCTGAGGCAACTGGGAAGAAACCAGATTTACAAGTGGATTGAAAACTACAACCCGCTGTACAACTTTCTCCCACCTCCACTCTGGCAGCATTATCAACCCAGTACCAGTGAAGACAATGAAGCCACGCCCACTTGGTAGCTCCAGGGGCGGGCTACTGGGTGGGCATTAAAGCATTAAAGGAGCATTGTGAGGGTCTTCATTGAATGACCCTCCGCAGATTGCTGAATGCAACTCCACCATTCTGCCATGGGGCTGCAGGATATCATACAACACCTGCCTGAACAGGCAGCTAGCACGTAAAATGATGCACGTGGGAGGGCGTTGTCACAGGATGGTAAGCATTCTATGGCATGACAGGAGGCTTCATATTATGCATTGCAATCTTTACTCTGAAACCACAGCAGCAAAGAAAAAAAAACTTTCACAAACAAAAAAGTTTCAACAACAGAACTAGATGGAGTTCAATGTCAATGCATGGGGAACTCCCCAAACCATCATGGAGGACAGGTCATGCCCTGCAGGGGACCAATGAGCAGGGACCCTCCTCTATATATGTCCTTTACTCTAACCCCAACCCCTCTTTCTTTGCTGCTGACCCACAGCTAAGTCACACCTCCAGTTTTACTTAGCCTGTATATTGTGCACTGTTATATTGTATAATTTGATGATATTTCAGTGTGCTGGAAACAGCGTTCGCTTGGGAATGTGTTTCCTTTTATGTATTGCTGCGTTCTTTGAACAAACTTTATTTTCCTCAGGCGAGTGTAGCATTTGTTTATTCAGGCCCGCTTCCCCTGTGAGAAGATTTATTGCGCGTCGCCTGAGGGTAGTCACGATTTCCTTTCAAGTTTATTTAGGGGGTTTGGAACGCTTTAAGTGTTCTTTTCAGACTCGCGACCCTGTCCAGGCCGCCGGCGTTCGCCTTTGTTGTCTTCGCGTGCTTGGCCGTGTCATGAAGATTCGTTTCTGACTGGCCGCGCGCAAGTGTTAGAGAGCCACTCTCTCTGGCACACGCAGTAGGTGTGTTGCCTTGTATCAGGAAGGTTGGCGGTTCGAGCTAGTCCTCCGCCTTATTACATTGGAAGAAAATATAATTACAATTATATTATTACAATTTTTATATTCATTAAAAAATGTATTGGTATATTTTCTTTTCCTCACACGCTGCCCGCGTGATTTGTCTGCTAGATTACAGCGCTGCCTGTTTATTGCCCAGGTGGCCTTTCCCTGCTGTGTTTTTCACCCTTGTAGGGTGAAAGGTTTTGAGCCTGCTCGGCTCTAAGTTTGGTACAGCAGCTGAGCCTGCTGATTGTTAATATAGTGGAAAATATATTTTAAAAAATATTGGGGGAAGTTGGAGATGGAAACGGAGCTCCATTAATTTATGCGTGGAGCAGCGCTCTGGTGTCTGCGGGTTTGAAGAAATTTAGAAATGCTGAATTGTTAATTATTGGAAATAAAGAGTTTTTTTTTATTTTCAAGGAAGCCTTTTTTCTAAAAGTGCATGTTTCCAGGAATGGACCAGGAAAATTGGCAGTCTCCATATGCTCAAGTCCCCATGCGCAGCCTGGCAGCAGTTTTGCTTAGGGGCTGCGCAGGTGGGGAGAAGTGCCATGTTTCATACATCTCCCCCTTAAGAATATTTAAGAATACATATTAAAAATAAATTATAAAAATATTTTATAAAACACAGTGTCTCTTTCACTATGTATGGCAATACAGGTGTGTTGCGCCGGAAATTTTTGCACAGACATTTTGAGGGCCGCTGCCTGCTCGGTTTCAGGCTTCGCATGAGTTGAAATGTGAGGTTTTCCCTCATGCGCTGCTGGTTTCCACACCCTGCTAGGGTGAGCAGCTTGAGGCGCGCTTGATCAGCGCATTACTCTGTTACAGCAATGGTTTTGCTGTGTGTGGAGCATTAATGCTTTCCGGTTAAAAAATTACTTTGTATTGGGTTATTTATTTATTGCTAATTTTGTCCTTCAAAGAAAATGGTTGTAAGACCTATAGGGGGCCTTGGCCTTCCTAGCCAGCAATCTCTGAGGGCGTGCTTGTCTTGGACGCAAGACGACACGGAGTAGCACAGGTTTCCCTGGGTCCGCGCTGACCTCTGGTTTTAAGTGCGTGATAAGTAACCAATCATTTCCTTGAGTCAAGTGTGAAAGTCTGACCTCAATCCTACACTGGCCTAATATTTCATCCCATTATGAAAACATTTCTGTTAGTTACCCTCTTTTCCATTAGGTAGGTTCAGGACAACTCAGTCCATTTACCAGGTTTTTTCTCCTCCCCTAAAAGGGGTCATGTACGCAGGTTAGGAGGTGTACCCACAGTTCTGGTCTTTTCCTCATAGCCTGTTTACTTGTTATATCTCCGCTACTGAAGGGTCCTTGTTTCTGCAACAGATAATTTGGAGGACCCTACTTGCCTTCATGAGGCGCTAAAGACCTTAGCCTTCTTCCCCTCATCAAGGGGACGGTCCTGGGAGGCAGTGCCATCCTCTTGTCTTGTAAGCTAACCCTCTCGACATTTATTGCACAGTCCTTGGTATCCTTCTTTGCCCTAGAGGAAATAAGGGGAAGGACCCTACGAAGGAAGAGTGGTAGCTGTGTATTTAAGACATGTATAACCCAGTTTGCTCAACTGGCTAAGAGGGATGTAACCTCTATTTTCACTATTTGAGGTGCAACTGCTGGGCTACTTGAGTGAGATCTGTTTGCCTGCTCAGCAACATCGACGCCTCTGCTCTTACGGAGCAGCGTAATTACCCCTCTTTTGAGGAGGGATGGCTCAAGGGCAATGCATTCCTCTGAGAGGTTAATCAATACAATCCAGGTTCGGATTATAATACTAGCACTTGAAAATGTGCGGATCATGAAGGGCTGGATTATAAGAGTGATTGCCTGCTAGGCATCTATGAAACACGTTCATGGCCACAGGATGACCTAAGCCTTTTTCCTAAGTCTACCTATCCGGTAGAAGGTGCATCAAGGGGTGCGCACAGTTACTCCTCTGCTCGAGGGGCTTGAGCACAGTGTTTTTTGTTCATTTGAAGGGATTGTGCCGACAGGAGTCCTGCTGGTCATAGGATATCTCCGGTAATGCCTAGGGTGTTCACCAGGTTTTCGTAAATTATGTTCACCTCAAACCCCTGGGGGTTACTGTAGGTTAACAAGGATCCAATTTGCACACTTCCTCTGTCAATTTTCCCTTGCCCTCATGTTTTAGAAGGGGCGGTGATAACGGCCTCCCTCACGGTTTCTCAATTATGAATGAGATAACTCTGCTCCCACTAAGGGGGAGGTGGGCATATGAGGTACTTCCAATAGTAAGTATTTTGCAAGTTTTAACTTCAATTTGTGGCACCTCTTAAATGGAAGTGTTATTATGCTCATTGTTTCCTATCTCCTGGCAGATGGTATGGTTGTGTTAGACCTCGAGGATTAGTGCTGGGGTTTCTCCATGTTCTTCCTCTCAGGAGTTTCCGCTTCAGTTCCACTGATGGGTTCACTGCCATCAACATCCCTCCCTTTCGGTTTGGCCTTCCCATCAGCCCCTGGTGCTTACCAGGTTAATGAAGAAGGTGATAACTCACCTCGGTTCCAAAGGGTTCTGGTGAATATATATATCCTTTTTCTTGGATACAGTTGGAGATGTCCCTTCCGTGATCATGGAGTTTGTTCTTGGTTTTAGGCACGACATTATAACTCTGCATCTTAGCCTTTCGGATGATAGACTGTACTTAAGTAAGGAGGTAGCCGTCTTCTCCCCTAGAAAGGGAGATTTTTCCCTTAGCTAGCTAACCTAGATGGGCAGATGGCCAGCTCCTTCCGTCTCATTGTTCCAAGCATCCTCCCGAGAATCTATCGTTCTCGCATTTAGATCAGCCTTTGGAATTGTTACCTAACTTTGTTGCACTCAAGAGACTTGCTCTAAAATCAATTCCAGTTAGCTCCAAGACTGGAGCATCATATTGTCAATCAGGATGTCGGTCCGATACCTCAGCAAGTACAGCACCCGCTTTGACATCGGTGCAGAGCCTGCGGATGCAGGATCCAATCTCTGCAGGGCGAAACTCAGCCTTTCATCCTGTCGAGATCGATAATTGAGCTCCACACACTGTGTGCTATGACAAGCAGGACTCAGATACCTGAAGGCTTGTAGCAGTTTATGAAAGCTACATTATCAACTCTCTTTTTGCCATGATCTTGTACAGTTGGAGTTCCGATTGAGGGATCTCTTTTTTCCTTGTGAGAAGGTGGATGCCAGTGCACTGTCTTCGGATGGTTCCTCTGGGATTGCTCAGTTCCTTTTGGGTGTGTTTTCCTCCTGTGCTAGGATAGCAGGGGTTGCGAGTTCTGCTGCGCAAGCAGATGACGAAGCTAGTGTTGGCCTTCTCGGGAGGGGGTGGTTCCCATCCCTATAGGATTTTACAGTGTATATTGTCTGGTTTCTTCCCTATCCACCTGTGTCTATCTCTGCCCGACAGTTTCTCTTATGGTTCCTTCAAGGGTTCCTCTCTGTTATTCATTGAAGTATATTTCCATCTCTTCCTGGGGCTTCCGAAATTTCTTTTCGCAGTGCTCTATCTGTGTCATCAAGGTCTTTGGGCACGCCTTTAATAAGTCTATTACTCTTAGCTGGTGGCTATTCAGTGAATGGGTACGTGACTCCAGAAATAGGTATTGTTGGTAGAACGGTCTACGAAGGGTACATTACATGTCAATGATTTCATTTTACTGCCATTATCTCAGCGAGACACGGTCGCTAAGGGTGGAAACTGTGGTTTGGCAGTACTTGGTGCGCAGGAATTTCAGGTCCATTGGCTTTGGGGTTCCACCTTAACTAGGCGTTTCTTACAGGCTACGATTATATCGTATTGTATTACCACATTTTTTAGCCTTTCCAAGGAAGGATTGTCTGTGCTCCAACTGTTTTTCAAAGTTATCCATGTGGAGTTTCTTTCCTGTTCAAGTGCATTTCCTGTATCAGTCCTTTAGATATGAACAGTGGAATGTTTCTCCCGGGGGGAGGCAAAATCACTTTATTGCCAGAATGGGTACACGTAGGGTTTCCTCCATCTATTATCCAGGTTTCCGTGACATTTTCTAATGTATGATTTATTAAGTGTTTTTAATTTGCTGCTTTCCTGTGGAAACACTATTGCGGGGTCTCTTACCCTTGGGCCATATGGATTAAGTAGATTTGCAGAGTGAGGGAGTCCACTGCTCCCTTGGTCCTTCAGTGGAAGATGCTATAGTGTTTAAGACGCTCTCCTGTGGGAGGGAATTATCAAAGCAGCTGATTGGTCATGGGAATAATATTTGGAATAATTTTATTTTATCACCAGTTTATTGCTCAGGTTGGGATTGGGCTGCAAGGGCTTTGAACTTGCATAATATGAAGCCTCCTGTCATGCCATAAAATGGGAAATCCCCCTCACTAACGTGACAGGGGGTTTAGATTCTATTAAAGACAGGAGGCGAGTATTATCCCACCCACCCTCCCTTGCTATTGGCGGTTCTTGTTCCACCCACACACCTGTTATATTTCATATTGTTTCAGATTTCGGGTGAGAAGTCCTACCCAGAAGAGCTTTGTCATAGCTTCAGGCTGCGGAAAGGTTGAGATCTCCAGTTTCGCTGGATCCTTTCTCTGCGCTACACAGTTGAATCGTTACATTGGATGTCTGGTGCAAGACAGCTGCAGAAATGGGGTTGGGGTTAGAGTAAAGGACATATATAGAGGAGGGCCCCTGTTCATTGGTCCCCTGCAGGGCATGACCTCTCCTCCATGATGGTTTGGGGAGTTCCCCATGCATTGACATTGAAATCTATCTAGTCATGTTGTTGAAACTTTTTTGTTTGTAAAAGATTTTTTTCTTTGCTGCCGTGGTTTCAGAGTAAAGATTGCAATGCATAATACTGGCCTCCTGTCTTTAATAGAATCTAAACCCCCTGTCCCATTGTAGTTCGAAACACACGCAGGCTCTGTAAGGAAGCTGCTGGCTATACTGGAGTGAAAGACCCGAGTGCAGCAAATTAAACTTGGTAGCACAACAATCAGAATGACATTTAAATCAAATGACAACTAATTAAATGTCATCAATTTCAAATTAATTTGCGCGTCTCTTGAATAGCATAACACCGTAGCCGGGTGGCCATGAACTTGAAAGCAACGTGGCAAAAGTAATGAGAACACAGCCAATGTGTGCACAGTGGAGCACTGTGCCTTCTCTGTGCTGACATAGCAGGTAGCAGGAGTAACTGGCAACAATTCATGGAAAGGCAGGTGTGGAAGGAGTGAAGTCCATCATTGCCACACTGTACACCTAAGTGCGTCAAAAGCCCTGCTCCCCTTACGCATGGTGCAGGGAAATCACCAAGCACTCACATGAAATAGGCCATCCGACAGCACCTCCACGACTAATCCATAGGAATGGCACACCTTCAGGCCCTCCTCAATATCCTATGTAGATGTACACTAATATCATTTAGCCACGTGGAAATGGACGCCCGAAAATAAATAAGATGCAGAAAGGCACAACTGCTCCAAAGAGCCAACATGGCAACATCTGTGGAGCATGTACACAAGCGTGGAAATGGCCCCGCCCCTTACATACAAGTTCAAACAGACAAGCATGCCTCAACAGTCCAGCAACCCAATGAATGAATGAATGAATGCACAGAGGGTTACATTCCCAAAAGTGGAGGGGACCAGTGCGGTTTGTACTCATAAGCTAAAACGTCCCCTCAATGCACCAATCCACATTTACTAGATGCAGTGGCTAACAAACGTGTGAAAGCTGTTCGATCCAGGTCTGAGATTTGTGTCAACCGCTCCATTACAGAAAGCATGCACATTTCTCAGGAGTTACCAAAGGTGCGATCTGATTACAATGGATGCCTATGTAATCCGCCTGCTGTTACCTGGTGTTTACAGCAGGTATCTGCCATGACAACCTACCGGTGCACCCCCATCATGGATATTTGGATTGATGGAAGACCCGGAAGATGGAGCAGCTTGAGAGGAATGACACTATGATGACAAATGAAATATGACAATTGGCAGAAACTCCTGTGGGCTACAAATAGTGGTTGAAAGATGTAACTACACTACACCAACAAAGGTTTATTGTCCATCCCATCTGGACAGAACACTGATGTGTTTAATGCATGGGATGAAATGTCAGGTGACCCTGTGCCGCAGCCACCGCAAACATGACGTGCTTCCATGCGCTGTGTGGCAAGAAGCAACATTTGGAAGGGGCATTTGAAGGTGTGCAGTATCATGCAATCACTTACCTGACTCTCAGCGTCTTGCAGAGACGATGTGCTTTCAGCAAGCAGCCTCTCTCCATTATCCACCCATCAACAAGTATGTGGACATTCCTTCACAGCCCTCTCAACTCTATCACCTCAACCAAAACATCATCTTAACTGTTGCCACCACACTGGGGAAGGTGGAGAGTGGGAGATGTAAAGGTGAAACTAGCCCATGAGCATTACGCCATCATGCCTGCAGAATCACAAGGCAAGAATGAAAAGGAACACGCCCACATCTGCACCAATGGCCGGCTCATGGCACAATCACAAGGGAAGAATGAAAAGGAACACGCCCACAACATCTGCACCAATAGCCGGCTCATGGCACAATCACAAGGGAAGAATGAAACGGAACACGCCCACATCTGCATCAATAGCCGGCTCATGGCAGATTGGTAATATGTGATGTGAATGGAAACTACACTAACAAGCTAAGAAAAGGTCAGCAGCTTCCACTTATCATGTGCAATGTCAAAACATGCCCCACAGTGCCAGGCAACATAGACACCAACCGTGACTTTCCAACATATTGACAAAAGCAGACAAATGAGGGTCGATCTCTAAGAGACATACGGAGCCATGATGGAGGGTCCATGTGACCCCATACAAAGCCACACAAGGCATTACCTCACAATATCTTGCTGCATGGAAAGTGATATTTCAAGGAGTAACGGTAGGTGGTAACTAAAGTGTTAGGGTATTCCATTATAGGAGGAGGCATTTAAGTTTTATTTGCACGCAGAAAATCAAGGCGTACATTGAAGCGGAAACACACCATGCATGGTTGCAATGTCTTGTGTGTATGCTTTGCTTCGGAGGCGTAAAGCAAATGTGCAATGAATTGACTACTGCCCTGCAGGAGTGTAGGGCTGATCAGTGGTTTCTAAACCTATAATCAGCCGCGTGCTACTAGAGCAGCAGTGAGCTAAATCATAAAGGTAAAACGGGCGCAACATGAACAGTGCTCTCCTGCATCTCTTACGGTAGCATGGCCCATGGACAGGGTATATACTGCAGGCGGATGTGAGCCATCAAGGAAGCATCCAAAGCAACAGTAGTACAGTAAGTTCCAAAATCAGATACATGTCCAATCAAGGTGGTTCTATGATTTAATTAAACAAAAATGACACAAATTATTAAAAACTCACCCCTGTAATGAGATACACAGAGAATGCAGACTTTGCAAGAAAATGGCCTTCTGCATATTGTAGTGCAAGTAAAAAGTCTTGCAGAAAAATCAAACAAGTTCAAGGATATGTTTGTAAGCCTTAAAGTGGGGTATTAAATGTCACTGGGGCCTGTAGAACAAGGCCAGGAGGACAGAACAACTGATTTATAACGTCTGGTCTTCTTTCAGGAGCTCTACATGATCAAGCTGGGTTTCTGGCTGCTTTCTAGATAGAATGCCTAGTGTGTCAAATCAGTGTTTGAGGCGTCGAGCTGTGATTTAACGAGCAGCAACAGCACTTGGCTCGAAGAAGCTTGGGACAGGCGGATGATGTTCGAATTGGCTTGGTTATGATATGATATTTATAACGCGCCTGTACACAAGTGTTTCTATGTGACATAAGACAAGGGAGGGGCGACAAGACAAACAATCCTACTAGGCCTTGTGGCATTGGGATCGTGCAAGTGCGACCAGAAGTGCAGGGCGGAGTGAGAGGGGGAAATGCAGGGGAGAGGTAGGGGGGGAGTGTGATCAGGGTGGCATGGCTCTGAGTAAGTGCAGCCAGGGCAACACAGCTCTGGGTAAGTACAAGGAGGCAGGAGGGCTGTAAGGGTTACAGATGACATCCCCTCAGTGTGCAGTAGGCCTTGAGGCAGTGCAAGGAAGACTGGTCAAGGAGGAGCCTGGTGCCCAGTGAGACTGGGACTATCAAGCAACCTGTCGGTGCTGCAGATAGGCAAGTTAGCAAGGAAGCGAGAGGCAGAAGGCAGAGGAGAAAAGGAAGGTCTTGAGCAACTTCAGGGGTTCTGGCTCAAGTTTGAGAGGGGCAGGGAGGCCCGATAGGTCTAGCTGCTGGGATGCTTTCAATCGACTTCAGTGCTGCGCTTGTGCGACTGGGTACGACGATGTGATGTAGTTCGACAAGCAGCAACAGGTCAAGGCTCGAAGAAGTTTGGGCTTTGAAAATGATATTCGGGTCAGTGCAGCTCGAAAGGCACTTTAAGCAGTTCAAAGGCAGCTCTGTTGCATCTTTGCAGTGGCTTCAAAGCCTTCAGAGTGCTCTCAGCAGCTTGAAATAGAGAAGAGAGACAAAGGCAGCTTATCTTGGTACTAAAAGTGCTCCGGGACCCTTACCGTGGGTCCCTGAAGAAGGGTGAGTCCATCTTCTGCCCTTTTCAACCAGGAAGGTTGCTCGGTACACTTACAGGGCTGCCGCTTCAGCAGAGTCCTGGGTACCATTGTTCCAGCAGGAGTCAGGATTCCCTCTCGCAAGTCGCTTGACCCTCTGAAGTGGCTAGGGAGAGGGTCTGCCCATCCTTGGGAATCACTGTCTTCACGCCAAAGGCTGGGAGCTTTGCAGACTTTACCCCAACTTTCCAGTGAAAACCGCTTCAAGATAGTTCCAAAATAGGAGTATGCTGGGGTTGTCAGGCCTATGGAAGCTGCGCCACTCTCATCTCTATGTGTGTAAGAATAATTCAGGGCTGTAATGGGGGGAGGGGCGGCAACATACAACCAGGCTCTATTAACAATATGTACCGAAAAAATATACCGTCCTCAATGCAGGGTATGCCATGTGAAATGCGTCGGCGGATCGCCAGTGGTCATGGTCCCAAATTCTTCTTCTGTACGGGGCATTGGGCCTGCCAGGGTGAAGCCTGTGGGACAAGGGCATGGGTGTCCTGGTCCTGCTTTCTGGCCCAAGAGGGCCTCTGTAGGTGGTTTTGTAGAGGCCACGCCTCCAAATGCTTCTTCTACAAGGGACCTGGCACGCCAGGGTGAAGCCCTGCAGGGTGTTCCGTGCCAGCAAGGTGGAAGGCGGTTTCAACGACTTGGGTGTATAAGTGCTAGAGAAAGCTCCGAACAGCAACACAGGCAGCACCTAATACGGTGACAGGCCAAGGTCTGAACAGGGCTGGTCAGGGGTGGTGTGGGGGCCATAGAGCTGTGACTGTACAATTGCTGTCTGTGTGCCACCAAGCCCATTTAACCAAAAACCAAGCCAAGCCGAGCACCCTCCTTACACCACGCACAGTCACCCCTTCTCACCATGGAAGACTGCGCAGAAATGAGGCGCAAGATTTTGTCGATGAGGCGGAAACTGGCAATGGGACCCCTCCCAGCCGGCACTGACACTGCTTTTAAGAAAAAGGCCCATAGTCCCATTAAGTTCATGGGAGAGGTGTATTTCCTGATAAAGGAAATCCATCAGTTCCTTGATACCAATCCGGATGTCTGGGGGGGTGGGAGCCAGCAACTTAAGAGAAAAACAGCATGTTAGATGTGCCAGCCAAGCGGTCACTTGCAGGCCTGGGCATCCGGCCAGAGACCGCACATTAGAAAATGGCATCTCCGAGCAACCAGGTGACCTACTAATGAATGTGGGCCTGCCCAGCACCCCAGGCAGACGGAACTGCTGTGACAGGGGCTCAGGGAGCAGTAATGCAGCCCCCCCCCACTACTCCAGCATTCGAGATCCCGTTCACCAATAAGTCCCCAGCTACCAGCCCTGCCACCACCATTAGTGATATCCCCCTCATATCTGACTTGAATAGCCTCGAAACAGAGCCAGGGCCTGCGCTAGTGCTGGGAAGCGTAGGCCAGGCCCTCACTACTAGTCAGCCCTCAAATCAGAAAACTGGGGGTGGGGAGTTAGAGATAGCCAAGAAAAGCCCAATGAGCAACCGCAAGGAACATGAGATCCTGACCCCATTGGCTCTTAACCAAGAAGCAAAGAATCTGGTATCGCTTGTAGAGACTAACAGACTCCCAGAACATGTGGAATGGATGGAACTTGAGGGCACCGATGTCACCTTCAAAAACAGGCCCTCCCTCACTGGCATTGCTGGGATTAAGAATGGGTCGGATATGTGCCCTGGGAGTAGCCCCTTGTGGAGTATTACCCTCCCAAGTGCCTACAATCCACCTGGCCCATGCATTCCGCACATTGCTGAGCCAGCCACCAAGGAGGCACCTATGGATTGTGGATGTAAATGTAGGCTGAGCCTGTCGCTATAAAGAGGCTGCTCTTGGTTCTGGTAGAAGCCCACAGGATAGGGGGAGCCATGGGAGGAGGGCTCACCCTTTGGACTGGCTGATGCTATGACGTTCCACAAACCAACTCGGAAGACAGTAGAACACACCACCAAAGGCCCTTCAACTACAATGAGCATGTATGATGGGGTGGGAGCCCCCTCCTGTGCATGAAGAAAACACTGGTAGCTACAGCGCCAAGGCTAACCAGGTGCCCCAGGTCCCTACCCACTGTGATTCCCCTGTGCCAACCTTAAGGATGTGGACCCGAGCAGCAGCCTATACCTCAGCAAGCTGGTAAGACAGCCAGCACAAACTCAATGAATGTAAAATCGGATGGCAGAGTTGCCAATGTAGTACGAAATCAAGCCTCCAATGCGGCCCACCCAAGGGGATGCAGACCACACACCAGGGAGGGCCTTATCAATAGTAAGGTGAATGGGGCCTTCAGAGGGGCACAGTATTCTTGCATGAAGTCCCCAAACTCTCTCCCAAACAACGAGAACCCGGGGATGCGCTCATAAATAAATGCATGCATTGGCTCCGCACTGCACAGGGCTGCCTTTTTTAAACCCTGGAGGCCATACTGAACTCTTCCAGACTGTACTAAGAGAGGGTGAAAGTTCATGTAATTTCGTGCAGATGGAATTCAGGGACCAGAGAGTGGCCAATGGTGTTTTGGGTATTAGCACAAGTTACAGCCGAACACCAAATGGCACGATTGTAATCCACCCCTAATTTCGTTATAGCACGGATCACCCCTCCAAAACGAACCCTCATAACCCTGTGCGTCTGGTGCCAACACTATACCATTAGGGAACAGGACCATGGGCAATCGCAGCTGGCCAGGGACTGATGCTCCTCCAAAAGAGCTGTGAAAAAAGGCGACTGAGCTTTGGTCTCGACTGCTACTAGGGTAATCCTGGTGTCACAGCAGATGTCACACTGCTTTATGGAAGAATATTGCAAGTTAATGGTATTAGCATACTTGATCGAAAAACAATTGACCTTTTACATTTGATCGAATTTTATGATCGTTATTTTGGGGAATTTCGGTCAAATTTAATTAAATATATATACATGGGGTGGGGTAAGAGAATGGGTGAATGTGTGGGGGAGTAGGGGGGAGCTGTGGTAGTCTCCCACGCATTTTAGAACAAAATAATGACCTAAACAATTTCTGTCAAATTGGAAAAGTTCAAAAAATGTCGATCAAGTAGAGCTAAACCCAAATTAATTGTTTGCTTCTGTGTTAGGATGCATTTTCATGGCCTAATGACCGAATAAAGTTATTGATTGATTGACTAAGATAGCAGTTTTAACTTCCCATTAAGCTCCCAGTTTGACATTCCCAGTAGGATTGACAATCAGGGAAAGAAGCCAGTTTCACATTGTTACTACGCGTTTGGTTTGGCTTCCCGAGGTCAATCCTAGTTTGCCATTTCCAGGAAGCTTTTTCCAGAGCTCCATTTCAGGGAAGTTCAGCACAATTCCTGTACTTTCAGTGATGTAACTGATCCAGCCTGAGCAGGCACAACACGCAATGAAATCCCAAAACAGGGCATAGGGGACGAGGGGTGGAGTAGGGGTGAGAAAACTTTGAACAGCGAACAGGAGAGCGCAAGGAGCGTGGACTCTGCACACGAAGCTCCAGAGTCTCTTATCTCAACGCTGGAGAAGCACAACATTAAAGGATCATTGTGATGGTCTTCATTGAATGTAATGCTTCTGCTAATAAGCCCAATGGGACAAGGTGGAATGTAAGAAACAGACACTGGTGAAGGGATACAAACTTCAGGCGAAACATGCACAGGAAAGCCGAGAGGAAATGACACAGAGAGAGCCCTTAACATGTTACAAGAGATCACGCCGCCACCATCATTACTAAAGAGACTGTTGGACTATATCTAGAGGTGACAGGAGCAGGCAAAACACCAGAAGTCAGAAAGGTAGCACAGTCCCAGAGAAGTGAGGGCCAACAAATTTTCTTTTTTAAAAGACAACATAACTTTATTGGGTTTTACAACTAAGGAACACAAAGTATCACATTGGTGCTACATTGCAAAAACAGCAAAACATTTCACACTCTTTGCGATCTCCCCGCACCCTGGCATCCCTATCCAGGCCTCCTTTGCCCCGATTCTTATAATATGGATATTAACTATTGAAGCCATTAAGAGCCTGTAGGGCTGCGATTATATTGTCCCTTCTTGGCCCTAAAACGAGATCATATCTACTCTTTCTTTCACTATGCACTTTTCACTTTAACCTGTGTACACTTTTTGCTATGTAATACATTTTCCGCTGGCTGTGTTTTAATATTTTATTGTTGTGTTTTTTATGTCTGTAGCTTTTATGGCATTCACGCTGAATAAAGTTTTATTGATGATGATGATGATGACATTGATGATGATGATGATAATGATGATAAAGTCAGTATGAGGATCAAGGCTTGAGCCAGATTCCCCATATCTTAAGTAACTTGTCAGGGCTGTCATGTCTATGCTCTTCCTTCCTTTCCAGCACCACACATAAATCAAGGTCAAGGCCTGCATGTGACATTCCATGTCCCTGTAGCCCCCAATATGCCATGGAGGGGGATTTCCGGGTCTGGGTTACTCTCCTCCCCAACCTGCAAAACCCAGTTCAGTATCTACATCCGTGATCTCTGGATGGCTGGGCAATTTCAGACAATTTTGGAAAAGGTCCCTACTTCGACCCGGCAACAGCAACATAACACTCTGACTCATCTGGTATAGTTTGTCCTGGAAGAAGTAGACGGGATGGAGATATGTTAAATAAACCAGACAAAATGTGGAGCCAATAGTGCTTCTCCAGGTCGCTCTCCCATCTGGGTTGCAGTTTGCCCAAGTCCCTTACCGCGTGAGTGGACATTTCCCCATAGAGGATATACATTGGTTGGCAGTTCAGTGGCCACTGACAAATGTGTGCATCCTAAAGGGAAGCAGCATCTGCCACCTCCCTCTCTACCCACAGCTATGCCACCATTAGGGGAGGACTGTCAACATTTGGCCTGGGGGGCAAGTTTACTTTTCTGGCCCACAGTACAATGGGCCAAGTCCACAGTGCAGTGGCCCCAACTTGCAGAACAAGTCATCTCAATACCAACCGCTGCCCCTCCCGCATATTCTCAAGTGTAATATAGTAGACATTATTGACATTACTTTCCTTTTATGATACATATTTTTCAGTTATTGTTAGATGCAGTCTTATTCAACTGGTGGCGACAAGGTCTGTGGTTTTTCTCGAGATCTTTTATGGAGTCGTGGTCAATAGAAGGTGGGGCTGCCTGTGGGGTGGCTGGTTGCATTTAGACTGCTGTATGCATGTGAAAATACTGAAAGAAGAAAAACTCGTGTCACTCGGTTTTTGCGCTCCAAATCATTTAACAGAATTTATTTTCATATCACACAAGTTCTATGTCACTTGTTTTCAAATAACAGAATTTCTCCTCGACACGTGTTTCCCCACAGTCTATGCGGTTCATCAGGAGCATAGATATTCTCTGATTTTACAAATGCAACAGAATAATCATATTGGTTGTTGTAGGTCGGTTGTTGTAAGTAAATGTTTTATTGCGTGTTCTTAGGGGACCTAGTACGAATTTGATCATTAGAGTCCTCCCTCTGATTATTAGGCTTTTTTAAAGATCAGCATTGCCTAGTCCGGCATCAATTTCTGAAGTCGGTTGACATGTCCCCTTCGGCGGTATTCCCGTAGGTTATGTTTGTGGCTTCTTAGAGACCCGGACCCCTGGAAATGTTCCTGCTTACCAAACATAGTCAAATCATTTAATCAAAATAATATAATTGATGAAATGGGAATGCTGGAATTCGAGCCCAGTTTTCAATGTGTTACAGTTTGTAATTTGACAGGCTACATCTCAATTCATCCCATCTTTAGTTTTAGAACAATGTAAATAGGTGGCGGAGTAGAGCATTCATTAGTAGAGCAGAGCAATCGCTGAACCAGGTGGTCTGGGTTTGCTCTCAGATTCAAATATGAGGCGGTAGGGCAAAAGACCCATACCTGGGTCCCTGTCTCCCCAACCCACAACACAAATCCCATACCTGCACCCTGTGTATCAATCCCCCTACAACATAAGTCCCTCACTTGTCATCCTGCTTCCTCACGTGTATGCTTAACATGAATCATTTTCAATTATAATTATTTATAGAGTAACACAATTGAATATAAACCCAAAGATAGTCAAGGAAGATAAGGGTCAGTGATGAAAAGTGATTTGCTCAGGATCACATAACGTATGTAATGTAGAAGGTGGGGATTTGAGCCCTGTCTTCCTGGTTCCACAATTTCCAATTCAGAAAGCAGGGGAATCTCCATCTTCTCCTATTCCATCTTCAATATTAGAAACAAAAAATGTTTTCTGCAAAGTTGGTAATCAAGGGCTAAACTAGTGTACTGTTCAATAGATCTGCTTTTCAATGCACTAATGTATCCACAAGGGGGAAGCCTATTAATCATCTGTATCCAATTATAATGAACATTTACTATAATTATAATCTTAGTCTGTGCAATTGTGTGTACGTTCAAAGCACCAAGTCACATGATAAAGCAACCTGAAACAATATAAGAAAAAAGTAATCGAAACATATGTTCATGAAGCAAGTATGCATCATGTAGTCAGAAAAAAGAAAGGGTTTTATTTATTTAATGTTTAAATGTTATTTATTTATTACATTTATACGCCCAAACCTGTGGGTGTCACGGCGTAGTTACAGACATCTTTGCATGAATGAACATATTTCCAGTCAGTGCGTTTACCTTAAATACATTATAAATAAGTACAGTTTCAATCCATCAGGTAGCACTTGGTGCAATAGTAGCATTTGCATAGAAGGGTTCATAATACATTACGATAAGATATAGACAGTGGCTGGTAAGTAAGGTAAGCCCCAAGTGTGGCGGTTGGTTTCTAGTATTTATTAAATAACAAAGTTTTTAAGGATTTCTTGAAGCATTGGTGAGAGGGTTCCAGTCTGGTTTGTAGCGGGAGTGTATTCCAGATTTTAGGTGCCATTACTGGATAATTGCTTACCCTGCTCTAGAGAATTTTAAGCGTGGGGTAGAGAGGTGCACTTGTTTGTTAGATCTGAGTGCTCTAGATGTCATATTCAGTGTCACTGTCTAGTTGAGGTAACTGGATGCCCTTTTAGCTAGACATTTATGCGTGACGCATAGTGTTTTGTATATGATTCTAGCTTTTATGGGTAGCCAGTGGGCTTCTCTCCTAGTGGTGGTGATGTGGTCTGATTTTGGGAGTCCAAGGGCTGCTCGCACAGCTTTATTTTGCAGCAATTGCAATTTAGCAAGGTTGGCATAAGAGGTGCCTAGCAGAAGTATATTGCAATAATCTAGCTTTGTTAACATGAGAGCCTGGGCTAATGTAGCACAGTTATTTGGTGTGAGAAATTGTTGACTTAAAGCAATCAATTTGGATGTGTAAGATATGGCTGAAGAGAGGGTATTCACATGTCTGGGCATTGTCAGGTTAGCATCTTGTTAGATGACCTGCACTCCAAAACATAATGCATGCAAAGCCTAAAGAAAGCAGCCCCAAAACACACTCATCCTAGCTCCCTTTAACACTTGAATGCAGTGACGAAACACAGCCCATCTATTTCACTGCACCCCCACGACACGCACTGTGTGAAGGCACACCCTTTCTCTCCCCCATCAAGCGCATGTAACGCCAGAACACAGACCCCTCCGACTCCTTTCACCCTAATGCGGTGTACTCTGAGACCCCCGGCCGGCCCATGGAGCCGAGGTTTACTCAGAAGTACTTTAAGACGAGATAGCTGCACCCTTGAGATGGATGGGGGTGCAGATTCATTACTCCAACACCAATCAATAAGGACAACTCAATGGTTTGGCAAAGGGAGTCCGTTTAATGACGAGTACAAAAAACGGGGAGCCATGGATATCATCAGTGATGCGATCGTCCTTCTCGCTTCAACTCCAACGAACTTCATACAAGTTGTAACATTTATACTCAAAACTCGTCATAATTGACATGTAACATTCAAAAGTTAACATGCAATTCTATTGGTTCGGAAAAGGTAACTTTACTATAGGTACTATATCAATATATGTTAACGGAGTGAGGGGATTGGGTAAACACTGTCAGGTGGGCATCTAAGCCCTTCCTTCAAAATGACTACTGTAGACTTCTGTAAAAGTACGACATCTCATTGGTTCCACTAACTATATGACCCTAGATTATTTGGTCCATTGTGATTGGGTTGGCACCAACCCCATGCTTACTTTTCCACTTCACTTAGCAGCACGCAGAATGATCGGCCAGGTGCGGGGTTCCCCTTAGTTACCCGGCCTTCCTCCGATTATGGTTACAATCAATCATCACTTTACAAGCCATGTGTCAATTAGTTCACTGTGGTTGGCCTTGAAACTGCATCTTCTGTCTGGAAAAGTTCTGTTATCTCTACCTGGTCCGGTTCCAAGCGTAGGTATGACACCTCGCTTCTTCTTGCTCGGCTGGTCACGTGCTTCTCACATTGTGAATTTGTCTCGTTTCTCTCAATTTGTGTATTTGATTCTTATTTAGCCCGCCACCTGCCTATGTCTTCTTATCTCAACCTTCCAGAGGCAGGATATTCTGTTCTTAGTTTCAATTAAATGTAGCAACTGTTCGCCTCGTCTATTGGTATGACATTGGCTTCCCTGGCACGAGTTGCTTCTGCCAAGTTTTGATTCAGCCGTATCTTCTCGTTTTGCTAAATATGAATCTCTGCTCCTTTGGCCTTTAGTAACCTGGGTTGATTCTGCTTCATTTGCAAAGTGGACATATACTTATAATAAAGTACTTTGTTTGAGGTAGATTTATGTATAATGGCGCTTGCCGCACTACTCTTCTACTTAGCATAGCAAGCCATACTGTTTCCTTAGCTTTCTTGCGGTTCTAAGCATATTTACAGGTGTAAACTGGTCGACTGTCTTTGTATTGGTTACAGCTTAATTTTCTTACATTTGGACATCATTCTTTTGTTTTAAGTTCACGATATCCTTACTCGTGGCGTTTCGTCTCTTTGTGTCATTCTCGGGTTGTTATTTCTTCTATCTGTGAGTCTGTCCGGGTCCTCGTGATGTCCCCATTCATCTCCCATTAAGACCTTTTTGGTTTCCTCCGGGACAGTACTTGGTCAATCTTCATTTCGTTTCATTTGCTGGTAGGGTTTCCTTAATGGATACCTTACTGTCCATGGTTTTCTGGGTATCGGTACTTCAATAGGTGTTGCTCTTCTGATAGGCATTGGGCAGAGCCCCACTGCGGCTCTCTTCTGGTTTATTTGCTCATCATACGTCCCATATTTTGTTGTGAACGTTCCTGGTACTCCAAAATGGCGACTGGAGTGCAGGTTCCATTTGGGACCTCCTCTACACTCCCCCCTCTGGGCGATTCATCGACCACTTTCACCTCCATTTTTGCATTAATCTTACTCTGTTCTTCTGTATTCATCTTCACTCCATCATCTGGGTTCATTCCCTCTTCGTCCTTCGGATCTGTACATGATGGTTTGAAGAAGTGTCTCTTTGGAGTCCAGATTTTTACTACTCCTTTCAGGCTTCCTGCTGTCCTTACATGTTCGTCTTTATTCCATGTCATCAATTGACATTGTCCATTTGGGCTGTAGTAAACCCATCTTCCCACATAATTTCTGTGCTTCCTCGGATAGAGCAACTGTGTTCCTTCTGGTGTGTGAATGCTGGTCTTCACAAAGTCTCTTATTTCTTCATCAGTTAGGTCTTTGGCTTCCATCCTGGCTTGACATCAATCATGATCTTCATCCCTATGGCTTTTTTCGCAGTCTCTGGAACTGAGAGATTATTATCTTGATAACACAAAATCCTAGTAATATCATCACTAGCAAGGTTCCTAAGAACTTCAATGCATCTGCCATCCACTGTGGGACCCATGAAAACAGTGATCCAAACCAGCTGTCATCATCAACTTCGTCAGCTTCATCGATCATCTGGTTCTGCAGATTTGTCAGCATACTTATAGCTTCTGTTAAAGTTCCATTTTCTTCATGGTGGGAAGGTGTGAATGTGCAACATGATTCTCCAATGTTTGCACAAACTCCTCCATCCATAGCTGTGATCATTTCAAGCACATATCTGTTCTGGAGACTCATCAGTCGGATGGCGCTTAGCTCTTCCTTGATTACTTTGAATCCTTTTATGGTCATGTTGATGGACTGCAGTAACTCCCATCTGGTCATCTGTAACCATTTAGTATTTGCTCCAACTTAGATTCTCGGCACGACAATCGTTGTGAACACTAATGAGGTGAGGGTAAACAGCCTGTGTTCATATGGGATTGCATGAAAGGCTTCTTCTGATTTAGCAGAGAAGTCCCTCTTCATTCAAGTTAGCAGTTCCATGGATCTCTTCTTCCTCAGGTGAGCATCTGCTTTTGGGAAACTGTCAATATTCAGGTCACTTTTCGGGATCACTGATGCTGAAACGTGGACATTCAATATTGTGCATATACCTCCCCAGTCTCTTTGCAGTCTGAAGTATGCTTTGGATCCACATGCCCAATAATGATCCATAATTACGGCAGTCCCATGAACCATTCCTGGAGCATCAGAAACTCGTCCACAGTTCTGATTCCCTCCCATTTGTCTTGTGCCATTATTCCTGAAGCAGAATTTCGGGCTTTCCAGTGGCACAATCTGCAAGGGCCCTCCTCTGTCTTCAACCCATGTCAAAAGTTTTGCAAGCTTTGGCCATAATGGCTTGCATACATTTCACACTATGTTGATGGTGGGCACGTAGTGACTGAAGACCATCCATGCTCTGCAGATCACTACTCCTTTCTCCCATCTGTCTGGTGAAAGCACTATTACCAAATTTGTATTTGGCCTCTGTTTTTCCAACTTCGAGCCTCTTCTGGGGTTTTTCCTTGGACATTTAGTTTCTGATTTGCTTCTCTTCTGATTTCTGCTCCTTTAACTCCAGGCTTCTCATATCTGATCACAATGTGTTTTGTTTTTCCTGCATTTCTTGATTTATGTACTGGACATAATCGTCTTCATTTGGATCGGTTGCTTCAGTTGCCCATTTCAGTGAGGCATCACTACCCATGAACTGGCCTCTGGTCTTGCACATTGCTACATGCAAAAGACAGTGTGCTCCCTGGACAGCAATTCCTACAGCTACAAAGATCTTGGACTTCCCCATGCTGTATGGTAGGAGTGCACAAACAAAGCATTCCCCTTCTGAACTTCGTCTTCCAACTTCTTTCATGTGCTGATACCAAATGTTGTTTCCCAGATGTGCTGTGCTATCCAGGTAGTCGTTTAGTTTGTTGTTATCTCCATGCATGCTTCTCTTGATTCTTAGTGTTTTCCTGTAATTAGCTATAACTACATCCCTGAATGCATCTGTATGGCTCTTTCTTGCTGGAGGATTCTCAGGTATTCCGGTTCATGGTGCAGGCTTCCCCACCTGCGCCATTTGAGTAGACAAAAGTCTGGCAGTTCTTTCCTTGTCTTCATACATCTTTTTCCTGCTGGTTATAAAGGCCTATCTCATCCACCCTGACATTGGTCCGGTATATGGCTGTACTGTGGAACATGTACTTGTCCCTTTCACTGGAACATACATGTTTGTCACTGCTGTCTCTATGGGTTTCTTCTTCAGCTCCTCTACTCTTTCCACTATGTCTGCTTCCTTCATTTGACTCTTAGTAGGCAGTCTCTTCTTCTCTGAGGCTTTGAATTGTGGTTCTGCAGTCGTTGACACTATGCTTGTTGCGTGTGCATTCAGTGTTTGCATGCGTGTGGTTGTCAGTAACATTTCAACATTGATTCCTTGCCGACCCTGTCTCCGGCTTTTCTTTTTGCTTGTTACCACAAGTGTGTGTGTGTCATTGCTAATCACAACCATTTCAAGCTCATTCATTCCACCATCAGATCTTCTAGGGACCGGAATGACTATGTAAGGTCTGGGTGCCTTTGTGAGTTTCATGCGTGCACCATTATGGGGTGCACTGAAATTGGAACGCTTTGTGCACCAATAAAAAATGCAGTTCGGATCGTTAATGACAGTAAAACAATGACGAATATGATACACAAATACATTATGCCCCTGTAGGTCAGGCGGCCGCATTTACTTCCAGAGAAACGTGGACTTCTTTCCTCCTGTGGGAGGACAAGAGTGCTACTCTGGATCCCCATCTCGATCATTCGCCAAATGTCTATTTTTTACTACACTTCTTTAAACAATATTGTCTTTCCGATTCTGTGTTTAAGAGGTTCAGGTGTCCCACAAGTGTCCCCCTTCTTGCTGGCAGTGAATTGTCTCATCTCAGGATACAGTTCCTTTGCTAAACTATGGGAAAAATCAAATCAAATAACACTTCGGCAAGTTCTTTTACTGTGCATGTTCAAAGTAGGTCAACTCCCAGTCCACGCCATAGATTTGCTTCAGTCCCAAAGCCATGCTGTATCCTGGTCAGTATGAAGAATAGAGACAAAATAACAACAAATGGAATAATGTGAAACCCTTGACACTGCTTCCTGGATCTGTCCCTCGGTGGAAAGCTTTTAGAATCTCTTCAATAGTTCTGTTGATGGTTAGAGATTTCTACTTGTAGTATGATTCCATGCAAGAGCATGCCCATCTGTGCAACATTAGCTGGATCTCTGATGAATGTGAGGAGTTCAACATCGATCAGTCTCCCCACTAACTCTGGAAAGTCAGTGACTAGACAAAAGAGGACGTTGTGGGCCAACCTGCTGTCTTCTGGTGACAGGGACATCCGTCCTGTCTTGCTGAGTTTCAGGATTGTGTGCTTTCTCTTTCATGTAAACAATGTCTGCACTGTCCGTTCGCGTGGAGTGCAACTAAGATCACAATTTTACTTAGGAGTTGGCTTAGGTGGTCTGTATTTGTTGGATCTTGAAGAAACGTGAGTGTGTCTGTCATTCTTCCGACAAGATTTGGACAGTCTTCGATTATGCGAAAGAATAATGTATCGACAAGCTAATTTATTTCCTTCTCTGCTTGAGACATTTAGCTTCTCCTCGCTGTATTCAGGAAGTAAGAGAAATTGTTCAGCAATTATAGTAAGCAATCTTCTTATTGTCTTTTGTTTTCAGGATCTTGAAGAAAGTCAATGACACTGGTGAGCCCCCCCACCCCAATGACGGGTATCATCTTAGCACTAGATTAAAGTAGGTTACCACGTCTTTGGTGATGTCACTATTGCGGGACACCATAAGTGATTCCGAATATGGTCTTGGTATGGAATGAGTCTGGATACTGTATTTTCTTCCATTTTGTGTCCTCGATCAAAATTTTGCATGTTAATTTCTCGTCACAGTTTTAATGTGTCTCAATCCAAAGTTCAAGTTCAACAGACTATGGTGTGTCTTGTATGTGCAATTTTCTTCTTCACCCTGCAACTAGAATGCACAGAGTGTCCGTTTTTATGTCCTTATCCCCTTTTTTGCTTAGAGGAAGTGTCCAATTGAAGTCCCAATTTGCAAAAAAGTTCTATGTCTTTGTCTGGCTGGTCATGCGTCCTTCTTCCTCATCATGGATCTTGTCTGCACGTGCTGTGGTTCTTTCCCGTCGCTCGTAGACTCCTCTCATTGGGGTGCAGGTAGGTGGCCTTCTCCGATGTAGGGTTTGATATCGCCCAGAAAAATCCAAGCTCTCCTGCCTTGTAGTTTTACAGCAGACGGAGTGCAGTCCTCTATTGTGAAGGGACCGTTAAATCTTGGCTCATCCCACTTTTTCCTTACAAGGATGGTGTCTGCTGGGAAAACGGATGGTACACAAAGTCCTTGAGCTGTGTCGGTAGTAGTATCTCCTTCTGTGTTCCGTGCTGCCCTGCACCCCTTTCCTCGTCACTGCAGCTGGTCTGAAATTACAGTAAGGCAAGATGTCATGTAATTCAGGTAATTTTGCATTTCAAACCCTAAAAGTTCTCCTGTTGACTGGGCATCACATCTAGCTCTATCTTGGGGTGTCAGAGGAGTATGCATTCTTCTTCCTGTGGCTATCTCGTGTGGCGTAAGATGATGGTCGGAACCAGGTTGGTTCCTAAGTGCACATACAGTGCCAAATGAAGGCAGTGCAACCATCCCTTTCTTAGAGTAAGCTTCAACTTGGCTATCCTCTCCTTTAATAATCTGTTGAGCTTCTCACAGATCCCGTTACCTTGCCGATGATACACTGATGAGAACTTGTGCTTTATACCAAGCAGCAAGCTAATTTGTTCGAATGTCTCATTTACAAAGTGAGCTCCGTTATCTGATCTCATGACCTCGCACACCCCCCACCTGGCAAACACTTCTCTCACCAAAAATTTGGCTGCACAGCTAGAGTCTGGGTGTGTACAGGGACCTGCCTCAATCCATCTAGAGAATGGACACACCACAACAATTAAGTATCTGTACCCGTTACATACTTGAATCATGTCGACGTAATCGACATGCAAGTGCTGGAAAGGCCCATTTAGCCTGGGGATGACTCCTCTAATTACTTTTAATGTGTGCCCAGCTGTGAATTGTTGGCAGATTATACAGTTTACTATAAAAAATGCAACGTGCTCTGTTAAGTTCGGTATGAACCAGTCTTCTGCGAGTTCTGCTGCTAAATTCTCTTTTGTCATGTGTGCCGGATAATGTAACTGCTCCAGTGCTTTTTTGAATAGGGTTACAGGCATCAGTGGTTTACCAGTGCTATCTTGTCGCCACAAGCCGTCAGAGAGGTTTAAAGAACACCCCTGTCGTTTCCAAAGATTCTTTGCTGCCTGTGGTGCCTCCCCGTGGAGTTCCATCAATTCTGTTTGCCCAAGATTGTTATAGCCTTCAGGTGTCGTTCGTGCAACCATCATTCTCTCTTTGGTATGGATGACTTCCGCTTCCATGATCGTCTCACTTTTGGATGCCATACGCTTGTCTTCCGTGTCTGCCGCTTGATTTCCACGTGCGATAAAGGGGGTGATTCATAGATTTCAGCGCAGAAGCAGCGCACTCAAGCAGCGCAGAGAGGGAGTGTGCGCCAGCGTGCGCCAGCCGTGTGCGCTAAACAGCATTCTGGTGCACCGCGTATTCATGGAATTACCAAGCCATTTTGAGCGCTGGTGCAGAGAACATCCCACAGTGCCAGTTACGCCCCCAAGAATGCCCCTTGTGCAAGGAAAAGTCATTGAAATCCCCAATGCAGCGCAAAGGGCCATGCTAACCCTGCACCACCATACAGGGCCGGTACACTGTAATCGCGTGAAAATACTACGCACACCCAGCTCACGGCACCCAAAAGCGTGAAAATGTACCTGCGCCCCCCTCGGAATATGCATACCCCGCTCGAGCCAGGAAAATTGTGTAGAAAAAGCACCCCCCTGTGCGTGGGCTGCCTGTGGGGCATGGCCAGGGTGGATGGGCTGCCTGTGTGTATTTCGGGGGTGCGTGGGGAGTTTCACACGTGATAGGCCTTGGGCAAGAGCGGGGTACTTGTATTTCGGGGGTGCACGGGAACTTTACATGCGATACTCCAGGCGAGAGCGGGGTACGTGTATTTCGGGTGTGCGCGGGAATTTTCACATGCAATACTCCAGGCAAGAGCGGGGTACATTTATTTGGGTTGTACGCAGGGATTTTCACACGCGATAGGCCTTGTGCGAGCGGTGTACATGTATTTTGGGGGTGCACGGGACTTTTCACATGCGATACTCCAGGTGAGAGAGGGGTACATGTATTTGGGGGTACACAGGGAGTTTACACGCAATAGGCCTTGTGCGAGCAGGGTACGTGTATTTTAGGGGTGCGTGGGAAGTTTCACACGCGATACTCCAGACGAGAGCGGGGTACATGTATTTGGGTGGTACGCAGGGAGTGTCAAACGGGATAGGCCTTGTGCGAGTGGGGTACATGTATTTTGGGGGTGCGCAGGAAGTTTCACACGCGGTAGGCCTTGTGCAAGCGGGGTATGTGTATTTTGGGGGTGCGCGGGAAGTTTCACACCCCATTTGGCATTGTGGGCCCTCCCGGGTATGCAGTTTCCCCCCTCCCCATGCCCTGCAGGCAGCCCACACCACAGGGGACTACCCTACATCCCTCACCATGCCCTGCAGGCAGCCCACATGGCACCATGCACTTGTGAGCACTCTTATGAGCCCCGACTCATGTCCCCCCACCCATCCACCACCCCCTGTGAGGGGCAACAGCCATTATGTTGTTGCGTGGCCAGCTTGATACGGAGAGATTTGGCACGTGAAAAAACTGCACATTAGTGTGTAATTCGAGGAAAGACCCTTAGCACGTAAGCGCGACTGTGACATAATGCGCACAGTGTTTCCCTCCACACGGGTGCATGTTGATTGTACACATGCAAAAACTGGACGTTTGGGTGTCATTGCGTTTAATTGGAGGAAAGCCCCCTTAGCACGTACGCGCGTAAGTGACATTGCACGTGTGGGCTGGGTTAAAAGGTACGCGTAGGATGCCATTTTCTTGTACGTGCTTTTTGTGGAGAGCGAGCAGGTGATTCTTGTACTTCTTGTGCGATTACTTCACAATGGTTCCAGTTCACACTCCTTGTATACTCAGAAAGCGTTCAATTCTTCTTTTGGTGGGGGAATTGCCAACGTGCACACGCGCGTCTTTTTAATGTTTTTTTTCCAGGCAGACAGTGAGTCACACACTGTAGTTTCCCCTTTCCCCTGCATGTCGCGTACCCATTCAGCCAGCGTGTACCACGCCTACGCTTCCTTTTGTGTTTCTGGGTGCCACAGCGTAGTGCGGGTTCTTTATTCCATGCACGTGGGCTACCAGGGGTCGCATGCACATCAAATTTTGTTTTCGGGGTGCCTGAGCTTTGCGTGACCCATCATCTTCCCCCAGGGGTCACAGACAGCCTTGCTAGAGCACTAGGGTACGTATTCCATCTAGTACCCTGCTCCTTTCACCCCAATTGCCCAGTACAATTGTTTACTGCACCTCCCATTCGAACAAGAACATCAGTGCCATGGTTGGGAGGCGACCAAGCGGTAAGGGAGGCAAAGGTGGCTGACCTCCAAGAGGTGGGCGCGGTAGGGGACATGGCCAGGATGTGCACGGTGGCCCAAGAGGCCAGTGTGTGGAGGACCAATCGGGGACACCTATGCCCCCCCAATGGGTCGGGAGATGCAGCTGACACCTTCCCAGCTCAGGCCTTGTTAACCCGGCCCATATTGTCAACCGAACCGGCACAGGATGACTCCCAGGCTGACTTCCGTATCACCAAGTCAAAGCCATGTGTGGCAGTGAAAGTTGCTGTCACCAGGCCCCGTGGATCTGGGGTAGCAATGTCATCTGCTGCCCCAAGTAGCCAGGGTGAGGAGGCTGCAGGGGCAGCTGCAGCTCAGTCCACCCCAGCTCCGGGTGTCCCAGCCGGAACAGTGTTGGTCCAAGTCCATCACACCAAGGTTGGTCCTGCCAACATTATCCAGCAGCCATTGCCTGCAGTGAGACCTTTGGTCATCGTGCCTTTGGCTGCTTCCAGTGCCCAGTCCACCTGCGCTTCAGCCCCTACCAACCAGAGCGACGTAAGCCACTCAGGGTCCGCACCACCTCCTCCCAAGAGGAAGAAGGGTGCTCTTGCGGTACAGGCTGGGACCCCAGACACGGCTCCCCCCTCCGGCATATCAAGGAAGCGTAGTTTCAATGATGTGGAACTAGACCCACTTATGGGCTACATGTCGGCCCATGGCCGCAAAATGCTGGTGACTGCAGGGTGCAAGACTACGACTGCTCAACATAGGGCCCACTGGCAGTGCATCCCGGACCAGATTAGTGCCCTTGGATTTGTCAGGCGCACAGCTGATGATTGCTCCAAGCAGTGGAATGACCTCAAACGCAGAGCAAAGAACAAGCTGGCTTCCAATCATGCCTCTACTCTGGTGACTGGCAGTGGGTCTCCACCAGAGGAGGAAGTACTCACAGAGCATGAGTCTATCGCTGGAGGCTTCATTACAGAGGATCAGATCCAAGGCGTGGGAGACCTACCAGATCTTGAGGCAATGTCCGGTGAGTGGCCATGCATGTGTGTGCAAACCATGTGTATGTTGCTTGGGTGATGTGTTCTGATTGAGTGCCAGGTGAGGCTGTGTAGTTATGACTGCTATGGGTCACCCATGTGGTGCCTCCAAACCATAGCCCAGGCTTGGGTTTGGGTTTTCAAGTATCCCTTCTGACCGCAGTTGACAATTTGCACCTGATTACTGCACTTGTCCTTCAACTGCCATCTTGCCACAACATTGTTCATACTGTTTTCCTGTTCATTCTGCCTGATTGATGAAATGCTTTGCATGTTTACCACACATTTTTGTGCCCTTCTGCCCCATATGTAACATACTTCAGACATAGATTACACCCCACAATGGCCCACATATGTTTCCTTATTATGGGAATGATTTCATCAATCAGGCTGACTGAGTAATGTGCTTCGGGGCCCTGTCTGAATGTGAAATATGACAATTGTCTTCTGTCATGTCGAAGTGATCAACCATTGATGTATCCATGTGCCTGCCATCACTGCATTAGTGAACACTGGCTTTGTTGCAGCGTGTGGCACATGCGTGTTTTGTCACACTATTTTGCATGTTCTGTTTCATGGTGTCCATCTCACATGGATGGGTTACAGTACTGACTTGCTACCATCTGGGTGTCCTTGTCAAATCTGCCATGGCTATGCTACGTGCCATCTGTGTGCTGGCATGTGTGATGTATGTGGATTGTCCAAGCCACTCACAGGCTAATGTGTGATGCCAGTGCTATCCAGCATGCAGCACATGTGTTGCTTTTCCATCTTGGAGTCCTCAGTGTCTGCTTTTTGCCTCCCCTTCCAACTCATTGCCAGTGCATGCATGCTAGAGTTATTGTTATGTGTGACATGTGTCATTTATGTACTGGATGTCTGCCTCATCATGCCTATGTGTTTGGGCTATGGTGCTCATGCCTGTTTTCATTACTTTTCTTTTATGTTTTTGCAGGTGATGAGGCACTAGATGCTGTTGAGGAGGAGGAGATGGCGCAGAGGCAGGAGTACTCACAGCCACAACCAGGCACCAGTGGAGGATATGGGGTGGTGGTGGGTGAAAACCCATTACTCCCACAGACCATACTGTCCACGGGTGTCTCTGGGTACACCTCCGGAGACCTCTATGAATCAGGTGCTGAATCGGACATTGAGACATATGTCCTGTCGCAGGTGAGTGTTTCTGGCAGGGATGCTGTTCTGTCCAACCCACCTGCACTGGGGGTAGACCCCTCTATGGGGCATTCAGTGTTGGAAAGTCCGCCTGTGGCGGTTACGGGTGCAGGGTCACACTCCACAATATTTGCTCCTGTTCCTGGGCCAGCAGATCAAAGGAGGAATGCAGTCCTGCAGCCTCAGGCAGTGCCACCACAGCAAGGTGCACATCACCTTTCCCCAAACAGGTGTGGTGCCTGCCAAAGCGGTGGCCGTGCGCCAACAGGCAAAACTGTGTGTGAGAACTCCATGTACACTATAGCAGCACAACAGGGGGCATCGTCTGAGATGATGGATCAGGCCAGGGATAGGGTGGCCACTTCCATTTTCTCCCCTGAAAGGCAGGTGGAGCTCTAGCAGCAGGCAACAGAGTCAATTTGTCACTCACACAGGGAGGACATGTTGGCGTCCAACAGGGACCGACTGGCTGGACTGGAGACTCTGTGCACAGCCATATCTGCAGAGTCACAGGCCCACAGGGATGCCCTGAGGTTAGAACACAGTTCCCTCAGAGATACTCTGGGTGAACTTGAGGGGTCCCGGAGTACAAGGTCAGAACAGCAGCTGGAGCAGCTAACACGCACACTCTCAGCTGAGCTCCAGGCAACCTGTGAGGAAATCCAGCATCACGCGAGGCCTTGCAAGCAGAAATGCGTGCTACCCATGAGGTGCTGCATGGGGATCTCCGTACCATCAGCCTGCAGAACCAAACCTTTCAGACCCGCATGCTTGCTGCCATGGAGGAGCATGCCAGGGCTTTGCGTGGTCTGCCTCCCATATTACGCCCACCTTCTGATGTACCACCAGAGGGTGATGACAACGACGGCAGGTCTCCCACTGTAGGGTAGCCGTGCAGGCCATGAGCCCATGGAGGTTTTTTTTTTTTCTCAACATCCACGCATGTGGGTGTTGGGGTGCACCCTGTACCTCGTCCCTCCTGGGTGACCCCCCCGGTCCACACATGGCCATTTTTGTTTTTTTTTTAATTTAATTTGTTTTGTGGTTTTTTCACATTTCATTCCGATTTCCTAATGAAATTAGTATTTAATTAATTTGTTATATTTATTTCTTCTTCTTTCTATTTATTATTTTCATTTTAAGTCTTGATTTGTTATTTTGATCATCATACATTTATTTTTATTTGGTTATGCTTCTGATTTTTACTTTATTATTTAATTTGTTTCTTCTACTTTACATTTACTTTTGCTTTTTCTATATTTGATATGCATTTACATTTTTGTTCATAACGATTTTCTTTCAGATTGTGAATTAATGTTACAGCGTGTTGCTTTGTGTGGCTCTCGTAGGCATCCACTGTGTATTCCAGCTGGGCACATGCAGGCTTGTCCTGTCTTTGGGTTAGAAACATCATTTCCTGACACACACACCCTTCCTGCTTCCCCTTTCCATGGGCTTGCAAAGGGCGTTTCCAAGTGACAGTAACTTACACAGAGGCATTGGGCTCCCATAAGTTGTGTGGGCAGTCTGTAATCCAAACTGTGTATACATCCCTAGTGCTGATTGTTGTTCATTTCTCCACTGCATGGTGGATTTGTATATGGTTTTACATACATGACATTTTGCATATGTAAATGTAGCTTCTTCATGTCTTAACAAGCCCCTCTCCTTTGCAGATGCAGTTCATGTTGTATGCAGTACACTGCTACATTTGCCTACCAGCAACACTCTGCAGTTGGATGGGGTCAATGTGCTGCTTTAGTCAGGTTGTGACACTTGCACTACTTGAATTTTCCACTGTTATATGTTGCCACCGTTGGATCCTGTACTGATGTTTTGTCTTGCTGGTAAGTATTTGTTAATGTGTGCTGTTTTTTTTCATTGTTGAGAGGCAATTGTCTGTGGCCTGTTTCCATTTGGGACGGTGCACTTTGTGACACTTGTGTCATGTGATGTGCATTCATTTGGTTGCTTTCACATCGCATGCCATGTCATGGTGTGCTGGGTAGCTGAGAGGGGGTTAGGGAGGGGTTGGGTGACATGCCACTATTTGTTTGTAGTGTTTTGCAAGGGGGTAGTCCTTCATGCTGCATGAATGTGTGCCTTTTACTGACACAGCATTGGGTATGTTTAAGTAGCTAGGGATGCACACAATGTAGCACTTCCAGGTAAACAATCTCAGGGTGGTATGGTTGTGACAGTTGACTGTCCCTTTTGTCATCATCATAAATTGTCAGATGGTATGTGCCAGGCCTGTGTGCACTCCGCAGGGGTGGGATTTTAGGTGAAGAAATTTGCCACAAGCTGGGCACAGGCTGCCTCACCACATGCCCTTTCACCTCCCAGGCGCAGCGGCCGTGCATGTGGTTGGGGATGTGGGGGCACCACCATGTCCACCGGCACTCCCCGCCGGGTTGCAATGTTGTGCAGGACACATGCTGCCACACTATGATCCTGCACACTACTAGGGGAGCATATAGCAGCTGCCCACCAGAGCGGTCAAAGGAGCGAAAGCGTGACTTCAGCACTCTGAATGTGCGCTCCACTATGCCCTGGGTTGCAATATGGGCTGTGTTGTATCTTACCTCGGGTGGTGTGGTGGGGTTCTGTATTGGTGTCATCATGTAGGTTCTCAGAGGGTAGGCACTGTCCCCTGGGGAGGTAATAATGGTTGTCATTAGTGGGGTTTCCCATTTCTCAGTCTCTGACATGTATGCATGTGCAGAGGAATTTATACTCACCAATTAGCCATGTGTCACCATGCCGCCCAGCTTCCAGGTCCTGGTTTAGGGGTGACATTCGGAATATGAAACTATCATGGCTGGACCCCGGATAGTTGGCATATACTGAGGTGATGATTCCCTTGACATCACATACAACCTGCACTTGCCAGTGCTTGCGGTTTCGATAGATGTGCTCAGTGGCCCTGGGAGGACGTAGAGCCACATGGGTGCAATCAATGGCACCTAGCACTTTGGGGAAGTGTTCCAGCCCGTAAAAGTCCTGGACGACAGCGTGCCTTTCTGCAGGTGTTCTGGGCATGTATTTGTGCCTGCGGACTGGGGGGCGTGCAGTCATGATCGCCAACACCTGGTGTAGGCAGCGTGACTGCGTGGCCTGTGAGACACCCCCAACTATGGCACTTGCTGCTGAAATGACCTAGTAGCCAAGAAGTGTAGTACATTGAGCACATTTTCCAAGGGGCTCAGTGCTTGGGAGCACAGGGTGGGTGATGTGAGGTCATCCTCCCACTCCCTGACCAGTTCTTATTTGATTATTTGTGGTGGAAACCTGTACCTCCCATACACCTGGTCATCAGGCATCCCAAAAGGGCTGATCCTGGGTAAAAAAAATGCGGGGCCTGGCTATCCTCCTCCTCCTGCGGTGTCCCACGACCACTGCTGCGAGGAACCGTATATTCATCGTAGCGTATGAGCTTTTTTGTTGTTTGCGCGCACTTTTATGCTGCGCGGGGCCGCTTACACCTGCTTCCTGCTGGCGTACCTGTTTCCGGATTAGCGCGTCTTTTTTGGCGCATGGGTTTCCCCTGTTCGATTCCATGAATACGTGTTGTTAGCGCGCGTGTGGGCGTTGGGAGCATCTACCCCCCGTACTTCTCACGTAACGCTCACATTTTAACGCATTGTTCCCCATTCTGCGTGTTACGCCCCGTGTTACGTCCACTTTTCTTGTGTATGCTACACAATGTGCACATTCCCTGTGCGCGTCTCACACGCCGTTTAGTGATGTGTGCGCCCGCGTGCGCCCCCCACGTATTTGGCACACATCCCAGGTTTTATACGCGCAGCGCATTCCATGAATCGATGAACGGCTGTGTGTGCGGCTTTAGCACACTTGTGCTGCGATTTTCATGCTTGCGTGCCCCTTTTCGGCGCACATTTATTCCATGAATTACCCTAAAAATCTGTCCCTATCGTGTGGGCGGCGCATTTCTGACCGCTATGCTCACTGGGAGCTTTAGTGCCTTAATCAGCCTGTCCAATAAGGCTGCGTGCTGCATTGGCGTGCCGCCTGCTCAGGGGTAGCCCCTCCTTTTCCAGCATGCTAGGCCTGTATGCACTGTCGACGACACATAGGCGGAGTCACTGTACACCATAACTTCCTGCTCTGTGTGGTTCTCAATAGCGAGTATCAACGCCAATAATTCTGAAGCCTGTGCTGAATAATGAGATGGTATTCGTGCACTAATAAGTACTCGGAATTCTCCATTTGCTGTGTGCTTCATCACAGCAACGCCTGTATATCTTTCCCCATCGTTTTGATCGATTCTCGAAGAACCATCAATAAAGACACTTTCTCCTTCTGCCAAGGCATTTTCTTTCACCCTGGCAATTTCATCATAGAATTCTTCATAGTTTGCACAGTCATGTATTGGTTCTTCTTCAGTGACTGGCTCTGCTATAAACATAGCTGTATTCACTATCTTACAACAGACTACCTTAATCAATGGATTTGATATGATCACTTCATAAGCAGAAGCTCTCTGAGATGTCAATTTGCCCTTTGGTTTCTCTAGAATGGCAAAAAGCGAGTGCTCGATGTACAACATCATTGAGCAACCCATTACCATAGTTGTAGCCTTCTCTATGGTGAACGCTGCGGCAGCTAAACTTTGTTCGCACAGGAAATGACCTCTCATTACTGGGTCTAAATTTCCACTATATTGTTATTGTGCCAGGGGCTTGTACCCCAATGTGGTTCTCTGTGTGAGTACTGTTGTCATAACGCTGCCATTCGTGTGTGAAAACTCCCTCTGCATAATTGGGAATCCCTAGAACTGGTGCTTTGCAAATAGCTCTTTTGAGTTCAGCAAACCCTTCCTCCATGGTCTCAGAACCATTCAATCTTCTCTTTCGTCACTTGGGCCTTCTTTAGGGCCTGAACTAAAGGCTTAGTGTAAGAGCTATAGTCGAAGACCCATGCTCGGACATAGTTGCATAGGCCTAAAAAAGCTCTGCATCTGATTTATTGTGTGTGGTTTAGCCATGTTCAGTATGGCTTCAACCCATTCTAGGGTCACTCTCTTTCCCTCTTGTGAGATTAGCTGGCCTATGTACAGCGCTTCTGGTTCACAATATTGTAGCTTTTCCTTGTCAACCTCAGTATAGTCAATAGCTGAACAGAATCGTGCCTGCATTGCTCTTCTGTCGTGCTGCAAATTAAGATGTCATCCACATATTGCAGGACAACACTTTTTAATGCAATATTGCTTAAATCCATCTGCAGGACTCTGTTAAAAATAGAAGGAGAGTCACAGAACCCCTGGGGTAGCTTTGTGCTTTTCAGACGCATCTGTCTTAACGTGAATGGCATCAGATCTTGTGAGTCACTGTGCAACGGGATTGAGAAAAATGCGTTTTTCAAGTCAATTACCGTGAAATATTTTACTTCAACAGGTATATTACAGAGGATTGTAGCCGGGTTAGAAACTAACAGGAACTCGGCCTCAACAATATCATTTATTGGGCGTAAATCCTGAATTAGCCTCCAAGACCCTCCCTTTAATTTTTTCATCGGATAAACCACGGTATTTCATGACGACTCTAACGTCACTAAGATGCCTTGCTCCATCATAGCCTAAATTGTCTTAAAAATCCCCTCATCTTCCTCTCTGGACATGGGATATTGTCATGCTTTTGGTAGAATTGCTCCTGGTTTCAGTTTAATTTTCACTTCTCCAACCCCTTTCAAGAGGCCCACACCATAGGGTCCTGTAGTCCATACTGAGACAGGCACCTGGGCCATGTTGTCATCAAAATATTCAGGACGGTTTCGTGCCAACATCATTCTTTGAGACACTTCTCTTTTGATCATTTTCACCCAAATGGTGAGACTCACTTCTACCAATGTCTCTCCCATATCTGATTGTTCTTCAAACAGGTTGTCATAGGTGACGTCAGTCAATCGATATCCTTCTCTAATGGCGATTACTGCGCACTATTCTCAGCCTTCGTCGTCATAACCATCAATCAATGCCATTCTCCCTCATACTACAACCGTGTGTATCATCAAGAGAAATACTTGTCCCTTCTCCTCGTGCATCGGTATTCTTGGTCTAAATAGGAACTCATCTGGGGTTCTCATGATTCTTTCTGCAAGGCCTGGCAGCCCTGCCATTAGTATGCGCATACCATACATGAATATTTCTGGCTCTAATGGTATAGCCCTCATAGCTGTGTGTCCTGCGTATGCTCTGATCATTTCGCATACATTTGAATAGTTCACTCCTGGCGTTGAACATACTATGCCCTCCTCCGTGAATGAGATTGTCATGTTTAACTTTGTCATTAAATCTCGACCCAAAATGTTTACTGGGGTCTGGCGTGAATATAATAAAGGCACATTCATTTCACATTCTCCTATAGAGACTGGAAGTGCATTTGTGAAGGGAACACAACTTGTAGCTCCTGTGAAACTCTGAGTATTTATGGCCTCGCCGGACAAAGAAATCTTGCCTTCACGTATGCATGAGCGTGTTGCACCTGTGTCAACTAAGAAGGAATATTCTTTATCCCCTATAACAACATCTACCCTAGGTTCCCGCTGAGGGTCTGGTGTCACTGATGGGTTAGAACACATCAGGGTTCCCAGTGAGCTGTCCTAATCCATATAAAATTTTGGCCCTCTGTGTCCTGATGGATTTCCCCCATTCCCATTGTTACTTCCCATTCCAGGGTTCATGGTTTGTCCTGTGCTCACTGCCTGCGATAATTGCATCGGTGCCTGTTGGGACTGCCCTTGTGGAAAACTCCCCATATTCTGAGGTGGCCCGCCTTGTTGCGCTCATGGCGCTTGCTGTTGCATCATGCGATTCTGTGCAACACCTTGTTGTATTAATGCAGTTGGATTCACTGTACCTGCTCCTGTCCCTTGGCCGTTCTGCACCATGCCTTGGTTTCTGCATGTGCGTGCAAAATGCCCTGTCATTCCACATGACCAACATACTGGTGGTGGTCGAACCATTTGCCCATTTGACATATCTTGATTACCATGTTGCATATTTTGAAAGCCACCTTGATTATTTTGGAAACCTCCCTGATTGCTCGGCCATTCTCTTCCTCTAAATCATCTTCCCCTGGGGTAAAACCCAGTATTGCTCTGATTATTCTGCTGTGGATTAGCCACCTATTGTATGCTCTATTCTGTTGTGCTAGTTATCATGGATCCCTCAAGAGCATATTTTGACAATTTCTTCTGCACCAATTTCGCTTCCTCACCCTTTTGTGCAGCTTCCTTTTTGCGAATCTTTTCTTGCAGCAATCTGCAATAGTGTGCGATGGTCAGCTATATTTCTGACCATGGCTTGGCTTCGATTCCTACCAATTTCTTGAGCTGTTTCTGTACCGATTCTGGCAGCCCTTGGCACAATATATGGTTGAATAGAGGTATAGATTCCCCCCAAGATTCATGAGTTTCGAGTACCCAAGCGCCTTGGAAATTCTGTATATTAAGCAATGGATCCTCAGACACCTTCATTTTCTGTGTCATTATAGCTCCCATATCGGAATTGTCTGGGTAAAGCACTCCTAGCGCTTTCCATACTGTGGCTCTGCAGTTGTTAAATGGAGCTCTGTCATGTGCAGTGTTGATTGTGGTCACACCCGAGTAACCTGCCCGTGTCCACACATAAGTCTGTCTACGTAGGGCTGTGGAGACACCCCCCATCTGACCGTGAGATACTTCTTCATGTCGGTCTGACTGCGTGGCTAGTTCTGATGCTCTTGGTGCAGACTTGCAAGTGTCTGACCATCTTATTCCTTTCTCTCTTGGGAGTCGTCTTTCGCTCCGTCTCTCTTCCTCATTTTCCTCACGTTCCTCTCTCTCTGTGTCGGACATTGTCTGTCCCCAATTCGTGCAACTTCTTGTGTCCTCTTGGTCCCTACTTATTTCTAATCTGTCCAGGAATAGTTCCCTATTCCCACTACTTCGGGAGACATCCTCAGGGTCGTAAAGCTGAGTGCTCTCCAAGCGCTCGTCTTCCCCCTCGCCTTGGGGTGTTTGTTCTAGCCCCATTTCATCATATATTCGATCGTTTCTCCGATGCTACTGTTGTCGAAGTTATCTTCCATATTTGCCCTAGACGTGCCTGGTACTGAATCGTACGCAGGAAAAAATTCTTCTATGTCTTCCCAATCTACTACTGGAGCAGGTTTTTTAATCTCTCTCCCCATATGTTCAAGATCACATGCTCTCTGTCTTTGCTTACGTTCTACATTGTCATTGAATTCTTTGCGCTTCCTCGCCTCTTCTCTGACCCTATCTTCTTCCTTTTTCTTTTCCTTTCTACGTTCATCTGCCCTTCGGTTTTCCTTATCCCTTTGTCTCTTTATTCTCTTCTCTCGTATTCTTTTCTCTTCCTCTGACCTTTGCTGCTTCTGTCTGTCTTGATCGTTGGCTGCTCTCTGGCTGCGATCGAGCTTTCTTTCCTGCTCTTCACGATATAGCTGTTCTCGCCTTTGTCTGTCTTTATTTCTTATTTTTTCATCTCTCAATTCTTTCTCTTTCCCCTTTCTCTGTACCTTGTCTAGCCTCTCTTTTTGTTTCGCATCATCAATGCCTTTGCCATCGAGCTTCAATAGAATTTGCCCTCCCATCCATTCGTTTTTTGTGAATGCTATCTCATCAGTTCTATCTTCGTTTCCCTTCAATCTTTTTCCTTGTCAAGAGATGCACTTGTCTGTGCATGATCCCTTCTTTCGTCATAACGTCTCTCCTTGCCCTTGGGATCATGGAGGTGATATCCTTATCTTTCCCTTGATTTGCATCACTACTTTGCGTAGGTGACTCATATGCCAGGTTGCTATACCCTGTGGCTGCTTTAAGTTCTCTCAGTGGGTACAGTCCCTCGTCTTTACTTCTTCAACCTTCGTTTCGGATGGGGCGGGTTGGCGCAGTAGGCGCCTCACCCCCATCTGAGCATATATTAAGTATCTTCTCTCTATTTGCTTCATTATTCACGAGTCATTATTCCCTTCCCCTTAGATATATACATTCTTCTCTGCTTCTAACTATATTTTGTTTTTTCCCGCCTCCCTCCGTTACCTTTTCCCTTTACTTGTTCTAAAGCATGCACTTTTGCCAAAACACTCTCGGGATCACCGCCTTTGTTACCGCCTTCTTCGGTTTTTCTCTTACACTACCACTGTCTATGGGGAGCTTCACGGTCTACTCAGCTGAATAGCAAAGGACTTGTGATATTGCTGAAGACCTAGAGTTACTTTATGTCGACGGTCAATGGGTGTCTTATTCTAATCGATAATCGATAACCATCAATCTCTGCTACCAAGTGTACTCCGAGACCCTCCGGCCGGCCCATAGAGCCGAGGTTTGCTCAGAAGTACTTTAAAACGAGATAGCTGCACCCTTGAGAAGGATGGAGGTGCAGATGTATTACTCCAACACCAATCAATAAGGACAACTCAATGGTTTGGCAAAAGGGAGTCCGTTTAATGACAAGTACAAAAAACGGGGAGCCATGGATATCAGCAGTGATGCGATCGTCCTTCTCGCTTCAACTCCAACTAACTTCATACAAGTTGTAACATTTATACTCAAAACTCATCATAATTGATGTGTAACACTCAAAAGTTAACATGCAATTCTATTGGTTAGGAAAAGGTAACTTTACTATAGCTACTATATCTGTGTATGGTAACGGAGTGAGAGGGTTGGGTAAACACTGTCAGGTGGGCATCTAAGCCCTTCCTTCAAAATGACTACTGTAGACATCACTAAAAGTACGACATCTCATTGGTTCTACTAACTATAGTATCCTAGATTATTTGGTCCATTGTGATTGGGTTGGCACCAACCCCATGCATACTTTTCCACTTCGCTTAGCAGCACGCAGAATGGTCAGCCAGGTGCGGGGTGCCCCTTAGTTACCCGGCCATCCTCCTATTATGGTTACAATCAATCATCACTTTACAAGCCATGTGTCAATTAGTTCACTGTGGTTGGCCTTGAAACTGCATCTTCTGTCTGGAAAAGTTCTGTTATCTCTGCCTGGTCCGGTTTCAATCATAGGTGTGACCACCCGCTTCTTCTTGCTCGGTTGGTCACGTGCTTCTCACACCGTGAATTTGTCTCGTTTCTCTCAATTTGTGTATTTGATTCTTATTTAGCCCGCCACCTGCCTACGTCTTCTTATCTCGACCTTTCAGAGGCAGGATATTTTGTTTTTTAGTAACGTGGGTTGATTCTGCTTCATTTGCAAAAGTGGAAATATACTTATAATAAAGTATTTCGTTTGAGGTAGATTTATGAATAATGGCGCTTGCAGCACTACTCTTTTACTTAGCATAGCAATCCTTACTGTTTCCTTAGCTTTCTTGCGGTTCCAAGCATATTTGCAGGTGTAAACTGGTCGACTGTCTTTGTATTGCTTACAGCTTAATTTTCTTACATTTGGACATCATTCTTTTGTTTTAAGTTCACAACATCCATACTCATGGTGTTTCGTCTCTCTGTGTCATTCTCGGGTCATCATTTCTTCTATCTGTGAGTCTGTCCGGGTCCTCGTGATGTCACCATTGAGACCTTTTTGGTTTCCTCCGGGACATTACTTAGGCAATCATCATTTTGTTTCATTTGCTGGTAGGGTTTCCTTAATGGATACCTTACTGTCTATGGTTTTCTGGGTATCGGTACTTCAATAGGTGTTGCTCTTCTGATAGGCACTGGGCAGAGCCCCACTGCGGCTCTCTGCTGGTTTATTTTCTCATCATACATCACATATTTTGGTGTGAACGTTCCTGGTACTCCATATGGGCGACTGGAGTGCAGGTTCCATTTGGGACCTCCTCTACAGCGGCAATGTCCCATTGCCGGACCTGCCTCCTCCCTTCACCCCTTGGCCACAATGCATGCACTGCCATACAAGGTGCCTCGCCCACTGCTCCCCGCTGTATGCAGTGCCACAGCTGCACACGTGCACCCTCCACCGCCCTTCCACTGCAGTGGTGCCACCCTTGGCCCTCCCCGGGCGCTCCATCGCCTCTGTAAAGAGAGCTGCACATGCCACTGCCACGGATGTCCCCGCTCACTTGGCCGGTAAATGCAGGGTGCGCTTTTGTTGCCAGGATGCTGTGTCAGTGTTGCTGTCCATTCTTGGCCACATCAGTCACCATGCCGACACTCTGTGTCGCCGCCTGTGAGATATTTTTGGAAGCATTTTGATAACAAATTATTCACCTTGAAAGACGAGCCTAGTCCCAAAAGAAAAAATGTTCCCCTTGTGGCGATATTGTAGCACTTTTGTATATTCCTGGCACTATACAATAATCAGATAGTCCAATATTTGGATAAACAGCATACTCTGCCTCGAACAAACATGGGGCGATACACAGCCAGGAGAGGGAAGGGTGGAGAGGGATAATGGAACTGCAGCACAGCACTGGTATGTGGAGGGGGGGTTGTATAACAATGAAATGTGTGCATTTCCTATGCCGTCATTGAAAGGCAGAGCTGGGGGAGTAGAGGCAGTCGTGTGTCAGGTCAGGCGGGTCGGGTGCGTCCATGTATCTTTCTGCAGGCAATAAAAGAAAAACAGATTTATAATATTCCAGAAGTATTATAGATGCTGGTACTTCCGAGACTGTGCTAGGGCTGAGGCAGTTACATGTTGGGTGTGCCTACATAACCTTCTGTTCTTCTGACAGCCATCAAAGGTCTGCCATGGAATTGTATAATGTATGAATGCATGGGTTTTATAAAGCATAAACCTATGTGGAAAGCAGCCCCTGTACATAGGCGATACACCCAGGTGGCCATTATTAAACAGAGGTCCCTCTTAAAGACCAGTAGAGAAGAGGAGGAGTCAATCACATGTCACATGTGCCCAACTGAGCCCTATATCTCGCTTAGAACAGTAAAATGAGAGACATTGAAATGGGGAAGATTAACATGTGCAGGCTTCCTACAGGTAGTACTTAAGGCCATTCTCAAATGGTGCCGACTAGAATGGCTTCATCTCGCCCCTGACAAACTGGTCAAAATATAATAAAGATTTCTCCAAAATGTGTTTACGCAAAGCTCAAAATGTAAGCACCACACCTCTCACATCAACCTTGTTTGCGGGGTGCTACCGGCCCCTTCCTTGGGATCAGCTTCACCCTCACGAAAAGTCAAAGATTTTTCATAATCTAGAAAGGGGTGGGCGGACTAGTAATCCCTCATTACCACCAGAATATATGTGATCTAATGTGCTTTTAACGGGATCACCACTCCCAACATCTGAATTTGACCATCTTGAAGGGACAGGTGGTTTAGCTGGCCTGGAACACCAGGCAAGTATCTGCAGCGTGTAAAATACGATGTCAGCTTGCAAAAGTTAAAAGTAGACTGTCTGCAACTTCTGCTGCAGTGCCCCGCGCCTGCGCATAATGAATGTGCCCAGGCTGGGGAACAAACTGCACGTGCCCTGTTAGGCAGAAACCTGTGCAGTTCCCTTAGGGACCAATGCAAAATGTTTAAGACTACAGGTGTTGGCAGTAAACCCAATTGGTAGCAGTCTGTACCACCCAGATGTACCTGGTAGCTGTGGCTGAGCAGTCAGACTTCTCTCAAGAAGAGTTAGGCAGTATATAGAGTATACACATTAGGTACAAAAATACAGTAGTACAAGCAAACACTGACCGGAGCTTGGGTATAAAAGTATATACTTATTTATTTAAAAACACACTTGTAAAAATACACTGGCACTGATATGTCAAACAAGTTCAAACACAGTCACTAGAAATATATGCACCTCCCTGATTAATTATTCAACAAGTCTTAGGAAAAGAACATCACTTATTATCAATACAGAGGTGAGCGCTTAACCAAGATGGCACTCCAATAATTATTTAAAAAGGGAGGGAAAAGGCAGAATTAGGAAAGCACACAATACCAACGCTTTTAAAAGAACCACAGCAAGTCAAGAAAGGCAGAGTCTACTGTAGAGAAAGAAAGTTAATAGGCCAGGCCCACTCTTGGAGAGAGCAAGGCGGAATGTGCCCAAGATCACACAGTTGAAGTACACTTTAAAAGTCTTTGCAGATAGTTCAAAAAGGAGTTGGATCAGTTCAGAAAAGTTAGTTAACAGGTCCCAGGTCATCCCAGGATAGAGAGTCAAGTATTTACGGGACACCTTGAACAGTCTGTTGCAAGGGAGACCAGGCGGGACACAGTACCTGAAATGGTGAGAAAGCTCCAGCGGGGGCAGTTCCTGGCAGCGGGTGCACGTCGCTGCTTCATCCAGGGGAAGAGAAGATCTCGACGTGGAGGAAAGCTGGAGGTTGTTGCACTGCCAGGGAAGAAACCAGCCGCGGAGTTTCCCAGGTTAAAAGGTACTACCCTTTTATTCACGGTAGTGGTGAAGCGTGGCTATCCGGCTGCCGGGGTGCTTGGCACGGGCGATTCGACCATGAGACGATCCAGGAAGGCGAAAAGAGGGTGAACTGGTTAACTCCACCAGTTCAAGGGAAGAAGGCTCTCCAGGAAGAAGATCTTCTCTGTCGTTGGGAAGTGGTGAGTCGGTTCAGCAGGGCTCCACTGGTGGCGCCATCGTTGCAGGTTGGCTCAGCTTCTCCCTCTTTGGATTCTTTAGGTCCTGTGGCGACATCTGAAGTTCCAGTCCCCAAAGCCCTGCTTTTATGCAGAAAACCCCCATTCATCAGTCCTAGCTGTCACTCAAACATGCTAAGTGGTGAGCCGGGCGGCTCACAACTGGGCCAATCACACAAGAGTGCGACTTGAGTTGCCGAGGCAACTCAGTCCAGGGTGCCTATTCCCCCCTCCCACCCATCCTGTAGACCCAGACAGAGTGGCACCACTTTTGGAGGCTTCTGTGCAGAAGCCTGCCAAAAGTGGAACAAAGGGCTCGACTTGGGTTGGAGTTACAGAGGCTAACACAAACGCCATTTCAAAACCGAGTCCTGGCAAAAAGACCCAACCGGGGAATAAATATTAAATAAATAACCCAGCGGTATCTTTAACATTGCACCAAAAAAGTGGTGCGTTTAAAATGAATGGGAAAATCCCATAGGAAATATTCTGGGGGGAATATTTTGCTTGGTAACCACTGCCACCAGCCAGAAACTCGACGAGGGGGGACTGCACAGTGCCCCCTCAAAAAACAGACCCAGGGGCAATCTATTTACCCCTACCAGTTCTTCCACAATATGATGGTTTGTACTGGTTCCGTTCACAATTTAAGACTAGTAAAGTCAATGGTGACTTTACATGCCCTGGGAGACAGTAGTCAGTCCCAGGGTATGGAGTCTATGTTTGGGGGTCACTATGACACCCCTGTGTTACTGCACTGAGGGTGCTGTGTAACACACATCCCAAAAACACATGAAGCCCTATGGGTTAAAAGACTCCATAGCCCATAAAACACATTACAAAGTCAAAGGACATTCTCAAATCATGCCTAAGAGTGGGAGAAAAAGAGTCTCACTCTTAGCAGGAGAAAAAAATAAACCCCAAAAATCCAGCAAAGCTGCTGGGGGACTCACTAGGTTTGGGAAATTAGCCTATACAGAGAATTCTCCCTAACATGCCCTGCCTGCGCAGTGCACTGCTGTGCAGCCTCGGCCTTCATTTTTCCAGAATGAAGGAGAAGCCAGGCAGTGACCCGTGCTCCAGTGACTCTGGGACAGCGTGTGTTATCGAGGGAGACCGAGTGAGACGGACTCTGAGTCCGACTGCGACTCGACCTCCACCTGAGACCTCAGCTACCGTAAGGTAAGTCAAGTGGCGTGGCACCCCTATCCTAGTGCGGTGCGTTGCTAAACTGATGGGAATCCTGGCCTCTTAATGTTTCTTAATGTTTCATGATGAAACTTTAAGAGGCAAGAATATTCCCTGATCAGTTTGCAATGCACTGTGCGTGGTGCTTAGAAACGGTATATCTGACATTGGCACACTTTCTTGAATTGAAAAACCTGAGGCCCTGCTGCCCTCAGGTTTTTCAATTCATGAAAGGGTGTCCCTGCCAAAGAGGAACATCACATTGGAACCGCTCTTTGTTCGTTCCTTACTGTTGGGCAGCCAGGGCTCACATTTAAGCTCCAAGCATTGGCCAATACGTGCTTGCAAGGCAGCACAAACAAAATACGGAGGCCATTCACCGATAGAGCGGAGCATCAAGGGTGCACAATGGGAGCTGGTATTTGTTAAAATGGATTTCTGAACTCTGACCTGGTCGGCAAAGGTTCAGGAGGCCAACCTAGTTTCTTGGAACAGGGTAAACTTCTGGATAAGCTAGACCAATCAAGGTAGCTTGGCAGCGGTCAAGACTAGGGGCCTCATTACGACCCGGGCGGTAAGGGATTACAGATACCGGTAAGGGCACCGGTACCAGTAATCCCTTACCGCCCTACTACGAGTTCCCTTTGCGGGTCCTCCCTTAACGCCTGGTTTTACCAGGCGTTAAGGACAGGACCCGCAAAGGGACCTTAGAGCTAATAACAGTACCGCAATTTTTGGCGCCTTCCCCATTCCCATTGAGCCCTATGGTGGCTCAATGGGAATGGGGAAGGGCCCTGGTGAATGGGGAATTACCACCCCCGCCAACCTTGGAATGGGGCGGTAATAGCTCCATTCACCAGGGCGTAGTCAGTGAGGTTTTGGAGGCAGCCATGGCGCTAATAGGCCATGGTTACCTCCAACCTCGTAATGACCCCCTAGGTCTCAGGAGGGGTGAGGGTGACTGAAAGACCTCAATGAGCACACAGAGTAAAGGACACTTACAAATCACTCCCAGTCAGATGTAGATATATTGAAAATACATATACATGTATTTCAAGGCCTTTGGGCCTCATTACGACCCTGGCGCTGACGGAATGAAGGGTGCCGGTATGGGACCGGCACCCTTCATTCCGTCAGGGCTGATTATGAGGTTCCCTTTGCGGGACCGGATCAGACGTCTGGTAAAACCAGACGTCTTTTTTGCGGGTCCCACGAGGGGAAGAGGGAGGTAACAATAGGACACTTGTAATGTGCCTGTTGTTACCTCCATCCCCATTCTCATTGAGCCCTATGAGGGCTCAAATGGGAATGGGGAATGGTTCCTGCAAGGAGGAATTACCGGGTCCTCCTATGTCAGAATGACCCGGTTATTTCTCATTGCAGGAACCCGGTAATGGAGCCCGGTTTGGAGGCAGCCATGGCACTAATAGCTGCATGGCTACTTCCAAACTCGTAATGAGGCCCCTTGAGTTTCAAACACACAATCAAATCACAGTAATACTATTTAGACCAACACAATACTATCAAAATACACATATACAAGATCAATGGGGTCTAAAGGGTTAAAGCATGAAATGGGGCCACAACCTAAAGGAGAAGGAAACGGGCAGTGCAAATTAGTCTTTAGCCCCTTCTACACCCAACACATTCCTAACTAAGGGGCAGTCCAATCCCTAAGAAGAGAGGAGCCCAATTCTCAAAAGTACAGACAATGCAAGCGCATGCGGTAGTTTCAATGGGCAAAACGGGGTCTCTTCAGGGGTCTCTAGCAGCTTGGAAGGTGGGTGAGGCAATGAAGAATAGGTTCCCACTATTCAAGTAGGGTCTCCACTTGAGGGCAGAGTCAATTTCAAGAGTTGGCAATAGTTCGCTAGTTTGCACTAGCAGTTGAAAGGAGAGGGGCCTCCAGAGGCCACTCATGCGTAAAGTTGGATGGAGGCGCTAAGGGCCTCCAGTTAGGGTTGCGATTACTTACTGACCCCCAGCACTCTCTGGACCAAACTTTGGCAGTTGAGTCCATCTCGGTTGCATGTTCAAGTGCAGCAATTTGGCGGCTCTGCGGCTTTAAGCGACGAAGATACAGCAATGATTCCCAAACGGGACAGTGGTGATTTCTCCAGTCCTGGTGGATGGATCAGGCCAGTTTCACCGCAGCAGGCTTCAGGGGGAAGAGGGGCACAAATACAGCGCACCTGCAAAGGTCGTCACCACGGCTGGGCAACACGGTAACCGCGTATGCTCCGATTCTGGCACACTCGTCTCACTTCAGACCTGGGAACGCCAAGTGTACGTAATTCGGTGTGAGGGTGCCATGAATACTGAGGTAGCAGTATACCACGTTTTGACGGCCTCCTCGTAACGGCAGCAGAGACAGAGCAAAGGTCCTGCGTAAGTTGGTCAGCCCACTGCTTGGCCCAGGGACACTTCTGATGAAGCTTACTTTCAGGTTTTGGTGAAGGTGCTGAGAATAGTTGATCCCTCTATTCCAAAAGGTCGAAGCGTCTTTGCAGACCTTCTAAGATGACCAGATGCAGAGTGGTCCCACGGGACAACAGCGGGCTCAGGGTGCCAAACCTTCCAGCGGGTCACCAGCAGTTCCTCGACTCTGCTTCTTAGCTTCAGGATACTTGGATCCTATCCTTCGTTCAGTGAGAACTCCAGAGATCGACATGGTATGGCTGTTTGGGGGCTTCTCTCATCCAGATTCTCCTTCGCGCCAAAATGAAGAGGACCCAATGCTCACATTCAGGCATAGAATACGTTGACCAATCATAGACCACGGTGGTCCCAGGCATTCACAGCACTCCAGACTTTCTGGCACCCAGGATGTGTATTGGGGACAGACACCCCAGCCCACATCCTGGAGGCACACACACAAGGCATGCAGAAGCCTGCAAAAGCTTGTCGTTTCACGGGAAAATGCATGCCCAAATAAGGACTGACCCAGGTCAGCTCGACCTGGGGAAGGCGAAGGGGCAAGATGGCCAAAGGACAGGACAAAGAACCTCGCGGCATGGCCATTTTGGAGCCAGGACACCTATTTGTGCCAAACGCGGTTATCACGGTTTCCCTGGCAGGAAAGGGTTAACATTATATGAAAAGATAAGATGCCACCAGCCCTGTCCGTGACACATCTGCACATCTCCTAAAAAATCATTCAAGAGTATCTAGGGCCTTTGGAAATGACTAAAAGACCCAATTGCACTGTACTGGAAGGTACATTGTGCACTTGTTACATGTTTCAGAAAAGCTGCAACAGGTCAGACTATTTATACAGCAGCAAAAAGTTGGGGGGTACACAACTGGAGGGGAAAATTACACATAAATGGAAATCGTTCCTAACAGTATTGACATGTACATGCAGTTTCTATACAAATGCTAGGCACAACATCATTTAGTATATTATACATTGCCTTTTTTTTAAGGAGAAGGGCGTGACGATTATTTTTGCTGCTTACACTAGTGCCCCTAAACTGTCAGGTTACTTTGAGATTGTTTCTAGTTTATTTCCTTAGAGTTGGATCATGCTGACTGCACCTGACTTGTTTCTCTGCAAAACAACCATTACAAATTCTATGAATGTATCGCTGCTTCCCAAAATGAGACCCGGTCCCCCAGCTGGAGGTGACATCTGTTGCTGTGACACTTTGTCCCTCTTCCCACTCACTCAACATGCTTAGCATACATGGAGCAACAAGAAACTCTGTTAGAACATTTACGATTGAGGCATTTCGTTATAGTGTACACTGACAACCGAGTCACTTCTAGGTCATCCCAAGTAAACCTATAGAGAAAATAATGCACAGTGGGAGGGGGGGATCACATGTCTCGTCCAGGGTCACACAATCTGGCAAAGACTGGATTTTCTCCAAGATGTCCCTGTACCCCAGGCCTGGCTGGCAAAGTGCAGAAACTGCCTGGGATTTCAGCCTGACATTGTATACGAAATCCTCATGAAACCATATGAAGTAAAAGGAGGATGAGCCAATCTCAAGAAGGGCTGCTACGTGGGAGGTGTGCTCTTTTCCATAGTAATGACTAAGGTAGGCAAGGGAAAACACTTGATGTATACTTTAATATCCGGAGAACTTAAGGCACACTCCTCCACCTCTTCCCACTAACTCACACAAGCTTGAGGTTTGGCTGGTACGACACCTAAAGCTTGGTCTCTGACATGAGGGCTACCTGCATTTAGCTAGTTCAAACTCAGCAGCAGCCGGGTCCACTTAACCTTTCATAAATTCAGTACCGTTCAAATGTGAGCACTAATACCTGCTATTACATTGCCTAGAAGCTGAAAGCATCTAGCATGAAGCGCTATGACGAAAATGTTTGTTATATTCCATAAAACAAACTATTACCAGCCCACACCTGAACTCTGTCCCTGCCCAAAATAAACCATTTGTTGGTGCCCATCCTGCACATCTCTCAAAAAAAATCAAGTGCTAATCTTCTGTAGGTCTTGGCTAAGCTTCACCCTGTTTTATTCAGCCTGGCTGTTTCTGTCAGCGTACTTGAGTGGTTGCAGTGCGATCAGATTTACGGGGTAGAGCCTCAGCAGTACGTGGATTTATTGACTTCTGTGTCTGTCCCCCCTTCCAAATATCCATGCTCCTGACTATTTCTTGAGAGTTAATGCTTGCAGGTATCAATGGGTCCGTTTAAGTTCATGGATCTGGCATGGCTGTTCCAGCTTATTCTGAGAGGCTATATGGAGTGGTTGGTCATGCAAGGCGGGCAAAAGAAAGCCTTTGAAATGTAAGCCAGGATATCGAGGGTGCTCTAAAGACTGAGGAGAAAGTGCTGAGTAAGTGTACAGATGAGAGTTGTGTGGGGTGCTGACCATGGGGAATGGGAAGCGAGGGAGTGGGGTGCAGTAGAGTGTGGGACTGCAAAGTGAAAAAGGATAGAAAGGGTGCAGAGGACAGAAAATGATAGGAGCAAGGGAGGGGAGAGATGGGAACAAGAACAGTGTGCAGATGAAAGATAGGCATGGTTTGCAGCTCGGGGTGGCCAGTGTGTGCTGGGGAGGGAGGGGTCCAGGAAAGACCAGAACACAGGGAGAGTGGTTTAGGGCAGAACTGGCATAGGAGGTGCTTTAGGGGTTGCAAATGAGAGCCAAGTACAGACAAGTGAGAAAGTGCAGAGGGCAGTGTGTCAAAGGAGGGACTTGGTGTGGGGTGCAGGGAAGGAAGAACAGGTTGTACAGCAGACAAGAATGTGGGGTCGAGAAGGGCACAGAGGAGAGATTTGTACAATGAAGAATGGTGACTTGCCTCATTTTCCCAGATAAAGGGTGCAGTCACAAATTCGTCATCTTCTAATTTATTTATTTATTTACATTTATAGAGCGCACTGCAGCCCATAGACATCGAGGCGCTATTACATGAAGGCGTAAGCAGCAAGATTGTGTAAACATAGGAAACAAAGGTACTTAGTTACAGAGAGAGGAGCGGAACATAGTTACAAATGATGTTCGTGAGCCTGTAGATATAAAGGCAGGAAGGTTTAGACAAACAGCCTGGTTTTTAAGGCTTTTCGGAAGGCTAGGTGAGAGTCAATCCCCCTGAGGAGCGAAGGTAGGGCGTTCCAATGTGAGGCTGCTAGGGCTGAGAAGCTCGAACCGCCCGCACGTACTCTACAGGTTTTGGGAGTAGAAATCAGGTTGGTGTAGGCAGATCTGGTGGGCCTGGCCGAGGAGGGTCGTGAAATTCTCTGGGCAAGGTAGGGGGGAGCAAGGTCATGGAGGCATTTATGGGTGAGGGAGAGGATTTTAAAGATGATCCTCTGCCTAATGGGCAGCCAGTGGACCTGCCTCCTAAGGTCAGAAATGTGGTCTTTCCTGGAAAAACCTGTAGCGGCCCTGAGGGCGTTGTTCTGGGCAAGCTGGAGTTTGGCGATGTTTTTTCCGGAGGTCCCACCAAGGAGTGCGTTGCAGTAGTCCAACCTAGATCCTATGATGGCCCTAGCAATAGTGAGGCCATTTTGTGAGGATAGGAAGGGTCTTGCTGCGTAGATGAGTTTGGAGTAGTATGCTGAAGAGGAGGCTATGGCATTGACATGCTTATCCATGGTGAGATTAGAGTCGAGGTAGACTCCAAGAGTCTTGACTGATTGGGATACCGCAATCGGTATGTTGTCGATGGTAAAAGAGGTGTATTGTTTGTCAAGGTTGCCTAGAATGGTTGGTGACCCAATAAGTAAAAGCTCGGTCTTCTCGCTATTGAGACAAAGCCAATTGTCAGCCATCCAGGCTTGGATGGTGGCGTAGATGGAGTTGAGGGTGTTTTTGTCCAGCTCATAGTCACCTGTAAGCGGGATGAGTACTTGGGTGTCATCCGCATAATTCGTGTATAAGATGCCCATAGAATCAAGGAGATTGAAGAGAGGACGTGTGAACAGGTTGTAGAGGGTGGGTGCTATGCAGGAACCCTGGGGCACCCCACATTTGATGTGACTAGGAGATGCACATGCTGAGTCCGAGAAGACTTTCATGGCCCTTTCCTGTAGGAATGAGGTGATCCATGCGCATGCTTTTGGGGAGAAGTTGGCTGCTATAGAGAGATGGTGGCAGAGTGTGTTGTGATCAACGAGGTCGAATGCTGCTGATAGATCAAGGAGGAGCAGGAGTGCTGGTTTGCCTGCGTCACGAATGTCATCCATTTGATTTTTTAGGTCAAGTAGGGCTTTTTCCGTCCCATGACGAGGTCTGAAACCAGACTGTCGAAGGCCGAGAAGGCGGTGCTCTTCGATGAATTTTTGGACTTGATGGTAGGCCGCTTTGTCCAAAATTTTCAATAGAAAGGGGACAGTAGTGATGGGTCTGTAGTTCCCTGGTACTGATGGGTCAAGTGAGGGCTTTTTGAGGAGCGGACGGACCCAGGCTTCCTTAAGGTCAGTTGGAACATGGCCAGACTGAAAGGATGCATTTATGAAGGCTGTGAGGAAGGGGGCCAGGGTGGGACCGCAGTCTTTGACTAGCTGTGCAGGGCATACATCGCCTTTACAATTAGATGGTTTGATGGTCTTTAAGAGCGTGATGACCTCAGATTCAGTGATGTCTTTGAAGTCGAAGGGCGGGCAGGAGTGGGCTTTGGTCTCTTTGCTGGTGTTAGTGTTCTGGTTGGCTATAAGGAGGGTCATAGCTTTTTGGTGTGCCTGAATTTTAGTTTGCAGGGTATTTAGTTTATTAAACATGGCGGTTTGGATGTCATTACACCATTTTTCATCTTTCTGGATGGTGGATGGTGAGGTGGATGGAGTTTCAAGTTCCCTGAAGATGGTGAAGATTTCTTTGGTAGTGGATTTGGCATTGGCAATCCTATTGTTGAAGGAGTTAGCTTTAGCGAAAATAATAGCTGTTTTGTAGTCCTTGGAAATAGTCTTAAAGGAGGATTTGGTAGCATCGTTAGGTTTATTTCTCCAGGCTGAGAGGGCAGCTCGTTTCTTGGACCGAAGCTGAAGAAGCTCTTGGGAGAACCATGTGTTGGTATGCTTGGCTTTCTTAGATTTTCTGAGAGTGAGAGGGGCGACGGCGTCAACCGCATTGGTGATTGTCAGTTTGAAGGCGTTGGCAAGGGTGTCAGGGTCAGTTGAAAAGGGGGCTTGGAGAGCCGGTACCTCAAGGAAGGGCGTGATCCTTTCTACAGTTAGTAAGCGGGAGCTTCTTGCGAGAGCTGCGGGAAGTGGGATGGTGGGTTTAGGGGGCCCTTTAGAAGTGTCCAGGTCAAATTGGATGTGATGGTGGTCTGTCCACGGGACAGGAGAGTTACCAGTGATTAGCACTGGGCAGTTGTGGTGGCCAACCCAATCCAGGGTGCGCCCTTTGAGGTGGGTAGGATTCGAGATCGTTTGTGAGAACCCGAGAGTGGCGAGGGCTTTATTAAGGCCGGCCGCGTGGGCGTCATTGGGGTCGTTGAGGCCTAGGTTAAGGTCACCTGTGAGAAGGACTTTGGAATTTTTCTTTAGGTTGGCAGAGAGTGCTTGGATGAGGGATTCCTGGAATTCGGCAATGGGACCTGGAGGTCGATAAACAATATGAAGGGTCAGGGTGAGGTTGGGGGAAAGATAGATTCTAAGGGGAAGGTAGTCACAGCTGCCAAGTTCCCCTTCGATCCTCCTAATGGTGAGGTTGTCTTTGGCGATGAGGGCTACTCCCCCGCCTCTAAGAAGGTCTCGGTCTTGCCTGTAAATGCAGTATCCGTCTGGGATGGCCAGGGAGAGGGCAGGCCCTGATGAGTCATTCAACCAGGTTTCGGTGATAATAAGGAGGTCAGTGTTGTTTTTGAGAATTAAGTCATGAATGTCTAGAGCATGTGCTGGGACAGAGCGGGCATTAATTAGGGCACACTTAAGGGTGGAGGTAGGAAAGGCCGTGGCTGAGATGGCCATGGGGTCATGCGTAGGCAGGATAGTTGTGTCAAGGGCAGCAGGCACCGGTGTGTTCAATACAGTGGGGGCAGCAGGCACGGCAGGCAAATTCAGTACAGGCAGGTTCAATACAGTGGGGGCAGCAGGCACGGCAGGCAAATTCAGTACAGGCAGGTTCAATACAGTGGGGGCAGCAGGCACGGCAGGCAAATTCAGTACAGGCAGGTTCAATACAGTGGGGGCAGCAGGCACGGCAGGCAAATTCAGTACAGGCAGGTTCAATACAGTGGGGGCAGCAGGCACGGCAGGCAAATTCAGTACAGGCAGGTTCAATACAGTGGGGGCAGCAGGCACGGCAGGCAAATTCAGTACAGGCAGGTTCAATACAGTGGGGGCAGCAGGCACAGCGGGCCAGTGTGCAACATTGGGTCCTCGTGTGGGAGCTAGTGGGTGGTTAGATTCATGGCAAGCAGTGCCAGTGAGGCAGAGGGTGGTATTGCTCACGGGGCCTGCACGAGGACGATTAGAAGTTGTTTGTTGAAATAATTGCAGATATATACACTACACCATATCTGTCTGCGCATTGATTGGACCTGATAATACACACAGTGGCCCCCCTCTCCCAGGTGTAGGCCGGCATGGGGAGGATTTATTAGAGGGAACTTGGGAGCTCATGCTCAGCGCTCTCCCACTTCCCCAGTGTCATCTGCACTCCTGTCTGGTTCCTCTCCAGGAAGAGACAGTCACGGCAGGATGTTCCTGCATCAACTCCCTGTTCACTCAATGCTACCTGCAGCCTAGGTCTGAAGTCAGGATTAACCTTAAATGAGGTATATATTCACTTCTGACCTGTCCGTTAATGGGAGCTGGTGCCAAGATGCGTGGCATCTTGCCTTGCGACACAGCATCATGTTATTTGGGCTATTTTAGCAACCTTCATGGGTTTTTGGTGGATGGATGCCACGCAGGCCGCAGACTCATTTTACGCCATAACCTATTCCTTTAAAAAAAACAGTAGAATGATCTATAAAGGGCACGTAAAGTGCCATTTCTGGTTTATATAAAGCCACTGATTTAGGGAGGTTTACTACAAAGCCCTGGAGCTGGGAACATACTACTGGTGTAATACAAATGTCTTATCCAGGGATGCCTTCAGCCACTCTATTAGCACTATGCATTTCCTTCACTGAAGCCTTGCTAAAAACCAGCAATGGCAAGCGTTTGCTTGTGTATACGTATTTGGCATTTGCCAGGCACTGCTATTAAATGTTCATATACTTGCACCATTTTGCAGCTGCTACCATCAGTGGGTACCTAATACCACTATGGGTGTGCTTGGCAAGGGCCTTTTCCATGCCTACATTAAAGCCCAAACGGTTGGCGTTGCCAACGCTTTTTTTAAAATAGGGATGCAACTGCATTTTTGGTACCCACCACCAGCTGAATAATGAGTTGTAGACAAGTTTTAATAGAAACCACCATAAGCCATCTGGGTGACCCAGAAAAAAAAATAAAGCAGAGCCTTGAGATTCACAACAGTACTTGTTCCGTTATCTATGTAAATCCAGTGAATACCCTGGTGCCGAGGTATGATTGCAGCCCATTCACTGCTGCAAAGGGGCACACTCATGTTGCATCATTGAGGGTTCAAGTGGAATAGGATAGGATGGGATGGGATGGGATAGGATAGGATGGGTTGGCCAAACTCCATAAAGCACCTGCACTTAAAGCGCAGGTGAGAGCATTTAAAAGATCTATCTAAATGTCCATTGCTGGGAGGATTTTATACTCTGAACTGCTTTTCTTTTTCTTCATTTTCTTCTGTTTGCGTTACTTCTTTTCCTTGTTTTATACAGTGATGATATATGTAATTTAATACGTACTGCTATTTTAATGTTGTGAAACGTCGGGTTCTTTGACTAAAATACAATAAATAAATAAGAAAAGCAAAGTCCCCAAGCTTTCCCCTGTCCCCCCCAGATTTTATGGGTCTCCTACGTTCCTGCTGGAAGGAGGAAGATATGCCACACGGAACTGCAGTACAGCACACATAAGAAGAGTTGCCACAGGCAACTACAATGCACAGAAGCAACGGAGACACAGCCAAATATGCCACGGACCTGGGGTGGACATTGACTTTTCTAACACAGGTGCTTTGGACAAACGATGGAAAGCAGAGACCCTCAAACCGAGGGATTTCAAAGGACAAGAAAGATAACTAGCAAAAGAAATACAGATTGAGCTATTATATCGCACCTCATGCCAGAGACCAGCCTCGAAGCGTGGGACTGACGCTTGCGTTGTCTTGCTTCCAGCCCATCAGCTATGGCCCCAGCCCAAGCACAGAGATGTTTAGAACCACGTGACCACAGATGCAATTTAACGTTCCTATACCTACCCGTTCAATTCCCGAGTTGCTTCTGTAAGGCGTTTAGAATAAGATGTTATTTTTTTAGGTCTTTATAATTCTGATGCTTTTGCACCTTGTTGCTTCCATCTAAATGTACAGAAATAGGTAAAACAACACACACCCCTCCCCTGCACTTGCATGATCTCAATGACACATGGCCTAGTAGGATCGCTGTCTCTGTCCTCCCTGTTAGGTGTGATCCTCCCATGTGTATTGCCCCTTTAAGGGGATGTGTCCCTCCCATGTGTATTGCCCCTTTAAGATGGGCCATGACTGTGTCATGGCCCAAGTTAATAAAGGGAGCCCCTGCAGGCACGTGAAAACAGAACAGCTGCAGACTCCAGAAGAGGAGCTCCTGAGTCAGTGTCTCATTTCATGATGTAGGCTGCAGGCCTACACGTGGAGGCCCAGGCCTGCAGGCCCTGATGCAGTGGGACCCTCCGGTGGCAGAGGTCCGCATGGTCAGGGGTCTGGCAGGCTGTGTCCCCACCCCCAATTGTGCTGATGCCCCATAGCACCAGGGGGGCCTGCTGGATGTCCAGGGCAGGCTCCAAACCCCACAGGCACTGAGCCTGTAATGTGCTGAAGTGAATAGCACACGGGGTGCCTGCTGGATGTCCATGGCAGGCAACCCCCAACAATGGCAACGAAGACGACGGGTCCACATGGCCCCCTGCTGCCAGTGAGTAGTGGGGGGAAGAGGAGCGTCCGATGCAGGCCTGGGCTGCCCCACAGTGTGGCACACACCCCGCCGCAAGGATAAGAAAGGGTTGCAGCGCAGCTTCCCAGCACACCGGGAAGAGCCCGATGGCGAGAGACCTGCGGGTGAGCCCCTGGCCGCGGCCCTCTGGGTGGAGGGTGCTCGTGCGGCCAGGGGCAGAGCCTGCCTGCCCCAGCGGCATCCGTTGTGCCGACAAAGGAGAATAAGTAACACCTCCTGCTGGGGGTGAGGCATGCTGCGGTTGCACACCTCGACATCCCGGCCGCAGGGAAAGTGAGTGTCTGCCCCCCCCAACGGCAACAGTAATCAGCGGCATCCACCGAAAAGGGATACAGCCGAACCCCTGCTGCACCCGCTGCCAAGAAAGGAAAATATCTCGGGCCTCGCCTGCAGCCCAGCTCGTCCAGAGGTGCAGAAACAAGACCTGTTGCCTCGAGGTACGGCAGTGCTGGCGGCGCTGCTGCCGCAAATCTAGAAAGATCTCTCCCACCCTCAGAGAGAAGATGTTGCATCACCATGGGCAGGCTGGAGGAGGTGGGTCCAATCTGTTGCCCCTGTGGCATCCGCCGTGCTAGAGAGCGGGGTGCGCCTCACCAAAAGGGGAAAGGTGGCAGCTCCTACCATGATGCAGGGGTAGGAGCCAGCCCAAAGCAGCCCCCCCTGCAGCATCCGTCCCACAGGACGAAGGAGGACGATGCGTCCGCTGCTGCGCAGGATCACCGTACCCCAGTTGAGGACAGAGCCATGCTGCCCCACCCCCAGGTAAGAGGTGAAGGGAAGAAGGGAAGAAGCACCCTTTACGAGGGGTCAAACCCGGCCGCAGCCCTCTGTGAGGAGAGTGCTTGTGCGGCCTGGGAAGGACCCAATATGCTGCCCCTGCGGCGTCTGCCGTGCTGGAGGGGAGAGCGCCAGCCTGGAAAATAGAGACGCTGACAGTGCGGTTCAGCTGTGTCAGTGGTCCTCCTCGACGTGCGGGGATGCCGGGCGCAGCTGGTTTTACGCTCCAGTCCGGAGCGAATGTCAGGGAGTGTATCCCTCCTGCAGGTGGCGGCACTGACTGGTGTTGTGCCGCCGCCGAAATCCACATGGTCACCCCGAGCCTGGTGGTTCAGTGGGAGGCCGCCGTCAGGAGCCTGAGAGGAAGAAAGCACCCGGGGAGAACACCAGACCGCTCTACCCACAAGCATGGCAAAAGGGTCCCCAGCAAGATCCTGGGCCCGACGGTGAGGGCCAAGAGGTGCTCCTTCCTGGAGCAGCAACAGGACAGGTCTGCCATGATCCCGGGCGGTGAACTGGAAGCACAGTGCCCCAATCCAGAGAGGCATGGAGGACAGCCCCAGTCTGACTCTGGGCCCTGCAGCAGTGACATCAAGAAAGTGCTCCACTCTGGAGCACTGCCGCAGTGCTCTGGTGGGAGCAGAACGAACACCTGCTGGTGCCCCCAGCATGATCTCGGGCCCGGCGGTGATGGAAAAAGGGGCTCCATTGAAGATCCCGGGCCTTGATGTGGCAGCAAGAATTAAAGAATCCCAGTGAGGTTCCAGGATGCCCGGTGGTAATCGCGATAGCAACTGCAGGCCAGAGGCGCCCCAGCAGCAGGTCCCAAATCACAACCCATGGTGAGTGCACAAGACACAAAGCAGAACTACGGCACCAGCACCCACAAGGACCACAACCCCTCGACAGTAGAACTTCCACCCTCATGTTCATCGAGGCTCCAAGCCAGGACGTTGGAATGTCCTGCGATCTGCGCACTGTAAACCGCACTAACGGCACCATCCATGATGCGCTGCATGGGATAAGAGACATTCTGCACTGCCGGGCACTCCGAGAGACCGGGTATCATTGCGTAACTGCTATGCCAGTATTGTCCAGCAAGGGATGTAGCCTTGGCAAGGCAGGACAAGGTAAAGGCCCTCCAGCACCGGGGAAGAGGCGCGATGCGCTATCAGGTGATTCACGAGGGTGGCTCCCACCACGCACCTGTGATGCCAATCCAGCCCAGCGTTGGCAGCCGGAGAAGAACTGGTACACCGTTACAGCAATCAGAAGGGAAGGCCAACCAACATAGAAGTGATCATCTCCTGGAACAGTGCCATCGGAACACAAGCCACCCTGCCTACCATGTTCGTGGCCCTGACTGCCTGCGGCTGAGGACATCCTGCTGCCTGTCACTAATGACACCCTGCACGCTATACCATCGAAGGACCAGGCTAAACAGGGCTTTGGAGAGATACATGCTGGACTGCTTGAGTTCAGTCGACAACTTGTGTCTGACCAATTAACCAGGCAGCCCTGGGCCCCTACACCAAGAATCAGTGCATCAGTCGAGAAATGGTTTGCAGCTCATCATGAGTGCTTGTGTGCCCTCCTGTGCTCCTGGAGGAAAGAGATGTGCCAGATCTGGAGAACATTGCTAACTAAGGGGATTAGTGATGTGCTGTCACCAGGTACCCTATCAACAACACTGTGCCCCATCAACAGCACATGGAACAGCCTGGTGGCCCTGCGACCGGCGTATCGCTGCTCTGCTCTGAATATCAAGGGACTATGCCGATGTGGCCCCTCGTACCGCCAGGTGCGGCTTTGCCGGCCGTGAACTGTACCATCAATGAACCTGGACTCCTGAAGTAAATCCTGAACGGACGCTGATGGAAGATGAACTAGTCTCCTGCTGTCCTGCAATTGCTTAAAGAGGACTCAGTAATCCTGTGTGTTTTGATGCTGTGAACCTGCACAGTAACTAAATGCTTTAAGTGGTCTCAGTAAAGAATCATAAGGTGAGGATGTGAGCCCCGCAGTCGCGAGGGTTGCATGTAGTGCCAGCCGCCGACCAGGGCGTTGTTTGTGTAGTTGCCGTTCCGAACCCCAGGTTAATAAAGGGTTTTGCAAATTGTGGTAGAACTGCCTATATTCCTCTGGCAGCTCAGCAGCCGCGACTGTCACCTATTGAGTGTGTTTAGAAATGGGTTAGTATATGTTATGTCTGTAACTGTTGGAGTTAGCTATGTATGTGTCAGTGGCATAGCCTATTATTGGTCTATCCTGCAAGTTCTAAGTGATAAGTATGTTGCTGTTCTGTAACGGGTGGGATGCATGTATGTTTCAGCAACGTTTGTGTTGTTCGTTATGAAAAAGGAGGAGTGTTAGGTGTGACCCTCCCATGTGTATTGCCCCTTTAAGTGGATGTGTCCCTCCCACGTGTATTGCCCATTTGAGATGGGCCATGACTGTGTCAAGGCCCAAGTTAATAAAGGGAGCCCCCGCAGGCTGTGAGACAGAACGACTGCAGACTCCAGAAGAGGAGCTACTGAGTCCGCGTCTCATTGAATGTAGGCTGAAGGCCTACACGTGGAAGCCCAGGCCTGCAGGCCCTGATGCCGTGGGACCCTCGTGCCAGGACTGTGGCAGAGGTCCGCATGGTCAGGGTCCTGGCAGGCTGTGCCCCCACCCCCGATGGTGCAGATGCCCCATAGCACCAGGGGGGTCTGCCGGATGTCCAGGGCAGGCCCCAATCCCCCACAGGCACTGGGCCTGTAATGTGCTGAAGTGAATAGCATGCGGGGTGCCTGCCGGATGTCCATGGCAGGCAAACCACCAACACTCCCTCTGTTCCCCCTCCCTGGCCTCGTCGCGCCTTGAAACACTTGTGTATAGGCGCGTTATAAATACCATATCATATCATTGCTGGGCGGGCGGTTGTCCAAACCGAACCCCTAACATCTAAGGGTGGCAGAGGTTGAAGGAGCACTGAGAATTCGCAAACTTTCCTCAACATAAATAAAACACCTTCCTAAAAGCTGGTGGTTGGAGGTGTGCCCTCCTAACATGTTCCTCTTAAAAGGGGCTTGACAGCTGTCACTATAACAAAATGATGTAATATTCACCTTGGAGGAACTGCGTCACCAATCGCAGAGGGCGAGCAACGAAACGCCTCTTGTTTATGGGCCTCATTATAAGGCTGGTGCTCCCGTAATGAAGGGGGTCGGTACGGGACCGGCCCCCTTCATTCCGGGAGCGCCGATTATGAGCTTCCCATCCCGGGAACCGGATCGCTGGTAAAACCAGGTGTGCTTTCCGGGTCCTGCGAGGGAAAGAGGGAGCCAATAATGGGCCGGATGTAATCTGCCAGTTATTACCTCCCTCCCCATTCCCATTGAGCCCTACGGGGGCTCAATGGGAATGGGGATGGGTTCCTGCAAGGAGGAATTACCGGGTCCTCCTATGTCGGAGTAACCCGGTAAGTCCCTGTTGCAGGAACCCGGTAATGGAGCCCGGAACGGAGGCAGCCATGGTGCTAATAGCTGCATGGCCACCTCCATTCTCGTAATGAGGCCCTATGATTCGGGAATCTGTGTGAAAATTGACAATATTTGTAGAATTCTAATAATGTGATCAGTCTCAAAGCAGGACATGCAGTTTTATACCCTGTAAAGAAGGACTCAATATTAAACAGCGTTTCACAATCGCAAGTCTAAATCGGCAACGGTGCATTATTTCCAAAATGTATTGGATTAAATGTATTTCAAAGAAAGAAAGGTCTTAGCGCCACCTATTGTTCATGCTATTTATAACACCTGAATCATGCGAAGTTAAGTATTATCGACCAGATGAGGCGGCTTCCTGGTCCATTTGTCAGCCCGCTTCCTAGCCCAAGGGAGTCATTTTAAATTGAGCTGTAAATAGCATCGCGGGTCCTGCTTACGACTGCACCAGCATTTAATCAGTCTCCCGCAATTGTAATCCGTTTTGTCAGTCTGGGCCACTTTCCCCAAAGTGTAAATTGCACGGGGGATGGGGAGTGGCTGGCAGAGGCGGTTCTGCTTACACTTTTGTCCCTCAATTCACTTTTCTTCACTTTCATCACTTAGTAGAAAAGTTAAGAGTAAAACAACGGTGAAATCGACTTTACTCCTCACGTTTGTGGAAACGCGTAAAGTGCCTCCTCGATCAGTCAATGCTTGCAGGAGACATTTACAATTGATTAGTATGGAATCTGCCTGCGGTTCCCAGGTGATAATTTCAGACAGATTCCATAAGAATCCGTTGCATTAGCACCAGCATGAAAAAAAACATTCCGTTGGCAGTGCAGGTTCATTTGTCTCCTGGAGGAGGTGCAGTGGGCGGACATGTAAAGGTCGCCATGCTCCCCAGCACTGACTAACACATTGTGGAAAACCCTGTGGATCGGTAAACATTGTACTAAAAGCATACCACCATTTGTTCTGCCATTTTGATCACTTGTCCTTCCTAAGCGTGCCCACCTCCTGCAGTCGCTCTCTATAAAGAGCACATTGATAATCAGTCCCTTGACATGGAGGACAGGTGGGGGGTGCTAGATTTGGGTTTTCAGGGTGGATCTGAGACATCTATATTCAGTTCTGAACAGTGGGGAGAAGCATGTAGCGCATTTTTCTGCTCAGCAAATGAAGGGAGGGCAAAATAGTCAAACAATATATTTAATGGCAAATTCAAGATTGGTAATAACATCAAGTCCCTTTGTTTTTTTTTTTAACTTTATTTGTTTTAGTTTTTTACAAACTTTTACAAAATTTTAAAATAAGAAACATTTCATGACTTTAAAATCTCGTGAATCCATAATTTACAGTTTGCAATTAACAATACACAGTTAATTATTATACAATACATAATAAATTTTAAACATCAGTTCATTAATACGATCATGATACAATTTGAGCAAATTTTATTCTGTTTCGTACACCTGTTCTATGAATGCCAAAACTCTTATTCTCAAGGTCATTGATTCTCCATGTAGCATTTTCATCCATAAAATGTCCCTCAGTAACCACACATTATAAACAAAATCTTTAAAATACATTTCCCTTTTATTTGCTAGTTCACGGCATTCAGTCATAAGATGACGTAGGGTTTCTAGCTCTCCCTTGTCTTTGCAGAACCTACACGATCCATCAACAAGCAATTGTCTAGCTCTTGAGCTTATTATTTCATTAGTCAACAGCACGTTCATGCGAAATCTCATAAAACCAATTTTCATTCCTTTAGATATTGCTCCATTTCATTGACTCCTTTCCCTGCTGTTAGTATTTGCGTATATAGCTTTGTGTCACAGATTCTCAAACAAGTTTTTTCCCAATCATACACTTTGAGTCTTTTCTTTACCATGTTAGGATTTTTCCCCAGTAATTCCATAGTCACTCCTATTTCTTGCAGTAGAGTTTCGCATTCAGATCTTAACTTTGCTATGAATCCATCGGTATCATTCTCTCTGAGCTGGGAATAAAGAGTTCTTTCCTTTGAAAATTCACATTTATTCATAAGACGATTCATGGAATAAATGTGCGCCGAAAATTCCGGCGCAGAGGGGCCTATACGTGCGCTGCGCCGAAAAATAGCGAAAAGCGCAGGGAAACCAGCGCACGTAGATTCATGGAAGTCCGTGCGTAAGAAAAGCATAGGACGTGCGCTGAAAAAGTGCGCGGCGCACGCCGGCGCACAGGTCAACCAACGGCGTGCGCCACGGCCACTGCGCTATCACTCCGAGCGCAGCGCACAGCTCTAAAGTAGGCGGAACACAGGGCGGGACACTCGGAATGGGGAATAAAATGGGGCACAACACTCGGAATGGGGAAGAATGTGGGCGGCACGGGGAAGTACAGGAGGCAAGTGCGCGGAACGCCCACATGCTCTCCGGCAACACGTATTCATGGATTCGAACAGGGCAAAACAGCGCTCGATCAAACCAGCGCACAGGCCCAAAAACGTACGCCACAAGTAAGCAGGCGGTAGCGTCCCGACGCACTCAACGAAAGTGCGCCAAAACCTGCGCCAACAAATACCACCCACATACAGCAATGGGCCATACCGTGACCCCAAAGGACTAATGATGTGCAAAGGTGTACGCCATTTACACGGACACCCACTGTTCAAAAATTCGCGCGTGTGTGTACAACGGGTTGCGCGAGAAGTCACTCGCGCGATTGCCCTGGGTACGTGTATCCCGGGGTGCGGGGAAGTCCCACACGCGATTGCCCTGGCCACGTCGATACCAGGGGTGCGTGTGAAGTTCCACACGCGAAAAGCCAGGGTACGTCATTTACAGGGGTGCGCGGGAAGTTTCACACGCGAAAAGCTAGGCTACGGGAATTCCAGGGTGCGCGTGAAATCCTACACGCGAAAAACTAGGGTACGTCATTTACAGGGGTGCGCGGGAGGTTTCACACGCGAAAAGCTAGGCTACAGGAATTCCAGGGGTGCGCGTGAAATCCTACACGCGAAAAACTAGGGTACGTCATTTACAGGGGTGCGCGGGAAGTTTCACACGCGAAAAGCTAGGCTACGGGAATTCCAGGGGTGCGCGTGAAATCCTACACGCGAAAAACTAGGGTACGTCATTTACAGGGGTGCGCGGGAAGTTTCACACGCGGCTCTGCTGGGTGGGTCCTCACAGGTGTTCCATTCACACCCTCCACGTCCCCTGCATGCAACCCACACCACAGGGGACTACCCTGCACACCTGCTCATGCCTCCCACCACCCCCACCCCCCCCCCCCCGCAGTCAGGGGCACCTGCCAGAAGGCCCCCACCCATGTCTACCACCCCCACCCCCCCCGTAGTCAGGGGCACCTTCCAGCAGGCCCCCACCCATGTCTACCACCCCCCCCCCGCAGTCAGGGGCACCTACCAGAAGGCCCCCACCCATGTACCATCCATGTCCACCTTCACCTGGGTCACAACCCCACACAATCATGACCGTAATGGACAGTCTGCCCTGCAAGAATTCCCAAACAACTATCCCATCCACCCACATATCAAACACAATGACATGTGACACACCCAATGTAAATCATATGAATGAACACATGTCTGTCACACACAGATGTTGCAAGTGAATGTCCAAACAACCCACATGTCATGCATGAAAGCAATGAGATGATACAACACATTGAAGGATCAAATGAAAATGTATTAAAAATAAACAAGGATGGTAAAAATAAAAAATAACAATAAACATGCAATGCAAACTAAATAATAAAAAAGCACAACCAAAAAAATCAGGAACACTAATTAACAAAAATTAAGTAAAATAGGGGTCCAAAATCAAAGTCCAAAATCAAATCCAAGTACAAATGAAAGAAGAAACACATTGCCTCATGTGAAAAAATCAAACACATATTAACATCCCTCAAACTATCAACATGATGATCCGGGTCCATGAGCCCTAATAAATGAAACCTAACTATTTACACTAAGTAAGAAAATGTCTATATACAAAAATGTGGTGCATTGTCCTTTGGCAACCAAATAATAACATTAAAACAAAGGAAACCTAACTACAACTAAACTACAGAACTATATACAAAGGCGGCGGGCAAGTCCTGCGGCTCACTGATCGTTGTTCCGGGCCAGGGCATCATCGAACTCCCGCTCGATGTCCCGGAGGCGGCCCCGTTCCACAGCCCCGAGGGTCCGCAGGGACGCCGATGTACCCACCTCCAACTCCCTGCGGATGGCCTCGAGGCACTCGGCCCGCCTCAGGGCCCTCCGCATGGAGTTCTCCGCCCTGACCATAGCGAGCCGCGCCTCTTCCGCCCGCCGCCGCTCCGCATCTATGGCATGGCCCAACCGCTGCCACACGGAAGACACTTGACGTCCAGGGTCCTCCTGCCCTCCGGCTGATGCCTGCCCCTCTGATGGTGATGGCCCCGAGCCATCAAGGCTCCCACCTTCTTCCTCCTGCTGCTGACGTGCTGGTGCCGGTGCCCTGACACCTGCTGCCTGCACATCCTCCATTGTTTGGGGTGCTGTTGTTGCGGTGGCCACCCCTGCTGGACTCACGACTCCCGACTGGGGCAGGGATGTGTCCTCCACCAGCTTGGCCCCATCGTCAGAGGCAGCTCCACAGGGCACCCAGGTGACAGGTGGGTAGGAAGATGGCACGGAGGACGACTGGCGCATAGGGGGTTCAGGTGAGGAGGGGGTCGGAACAAGGCCCAGTGTATGGAGGAACACAGCCTGGTCTCCCTGAGAATGGGTCCGGATGTGGGCAACCCTGCTGGTGCAAGATGATGCAGACACAGGACCGGGGACAGGCTTACACACAGGCACCTCCGCGGCGGCCTGTGCTGCCTCCTGTCCCTGCCCCTGTGCTGCACCACTAGCACCAGGGGAATGCCCACCTCCAGACCCCATCTCAGTCCCTTGCACGGCCTCCTCCTCCACCAAACCCACCACCAACCTGGATGACTCCCTGCCATATTCCGCCGCGGAACCCTGTGGGGTCTCAGCTGCCCCTTCTGCTGCCGAGGAGTCCAACTTCCTCCTGCGCCTCCTGGACCTCCCCTCGGCAGCTGCGACCTGGGACACAGCACCGGACTCCTCACTCCCCGACGAGATGACAACAGGGGAGGGGAGCCGGGCCTTGCGTCTCCGGCTGGCGGTGGCATCCCTGCTGCTGTGCTCCACAGCACCTTCTCCGCCCTCCACATCAGATGACGCTGCAGGCAGGGAGAGACAGGAGACAGGCATCAGGACACTGTACAATTGACTCACACACATAACAGTTGTACAAGAGTGGCATTGTCATACTCCAGACCTGGCATCACAATCCCCAACACACTTGTCTCCTCAACGCACACACATGAGTCATTCAACAGCCATATTGCTACAGCCCGCTACATACATTCACATACAGCAGCATGAGCAGACAAAGGTGAGCCACACATCACATGATACACACGGACTCAAATACACATGCACACATGCAAAGCACACATCCAAGCATGTGTACCACTCCGCAAACTGTCAGTCATGAGATGAACATCCATGTCACATTTGCAATTCACTCTCCAACATGGCAGTGTCACCTGCATCCATGTAGCAACACTGTTGCACCCTTCACAACTACACACACGCACACGCTGCAGACTAATGCACCTGGAATCAACATCCATGTGTCACACCACAAGCATGCCAACTCACATGCACAGTCAAACACATGTGCCCACACACAAGCATTTGCACTGCAAGCACACACACACACACATGCACCATCCTTGTCTCACACATCACAGGCACACATGTGCTTGTCTCACAGCCCTGCACACACACATTTATACATGGCCACACAAAGACATGTGCAACATGCACACTCCTGGCACACCACCACACACACAGCTTACAATCAGTATGCATGTACACTCACCGCTCGACTCCAGACGGGTCTGCCTCCCAAGGACCTGGACATGGAGCGCTGGGGATATGCGTTCCAGGACCCAAAGTTCATCTTGCGACAAGTGGCCCCGCCGCCCCTTGGCATCCACTGCCTTCACGAGGCGCCGGGCCTTGTTCAGGGTCCTGGACCTGTAGTCCTCCCAGCGCTTCTTGACTTGATGGAATTCTCGGACTGCCACCCCCTCTGCATTGATGGCAGTCACAATGTCCGTCCAGATCCTGGTCCGTCCTTCCTTGTCGAGGCGCATCCGTCCGTAGAGGGCATCATACTGCCCCAGGACTCGCTCCACCAGGACACCAACTTCGGTGGCACTGAAGCTGGTGCCCCTCTGCCTCCCTGGCCGGGGGTTGCCAGTCGTGCCAGATGTTGTGCTCCTTGACATGGTAACCCCAGAGGCAGGAGTGGGTGGCCAACTGGGTCCTGGGGCTGGGCTGTGGAGCGATGGTACGGCTGTCGGGAGTCTTTGGTTCCAGCAGGGGTGGTCACAGCAACTGCACCCCTGGCTGATGTGCAGGCAGCAAACAGCAGGGCACGTGGGCAGCAGGCAGTCAGGCAGCAGCAGATGGCAGGTGGGAGCGTGCTGGGGCTCTGGGGGGCAGGATTCCAGCCTTAGGGGCAGGAGCGTGGTCTTCCGTGTGTGAACGCGTGGCCAGCTTGATACGGAGTGAATTGGCACGTGAAAATCATGCACGTCTGCGTGGAATCCGAGGAAAGGCCGCGAAAGCACGTCAGCACGCGTACGCGATTTCATTGGTCCAAAGGGCCAGGCGCGTAAGCGCGCCTATGACGCACGGCCGTTTCCCAACCCGCATGATTGGTCCAAAGGGCCAGGCGCGTAAGCGCGCCTATGACGCACGGGTGTTTCCCAACCCACGTGAAAAAAATAAACCTCCCGCGCGAGCGCGTCAGCACGCGTACCCGATCTCATTGGTCCAAAGGGCCAGGCGCGTAAGCGCGCCTATGAAGCACGGGTGTTTCCCAACCCACCTGAAAAAAATACACGTGCCGCGCGAGCGCGTCAGCACGCGTACCCGATTTCATTGGTCCAAAGGCACACAGCGAGTAATCGCATATTCAACTGCGCGCGTGAAAAACGCCCGGTTACCATTTACATCTGAATACAATTACAATATTAATAACGTACATTTAACCTGGTAAACCTCGAGCATGTAGTCACACACGCTCGGCCACGACACGTGCAAAATTACAACAGGCAATACGGAAAGACGTACGCCTGCAGGAAGCAGGCGTACATGACCCGGCACGTCTAAATATTCACGTGAAAACATCCTACAAGCTCAGTGCAAAGATGAACATACCGTTCCTAGCAGCAGTGGCTGTGGGTTACCAAAGGAGGAGGAGGAGGAGAGTCAGGGCCAGAATTTTCTCACCCAGAACCAGCCTATTCGGGATGCCTGATGACCAGGTGTATGGGAGGTACAGGTTTCCAGCACACATCATACTGGACCTGGTCAGTGAGTGGGAGGATGACCTCACATCACCCACCCTGTGCTCCCAAGCACTCAGCCCCCTGCAGAAGGTCCTGAATGTACTGCACTTCTTGGGCACTGGATCTTTTCAGCGGACAAGTGCCATAGTGGGTGGTGTGTCACAGGCCACGCAGTCACGCTGTCTACACCAGGTCTTGAACATCATCACTGCACGGCCATCAGTCCGCAGGCACATATATCTCCCCAGGACTCCTGCAGAAAGGCGGGCGTGCATCCAGGAATTCTATGGTGTGGCGCAATTCCCCAAAGTGCTTGGTGCAATTGACTGCACCCATGTGGCTCTACGTCCCCCCAGGGCAACAGAGCACATCTATAGAAACCGCAAGCACTGGCATTCCATCAACGTGCAAGTTGTATGCAATGCCAAGGGAATCATCACATCAGTATATGCCAACTATCCCGGGTCCACCCACGACAGCTTCATCTACAGAATGTCTACCCTAAGCCGGGACCTAGAGGCTGGCCGGCATGGAGATACATGGCTGCTTGGTGAGCATGAATGCCACTGCACATGCATGCATGTCAGATACAGGGTCATGTCACAACACCACTAATGATACCCATCACCACCTCCGCAGGGGACAGTGCCTACCCTATCAGCCACCACATGATGACCCCAATCCGGAACCCCACCACGCCACCCGAGGTAAGGTACATCACAGCCCACATTGCAACACGGGGCATAGTGGAGCGCACATTCGGAGTGCTGAAGTCACGCTTTCGCTCCCTTGACCGTTCTGGCGGGCAGCTGTTATATGCTCCCCCACTAGTGTGCAGGATCATAGTGGCAGCATGTGTCCTGCACAACGTTGCAACACGCCGGGGCCTGCCCGTGGACATGGTGGTGCCCCCACATCCACAACCACATGCACGGCCGCTGCGCATGGGAGGGGAAAGGGCACGGGGGGAGGCAGCCCGTACGCAACTGGTGGCCAACTTCTTCACCTAGGAATCACAGTGCTGGCTAGTGCACACTGCTCTGGCACATACCATCTGACGATCAATGATGACACTACCTGACAATGTCACAAAATTTCTTGGCAATAAACTGTCAGAAACACATCAGCCTGAGATTGTTAACATGGAAGTGTCACTATGTGTGCACCCCTACCTACACATACACCAGCAATGCATAATTATGAAAAGACACAACTCCATTCATCAAAAATGCATTGGCACAGGCGAATTGCTACATTACAACATTGCCATGTCACCCAATCCCTTCACAGTCCCGCCACAGAGGACACCATGTCATGGTATGTGAGAGCAAACAAACTGACCCTCACAACATGACACCGGTGTCACAAATTGCAGTGCCCCAAATGGAACATAGCCGCACTTGAACAGCTAACCGTGATGGAGGCACTACTACACACCTGTGTAAGAGTCATTTCAATCAAATTACACACCAACCCACCCTGAAGCCCACCAAAACAAGACACAATGCATGTAATCAATGGTAGTCTCAATACCTGATTGTGCTGGTATGTCCTCACCGTCCAGATGTACAGTGATGGCGCCACGCAAAAGTGTCACTGCACATCTACCGACATGTAGTCTGACTCCAGAGAGTATGCCCGTGTGAAGAACTGTGTGAAATACCTGCAAAACATGAGTAACATATGTAAGTTGAGGCACATATCAAATCATCATGCATAGTTAGGTGCAACAACAATGTACACCATGAATGTCTACACAGTATTGACTATGGACTGCCCAACAGCTCATGGAAGTCCAATGTCACCGTGTAATTTGCTGTCACTTGGGCACACCCTTTGCAAGCCCATGGAAACGGAAGCAGGAGGGGTGTGGATGCCAGATACCCAAGCATCGAAACCAAACTCAGGACAAGCCTGCATGTGCCCAGCCACAATACAGTGTATGCCCAGGTACCCACACAAGGCAACACACTTGAAAAACAAAAATATGATAAGAAAAAATGGCCATGAAAGGGCCGGCGGGGCGGGGGGGCCACCTATGAGGTCCGAGGACAGGATGCACGCCACAATCCACCTGTGTGGATCATGGGAAGTAAAAACACCCCATAGGCTCGTGGCCCACACGGCTACTCTGTTGTGGGAGATGAGTCGCTATCGCTCTGGCCAGACCCTGCAGCTGACTCAGGAGGTGGGGGAGCTGCCTCAGAAGATGGTGTGACAATGGGAGGCAGCCCACGCAAAGCCCGAGTTTGCTCCTCCATGGCTGCAAGCAGGCGGGTCTGGAAGGTCTGGTTCTGGATTATGATCATGCGGAGGTCCCCATGCAGTAACTTCCGGGATGACCTGACCTCCGCACGAGTTGCCTGCATCTCGGCCGAGAGCGTCCGTGTCAGACGCTCCAGCTGCTCCTCTGTCCTTCTATGGGATGAAGCCTCAAGCTCTGACAGGGTCGACCTGAGGTGATGGAATTCTTCCCTCAGGCCTTCCCTGTGGCGCTGGGACTCCATGGAAAGTGATTCCCGCAGAGTCGCCAGTCCTGCCCGCCTGTCCATGTTGGACGCCAACATGTCCTCCCTGTGTGCCTGGCAGATGGACTCTGTAGCCTGCTCCAGTCGCTCCATCAGCCTTTCTGGGGGGACAATGGAAGTGGCCACCCTATCCATGGCCTGTGCAATCATCTCGGATGATGCTGCCTGTTGGGTGGCCATACCGTAGATGGATTGCTCCCAAGCGGTATTGCCAGGTGGCATACGGCCACCACGTTGGCGGGCACCACACCTGCCTGGGGCAAGGCGGACTGCGCCTTGCTGTGCCGGCAAAGCCTCAGGCTGCAGGACTGCATTCCCTCTCTGATCTGCAGCCCCAGGAACAGGATCAGAGATTGTGTGGTGTGGCCCTGCATCCGTAACCACCGGAGGCTGAGCTGCCGACACTGACATCCCCATTGAGGGCAATAACCCGGCTGCAGGTGGGTCGGACAGAGGAGATTCTCTCCCAAGAACACTCACCTGCGACTGCACATAGGTGTCATCCTCCGAGTCTACACCTGAATACTGCTCGGGGGAGGAACCCCCAGAGACACCCCTCGACAGCACGACCTGCAGCACTTGTGGGTTTTCACCCACAAACACACCACGTCCCTCACTTGTGGAAGGTCGGCCCGGGTTGCCCTCCTGGGACGGCTCCACCACCACATCCCCAGCATCAACAAGTGCGTCGTCCCCTGCAAAGACATGAAAGAGAGAAATGGAAACAGGCATTAGCACCATGGCATACAACAAGGGCTGATGAACAACAGAGCCAGTAGTTCAATGACACATGTCCCACATGACTGGGAAACCTCCTATGCATTCACCATCACTGGGTCTGGAGGAGAGGCTCAGGGCACACAATGATGACACAGAGAATGGAGAGCAACGCCTGCTCCCGATGCTGCCTAGCACTGGCATCACACATTGGCCGGTGATTGCCATGTCAAATGCACATGCCATCACACACATGGCATGTGACATAGCCACCAAGTGAAGAGGGAGAGGAGGGCAACTATTTTGGATTTTGGCCACTCTGGTCCTGACATTGCTTCATCACATCAAGAAGTTAACATGTTGGACATGGATCTGCTAGTCCCAATTGGCCACGATGCACAGTGCCTTGTCAACATTAACAAAATGCAGTAAACAATGAGATTCCACCTCCCCATCACCTGTAATGGATTCATATAGCATTCGTGAAGCACCTGTACAGAAATGTATGAAGGAACAGCGGAGCACTGAGGGGTGGTGGGGCAGAAGGGGATGCCATTCAACAATCCTACTGGTGCTGGTGTCATTCATGTAACGCAAGTGCAGAGGTGGGTGGCACAATGAAGTGCAAGGGGAAGTTGCGGCTGGTAGTGCTGTACAAGGTAAGTAGGACTTAACGTCGAGGGCAGATGGTGGTAGGCGCAGACAAGTGCTGGGGGGGTGGCCTATAGGGGTACAGAGACAGTCATGCAGTGCTGTGGGCTCGGAGGGGACAGGGGAGGTACACACTGCATCTGGCTTGGCAAGGTCCTTGCAGATTTCAATGTGTCCTGCAGAGTTGTCAGATGCCGCAGATATGTGCCATCGGATTTGGGCTCTCATCTTGGTGAGAAGGGTGAGACGCTAATGCCTTTGGAGCAGGCGGCAGGCCAGTTTGCCAGAGGATGAGCATGATGCAGGCCATTTCCTCTCTGCCACCCGGCACCTGTGTTTTGGGTTCACAAGATGCGAGTCATGCCAGGAGTCAGCATTGGCATGGGGCTTCAGGCGGATTGTCATGACCGTGGCAAAGACATCCAGTGTACCTGACATAGAGTGGAGCATGGAGTGGGCCCCGTCAGGATGGGAGTGAGCCTAAGGGGGAGCTGGATGGGGGGGAGATTTTGGCAGCATAAGCCTCGACTGACACACACTTCATGGGTTGGAATACCAAGAAGGTGTGTGACAGTGGTGAGGGTGGCTTTGCCTGTGGGGTGGTGAGGGTGAGGTGGGAGGAGAGGAGAAAGTGATCACTCCAGGAGAGAGGAGTGCAGAGAGGGATGGAGAGGGGAAGGTCAGATGAGATCAGAGCATCAAGAGTGTGCCCTGCAGAATGAGTAGGGACAGACGGGAGTTTAGAGGCTGATAGGGAGTTGCTGAGGTCACGGAAAAGTCACGTGGGGGGGACAACAAGCATGCAGGTGGATGCGTACATCACCAAGGAAGAGGATTTCAGTGTCTGGGGACATGAGTGAGGAGAAGAGGTGAGGCCACTCAGAAAGGAAGTAGTACATTTGACCATTTTTCCGATACACAGTACGCACAGTTTGTGAATGTCGAGGTGAGATGGAGAGAGACGTCACACAAGCCATTCCAGAGGGGAGTAGGTCTACGTAGGAGTGACAGTGGCAGGAATACCCTCAGGGAAGGCAAGGGCACACCCCCCCCTGCACAGTAGTGCCGGGCCAAGGAGAGGATCTCCTGAACGTCAGGTAGGAGTGTGTCAAAGATGCAGACAGAGCTGGCCGTCAGACATGTTTCCATGAGACCAAGGATGTCAAGGTGCATTACCTCATGTAAGTGACATATATTGGAGGAATGCCTGATGCAGCGGCAGAGTAAGGAGTGTAAATGTGGAGGAGGTTGACAGCCTTGTAGGACTTACGGGGAGTGCTACAGATCAGAGGTGCAGCTTGTGTAGGAGTTGGAGTGGGAGGCGGAGAAGGATCATGGGAGGGTGCAGGGAGGCAGTGCAGGATAGATGAGGAGAGAGGAGGGGGGACAGCCGGAGAGGAAAGGAAGTTGATGAGATGTGGGTAGCATTTGTCAAGGAGAATAAGGTTGGCCTGAGGTCCTTGGACTGAGATGCTCCCATTACCATACTCATCAATTGTGGCCTCTGAGGATTGGAAGGAGGCCAAGAGTACACCCCAACGGGTCACACCATTGATGGTGGAAGAGGAGCAAGGAGAGAGGACTGGGACCATGTGAAGGGTCCATGGGACAGGCAAAGGCATGTATGAGCAGATGTCAGTGAGAGTTAACCTTGAGTAGGCTCAGATGTACTTGTCAGCAATAGGGTGGGTCGCATTGGAGGGCAGGGTGCCCTCATTTGACTGTTTGCAAGCAGGTGTCGTGAGTAGGGCACGATGGTCTGAACAGTAGAAGTCAGGGAAGATAGACCATGAAGAGCAGCATGGAGTGTGAGGGAATGGGGCTTGAAACCAGACGGAACAAGAGCACACAGGTAGGAGGTGGGTGTCAAGGCAAAATCCAGAGTATGACAGCATGTTGAGTGCCATGTATATACAGAGGACGCATTAGCATGTGGTATCATTGCATGTCAGGCATGTGACGATGGAACTTGAATGGCTGGGGGAAAGTGTAGGAATGGTATGTAAGACATAAGATGAATAGACAGGGGAGAATGAGCAACAATGTCGTGACAAAATGACAATTCAAGGGGAACTTCCATGGTGTAGGGCCATATGTGCACTGTTGGCAGTAGGGATAGTGGTGTGGGCACATGGTGTTGCACTGAACATACTGGATGAGGCACATGGGTGACACTATCAACTCTGCCACACACCCCCTTGACAGGCACCCAACATGAAGGCTTCGCACACACACCATGCACATTGATATAACACACATGCATGTGCACTCACCGGATGATGCCTCGTAATCAGGGAGATCTCCCACACCTTGGAGTTGTCCCTCGGTGACGTAGGATCCAGCTACGGACTCGTGTGGTGTGAGTTCTATTTCCTGTGCTGGGGACCCACCTCCAGTCACCAAGGTTGCGGCATGACTTGAGGCCAGCTTATCCTTTGCCCTACGCTTAAGGTCATTCCAGCGCTTCTGGCAATCACTAGCTGTGCGCCTCACTACTCCAAGGGCACTTATTTTGTCAGCAATGGTCTGCCAGTGTGCCTGGCGTCTGGCATGTGTGGTCTTGGACCCTGCAACGATGACCATTTCCCTATCATGGTCTGACACATACTGAACAAGTGCATTCAGTTCGGCGTCTGTGAAGCTGGGCTTCCTTGATGGGCCGGACTGTGCAGCCGTGCCTGGGGCATCAGCCTGTGCCGGACGTGCACTCTTCCTCTTCCGCTTGGAAGGGGGTGGGGATCCAGAGTGTCCTACGCCGCTGTGGACACTAGGGGCAGGAGCCGTGGTGGACTCAGTACTGGGTGTGTGGGATTGCACACTCAGCATGGGAGTAGGTGCAGGCATTGGGGGTAGAGGGATAGGGTCAGGCCTGATCTGAGGTGCATGAACTAGGACCGACACAGTCTTGGCAGGGTGTATGAGAGGTGGGGTGGATGGAGCCACACCCTGGCCACGGGGGGCAGCAGATGACCTATCTGGCATAGATGCGCGTGTCCTGATGACACCGATGTGCACCGGTGCACGTGCAGTGGACCTGCTGACCTGGATGTCAGCGATGGAGTCACCCTCGGACAGGTCTGGTGCCACAATGGGCTGGTCCAACAAGGGCTGATCAGGGTTGGTATCAGCCACATGACCCTCAACCTGGGGGGGGGGCATGGGTGTCCTTGACTGGTCCTCCAGACTGGGGGGGACAGGGGCACCCTGCAAGTCACAACCACGTCCCCTAGTGGATCCTCCACGGCCACCACGTGTGGCTCTGCCACCTTTGCCACCCTTACGGCTTGCACGCCTCCCAACCATGGCACTGATGTTATTGTGCGTATGGGAGTGGGTGTGCACAATTGTCCTGGGCAATTGGGTGTCAAAGGGGTTGGGTACCAGATGGTATTCGTACCCTAGTGCAGTGGCAAGGCTATATGACACCCCTGGGGAAAGATGACGGGTCACACAACGCACAGGCACCCCAAAAAAGTTAAGGAACGTGCACGATACCCCTCCTAGACCACGTGTGCGTATGAAAAACCCTGCACTACGCTGTGGCATCCAGTAACACAGTAATGAACGTATGCGTGTCACACGCAGCCTAGATTGACCTCTGAAGAGGTACGTGACACACGGGGCAAGCACAGATGATAGATGCGTGCGCAACTCACCGTCTGCCAGGGAGAAATGCGTCAAAAAGACGCGCGTGTGCGCGTTGGCAACACCGCCGCCAAAAGAAGAATGGGACGCTGTCTGAGGAGACAGGACAACAGTAGAAGGGAACGCTGTGTGAGGAAACAGGCCCAGGAAAAAGAGCAAAAGAGAAAAAGCTGTCAGAGGTAACAGGGAGTACGACCTTTGAACGCCGTGAAGTAAATCGCGTGTCAACTGACAAGAAGTACAGAATACACCAACTCGCTCTCCACGAAAAGCACGTACAAGGAAATGGCGTTCTACATGTACCTTTTATGCAGGCCCACAGGTCCTGCGTCACTTCCGCGTGTAGGCGCTGAAGGGCCAGCCTCCAATCACACGCATTGACACTGGCTTGTGTTTCTTTCACGCGTGTTGGGAAACGGCCGTGCGTTATAGACGCGCTTACGGGCCTGGCCCTTTGGACCAATCACGCGTGTTGGGAAACACCCGTGCGTCATAGGCGCGCTTACGCGCCTGGCCCTTTGGACCAATGAAATCGGGTACGCGTGCTGACGCGCTCGCGCGGCACGTGTTTATTTTTCACGTGGGTTGGGAAACACCCGTGCGTCATAGGCGCGCTTACGCGCCTGGCCCTTTGGACCAATGAAATCGGGTACGCGTGCTGACGCGCTCGCGCGGTACGTGTTTATTTTTCACGTGGGTTGGGAAACACCCGTGCGTCATAGGCGCGCTTACGCGCCTGGCCCTTTGGACCAATGAAATCGCGTACGCGTGCTGACGTGCTTACGCGCTGAGGGCCTTTCCTCGGATTCCACGCAGACGTGCATGATTTTCACGTGCCAATTCACTCCGTGTCAAGCTGGCCACGCGTTCACACACGGAAGACCACGCTCCTTCCCAGAAGGCCGAGTTACTGCCCCCCAGTGCCCCGAGCAGCCTCCCACGTGCCATCTGCTGCTGCCTGCCTGCCTGCCTGCTGCCACCGTGCCCTGCCATTTGGTGCCTGCACATCAGCTATCTGCAGGGGTACAGTTGCTGTGTCCACCCCTGCTGGAACTCAAGACTCCCGACTGGAAGAACACCACTCCACAGCCCAGCCCCAGGACCAAGTTGCCCACCCACTCCTGCCTCTGGGGTTGCCATGTCGGGCACTGAAACATCTGGCACCACTGGCAACCCCCAGCCAGAGAGGCAGAGGGGCCCCAGCTTCAGTGTCACCGAGGTTGGGGTCCTGGTGGAGCGAGTCCTGGGGCAGTATGATGCCCTCTTCGGAAGTAGCCGCGCCAACTATGAAGGACGGACTCGGATCTGGGACGACATCGTGACTGCCATCAACGCGGAGGGGGTGGCAGTCCGCGACAACCGACATGTCAGGAAGCGTTGGGAGGACTGCAGGTCCAGGACCCTCTCAAAGGCCCGGCGCCTCGTGGAGGGGGGCCGGGGCCACATGAGTTTGATCCAAATGAGGGTCCTGGCACGCATACACCCAGCGCTCCACTCCCAGGTCCTTGAGAGGGAGACCCGTCTGGAGTTGAGCGGTAAGTGTGCAGGCATTGCTGTGTGAGACAGTGCATGTTGCAGTGTGCTGGTTGTGTGATGCTGTATGTGTGGAATGGGCCTTGTAGGCATGTATGTGTGCAGTGTTGTCATGGCGATGCATGTGCGACCAGTAATTTGTGGATCACATGGTTGTTGTATGTGTTGCTATGCAACCTGAGGAGGCCTATGCAGATTGGACACATGTGAGCATGCAAGTGTATGTTCGTGGACATGGGTGTGGGTGAGGGATGGATGCTGATGCCAGGTACATGTATGGTGTCGAGGTCGGTGTGCTTGACCTGCATGTCTGTGACTTTTGAATGGCATGGATGCATGACACATGTCTGTGACACTGTACAGATTCACTGATGCTGCCTAATCATCCTTGTATCCACTGTGTTTGTGATGTACGAGGCCACATGGATGTGACAGAGGTGAAGTGTGTGCGTGTGATTTGCATGACCAATGATGCATGTGTGTTCCATGACATTGTACTTTAGAAGAGTGCAGTGGACATGTATGTTGATGTGCATGCCATGGACCATGGGTGTTGCGTGTGTGTATTGCCTGACCCATGTGTTGTGGAGGGACATGATAGAAGTGTACTTTACCATTGCCAGTCATCTGATATTGCTTCCTGTGTAGGGGACCATTGTACAGTGCCCTGATGCTTGTGTTCTATGTCTCCCTCTATGCAGCGGCTAGTGATGGAGAGGGCGGAGACGGTGCTGTGGAGGTAGACGGCGGGGATGCCCCCACGGCTGCGGCGGAAGGGGTGGGTGAGCCCCCACAGGGGCCAGCTACAGCAGAAGAGGGCAAGGAGCCATCCAGGTTGGTGGTTTCTACAGAGGAGGAGGCGGCCGAGACTGAGGCACACCTGAGGCCTGGTGGGGGCATCCCTGCTGGTGCAAGTGGTGCAGTCCAGGGCCAGGGGCAGGAGGCAGCACAGGTCGCCGTGGAGGTGCCTGTGCATGTCGCTGTCCCTGTCCCTGTGAGTGCACCACCATGCACCAGCATGGATGCCCCGTCCCAGGCCCGTCCGCAGGTGGAGGGGGTGTCTATGTCATCTGACTCCCCTCCACCTGCGGACGAGGGGACCCGTGGGCGCATGGAAAAGGTCCTGATTGGGGTCGCGTTGCGCACGGGGTCATTCGTGATGACGTGCGTGCTTCCCGGGAGGAGCACGCACATCATCACGAAGAGCACCGTGCCGACGTGGCCCAGTTGGGATCTGCCATTGGCGCGGGTTTTCTGCAGGTGATGGCCAATGTGTCGGGCATCTCCTCCTCTGTGGAAAGTATGCGCCGGTCGTTCTCCTTGCCGTCTTCCGGCCCAGTTGACACCAGGGCCCCCTGTGGACCTGCCCCGACCAATGCAGCCGGCTCAGTGGGGATCCCATCCCTGCCACAGTCGGGAGTTGGTGGTCCAGCTGGTGTGGACACCATGGCAACTGGACCCCTGCAGGTGGAGGATGTGCCGGCATCATCAGGCAGGGCACGTGCACGACGGCGTCGGTGGATACCATCAGCCTGGATGCCGTCGTGCTGGCAGAGGCAGTGGCTGCAGAGGCAGCGGCAGCGACGTGGGAGGCGTCATGGCTCGGGGCCATCAACATCGGAGGGGCAGCCATCGGCTGGAGGGCAGGAGGACCCTGGACAGAATGTGTCTTCCGTGTGGCAGCGGTTAGGCCACGCAATAGATGCGGAGAGGCGGCGGGCAGAAGAGGGGCGGCTCGCTATGGTCAGGGCAGTGGACTCCATGCAGAGGGCCCTGAGGCGTGCCGAGTGCCTCGAGGAGATCCGCAGGGGCTTGGAGGTGGACACTGCGTCAGCCCTGCGGGCCCTCGGGGCCATTGAGGAGGAACGCCTCAGGGAGATAGAAAGGGAGTTCGATGATGCCCTGGCCCATAACATCTCTCAGTGAGCCGCAGGACTGGCCCGCCGCCTTTGTATATAGTTATGTAGATAGTAGGTTTCCTTTATTTTAATTTATTATTTGGGTTGATTGGACAATGGCCCACGTTTTTTGTATATAGTTCGCATTAGTTAGGTTTTGGGTAGGTTTCATTTTATGGTTTTTAGGGATATTGGACCCGGACAATCATCTTTGTACATAGTTTGTGGATGTTTTCGATTTTATTATTTGGACCATGGGGCAATGTGTTTGTTTTTGATTTCCATTTTGATTGACTTTGCACCCGTTCTTTTGGATTTCACCTTTCATTAGAAATTCTTTTTTTTTTCCTGTTACTTTGTGTATTCATTTAGGTGTTTATTTTTTTTTCTTTCTTACATTTTAATACATTGTTCTTTTGATTCTATTGTGTGGACTTCTCTCATTGGTTTGTTGACTGTCACAATCTGGGTTTTCACAGTCATGTGTTGCCATTGTGTGAGTCTGACGGACTTGGACTCATGCGCATACTGCTCATTGGTTATGTATCATGTAATGGGTATTTGATTTTTGAATGGATGTGTACCTTGGATGTGTGTATGGACTGGGGTGACATGGGGTGGGATGTGGTTGCCCATGGGATCCTGGGATCTGTATTGTGATTTCCTATTGGTAGGGGAACATCTGTGTGGGCCTGGTGGAGGGTGCCCCACAGTGCTGGGGGGTGGGTGTGGTGGGAGGCATGAGTGGGACATAAGTGGGGGCCTGCTGGCAGGTGCCCCACAGTGCTGGGGGGTGGGGGGGGTGGGAGGCATGAGTGGGACATGGGTGGGGGCCTGGTGGAGGGTGCCCCATGACTGCTGGGGGGTGGGTGTGGTGGGAGGCATGAGTGGGACATGAGTGGGGGCCTGCTGGCAGGTGCCCCACAGTGCTGGGGGGTGGGGGTGGTGGGAGGCATGAGTGGGACATGAGTGGGGGCCTGCTGGCAGGTGCCCCACAGTGCTGGGGGGTGGGGGTGGTGGGAGGCATGAGTGGGACATGGGTGGGGGCCTGGTGGAGGGTGCCCCATGACTGCTGGGGGGTGGGTGTGGTGGGAGGCATGAGTGGGACATGAGTGGGGGCCTGCTGGCAGGTGCCCCACAGTGCTGGGGGGTGGGGGTGGTGGGAGGCATGAGTGGGACATGAGTGGGGGCCTGCTGGCAGGTGCCCCACAGTGCTGGGGGGTGGGGGTGGTGGGAGGCATGAGTGGGACATGGGTGGGGGCCTGGTGGAGGGTGCCCCATGACTGCTGGGGGGTGGGTGTGGTGGGAGACATGAGTGGGACAAGAGTGGGGGCCTGCTGGCAGGTGGCCCACAGTGCTGGGGGGTGGGGGTGGTGGGAGGCATGAGTGGGACATGGGTGGGGGCCTGGTGGAGGGTGCCCCATGACTGCTGGGGGGTGGGTGTGGTGGGAGGCATGAGTGGGACATAAGTGGGGGCCTGCTGGCAGGTGCCCCACAGTGCTGGGGGGTGGGTGTGGTGGGAGGCATGAGTGGGACATGAGTGGGGGCCTGCTGGCAGGTGCCCCACAGTGCTGGGGGGTGGGTGTGGTGGGAGGCATGAGTGGGACATAAGTGGGGGCCTGCTGGCAGGTGCCCCACAGTGCTGGGGGGTGGGTGTGGTGGGAGGCATGAGTGGGACATAAGTGGGGGCCTGCTGGCAGGTGCCCCACAGTGCTGGGGGGTGGGGGTGGTGGGAGGCATGAGTGGGACATGAGTGGGGGCCTGCTGGCAGGTGCCCCATGACTGCTGGGGGGTGGGAGTCATGAGCAGGTGTGCAGGGTAATCACCTGTGGTGTGGACTGCATGCAGGGGACGTGGAGGCTGTACAGGGAAGACCTGTGAAGACCCAACGATCGGAGTAGCGTGTTCAAATATCCACGCCCCCCTGAAATGGACGTACCCTGGCTTTTCGCGTGTGAAACTTCCCGCGCACCCCTGAAATGGACGTACCCTGGAATTTCGCGTGTGAAACTTCCCCGCGCACCCCTGAAATGGACGTACCCTGGCTTTTCGCGTGTGAAACGTTCCCGCGCACCCCTGAAATGGAAGTAGCCTGGAATTTCGCGTGTGAAACTTCCCCGCGCACCCCTGAAATGGACGTACCCTGGATTTTCGCGTGTGAAACTTCCCGCGCACCCCTGTAATGGACGTAGCCTGGCTTTTCGCGTGTGGGACTTCCCGCGCACCCCTGGAATTCCCGTAGCCTAGCTTTTCGCGTGTGAAACTTCCCGCGCACCCCTGTAATGGACGTAGCCTGGCTTTTTGCGTGTGGGACTTCCCGCGCACCCCTGGAATTCCCGTAGCCTAGCTTTTCGCGTGTGAAACTTCCCGCGCACCCCTGTAATGGACGTAGCCTGGCTTTTCGCGTGTGGGACTTCCCGCGCACCCCTGGAATTCCCGTAGCCTAGCTTTTCGCGTGTGAAACTTCCCGCGCACCCCTGTAATGGACGTAGCCTGGCTTTTCGCGTGTGGGACTTCCCGCGCACCCCTGGAATTCCCGTAGCCTAGCTTTTCACGTGTGAAACTTCCCGCGCACCCCTGTAATGGACGTAGCCTGGCTTTTCGCGTGTGGGACTTCCCGCGCACCCCTGGAATTCCCGTAGCCTAGCTTTTCGCGTGTGAAACTTCCCGCGCACCCCTGTAATGGACGTAGCCTGGCTTTTCGCGTGTGGGACTTCCCGCGCACCCCTGCAATTCCCGTAGCCTAGCTTTTCGCGTGTGAAACTTCCCGCGCACCCCTGTAATGGACGTAGCCTGGCTTTTCGCGTGTGGGACTTCCCGCGCACCCCTGGAATTCCCGTAGCCTAGCTTTTCGCGTGTGAAACTTCCCGCGCACCCCTGTAATGGACGTAGCCTGGCTTTTCGCGTGTGGGACTTCCCGCGCACCCCTGGAATTCCCGTAGCCTAGCTTTTCACGTGTGAAACTTCCCGCGCACCCCTGTAATGGACGTAGCCTGGCTTTTCGCGTGTGGGACTTCCCGCGCACCCCTGGAATTCCCGTAGCCTAGCTTTTCGCGTGTGAAACTTCCCGCGCACCCCTGTAATGGACGTAGCCTGGCTTTTCGCGTGTGGGACTTCCCGCGCACCCCTGAAATGGACGTAGCCTGGGATTTGACGTGTGACACTTCCCGCGCACCCTTGAAAATCGCATGGGCCGCTTGCCGTGATCGTCCAGGGTTAGCGTAGCCCCTTGCGCTGGTTTGTGATTTTTATGAGATTTCCCAGCGCAAGGGGCGTTCCTGGGGGCATAACTGGCGCTGCAGCAAGTTGCTGCGCCACTGTGCGCCACGGCTGCCTGGGGAGGCTAAAATCCATGAATACACTGTGCGCCGGATTCGGTTTTGGCGCACGCGGCTGGCGCAGACTATCGCACGCGCACGCTGTGCGCCAGCCGCGTGCGCTACTTGTGCGCTGAATTCTATGAATTACCCTGAAAGTTTCTTCCACTGAATCAAACTCACGAAAGATTGTATACCCAGTTCATATTTTATAGCCTCCATAGGAATGCATTTAGGCAGAAAGAATAGTATAGATCTCCAGATTTTACTTTCGACAGCTTTATATTCTGTCTCCATCGTTTCTGGCCAGAATTCAGTTCCATACAAAATTGTGGGCAGTATCTTACTTTTATAGAATTCTCTGCATGGTTCAAGGGAGAATTTACCATACTTATTATCAACCCTCTTCATTTGAATTAGCATACTGTTGACTTTTGAGTTGAAATAATTTATCAAGAAGGTTTTGCTATACTTAGCTACTACAGGATACCCCAGGAATTGGAAATTATCTTTAACTGTCAGTTTATTATTATCCCAGGTCCACACAAACTTAGTCTTTCCACATTTTACACCTCCTTTGGAGAGTTTAATAATGACAGATTTACCTGAATTGATCTTTAGGTCTATTCCCAGCATATAATTACCAAAAGTCGTTATAAGTCTTTGTAGACCCACAGGCGTAGAATCTATGAGCAAAAAATCATCCGCATAATTCACCCAATTAATTTTCAAATTCCCAATCTTAGGAGAAACCAATACTGAGGCATCCAATGCTGTTCCTACTCCTGCAACATAAAGATTATACAAAGTGGGTCCAAGAATACATCCTTGTCTAATACCCTTCTCAATAGAACACACTCTTGACAAAAGGCCATCTGAATCCAGTCTAATCTGCGTTTTAGATTCGTTATGCAGTGATATTATAATGCTTAATAGCCCTTTAGGAATTCCATAACTATCCAGCCTCTGCCATAGAAGGTTTCTGTTTACACAATCAAAAGCTTTACTTAAATCCATGGATGCAACATAAATTGGTGCATCCAAAAATTTCCAGGCAAGTGTCTGGAGACACTTTATCAAGAGTCCTCGACAATCCGTCCCCATATTTCTACGAAATCCTATTATTCTAGGATCAAGTATGTTCGTCTCTTCAATCCAATCATTAATTTGTTCCAGTATGATAGCGGCAAATATTTTAGAATCTGCATCCATTATACTGAGAGTACGGTAATTCTGTGGATCTTCCCTTGATCCCCTTTTAAAGATCGGCACCATATATGATAATTTCCAAGAATCAGGAATGGTTTGTGACTCCATTACATCTTGGAATTGGATGTAAAGAATCTTGGCCCATAGGTGTGAGGAGTGCCGCAAGACATTGTTAGTTAATTTGTTAGGTCCAGGGGCTCTTGAGGAGTTGGACTTCTTTATCTTCTCCTCAATAATATCTATAGCGATATCTTAGTTCCATTTCTCTATTTTTTCCGTGTACTCTAAAGCAGTTTCAGATGTATACATATGCTCAACATAGTTAATCCAAGCATCTTCAGATATGGGATTTGTCATCTTTTTCCAATTCAGTTCTTCTTTATGATTTATAAGATCCCAGAAGACCCTGGTGTTTTTCCCCTGCAGGCTTTCTAGCATCTTTTCCCCATCTACCTGGGTGATAAGAATGCGTTCTAATTTTAACCAGTTGGTATACCTCTGCTTTAGCTTCCTAATTTTTTCAACACCGTTTATACAAAAATTAGGACTCTTTGTGATTTTCCTTATCTCCCTTCTAAGTTCGTTTTTTTCATTCTAATTTCTATAGAGTATACATGCTTGTGCTTTTTATCATGATTAGGCTGGGGTGTAAGGTTTGCCTCTAGCACTGTTTTCAAGTATTCTGGGAGACCTTTTACAGAATATCTTTCAATCTTGTCTTCCAAGTTAGAAGTATTAAATTCAGTCAGCATGCACATATTGAAATCATTCACTTTTTTTTCAGACCAACGCGCACGGTTCCCTCTACTACTCACACTTAGATTCCCTAGATTTATATCACTCCTATTGGGATTGTTCGGTAGCCAATTTAGTTCTAGCATTAACATCGAGTGGTCACTCATACTCGTTTCTTTCACTTCAAAGTTTTTTACTTTTCCAACGATATTAGCGGAAAGAAAGATAAAATCAATCTCAGAGCATACGCCCCTTGCAGCCCATGTAACGTTTTCATTTTCCAACCGTTGTAACCCCCAACCTAGAGCTCAACACATTCACATTCTACCTTCCACTTTCTTCCTTTTGCCCCTTTCCACATTATGGTAATCGGTCAGAAAACAGTCCAGTTTTTTCACATCATTTAGGTTGCAACTCGCATTGAAATCCCCAGCAAGTATAATGCTTGCATCGCCATATTTGCTAAACCATTCATACAGATAAGTGTCTAGTTTGGCCAAGATTGTTGTGAGACTGGAATCCATGGTTCTATAAACATTGAACAGGAAGAAGATTTCTTTATTCTCCCCCACTATTCTAGCCCACACTGTTCCAAGAATCTCACCATATATGTCACACTCTTCTTTTCGCTTTATCATTCCGATTGCTTTTTTGACGAGAGTAGTTATTCCACCTTTTGGTCTACCCAACAATCCTTTTATTGCTGGGATATAGGTGGTTACAAACCCATCCCATAAAAGCTTCTCTGTAAGCCAGGTTTCTTGTATAAAGAGAAAGTCTGACAATTTAAGGGACAAGCAAATATCACTATTACCTGTTAAATGTTAATTTCCCCTAGAATTCCAACTCAAAATTTTTAATATAGAATCAGGCCTAAAATGGTTGGGTCAAAGCTCTTAATTGCGCAATAGAGTCCTCTAGGACCTCTGCTACTCTCCTCAATTTCTGGTTTTCACTTTTATCTGTATGATTTGCCTCCTGTCTTACAAATTTGTCACAGTTCCACCGGAGGTCATTTTTCTCTTCAGTCACTTCCTTTTCGTTTTCCCATATACCTACATCATAACCATATCTATGAAGGCTATCCGCCTCCTTCATTATAATGTTCCTAACCAATGGTGAGTAGATCACCAACCTGATATAGTCATATCTCTACCCATGTATAAAATCAACAAGTTGTATGTCCTCAGATGTTATGAGTCGTAATTCAGGGATTTCATCAAATAATTCCAGGATTTTCCTCCTATTTAGGAAGACTGGACCTCCCTCCTCGAACAAGTATTGTAATATCAGCCCGGGTGAATTTGGAGATTTGGGTTTGCGGAGTTTCAAAGCTCTCAATCCATAGTTTCCTGCCCAGGTCCATTCATTTGTTTGTTAAAGCTACACTGGTTACCATTATTTTGATATTCTTCACTCTCTTCTGACCTCACTCTTCCCCCTTCATACTCTCTGCCTGCCTCTATTCTCTTATTCCTTGGTTCTTCACTTGTAGTTACTGTAATGGGTTGTGATTCGCTCTAGTTCTTTTCTTTCAATATCTCCCTTACTATATTCCTAACACTTTCTTCAACTGTAGTTTTGTCCACTTCTTTTGTATGTTCTACGTTACCATCCTTCTGTTTTTCATTACTACTTTAGTACATTTGTCTTTCTCTACCTTTGGGATATCTGTATTCCTCTTCTTTTTCCATATCACCACTTATTTCCCATATACTCTCCCTCCCAACACTGTGAGGTGTCGTATGTTGTTGTTTCGGGGGCGCAGGTATCTGTGGTTTAAAGATGTCATACATAGCTCTTCCTTCCTTAACATGAATAGGGGATTTAGATAGATCAATCATTTGTCCTCTGTCATTTCCCTTCTTTTTTGTTTTTCCAATTTTATTTCCCTTACCCAGATCCTTGGATGTTATTTCCTGTTTTTTTGGCCCTTGTCTTCCTTCATTAATATTAGTTTTCTCTGGCGTTTTCCCCTTAAGTGCATCCTTCAATCTTATGTCTGAGTTTTTATAATGAGGACCATTTTCAATGGAGTCACCTTCCTTTGAACCCTCTTTATTTCCCTCATCATCAATATCACCGATTGCTTGTTCTGCAGTAAGCCCTTTTCCTATTTTACGTAGGAATTTTAATGATTAAGCCTTTCCAGTTTTGAGTTCTGCTGCTTTTAGCACTCTGTTTTTTTTCCCCTTTTTTTTGCATTTTTTGATACGACTAACTTTAAGTCTCTCTCTTCTGCCTCGTTGTTTTTACTTATTTGCCCCAATTCTTCAATAGGATATGTTGTTAATCCTAAATCTTGGAGAGCCCTATCATTCTGTTTGTATGTTTTATTTGCATCCTTACTATTTTCAATTCCTTTTGCGATGTTCACTTCACCTACCGGCGCTCCTATATTGCGATCTAATATATCTTTACTCACATTTTCACTTCGAATTCCCATCAATTTTATTCTTTCATACATTTGCTCCAAGCACACTGTTTGTTTAGAGATTTCTGTCTGGAGCCACTCTTTTAGTTCGCAAAGTGTGACTATAATGAAGGTCCTTTCCCTACTTGCATTATTTAGATTACCATCTTTAGAAATTGCTTTCCCCACACGATCACCCACACAATCACCTTGTAAGCTCTCTATTTCTTCCCCCATCATTGCGAGCTGTGTTATTCGTCCCTTGGTAAATATTAATGGGGTGTCTGCCATGGGACTATTTTGTGTGTCTAAACTCTCAAAACTTGCGCCCCGATCTTCAAAAGATTCCTTCACTGTCCTCCCCCCTCCACTTCATCATCAAAGAGGAGCTGAGATTGGGCAGGCACTACTTCCCCCCCATCGGCACTTCTCTCCCTCCATTTCCTCTGCAATTTTCACAAATTCAACGTCGGTACTTTGTGGAGCTTCACTCTCTGCACAGTCTTCTTGAATATTTGTACTTTGATTGGGGGAAGGTGGTGGGGGCATCGCCATAGCCTTTAAAAAGGTACTTCTCCGTGTGTTAAAAACTATGGGGCCTAATATTTAATCTTTTTTAGAGCATATTATCTTTTTCTTCATCTCTGTTTTGTTTCTAAAGAAAAGTACGATTCCAAAGGAATAGATGTAGTTTACATACGTATTTCAAATGAGTAGGTAATATGCATACGTATTTCAAAAGAGTGTAAACGATGTCACTATAGTTATGTATATTTTCCACTATTACCAATTGCAAGCTTAAATAGCCTTCCAACATCTGTCAAGAAATGTGCAAAAGACAATGATCAAACACATCTTTAATTCCGCATTAGTTCTCCTTTCGAACTCTCTGCCGGCTGCCGGCTTCCGGCTATAGAATGCCTTCGAGCACTTTGGAACGCTACACATTACAGAGCATACGAAATCAATTGCAGAGAAAAACAAACAATAGATACTTTCTCGCAGAGCTCTCATACCTCTCGAGTGTGTCTTCAATGATTTAGTCTAGACAGACCTTACGAGCAGCGAGTATTGTTTACAATAAAAAGGTAACATCACATCCTTTTTCAGCTAAAACAATCAAAGGAAATCTTTAAACTTGTAGCCTCAAGCCCCCAGCTCCCGGCTAACAGGCTAACAGGCACTTCTGAGCACTTCCTTGTGGCGCGCAGGTGCGCGTGGCCCAGCCCTCTTGTAGGATTCTGGGAGCTGGGGGCAGGGCTTATCTGAAAAAGGGAAATAAAATGATTTTTAAAAGCTTTTAAAAGCTTATAAGCTATATACAAAGTACTTTAAGTACAATTCTAAATCCAGATGATCCATGTGAGCTAAAGAGGCTCACCCTTGATAAAGAAAAGTAAAGTCCAGCCACAGTACAGCAATGCAGAGCAGCATTTCCTGCAGGCTAACAGGCACTTCTGCGTACTTCCTTGGTGCGCGCGCGCAAGTGCGCGCGGCCCGGCCCTCTTGTAGGATTCTGGGAGCTGGGGGCGGGGCTTATCCTTGATAGAAAAAAGTAAAGTCCAGCCACAGTACAGCAATGCAGAGCAGCGTTTCCTGCAGGCTAAAAGGCACTTCTGGGCACATCCTTGGTGCGCGCGGCCCGGCCCTCTTGTAGGATTCTGGGGGCGGGGCTTATCCTTGATAGAGAAAAGTAAAGTCCAGCCACAGTACAGCAATGCAGAGCAGCATTTCCTGCAGGCTAACAGGCACTTCTGGGCACTTCCTTGGTCCCTTTGTACCACTAGATCTATCTTTGGTAGGATATAGGGCCTCATTACACGGTATGCGGTAAGGGATTACCGGCACCGGTAAGGGCACTGGTGTCGGTAATCCCTTACAGCCCTACTACGAGGTCCCTTAGCGGGTCCCTTCCTTAATGCCTGGTTTTACCAGGCGTTATGAAAGGGACCCGTTGAGGGACTTCAGAGCTAATAGCGGGCCCGTTATTAGCTCCTTCCCCATTCACATTGAGCCCTATGGGGGCTCAAATAGGAATGGGGAATGGTTCCCGGAATGGGGACTTACCGGCCCCGCCAGGGTCGGAATGACCTGGTAAGTCCCCATTCCGGGAACACGGACCCGGAATGCAGTAATGGGGTAGCCATGGCGCTAATAGCACCATGGCTACCACCTACCGTGTAATGTGGCCCATATAGTTATATGTGTGTCCATCCAGCCACCAATTTATAGGAGGCTGTGAATTTGCAACCAGATACAAAGGTCCTTTGAAACCGGATATATGTTTACATGAGTTTACAATGCCCCACCAAGTACGCTCAGGCTTGAATTAGATTTAAAACCTTCAGGAGAAATCTGAAGACTCTTCTCTTCAGTTAGCCTGCCTTTTGCATCCTCCCAAATATGCTGACCCAGGCTGTCTCGTCTCATATGTTTAGTCTCACCGTGTCTATGTTAGCGTTATGCCGGCACTTTATAGATAAATAAATAAATAAATAAGATGTAGTCGTTTAAAAGCAATGCCATTGCTGCTAAAATTAATTTCGTTTTAGCAGACAGTTAAAAAATCAACGCAAACGTTCTCTTCGCTTATAAAATGACATTAATATAGTAAGAAGTGCCAATGAATATCTGTATGATACGAAGTTATTGCAATTGGAAATTGTTACAGTTTCCGCCTGTGCACATTTGAAGCACATGATACTTTTGTAGATGAAATGTGGTCATTTCACATCTGAGCTGATGGGTATGAATGCGGACTGTTTACAGCAGAAGGATATATGTATCCGCTATATGAATGGCAGTGATTATGTTACATTCTCAGAGCGCTTGAAACCACTTCTGGTGTAATCACTGACATCACTTTTTAGCAACATAGCATATGTGGAAAGTGCGCCTGTTTCGCAGCATACACTTTTCTGCAGTGAATCCACATTCATTTTGCAAAGCAAAAAATCAAAAGATCTCAGGAAAGTACACCCTTGCAGGTGACATATTTTCACAAGGGGAGTTAGTGCAAACATGGCTTTGCTGCAGGTCCAGGGAACTGACACCGTTTCCCTAAAACCAAAGAAATTGAGGGATCTAAAAATCTCTGTCCCTGCACAATGATCATAGGGACAACCAATGATAGGTTCCCATGGCAGAATAAAAACAAGCACGGTAACTCCCTTGCCATACCCAGGCCCCTTCATCTGTGCTTTAAGATTGGCCGTCTGCAATGAGGAAATGTGTGTGCTAACACCGTTGCAGGACACGTTTTAACAATTGCAGCCACAAAGCAACTGCTCGAGCTGTAGTGCCAGTGTGGGAGGCCGATCTGTAGCCGTATAAAAAAAGAAACACATACCTCAGGATATATACAGAACTCAGATCAGCAGCCTCAAGCATAAACACAGGAGACAGACTGCAGGCAATGGGAAGGTATACATCTCACAGCATACATAGACAATACTGCTTACAAGTCAACAGTGCACATATCTGAACAAAGAGGCGAGGAGAAGATAACCTTGGATTTCATACCAAGACTGGCCCATGAAACAGCTGTGTGGTGTGCAATGCCTATCAATGGTCACTTTCTTTCTATACAGTCTGAAGCACAACACTGTAGACTATTTTGCCATGAGTGAGGCTCAAGAACCTACCTTGAAAACGAAATCTCTCTTAAAGACTGGACATTTGGACAGGTGAGGCACTATGAGATAACATGGGGTGCTCAGGATCACACACTTTGGCTAAGTGGCACAGCTGTAAATTGAGTCAAGTCTGCAATGTTAGCCCTTGACCGCACCATTTCCCAGCTCTTGTCATGCAGCAAGGTGCAATTATTTGTGAATGTTTGACTCTCAAGAACTAAAATAATTCTTTATTTTGTAAAGCTGAGTTGGAAAGTACATACATCAAGTTAATACTAAACCACCATGACAATAATTTTTAAAGCAAATGCTTACAGAAACCTTTTATGCAAAAGGAGCATGATTGTGGCTTTGTTTCAATAATAAATGGAAGTCCACAAGTACCAGAATCCTAATTGAGGTGATTCTAAATGATCGCATCAGGGTGTTTATGCTGTATTTAAAAGATTGAAATACACCCAACAAAAGAACTGTATGATCAGATCATCTGCTTATAGTCATTGTTTGACACAAACCTGCAAATTGTTATTGATGATGTGAATAAGAACATTTGAAAGTCTATAAAACATTAAACCATTTTATGTGTCATTATAAGCAGACATGAAAGTGAGCTTGTTAGGGCCCTCCAATATGGTTGTCTTTCTCCTGTCCACTCAGATGACTGGCATGAAAAGAAAGAGGGAGCATTGGGTCAAAGGATCTAACCAGATTGTAAGAAGTCAACCCTTTCAGTTTTTACATCTCATGCCTTCCTTTTCTGCTGCTTTGATAGTTTTATAACTAGGGGCTTTTGGTGTAGATACATTGCTTTGTAGCACAATTAAATGTTACTAACACCAAAGTTTATATACTCATTTTATTAATCTAAGAGAGAGAGAGAGAGGAAAGGTTGAGTTGTGCTTAATAGGATTTAGTACTGTGATCTACCATGCAAACACCCATCTCTGCTGCAATTGCTCAGCATGCTGAACTATCTTAGGCATAGAGGAGCTCAAATCTATCGGTATGCATTTCATATTTAGTTTTACCATGTGATCAATATAGTTCACAAATAAAGGTGAAATCTCTACACACATTGATTCGTATAGAACAGCAGGTTTCTCATAACCGGGAAAAAAAACAGGAACAACCATGCATATATAGACACACTGGGCCTCATTCCGAGATTGGTGGCAGCCATGGCGCTAATAGCGCCATGGCTGCCTCCAATAACGGTACTGAGTCCGCCCTCATTCAATGGGGACTAGTCGGACCTTTGCGGGACCGGTAAATCCCCATTGAGAATACCATTCCCCATTCCCATTTGAGCCCCCGTAGGGGTTGCGGTACCGTTATTTGCTCCCTGGACCCTTTGCGGCTCCCGCTAAGGCCGCCTGGTAAAACCCGCAAAGGGACCTCGGAATAGGGCACAAAGAGATTACCGGCACCAATGTCCTTAACGGTGCCCGGTATCCCTTTGCGCCCACCTCGTAATGAGGACCACTGTTTACATGGGATACATGCTGGCACTTATTCTCAGAAATTCATAATCAGACAAATAAAAGAAAGCATTTCAAATACACAAATACACAGCAAAAGGGAAAATGAAGATTTATATTAAACAAAAAACGATTCAATACTCAAGGGCACTTATGAAAAGCTGTGAGTGCTGTGATGAATCTGGCAACGCCATCACTCCTTTCCTGTAGAAAGTCTCTCTTCTCTTGTGGCCAGGGAAAGGCGGAGCTACCTGATCCCAGCCCTGGGGGTGGCTATCTGCTGGAGGACTACATGGGGGGGAGACAACCCAAATGGCCATGGAAGGACGTCACCAGATGAGACATGGCATCCCCAACTTCACCTTTAACGCTAACTACCCCTCCACAACCTCTAATCATAATTCGGTCTCTTCATCTAAAACCCATAATATATTTCATTATGGAATTATTGAACCCTGTATAGGTAATGGGAGGAAAAGGCACCCATCCATCCTTAAAAAGCCTACACTATTGAGATCTGAAACTACTAAATATACTCATGTGATGTCCTCTCCTCTAAGTATACTAGTCATTGTTATGCTAAGAAGGTTCAACTTAACCAAGCAGCTACCTGTAGGTTTTCTCCCAACAGTACTGAGACGAGAAAGAGGGATGGAGTAAGGAAGATCACTAGAAGTGGGAAGATAACGCTGCATTGTAGTGTTCGGAGAAGATTAATAGCTGCCAGGATATTCAAAAGGGAAGCACCTGAACCCAGAGAGATGCCCAAGCCTCCAGCCTCCAGGAGGGAAGAGAGTGAGAGAGGGAGAGGGGCATAGGGGGAGAGAGGGAGAGAGAAGATTGACACTGCATCTGACTTTTTCTGATGCTGTTTGGGACAAGGGAGGATAGCGGAGTGCGGAACACAGCCTAGCAGCTGATGGAAATAACGAGCAGCGAAGACAAGCCGGGAAAAGTTTGCAGTGTCCCTGTCACGGGAAGATGGAGCTGGCAGAAATAGAGGGTAGTCAAGTGGGAACGAAGCAGCTTCTGGAAGGCATTGCCAGTCAACAGGCGAGGTGCAGAGAGGACCAGGAAGCGCAATGAACGCCGAAGACACCTAGACATACCAGTAAGCCCAGGGAGAGCATATGGGTTAATGGGCACTTCAGGGCGAATACTGTATGCCAGCCTCAGAGAGAGCCCAAATGGAGAAGGCAATATAATTAACACAGACATGAACATTGCAAAATGTTTAAAAGATGCCAAAATAATTGATACAGACACGAATATTGTGAACTGCTTAAGTGAAAGCAATACAATTGAGATGAACATTGAAAAAAGCCTAAGAGGGGCAATATAATTGACACAGATACCAACACCGTGAAAAGCCTAAGTGAAAGTAATAGAATTGATACAAAGATTGGGAAAAGCCTAGGTGAAGACCATATGATTGATATAGAACCAAACAGTGTTGAAAACCCAAGTAAAGACAGTACAATTGATGCAAAGCTTGCGAAGAAAGGGGCCAGTGACCCATTAGTGGAGAAGTGTTGTTCCTTGTATACAAGAAAGAGTGAAAAGAAAGCAAAGAAGCCCTGGCAGGATAGTGAACCAGGCACATAGTGAGTCTGGGACTCACACACAAATCAGAAGGATGCGACACCCTTGCAGGAGAGTAAACCAGGGATGAAAGAAGAAGTAAGCAAAGGGGGGTTGAGTAGCCCACCTTGTAAGTATGGAACATTTATCATGCCCTTTTATAAGGATAAAATACAATAGCCGGGCAGGAGAGTATACCAGAGGAGAAGAACTAAGGACATCTCAGAGGTCAGAAGCCATTATTAGAATCGTGGAACAGTGATAACATGGTAAAGGGAGAATCCAGATCCCTTTAAGGATAAGTGTAACACAACAGAACTGTATATTGTGGAGAAGATTCAAGGGAAGAGCCTTCCCCCTTGGATAAAGTTGAACTGTGATAAAAACAATATTTAAAGCCAATGGAAGAAATCTAGGGGAATCCTGGTGCACTTTGGAACTTTGTTTGAAACTTCAAGAATAAGCTATAACTTTATAGCTCAGAGAAACCCCCTTTTCATGTTGTATTTAGTTTAGCATGTAAGGGTAATTTTAGAGCTTCAGACGTCGGACTGAGGATGCTTTATTTATTTAACATCCTGACACAGACGTTCCTTGGTTTTGTTGAGGCAGGGAATCGACAGGATTTCCCAACCTCTGTTATTATTTTGAGAATAAAAGTCTATAAGCAGCATTTAACATGCCACTGCGTCTGAATCTTACTCTTGGTCCCTTGCAGTACACAACAACTGAGAAGTATCGCATAAAAGCACAGCAATCAAAAACATATATTTACAAGTAAATAAGAAAGCCATGTTGTGCATAATCCTCAAACCAAAGGGGATACCACACACATTATTATAAAAATAAATTAGAAAGTTCATACATAAAAATGTAATGATAATCTAACGCAAAAAGACTGGTTAAAGTGGATTAATGTCCCAAAGGTTGGGGTGATTGTATCCCATCATTTTCACTTAAAAGAAAGGATCAAAAGGATTGTGTTATGTATTAGCTTAAAATTCAATTTATTAGAGTATGATAATCTAATCTCTATACAAGTCAAGGTATAACAAAGGCACAAACTGTAAGTACCACAGTGAACACAGAAGGCATTACAGACTTACTTGATCAGATCAGGATTTAGAGTCAACAACAGCCAGGCAGCAGGCTCAAAGGCTCGTCGGTGCACTGTACTGTATCATGACCTGTCTTATTTGTGTTTTGTAAAAATGTGCACTATAAATAATTTCATCATACAGTCAATAGAGGGCCCTCACCATTAGCGGAGGCAGCGTTTGGTGCCAAGGGGAGGTAGATAATAGGGCACCAGCAGGAGGCTGGCGGCGCACTGTGCACCACGAGGGATCCAGGGGGGTGCTGGCTCTGCCACTGCCCCTCAAAAGGTGGAAGCATCAGGCATGAGCACTATTTGCCCCTCTGTTGAGATGCCTTTGCTTTACTCAGTGGCGTATTGGAAGGCTGGGAACACTGGAGAATGCCCAAACGGCCAGTCAGCCAGAAACCTGAGCTGGCTGGAGTGCCCTGCCAGCTATCAGCCTCACATTTCACACCATGATGGGGCTAGGAGTAGTATGGCAGGGTTGGAACTCCACTCCTGCTGGGCAAGGCAAGCCTATTCACATATGAAAGTCTTCCTCTGCTGCGCTCAGGCTGGCCTAGGTGTGAAGTTTGCATGCCTCCTGCAACATTAGCCAGGGCTGCGTAGTGCAAAGGGCGCAAGGTTGCATCTGAGCCAAGCCATCCCCATGCCCTGAGATTTGATAGGTTTGGGGGTGGAGTAGCCTGTGTAGGGGGCACACTGTATTGTTCCTGTTGTGATGACAGGGTGTTTGTAACACTACCTAAATAGGCATTACCAAATGACACGAACAGGCCACCTATCGGTGTGACCTTGGTAGTCACCGTAATTGGCAGTGGTGCCCACCTGGATCATGGGCTTCTTTGGCTGGGATTGCAAGTAAATTGGGGAGAGGGTGGGGCAGAAGAAACTGGATAGGGGCCAGGGTCATGGGGAGGGACGAGTGATGACGTCTGTGAGCTGCTTCCTTCTCAGATAAAGGGAGATTGGTATATTTGAATAAGGGGTTACTCAAAAGGATACTCAGGTAGGCCGCAGGTATTCTTCAGGACTCTTTAATCAGGTTACAAGGTCAATCAGGTCACATCAGGTACATCAAGGAGATGGGGAAGTGCAGAGGGGAGCCCACCGGCTCCCACCACCCAGGCTACATCTTCCAATTGCTCTGGGTGGAATCACCTTCACACTCAACATTCCAGTTACTCTCCCAGCATTCCATTCATGACATCATACCTTGCATTCACAACCCATGCATTAAGGAAACAGGGACCAGGCAGGAAAGTCAGTCACAACATACCTTCTTCCATTACACCACAGCAAAGCGAGGGCTCGAATCGGCAAATCGGAGTAAAAGCGTGTGGCTTAGGACAGTCTCAATTTAGCACCTCCTTGTGTTTACATTAGGATAAAGCCATACTCTACCTCCTTCTATCACCCCCTAATGGTGTGTTTCCTCAAACAGTCCCCTTTAACAATATTGTTTTCTTCGCATACGGCGTTCCAATTCGAGCCCTCGTGACGCCATTGCGTTACGATGTGCGTGACGTCACGAGGACCGATGCTCATTTATACATGCGCACGGCTTTCGGGCACGCCGTTTTACAATGCTGAGGGGCGAATGACATACATCTCTGGTGAGTTATATAACTTTTGGCATCATCAGCACTCCACCAAGAGATAGGATCTAAGTATGTTCAGTGAACTTCACTGGGATTAATTTGTTTATTATTATTTTTTTTAATGGAGTTAAACGCTCTACAAATTGCCTTGTTTAGAGGGAATGATGAAGGACGCAGTTGAGGAGACAAAGCTCAAGAGGAAATTGGGAGTTGTGTACACTCACTAGATTGTGAAACCATTGTTGTTCATTTTGTGTTCATTTTCAGTCTGACGTAGCAGTGGTGGCTAAGGTAAATGTGACGTTGAATTAATTTATGTATTTTAGACATGTTTGTAGTTGTGACATTACTAATTGAGGTTTGTGCTTATTCTCACTTTTTCCTTTGTGTTTGGCAAATTCTTTTTTGTCTTCTCGTTTTGTTTGGTGAAATGTTATATTTTGCTTATTTCTCTCATGTTATGCTACGTGTATGTTTACTACGCATGGTGATGCAATTATCTATATTCTTTATTTTCATGTATCATTTGTGTATGACCACCACAGGGTTTGGCCCTGAGGATGGATTTAATCTACAATGCATAGGCACCCAGCAAGCCCTTGTTAGCATAACACTGCCTCATTGCTTTATACATTGATTTGGATGTAAATCATTATTTGTGTCTACATTTTGCAGCAGAGCCGTTTTTTTGTGAATATATAAAGGTGTCCTAACCAGGATTGGAAATTGAAATGAAGATGTTCAGTACGCTCATCGCGTGTCGCAGGTAGGTTCCTTTATGACTTGTGAGCCAGTTACATTAAGCTGATACATAGGAAGACCCACTGGCTCCCATCACCCAGGCTATCTCCTTTCCAAATGCCTGAGCTGGAACCTCCCTGCACCAACATTCCCCCACGCACATATCAACATTCTCCCAGGGTCACAGTGACATCCCACATTCCCTACATCTATTCAAGCGCTAGACAACAGAAATCCACTAGACGAAGGCTCAAATCAAACAGTGAGGCTATGTGACGAATCTCAGGAGTTTGTCACCAGCTCCTTTGAGACTAGGGACGCGAGCCCACTATGCTTAACACGGGATCACTCTAGAGGTGCCCTTCCCCTGGGGGAACAGAAGAAGCCCCAGAGAGGGGCGCAACTCACCATGACTTCCCTCCAGATACTAACACCTTCATGGTATATTTGGGGAAAAAAGTATCATACCAAAATGTCGAATCCCATCCCTACGTGGCCGAAAACATGGGATTTATTTAATCGAATTTGTACACTTTTTCACGCAAATATAGATGGGTTGTGGCGAAGGGGAAATAATTAGGAATGGGGGTTGGATGGAATGCGGGGTCTCCCTCTGTATTTATTTACTAAAATAAGTGTACAAACTTGAAAAAGAAATTTGATTTGTTGGGATTTCGCAGTCCTTTTTGCACAGTAATCACGTAGATGCAGAACACAATTGTATGATAACTCTATCACCCAGTTTGTAATAGCTGATTTGCCTTCTGGATCAACCCTCTACAGTCCTGCACCAGAGAGGTGAATAGTTCAGCCTCCTGGAGAAGAGTCATGGAGAGAACTAATCAGAAGATGAGCTTGGCAAGCCTGCAGAGTTTAATTAAGCGGGAAAGGTACAGAAGAAGTGTGGCCGGTCGGAGAGTGAGGATGCCAGAAATGGCGTCCTGACCCATGGTCCATATTGCGGGAGTGCATCGGGACACACTGGGACAGCAAGCGGAAGAGACTAGTTAATGGATGCGAATGAAGATGAAGCTCAAAGTGCTGAAGCCTGAGGAAGCGTGGCAGCCACATTCCCACCCGACGCGAGCGTGAAAGGAGAGCCAGTAGTAGTTGATTCAGAACCTGAGGGACACGCTGGGGAAGCCGCTCCACAGCGGACCGACTGCAGTCCACCCCCAAGGAGCCCCGCTCAGCAGAGGCAGGTACATGGTGGCTCCAGGGAACTGGGAGGTGGGCGGAGAACAAATGATGAAGAAAGAAAGCCCCAGAATGGGGTGAGAGCTGAGAAGCATCAGAGTGGGGACAATACAGAGAAGCTTCAGATTGGGATGAGAGAAGGAGCATGATCCAATGATGGGGAGAGCACAGAGAAAGCCCAGAGTGGGGAGAGACCAGAGAAGCCCAAAGTGCGGAAAGCGCCAAGAAACCCTAGTTGGGGAACAACCTGGAGAAGACCCTGAGTGGGGAGAACACAGAGTGACCCCAGAGTGAGGAGAAACCAGAGAAGCCCCAGCGTGGGGAAAGCACTGAGAAACTCCAGAGTCAGGAGAGTACTGAGAAGCCCCAGAATGGAGTGAGAGAAAGAGAACAACCCCTGCATTGGAGAACTACAGAAAAGAGTCACAGTGTGGGGAATCAGAGGAGCAGAACCCCAGAGCGGGGAGTAAGAGTCTAAAAGAAACCCAAGTTGAGGAAACATGAAATAGGACATTTTCCCAGGAGGAAGAAAGACTATGAGACCTATAAGCCAGTGACGGACGAGAGACCTGGCTGGAGCATGGGAAGAAGCTCCAGTATTCCAAGAACTGTTTGAACTGGAACTATAAACATAGGCAAGGGCCTATACTAAAGTGTTAAAGGGGTGGGAGTTGGAAACCATCAGCCATACATTTCCTTGGACAATTCCTCAAACATGTCTTGGTTATTTTTGTGTTTTTTTCCATTTTTAGAAGATAGTGAAAGGAACTAGGTTAAATTAGGACTCCCGGACATGAGGATTTTATATCGATTGTACATTCTGACATTTCTTTCTGTTTAGGTTACTCTTCCCATGCTAGGGAAGTATTAGGTTTTTCCTTTCTGATTAAACAGAATAAAACAAGGGTCAAAATCCTGCCTCCTTGTAATCCCCTGATTCTGACTTGCCACAATCGACTGCACACATTTGGATTTCATGTAAGTTGTTGGCACACTGCATCATCATTGGGTTATTGGCTTGATATTGGATAATTATTGAAAGACGAATGATATAAGATTTTGCTTGGTGGTGGTAGCGGGAAAGTTAAACATTCTTCACATATGTAGGGAAAACAAGAGTGCCAGTGAAGAATGATTCTCTCTTTGTATAACATTTAAAAACACACCAGAAGGCAAGGTTATCCAGAAAGCAGATCAGTGGGAAACTGCACATACCCTGCCACATCATCTAAGGGTTAGGCTTGAAACCACAGATTCTATGTAGCATCCACTCTGGGTTAGTCTTGAAATAGAAGAACACCATGTAGTGTCAACTCTGGGTTAGGCTTAAAAACTTTCAATAAGTGCAGCATCATCTATGGGCTAGCAGGTGGTGGCACCCTTGAAGAGGATTCTATATTCCGTATTCGAGGGTACAAGATGGAAGATCAAAAACTGTATCAACTATTATATATGTTCTGAAAGATTGGTCTTATAAACATGGAATGCTCTCCTATAACCAAGACCTATATATTCATGCTCTGGGAATTGGGAAATCCAAATAGTATTCTAGATAGTCAAACAAGAAAAGTGGATAAAGAAAACGTGCCTAATTCTGCTTTCCTTTCATAATATCGCCTCTGTTGAAAGGTTAACATTTCTTTAAGCAGATGAAGGCTGGAATGCACTTTGTGAAATGTGATAAACAGCATTGCATCTGCTGAGTCATTTTATACATTAATCTAATGTGACTTATAAAGTGTGCAATAGGTGATAAAGGTGAATATATATTCAGACCAGGGTAGAAATGGATGAGATTGAAGCAAAAGGGCAAATTAAGTTTTACCTGTCACTGATTGAACAGATCTTGCCTGTGTATGAACACACTAGTGCTGTGTGAATGTATGAACTGAACTCCAAGTTGCAGTCTTAAAGATCTCTTCCAGTGGCAGATCAGCAATAAAGGCTGGAGTCACTCCCGTGCTGCCTGTGAATTGGACTCTAGGTTTGAAGGGTGATGACGTTTTGGTAAGTGACTAATAGAGTTGTATGCACTTGGCAATCGACCTAACAGTGCCTGCTTTGGTAACTGGGTTACCCTGTTTGCCAACTGCAAAAGAGACAACAAATTTACTTCCTTGGCATAATGTTTTGGTGTTATCTAAGTAAAACATAACTACTCTACGTACATCTAGTGTGGGTAATGCCCCCCAGCGCCTATTTGGAGAGTTTGAAAAAAATGACGGCAGTTCTATGGATTGATTACCATGAAAGTTAGAAATGTATTTGGGAGAGCAGCATGGATGCGTACATAGCACCATCTTGTATTTGTGTATAGTGATGAAAAGTTTTGATACTAACAAAGCCTGAAGTTTTCTGACTCTTCTGAAAGATGTAGATGTAACTGGTATCAGGAAAGATACTTTGTAAGAGATATCTATTAAGGTGGCCTTGTGCTTTGCCTCAAAAGGTGCTCCAATTAGTATTTGTAACAATATATTAAGATACCACCCAGGGTGTGGATGCCCAATAGGTGTATGAATTATTTGAATCCCTTTCATGAAAGCTTTAACCATCAGAACACTCCACCAAGACACTTTCTGCTGAGATGTAATGTAAGCTGCTAATGCTGCCATGTATACTTCGAGGGAGTTATATACTAATTCTGAGTCTCAAAGGTAAAGGAGGTAAGTTGCAATGTGTGTTGGTGCCCACTCAATGGGGTTCATGTCTGTTTGACTGCATCAAATGACAAGACACCTCTACCTGATGTAATAACAATGGGCCTCATTACGAGTCCGCCGACCCGGACTTAACGCCACCGGTAAAACCATACCGCCGTCATTTCCGTGACCGTGCAATCATGACCCACGGACCCGGAAAATCCACCACCACAAACCACCGCTGCGGAGTTAAGGGATCCGTAGAATGCGACGGCGGCGAAACCACCCAGTTACCGGCAACACGAAACACCATGGGCATCACAAGTACCACAGAAATGGAAACACCGCCACAAAAATGGCAGAAAAACCACGGCCACGGAGGCGGTATCGACGCCACTGCGAACATGACGTTTAACAGTACCAGGTGAGGTGAATCAGGCCACAGGTGCCCCAAATGAGGCCAGCCGGACCCAGCAGGTCACTGGGAGGCTACAATAAAACCACACCCACACCCAGGCCAACTCCAAACACAACAATGCAGGCAGAAGCAGCAACATTGGGACTGGGACTATTGAACCTACAGACAGCAGTGCACATGGAGGGAACAATGGTGCAGTGGAGGATGAGGCGGAGGAGGTGCAGGCGTCAGTTAGCGAACCCTGCACCCATGCCAAACCCAATTGCACAGCCGGCACGACCCCGCAGGCAGCCTGCAATACCCCGCATCAGGGCCTCACCCTGGAACCTGACCCCAGGACAGATCCACACATTATACCAGCTGGACCGCCCAACAATCATGTACATCACCGCCATGATTGAGGACGACATCAGCAGCCACATTGCCATCTCGATCGCAATCCCCCCATCTCCTGAAGGTGGTGTCAGTACTGCATTTCCTAGGCACCGGAACTTATCAGCACACAGTTGGTGAGCTGCATGGGCTCTCACAACCCTGTTTTTCAAAAATATTGGGACAGCTACTGGACGTTCTGCTGCGCCATGTGTCGGAACACATCGCCCTACCCCGTACACTTGCAGAGGTCATTGCAACCAAGTTGGCATTCCATGCCATTGCAGCCATGCCAAATTGCATAGGTACATTAGAGTGCACCCACATAGAGCTGACAGTACCACATGCAATGGAGATGGTGTACCGCAATAGGAAACAGTGCCACTCACTGAATGTACAGATGGTATGTGATGCCAGACTGCTGATTACACATTGCTGCGCACGTTTTCCGTGGTCAACACATGACTCAATGGTCCTGCGGAATTCCACATTGCCATGCTACATGGAACGCTACGCTGGAAAAAGCACATGGCTATTGGGTGAGTACAACTGCCAATGCATAGGCCCTGTTGAAGTGTGTTGAGTGCCCAGGCCAATGACCTGTGTAAGTGGGCTGCTACAACTGCACATGCATCACCCCCTGGCCCATGTAATGGACAGTCAGCATAACCCACACATCACATATCTACACATGACCGGTTGCCACAGTACACACCCTGCCTAAGGAGACATACGACCAAAGCTACCAACAGGCAATACAAGTTGATCCACTCAATCCAGTCACCAACACTTAGGACCACTTCCCCCCCAAAGCACATGACGGCTGCACATGAGACATCCTGCAACAGCCAAATCATCACAGGCCATGGAATGACTCCCCCATGTGTGCTTGTCATTGCACAGTGTCTTACTTACCAACCACTATCGTGTATAAGGTCCACTTCATATGCACAGCAAGTAATAGTGCAATGTCCAAAGGCCACCACAACAATTGCCCATGGATAGCAATCACCCACCCTTCCAACCACGGCTAGGCCCATATGGATGAATGTATGATGACACAATATTGCATTGCATCAGATCGTGAGATGAACCACAAACACTGACATGTCCCACACATTTACATCCCATGTAGGTGATGCTGGATATGCACTCACGCCATGGCTGATGACACCTGTACGGAGGCCAAGGAACAGGCATGAGGAGGCGTACAACAGGGCATACGTCCGCACACGTGGCATGATTGAGAGGACATTTGGCCTACTGAAGGCCAGGTTTCGCTGCTTGAGCAGATCTGGAGGATCACTGCTCTACAACCCAGTGAAGACGGGTAAAATTGTGCTTGTGTGTGCCATGCGGCACAATCTGCTTGCGCAGGAACATTCCGCTGCCCCCAGACGCAGAAGATGAAGATGGGGATGGAGATGGGGATGGGGATGGGGTGGCGGCACAACCTCCTAGGGGTCGCAATATGGCCAACAAGCACGGGATGCACTCATTCGAATTTACTTTTGAGAGACTGCCCATTGACAACAAAGCATGGATGTGACGATGCCAGTGAATAAATGATTTTTGTCTGCTGATGAAATGACAGATGTTCACTCATTATGGCAGTTTTCAAAGGTTTTTTATTATCAATTAAACAGGGAAGAAAGTGCATTGGGTAGGGAAGATGGACACCCATGCCCACACACCACCCAAACGTTCCCACCCCCAACCAGGCCCCTAACAACTAACCACCTAATGGGCAGCCCCCACCACCCCCACCACCCAAACATTCCCACCCCTCCAACACCCATGGTGTCCCCAAATGTCATGTTGACTGGCATCCCCACATGCCACTATTTGCAGGGGTGCTTGTGCGCAGGTGTGTCCTTGCTGGTGGATCCAGTCAACCGACTTGAATGCCTCCGTGGGCTGCCAGTGGCAGAGCTGGATGGGGTGGTGCTGGATGAGGTGACTGTCGGTGTAACTATGGACAAGTGTCCTTGCCTGCTGGGCTACCAACATTGACTCGGCAGTGCTGGACTGCACACTGTTCCCTTCCCTGACATGGCGTGCCAGGGTGAGAATTGTGGCCGCAAATCGTCCAATCGACCTGGTGAGCTGATGCACTGACGTGGCATTGCTCTCCCGCTGCAGCCTGGCTTCCTCCCGCTGCAGCCTGGCCTCCTCCCGCTGTTGCATGGCCTCCTCACACTGCAGCCTGGCCTCCTCCAGCTGTCTTTCCACCAGCTGCGTCAGGGTGGCCTGTTGTTGCTCGATGTGCTGCAATCGTGTACAGAGCTCGCCCATGGATGGAGTTGGGGAGCTCATGGGGCTGTGCAGTTCTGGGGGGCTGAACTGTAGGCCATGGATGGGTGACAGGCCATCCATGTTGTCCCCCTCACCCTGTTGTACTGCTTTGGCCTGCATGGCCGGGGCACTCCCATCACTTGATGCAACCTCCTCAGCTGTGCAGATGGGTTGCGAATCATCATCCGGGGCCAGAGTGGGTGGCTGCATGGGGATGGTGTCGTCTGCTGGTGTGCCTGCTGCAGCCGGTGTGCCTGATGTTGCCGGTGTGCCTGCTGCAGCCGGTGTGCCTGATGTTGCCAGTGTGCCTTCTGCAGCCGGTGCCTGTGTGCCAGAGCAGCTCGCATCATCCTCGTGGACATGAGTGCTGCATTGTGCGCCTGCAGGTGGCCGCTGTGTAGCCTCTTGTCCATCGTCACTGTCAGTTGTCACGACTGTGGGGATACAGAGGGCATGCGATTAGTTGTGTGATGTTACGTAATGTGTCCATCACATGCATCAAACATCACAATCCATGTCCACTTGCAATTCAACACTTTTGACTATTGATACACACAGGTGTGTGTCTCTGCTTCCAGTCAGGCTCGCACTGTGTGAATTTCGAGGTATTGTGCTTTGGGGATGTGATACCCGTCGTTTGGCCAGTCAGTGGGTCCATTGAGTTACTCCTGCCCTGTTTGGGGGGGGAGCATTGGAAGTGGGTCCATTGGGTCACTCCTGCCCTGTTTGGGGGGGGGCAGCATTGGAAGTGGGTCCATTGGGTCACTCCTGCCCTGTTTGGGGGGGGAAAGCATTGGAAGTGGGTCCGTTGGGTCACTCCCAATCACACATATGGCTTTGTACTCTGTGCACTTACCAGCATCTGCAGGTGGGCTCACTCCTGCCTCTGCCTCTCCTATGCCGTGGATGCCTTTGAGGTGCATGACACTGCTGCAGCGCTCCTCCAACGATTGCAGCTTCAGAGGGGTTGCAGGGCCTCCACCAGTACCAGTGCAGTGTTGCCGGTGTGCTGTGATGAGGTTGCGCACCCGGAGCCTGAGGTCATCTGACCTCTTGTGGCACTCCTTCACTGAGCATGTGGTCAAGACAACTGCTGTGCACTTGCGTGCTGCCTCTGCCCACACCTCCTTGCGGCATTGCTGAGTAGCGCGCCGCTGATCTGCACTAAAGAGCATTTCAGCATGCTCAACAATGTGCTCCACCAGTACTGTGAGCTCAGCCTCACTGAAGCGCTGCTTTCTCTGTCTGCGTGCTGGTATCCTGGATGCCATGATGGTGTTGGATGGTTTGTCAGTCTCAGAGAGGTGATCTGACCTGTGGTGTCTGAGGATGGCAGTGGATTGTGCTTTATATAATGGCCGACTCTCTGTTTCTGTTTTTTTCCCCGTGGTCATGGTATTTCCGCTTCCGGTGTTTCTGTGTCGGCGGGGGCGGACACGGTTCTAGTGCCGTTTTCTGTAGCGCTAAGTCCACGTGTGTAGGTGTTTACGTGACGGCAGTGACTCCGTTTCCGCCTCGGTGTGTTGTGCACGACCCACCTGCCGTAATCGGCCCTTCTTTCCGCAACATTTTGGTCGCGGAAGCGGAGTCACCGTCGACACGGAATCATCGCATTCCAGCAAAGCAGACTCATAATGAGGCCCATGGTCTTGTGTTAGGCTTTCTGGCCTCCTTTAACATCTCCACACATCTTGACAGTAGTTGCAAGTGTCTGAATTCTATGATTCCAGAAGCCATGCTGTTAAGCTTATAGTTTGTGGGAATGTGTATGTGAGTTTGCCATGCTGTTGTGTTAGTAGGTTGTAGATTGGCTGAAGTGTTTAAGGAGGTTGTACCTGCATCTTCAGAATATGTGGGTTCAATGTTTGCCTTGCCCACATTGGCGCAATTGGTATTAGCGTTCGGCTTTCACATAGTAACTTGTTCACTACTTTGTGGAGTAGATGGGTCGGGCCAAGAGGTGTAAGCAAATGTCCCTTACCAACTCATCCATAGAGCATTCCCTAGTATCTCTTGTTGTGGATACCTGGATGCGAAGAACATCCATATTTTGTTCTGTGTTGTTGCAAACATTTCTGCTGTTGGCTATCCCCACATCCTAAAAATTATTTTGAGTGTTTTTTGTTGGATTTTCCATTTGTGGTTTGCTGGAAAACCTTGCTTAGGCTTTCTGTTAGATGATTGCGATCACATGTTGTGCTTGAATGTAATTTTCTCTTATGATGCACCACATATACCATGTGCTAGAATTGAAAGTGCTCTGGAGTGTGTTCCTCCGTTTCTTTATGTAAGCTATGATGTGGCATTGACTGTGTACACCTTTGTTGTATAGCCTTATTTGGAAAGGCAGAAGAGCCACATGTATTGCCTGCAATTACAGCACACGTATGTGCTGTTTTGATTATTTTTGTGTCCATGTTCCCTGTACAGTGAGCTCTTGGCAATGGGCCCTCAATCTAGCAGTAAGGTGGCGATTCTGACTGTAGCCTGTACTGTTGGGCGTTTGAAGGGCCTTCTGTAGTATCTGTCCTTTGTCAAGTGACTCCAATCAAGCAATCCCACTAAGTCAGTGCCTCGTCTGGGACGCCCAAGGGAAGCCCTTATTTATATATTTTTATGACAAGTTATACTCTGGATGATAAACCCTTGTATAACACCCCTCTCCGTGAATCTCCCTGATCTCACTGAGCCAAGAAGTAGGTTTGTTTTGCAATTTAAAAGATTTATTGGAAAAATTAAACAATATATATATATCACACTTTTATAATAAATTAATATTTGATAGCACCCTTATGAATATAATGTTGATTGACAATAGATAATCTGACACTAGCACACTTCTTTCCAATCAATGAGGAGTTAGTATAGGAAGGATAAGGTAGCAGAAAATACTTTTATGGTTTCAAGGAAAAGCAATGAGGGAAAAATGCAGCACAGAAATAAACTTGATATGATTTCAACAAAAGATAATATGATCACTTTTTCTTTGACAATTCCCCCCCCCCGTATGCAAGATAAGGAGATGGAAGGAAAGCACACAATTCTCAGGAATACAAAATGCAATACAAATTTCCAGTTCCCCCCAGCGAGCTTAGAGGAAAACAGGTAAGATTTTAAAGTAGGCAAGATCCTTTTAAATGTGGTGGCAATGAAGTGAAAAATATGCTGAAAATGCTTTTAATTCCCTCTAGAGGTTCAGGGTAAGTGAGAGATACTTTAAATCAGTTCGGGTCAGCCCTACCAATGATTCAGGGATGGTTATCAGGTTGAAAACGGGATTCAGTAATGGAAGCAAAAGACAGATATTTTTACACGTGGTTGAAATGAAGCAAACTGTCAATCCGCGGCACTTTTTTCCGAGTGCGTCGATCGTGATTACTGAGGAACTATAAGGAGTAGCAAGTCGGTTTTAGGCTTGTTGGAAAGCTTAGAATCTTAGCTTTAAGATGAAAGTTAAACCACAGTTCCTAGCACCTACGATTCCAAAGATACGGACGATCTTATGAAGGTAGTTTTTCAGAAATAAAATAATGATTCAAAATGGCAAAATGACACTTTTACAGGTTTAAAATCGGAGAATGAACACAGGATTCCTATGATGCAGTTCTGATAGGTTAAAATAGTTTGAATTAGATTATTTTAAACTAAGAGATTGGTTTTGCACAGTTCTGACTGAGTACTCACACTATGAATTTGAAATAGGCCGTCAGGGTCTGGTTAGGTTGGGACTGGACTCCGGGTGGTTGGTTCTGAAGCCACAGCTATCTGGGTCAGCTCTGCTCTGCTGGTCTGGTCTGGATCTCTGGTTCTGCTCACAGCGATCTAGTCTGGTCTCTCTGGACACAGCACTGCTTTCTGGGTCTTCTACCGGTTCTGGCAAAAGCTCTTGGCAAAGATTCCAACAGCTCACCCGGCTGTAGAATAGTTTGGTTGGATTGCTGGATTCTGAAGGCCTGCTGAGAAGAGTTCTCAGCTTGTGGGTTAGGTCTTTGCTTTAAGTTCTGTAGTCTATCTGGAGTCTAAGTTCTGGATGTTCCTTCTAGATGTTGTGTGGTCCGGCAAAACGCTCCGCAAGAAAATGAAAAGTGAATGTCTTGCCTGTCCAAGCAGTCTCTTTTTATGTGTTTTGAAAGTGGGTGGGTCGGCTCATTCTGCATGCCCAACCCTCTCACGATTTGATAGGTCAAGGATTCTCTGTGACCTGATTTGAGAAGGGATAGTGTGTCAGAGTGAGTCAGAGACTTACAGTCTATTGAAGAAATGCCCCATTGCTTTTACTTAGGAAATGAATTTTTCATAACTAACAGGTTTCCCAGATACACACGTCATTGAAATTACATACACATTTCACAGATTAATTTAAGATACACTCTCGCCCAACTCTGATCCCCCTCAGAGCCTGGGTTCACAAATGGCAACATTTTGTGCTTTTTAGTGACTTTCGCCATATTGGTTTTTCCTCAAAATGTACACAGACCTGCACCCCTTCCCTGAGCATATTACTGGAAATTACTATGTCTCTATCCTAAACACAGTGTCTGCAATATTAATAAATAGCGGGGTTCAGTCCCAGAACACCGTACAAAGTGGAATTTGGGCTCAAATCGTGAGGGCATTTTTCATTTTCAGGATCCCCAAATTGTACATTTCTGTGAGCTTAATACAAGATTTTAGAAGCATTTAATTTAAACATATATTTGCTGCAATAGGAATCCACAGTTCTGTCTGGCCCGCCCCTAGGAACTGGGGGAGTCAGGGATCACATGTCTCTCCTTTCAGGCAGAGCTCTGTTTACAGTCCACACCCAAAATCAGCATAGCCTATTCAATTGCAAGGGTCTATTGTGTTGGGTCCAGCAGGCTGCAGGGAAGTCCCCTCCCTCTCAATCAACAGGGTCATGTGATATCCTGCCTCCTGGTGTGGGTCTCTGGGGTGTTAAGAGTTCTCAGGAAAGGCATGTCTTTTGAACTTTTAATTACATAAGACCCCCTTCTGTTCACTGCACAGTTCTGCAAGACAGCTCTCCTGTCTGGATTTATAGAGCGCCAGCGCCGGCCAGTGTCCAATGCCGGAACTGCACCTATTTTTGACAGCTGTCTTGAATTAATACATTTCAAAAGGAAAGGATTTTACTTGATAGTATATGATCCTTGTTTGACATGGCATTGATGTGGATTTGAAGTAGAGTAAAGTAAAACACTGAACCATAGTTGGATTTTTGTTTGGTGGTTCCGGGCCCATGATCTTAGCAATTTTTGACATTAATAAAAACAGGTTTTGAACAGAACCATCTTTCTTTGCACTGGTGGGTGGCAGGTCAGGGGACCATTTTGGTGTGCGCAAAACTGCACGGTTCTCCTGGAAACTGGCGCAAATGTGCGCTTTTCTGCCATCTTGGATTTCCTAAGCCCACAGCACCAAATGTTGCAGCATAATAGTCCAAACGTGGGTCAGGACACCCAACAAGCCCCCCCGCCTGACTGCGCTTTGATTTCGAGTCGAGGGGGAGTCGGGTGCAAAGGATGTTTTGATCCACGCGCTGGGATGTCCGCATCATCTTCTTCCGATTCCGCAGATGACAAAGTTCAGCATCTTTTCCTCCATCAGGGTGGATCGATCAGTTCTCCTCGCCGGCCCTGATGGGAGTTTTGGGCGGTACCCCAGCCCCCTTGGATCTTTGCTCCCGGTCCCCAGGTCGTCTTCCGTGGTCCGTCTCCAGGTTTTCTTTCTCCTAGGATGACAAAGCAAAGCAGCAATACCTATTCGTAGACATTTCTCCCCCACTATTGATATAGTGGGGCGGCATATACATTTTATAAAACAAAAAACATTTACATTCTTATTTTAAAAAAAAAACAAGATATAATTATAAGACATTTTCATTCAAGAATCAGAATATTTTAGAGACTATATGTGGGATATTTTAGGGTTGGAACTGAATTACTCTGGAGCGGCCCCCTCTGGTATTGCAGAGGACTCCTCCAGTTGCTGCAGAGTGTGCCTGGGATGGCAACACTTTACCTGATTTATATGGACCCACTTGTCTTCCCCTTCCGCCAAACTACCTTTGGGGAGGCGGATCTTGTAGGCAACTGGGGAGATTTTATCTACAATCTCAAACGGTCCCTTCCACGTAGGTAAACATTTTCGCTGTTTGGTCTGGTTTCTTTGGAAATTGTATAGATAGACCCGGTCTCCCACATTGTATTCTTTCCGGGTGGTCTTCAAATCGTAATGGGTCTTCATGCTATCAGCTGATCTTTCTAGATTCCGCTGAGCATAGGCAAAAGCATGTTGAAGGTGTTTCCTTAAATTCTCCACATACTCATGAGTTGTGGAGGCATTTATCAATGTCTGCTCTTGGGTCCTGTAGAGCAAATGCTGAGGAAGCACCATCTTGCATCCAGTCATCAGCTCAAATGGTGACATTTTAGTTGCAGATGAAGGGGTAGATCTGATGGCCATTAGGACCAGAGGTAATCGGATATCCCAACTTGGCCCAGAATCTGCCACAACCTTTTTTTTATATGCTCACAAAGGTTCGGTTGTAGCGTTCTACTGCCAAAGAAGAAGCTGGCCGGTAAGCAATATGTAGCTTCCTTTTGACCCCAGTATCTCCCACATCTTTGTCATTACCTCGCTGGTGAAATGGCTACCTCTGTCTGACTCAATCCTTTGAGGTGGACCAAAACGGGAAAAGATGTGGTTAATCATCAGGGCAGCTGCTGTTTCTGCCTTGCAGTTTGGGGCCGGGAGACATTCCACCCACTTGGTAAACAAGCATGTGACGGTCAACATGTACTTGTTTCCCCTAGAGGAGCGAATCACGGGGGCCTATGAAGTCGATTTGCAAATCTGACCATGGCAGTGTCATCCCCCTCTTTTGGAGAGGCGCCCGGTGTGTGAGGGATGTTGGCTGAAATTGTTCACACACAAGACACCCCTTCAAGTATTGGTTGAGGTCCTGCCCCATGTGTGGCCAGTATGCAACCTCTCTTAAGATTTCAAGTGTTGTATGAAACCCCCTATGACCGGCGGTGGGCGTGACTTAACATCAGGCTTCAGAATGAGGTAGGAACCACCCACCGATCATGGCCAGCTTGGGATTTCCTTACCAACAAACCGTCTTGGATTCAGAACAGGTGCTCCACGAACCCGTTCCGTACATACTCTGAAACTGTGATTATGACCAGTTCGTGGAGTTGATGTTGGACAGCAATGAGGATCGCTTGATGCACAGCCATCAACTCTGCCACCTGGCTACTTCGGGGACCAATTTTGTACCCAGTGGAGGGTTCTGGGGACTCATTCACTCATGCATTCCCTACGACGACCACCAGTTCTTTCTCCCCATTGTTGTCAACATGGTAAGAGCATCCATCCACATAGACAATGGGCATTCCCTCACACTTGTCTTCTTCAAATACTTTGTGTGGGGAATTAAGGTATGCCTCCATGTTGTGCTTGATTTTCAGACTTTCGTCCTCGAGACAGTTTTCTCCGGCACAATCATGCAAGTCACCCAGACCTTGCGCGAGGGGACTCTTCTTGTTTAGTCCTCCAGAGCCAGCCCCTGCCCGGCAGCCCCATCGGCTAAGGACCCCAAGGCAAAGGACGGCTCCAACTAGACGGCTCCAGATCGTATCTGCAGGTATCCGCAGGAGAAGCAAGAAGCCAACAACAAGTAAGTGTGGCAAGGGCAGGGCCAGAAGCAACTACTTCAGGACATACTACCCTACCACCCCTCTAACACAGCATCAATCCCTCTATAGTTAAACTCGGAATCCCAGCATTGCATTGTTCCCAATTGCATTTAGAAGTTGCGTCCAATAGCCTCTCTGAGGAAAGTTGCATTTAGAAGTGTTACCAATTGCATTGCATTGTTCCCAATTGCATTTAGAAGTTGCGTCCAATAGCCTCTCTGAGGAAAGTTGCATTTAGAAGTGTTACCAATTGCATTAGCAGTGTTCCCAATTGGACCTAGGTGTTGCACCCAATAGCCTCTCTGAGGAAAGCTGCATTTAGAAGTGTTCCCAACTGCATTTAGAAGTGTTCTCAACTGCATTTAGAAGTGTTGCCAATTGCATTTAGAAGTGTTCCCAATTGCATTTAGTAGTGTTCCCAATTGCATTTAGGTGTTGCGCCCAATTACCTCTCTGAAGAAAGTTGCATTTAGAAGTGTTCCCAATTGCATTTAGAAGTTGCACGCAATAGCCTCTCTGAGGAAAGTTGCATTTAGAAGTGTTCCCAATTGCATTAGCAGTGTTCCCAATTGGACCTAGGTGTTGCACCCAATAGCCTCTCTGAGGAAAGCTGCATTTAGAAGTGTTCCCGACTGCATTTAGAAGTGTTCTCAACTGCATTTAGAAGTGTTCCCAATTGCATTCATTTAGAAGTGTTCCCAATTGCATTTAGTAGTGTTCCCAATTGTATTTAGGTGTTGCGCCCAATTGCCTCTCTGAAGAAAGTTGCATTTAGAAGTGTTCCCAATTGCATTTAGAAGTTGCACCCAATAGCCTCTCTGAGGAAAGTTGCATTTAGAAGTGTTCCCAATTGCATTAGTAGTGTTCCCAATCGCATTCTGAAGTTGCGCCCAATAGCCCATTTGAGGAAAGTTGCATTTAGAAGTGTTCCCAATTGCATTAGCAGTGTTCCCAATTGGATTTAGGTGTTGCGCCCAATAGCCTCTCTGAGGAAAGTTACATTTAGAAGTGTCCCCAACTGCATTTAGAAGTGCTCCCAACTGCATTTAGAAGTGTTCCCAATTGCATTTAGAAGTGTTCCCAATTGCATTTAGTAGTGTTCCCAATTGCATTTAGGTGTTGGCCCAACTGCCTCTCTGAGGAAAGTTGCATTTAGAAGTGTTCCCAATTGCATTTAGAAGTGTTCCCAATTGCATTTAGAAGTGTTCCCAATTGCATTTAGAAGTTGCGCCCAATAGCCTCTCTGAGGAAAGTTGCATTTAGAAGTGTTCCCAATTGCATTAGTAGTGTTCCCAATCGCATTCTGAAGTTGCGCCCAATAGCCTCTCTGAGGAAAGTTGCATTTATAAGTATTCCCAATTACATTTAGTAGTGTTCCCAATTGCACTTAGTAGTGTTACCAATCGCATTCTGAAGTTGCGCCCAATAGCCTCTCTGAGGAAAGTTGCATTTAGAAGTGTTCCCAATTGCATTCCGAAGTTGCGCCCAACAGCCTTCCTGAGGAAAGTTGCATTTAGAAGTGTTCCCAAATTACATTAAGTAGTGTCCCCAATTACATTTTAATAGTATTCCCAATTGCATTTAGGTGTTGCGCCCAATAGCCTCTCTGAGGAAAGTTACATTTAGAAGTGTTCCCAACTGCATTCTGAAGTTACGCCCAATAGCCTCTCTGAGGAAAGTTGCATTTAGTAGCGTCCCCAATTGCATTTAATAGTGTTCCCAATTGCATTTAGGTGTTGCGCCCAATAGCCTCTCTGAGGAAAATTGCATTTAGAAGTGTTCCCAATTGCATTCTGAAGTTACGCCCAATAGCCCCTCACAAGAAAGTAGCTGTTAGAACTGCCTCCACTCGTATTCAGATGTCTAATGTCCCCAATTGCATTTAATAGTGTTCCCAATTGCATTTAGGTGTTGCGCCCAATAGCCTCTCTGAGGAAAATTACATTTAGAAGTGTTCCCAATTGCATTCTGAAGTTGCGCCCAATAGCCTCTCTAAGAAATTGCATGTAGTAGTTTATTAATGTTCCCAACTGCACTTAGGAGTCGCGCCCAATAGCCCCTCAGACGAAAGTTGCATTTAGAAGTGTTCGCAATTATACTCTGAAGTCGCGCCCAATAGCCTCCCTAAGAAAGTCGCATTTAGAAGTACTCCCAATTATATTCTGAAGTTGCGCCCAATAGCCTCTCTGAGGAAAGTTGCATTTAGAAGTGTTCCCAATTGTATTCTGAATTTGCGCCCAACAGCCTCTCTGAGAAAATTTCATTTCCTATGCGATCCTATACATGGGAAAGCTGAACTTAGAACTGCATTTAAAAGCTGCATTTAGAAAGTGTGTCCAACTGCCTCTCTGTGGAAAGTTGACCTTAAAAGTGCACTTAGAAGTGTGCCCAATAGCCCCTCAGAAAAGTTGAATCCAGAAGCGCATTTAGAAGCTGCTTCTAGAAGTGTACCCAACAGGCTAATTTGTGAATCTAGAAGTGCGCCCAACAACCTGTCTATGCAACTCTAACTTAGAAATAACTAACAGTATAACTGCGCAATGTAGAATCTAAAATGGTGACTACAAAGTTGATTTAGATCCATGCAAAACACCGTCCCTGTATAAAGGTGAATTGAAGAAGTCCACCACTACCGTGCCCTACTCAATCCTATCAGTATAACCAACAGTACCACTGTATAATATAGAATCTAAAACTATGACTAATAATCTAACACCCCCTCTAAGCAAATAGAATCTAGAGGCTGACCGAATATCCTCCTTGGGGACAAACGAACTTAGAAGTGTACCCAATAAACTAAAATAATCTCGATCTACAACTCTAACTAGAAAAGCACCAAATAAACCTAATACCATCTTTGAGCAGTTGAACCTTGAAGTGTACCTAAAAGCGTGTCATCACCGATCTTAGAACTACAATCAGAAAGCCCTCCTAAACCAACCTTAAAGCTTACACCAATCATGAGTGCACCCACTCCACCAGAATCAGTCAGAAACATCTCCCATGGACCACCCCATTCCTCCGATCTGTCTTCCTTCCCATCCCGCCCCTCCCAAACCCCCCCACCCTCTCCCTCACTCCCTGCCTTTCCCCTCTCCAAACACCAAGCCAGGGGAGCACGATGGCGAGCCACCCACCCTAAAACCACTCATCCCCTGAACCCCACCCCCGACCCACCAGCATTTCCCATACCCGCTCCCCTCTCTACCATACCTAGCACACCCCACCCTGCAATCACCCACCTCCCGCCCTCCCCTCATACCCCTGCCACCCTCCCCCCCGACCACACCCTTTCCCCTCCCTAAAAACTGCACGGCTAGCCCTAGCAAGAACCGAAACTGCCTCCTGCTCACTCTCCGACCCCCCTACTCTCTCCCACACACCAGTCGCAGCAAAGAAACTAAAGAGGAAACGTTCTTGGTCCCCCTCAATCTCCCAGCACTCCTCGCCTCCCCTGTCTCGACCCATCACCTCTATCCCGCAATCCGCTCCTTCCCCCGTGGCTTCTCCCTGCCTGAAACCCCTCTCCCTCGATTTCTCATCAACTCCAACTGAAACTCCTAACCGCCAACATCCCTCTTTCAAACCCCCCAACCAAAACCCGACCATCCTATCACACGCAGCCTCCCAACCCCACCCGAACCCTGCCAATCTCACTGCTCGCCCACTATTCCCATCTATCATCACCCACCCTACCCCCTTCCGTCCACGCCCCCCATCACCGCCCCGTCCCGCTCCAGCACTGAAACCATCCTTAGCTGCCGATGTGAACTGCATCCTATTTAACGCCCGATCAGTAGCAAAAAACAGACATTCCATCTTTGACCTCCTCACCTCTGCAACACCAGACCTAGTTTTCATCACTGAAACCTGGTTCTCTGATGACTTCGGCCCAATCGCTAATGAAGCCTTTCCTCTGGACTACTCCCTCATCCCACTGAACCGCACGTCCAGGGGAGGAGGGGTAGCATTCGTCTTCAAATCCCTCTTCCGCGCCTCAATCATCGACAACCAACCCTCCATTCCATCCTGCGAATCACTCCTTGTTAAACTATCCCTCTCCCCTTCACTCTCGTACAGCTTCCTAATAATCTACAGGCCCCCTGGCTACGATAGACACTTCGCAAACAACCTTTGCGATTCCATCTCCACCATCCAACTAAACCATCCCAACCTCACCCTTCTTGGAGACTTCAACATATGGCTCGACATCCCCACCAACCCCATGACATACTCCCTGATTGACGGTTTAGATGCAATTAATCTCCAACCCCACATAAACGGCCCGACTCATTATAAAGGACACACTCTTGATGCCATCTTCAGCTCCAACACACTGATTCATCTAATGCCGCCCACACCTATCATCTGGTCCGACCACTTCATTCTCTCGTTCGCCATCCACTCACCTGAACCCCTTCCCATACTCGTAACTGAACCTCCGAACATACGCAAAAGCTGGAAGAAACTAATAATCACCCCGGACCTAGCCGAGGCACTCCTCCAGTCTCCACAACCTACCTGCCATCTCAACAACCAACTAACCCCTGAGGCCTTTGATTCATGGCTCAACTCATCCCTGATGCGCCTGACCCCCTCGTGCAAACCATCAACCCGACTTGGCCTTTTCCCCAGATGGTTCACTCCTGAGTTAAAGAACACTAAACGACAATACAAATACCTAGAACGCAAATGGCATAAAGAGAAAACCCATGACAGCAGGACCACCTTGGCCCGACACCTGTATCGGTACAAAGCCGAAATCCGGAAAGCAAAAAAAGCCCACTACAACTCACGAATCCTAAACTGCAAAAACCAATGCAAAGAACTTCACAAAATTATCTCCGAATTCACCAAACCGGCATGTAACACAACCATCACGACCGCGTCACAATCACTATGTAACTCACTTTCCCTCCACTTCTACTCCACGGCCATCGAAAGGACAAAAACTCTGACCACCAAACTGGCTCTCTTACAACCACCGGGCAATCCTCAGCCCGTACCTGCCAGCCCACCAACTACGACCCCTACGCAACCAACGTTCGAATCCTTCAGTCCAATATCACCAGAACAATTTCTCAAACTCGTATCTGACCGCAAACCATCTGGATCACCACTGGACCATTGCCCAGCCACAACCCTTAAAGAAATCTTTGCCTCCACCTGCGCAGGAGAACACGCAAGATCTATCATAAACGCCTCCCTTTCTTCCGGTATCTTTCCAGATGCATTCAAATTGGTGCACATCAAACCTCTGATTAAAAAACCCTCACTCGACCCTCTCGAGCCAAAAAACTACCGCCCCATCTCTAACACCAGGTTCCTTGCCAAACTCATTGACCGAACAGCCTACTCCCAACTAAATGCCTTTGTTGAAGCCAACAATCTCCTAGACCCCGCCCAATCAGGATTCAGATCTTGCCACGGAACTGAAACCACCCTAACCTCGATCTGGGATGACCTTAAAATGACTGCTGACTCTGCAGGATGCGCCGCACTAATCCTTCTCGACCTATCAGCCGCCTTTGACACGATCAATCACTCAATACTCCTTGACCGCCTCCACTCCCTAGGAATCCGTGGAACCGCCCTTAAATGGATAGCCTCATTCCTCAAAGACAGGCACCAAATAACGACACTCTCCAACTTTACATCACAAGCCCGACCAGTTGACACAGGAGTCCCACAAGGAGCATGTCTATCCGCCCTCCTGTTCAATCTCTACCTGATCACCCTCCCACCAATAATTCGTGCTCACAACATCCTGTGTTACAATTACTCAGATGACACTCAACTAATTCTAAAATTCCTGAACGCGAAACCCAACTCCCAACCTGACCTGACCTCTTGCCTCCTTAACATCGAACGCTGGATGACCCAAAGCCACCTCCTGTTAAACCCCTCCAAAACAGAAATCATGGTCTGCGGCAACTCAGATTTTCTTCCGCACCCACTACCCTGGCCACCCGCCATGGGCAACTCACCGACCCCCTCTAACACAGTAAAAAATCTTGGCTGCACCCTAGACTCCGACCTAACACTCTCGCGCCAAGTCAACAATGTCTCAAAGTCCTGCCACTACCACCTCAAAAACCTTAGGCGCATCTTTCCATATCTCTCATTCCCCAACAGAGTCTCCGCGGTCCAATCAATCGTCATATCACGACTGGACTATGGTAACCCCCTTTACCTCGGAATTCATGCCTACCAACTGAATAAACTACAAAGAGCACAAAACGCAGCAGCCAAAGTGCTTCTTGCGCTCGGTCCAAGGGACCACGTATCCCCAGCCCTCAAGACACTGCACTGGCTTCCGGTAGCCCGTAGGGTGGCTTTCAAAACCCTATGCCTCACCCATCGAGCTCTACATAAAACTGGACCCCATTATCTTCAAAAAAAGCTAATACCTTATCACCCTACCCGCACCCTTAGATCAAGCTCAGCCGGCCTCCTAGTAATTCCTAAAACAAACTCAGTCAGGTTAGGCGGAGCATCATTCTCAGCCCTGGCGCCAACCCTGTGGAACTCGCTCCCACCCCACATCCGCCTAACTCAGGACTTAACGGCCTTCCGCAAACTACTGAAAACCTGGCTCTTTCCCTAAAACCAACCGGCCCCAAACCAGCATCATCACAATAACACCGACCTAACAAACCACCAAAAAAAAGAAAAATTAAAAAAAACGGCTGAACTAACCAGATTGTAACCTACACTGACAAACAGAACTAAAACGAATAAGGTAGATCTAAACAGGGAAATGATTAAATAGAAAAAGAATCACTGAATAAAAGGAAAGTAGAGAGCGTGGAGAGCGGATGAACAAGGAGAGCGGATGAGCGTGGAGGGCACGAGTGGATGAGTGAAAAGAGCGAATGAGTATGGATGAGTATAGATGAGTATGGATGAGTGTGGAGGATAAATGCTGTTGGCAGATGAGCCTGGAGGATGGTTGAGTGTGGTGAGCGGATGAATAATAAGAGCAAATAGATGTGGAATCGAATGATTGTAGAGAGCAGCTGAGTGTAGAGAGCGGCTGAGTACGGAGAGCGGTTATGTGTAGAGAGCAGAAGTACGTGCAGAGCGCAAGATCGTGCAGAGCGGAAGAGCGCTGAGAACGGAGGCACATATAGAGCGGAGAAATGTGGGGAGCGACCGAGTGGGGGGAGCGACTGAATGTGGGGAGCGTATGAGTGTAGGGAACATATGAGTGTGGGGAGCGTATGAGTGTGGGTAGCATATGAGTGTGGGGTGCGTATGAGTGTGAGGAGCGGACGAGTGTGGAGAGCGGACGAGTGTGGAGAGCGGACGATTGTGGGGAGCGGACGATTGTGGAGAGCGGACAAGTCTAGAGAGCGGATGAGTCTGGAGAGCGGATGGGTATGGAGAGCAGATGAGTCTGGAGAGCGGATGAGTCTGGAGAGCGGATGAGTCTGGAGAGCGGATGAGTCTGGAGAGCGGATGAGTCTGGAGAGCAAATGATTGTAGAGCGCATGAGCACGTGGATCAGATGAGTGTCGAGAGTGGATGAGTGTAGAGAGCTGATGAATGAAGAGGGCGGAAGTATGTGGAGGATGAGAGGGCGAAGGAGAGAATAGCTGAGTGTGGGGAATGGCTGAGTGTGGGGAATGGCTGAGTGTGGGGAATGGCTGAGTGTGGGGAATGGCTGAGTGTGGGGAATGGCTGAGTGTGGGGAGCAGAGCGTACGAGCACGCAGAGCAGAAAAGTGTGTGGAACAGACGAACACGTAGAACAGAGCCGATGAATACGTAGAACGGATGAATGAATGGATCGGACGAGCACGATGAGGAGAGCGGTGTACATAGAACGGACGAGTATGTAGAGCGGACAAATGTGTGGAACAGATGAGAAGGTGGAGCAAATGAGTGTATGGAATGGATGAGTCTGTGGTGCCGATAAATATCTGGAGTGAGTGAATATGGTGCCGACAAGTGTGTGGAGCGGGTCAATACGTAGAACGGATAAATTTGCAGAACAGATGTGTATGTGTCTGTGTGTGGAACGGACGAATGGGTGAAACGGACAAATGGGTGGAACGGACGAATGGGAGGAACGGACGAGTAAGTGGAGCGGACGAATACATGGAGCGGATCTGTACGTAGAGCGGATGAATTCATAGAACGGATGAATGAGGGGAGCGGACGAATGTATGAAACCGACAAATACGTAGAGCGGTCGAGTAATATATCAAGCAGACGAGTAGTATGTTGTGCCGATAAGTGGATAGACCAGATGAGTGTGTGGATCCGATGAGCATGCGGATTGAACGAGGGTGTGGACGGGTGTGGATGTGAACGAGTGTATGGAGCAGACGACTGTATGTAGCGGACGAATGTATGTAGAGCGGACGAGAACATGTGGTGCGGATGCCGGTGTGGAGCGGATAGCTGTGTGGTGCGGATGCCTGTGTAGAGCGGATGCCTGTGTAGAGCGGATGCCTGCGTGGAGCCGATACCTGTGTAGAGCAGACCGGATGAGCGTACAGACCGGATGAGCGCATAGGCAGACTGGAGTGCATGCGCGGGGAGGATGGGAGTGCATGCATATGGAATACATGAGAGCATGCATGAAGCACACTGAAAATGAGGGATAGACTAGAGCACGCAAGATGAACTATGAATGCGCGAGTGTGTACCTGATCGCATAAATTGCATGACGTACATAATATGCATTGGTATGCGGGAACATCTGAAAGAACATATATCATACCACACCCCACGCCTACTCTCCTCTTTACACCACCACTCAAATAGAACACAGGGATACTATGACACCATTCGGTATAACTGTTCTCATATCAACATCTCCCGCTCACTCCCCATCACTCTAAGTAACCACCGCTGGTTTAACACCCCCAGCCAGGCGTTTCTCCTCAGGCCTAACGCAGCCACACTCGAGCTGGATAAATTCTGCCAGAGCGAACACATTCTCCGGACCTCTCAACCACCACACCTACCGCTAAGAAGCAGCTACCACATTAACTCCGCACCTGCTGCACACATACCTTGTGCGCACACGCACCTTTTGACTCTCTTCACCCTCTCTACTGACCCGAACTTCGGTTCCCAAGGGCGTTCAACCTACCAGCGCCTTCAGACCATACCAATGGTATATAAGGCGCTATATAAATGCAAAATAACAATAACAATAACAATATCTGACCTCCACAGGAAAGCCTTGCATTGATAGAATCCAGGAAGTAATTCGGGAATTACTCACATTTCCGGCTCGGATTCTGTCACTTGGGAGATATTGCAGAGGCTGGTGTGGAGTCTCCACTATGATGTGTTCACCCTGGATGAACGGGCGGTAATTCTTCAATGCCCACACCGTTGCCAGGAGTGCCTTCTCACAATCGTTGAATTTTTCCTCCACAGAGGATAAAGTTTTGCTCGCATAGGAGATTACTTTATTGACCTTGTCATGCTTTTGGTATAATACTGCGGTCAAACACGTATTAGAGAACCCTGTCTCCAGGAAAAACTCCTTGTTTCTGACAGGGAAAGCTAGGCAGGGCGCTTGTGAGAGGCTTCTTTTGAGTTGTCCTACTGCCTCGGATTGTTCTGGACCCCATTCCCACTTGACCCCCCCTTCAAACGATGAATAAGGGGTCTAGTGATCTCTGCGTAGCCCTCAATGAACTTTCTGCTGTAATTAGTCAGTCCAAGGAGGCTCCTTAGTTCCCGCAGAGTTGTGGGATCCTTCAATTTTTATAGGGCTTCCACTTTCTTTTCCTGGTGACCGAGACCTTGAGGAGTAATCTCATGTCCCAAGAAATTAACACGGGTTCTACACCACTGTGCTTTCTGAAAGGAAAGTTTTGCTCCGGCGGCCCTCAACTGTGTCAGAACATAACGGATCTGCACTATATGTTGCTCCACAGTTGAACTTTTGATGAGGACATCATCTACATAAGCCAGGTTACCCCTCGCTCCCAGGTCGGCATGGCCTTATGTAGGAAAATGTTGAACTCATTGCCGGAGTTGAGGTATCCGAAGGGAGTTCGGGTCCATGTGTACTGCTGGCCCCCAAAGATAAAAGCCAGTTTGTATTGGTCCTCCCTACTGAAAGGCACGGACCAGTATCCATTGGTCTGGTCTATCGCAGTGAATACCTGTGACCCCTGAATCTGGGCCAGCCCTTGGTCAATGTAGGGCAGAGGCCATCGGGAAGTATGGACCCGTTTGTTGAGCTCCCTAAGGTCAGCGCAGAGTCTCCACTGGCTGTTTGGCTTCAATATTCCGAGCACCGGATTATTGAAGGTGCTGTGGACTGGACGGATTATTCCCCGGGACTCAAGGTTCTTAATTATTTCAGTAAGGGACTCCATGGATGCGAGAGGCAAGCGATATTGCTTCACAAACACTGGGGTCATGCCAGGGTCCATGGGAATTGTTGTTGTGTGGATGTCGGTGCGACCACAGTCATATGAGTCTACCGCAAAGAGATCTTGGAAATCCAAGAAAACTTGTTTCAACTTTTACTTCTGCTCCAGAGTCACACAGACGTCAGCTAGGTTGACTCTCTCTTCCACCATCTGCCTGAAGCCTGGAAAGACTTCTGGTTTTGCTATCTCAGCGGCCTCCTCCAGCTGGGTCGAGAAGTCCCTGGTCAGAGTGCTGATTTGGACTGGAGGCTTCAGGTGGGAAAGGCAGCCCTCATGGACCTGGAAAATCACCTCATCCCTTCTGAAGTCACAAGTCACATCTTCCTTACCATAAGGGCAGGAAGTGTACACCAGGAAGTTCCCCCCATGCCGGGTAAAGATCCTGTCTGGTGTTGTATTGTCATCACTGTCACTGTCAAAACAGTCCTTGGGGATTGGTCCTAACAGTTCATTTCCTAGATCAATGGAAAAATGTCAGTCATCAACCGCCATTCCAATAATGGTGCCTGCGGCTAGAGTAATACTCTTTAAGTCGCTGTTATCCACCTCTATTGGAATGGTGTCATGTTCTATATTGACTAATGGTGTTGGGTTTACCCCCAACCCTTGCTGTTGGAGAGAAGCATTTAGATGAATATAAGCATCAGGGTTTTTCAATTTTTGTCCTCTTTTAACTTTCACTTCCAGGGAGAATTGTCGGGTCCTTTCTGGGATGGTGACTTCCTCTTTAATCTGAATTTCAACTGCATAAGGTAGCAATTGAGCTGACCTAAATGCTTTTTCTGGATCATCAAAGCCCATGGGATTATCCGCTAATTGGGACCAAGCTTTGAAGTTTATTAGGTCCAAACTAATGGCAAAGCGATTGAGAATGTCACTGCCTAAGTAAAAGGCGGCAGTGACATCTCGCACGACCCAACAATTATGGACTATGCTCTTGTTGCCAATGGAGATTTTGAGCATACACCTGCTTGGCAGGAGATGTTTGGAATTGGGTGTTTCCAGATCCATTTCCCATTTGTCTATCAGTTTGAATGTGGGAATGGCTGGATCTTTTGGAAGTTGGCAGAACATGGCTTCGCTGATGAAGCTCTTACCGTTGTTCACACACACTCGAGCGAGAACAGAGTCCTTCCCATCATTTAACTGAACAGGGATGAACAACTGCTCTCCAATTTGCTGAATATCATCCAGGCTCTGAGCTGATTTCACATCTTTCCGGACTATGGGAGTGGGAATGTCTGATTGTGGATTAGTAAAGAACTTCAGAGTGTTTCCTTCCAGTGTGGAATACCACCTTAAACTGGAAGGAAGGTTGATCTTCAGAAATAGAGAGGACCCCCCATCACCAGTCTGTTGTCCTACTTCTATTACTATCACGTCTGGAATTTGGTTGTTCTGGAAGTGAAATTCTACTTGGTCAGATTTCTGTTCAACCATGTGGCAGGTGCCGTTTAAACTAACATGGTTGACGCTCTGTTTTCATTTTATTGGTCGGCTAGTCTGGGTCCAGAGGATCTTGTTTACGCAATCTATTAGGGGTTACAACCTTCTCAGGAGGTCATTCCCCAGTAAACAAGGGGTGCCCTCTGGAGTCACTACTATGACCGGGTGTTTCACCTTGTGTCTCCCAATTTTGATGTCCAAATCTGCAGTCCCCTCAACAGGAATTTCCTTCCTGGAGAGTCATGGGAATCTGCAAGAAAAAGTTGGCAACTTGAAAGAGGATATTCAAGTTCCCCTGGTTCCGGTCCTGGAGGCAGTCACCAGAATGGGTTTGAACCCGGGGATTTTGATGCTGTTGTTTCAGGGATAGGATGATGGGTGGCACAGCTCAATCCCCACATCTACCCAGTCTGTTGATGCGGTTTTTCGTTCCCCTGGTTCTGGGCCGCCCCCCCCCCCTTTTTGGAGGCAGTCACCAGGATGGGTTTGGACTAGGGGTTTTCGGTATTGTTGGTTCTGGGATAGAATGATGGGCGACGACAGCTCAATCCCCACATCTACCCAGTCTATTGATTCAGTTTTAGGTTCCCCTGGTTCCGGTTCTGGGCCGCCCCCCCCTTTTTGGAGGCAGTCACCAGGATGGGTTTGAACCAGGGGCTTTCTGTATTGTTGTTTCTAGGATAGGATGATGGGCGGCGACAGCTCGATCCCCACATCTACCCAGTCTATTGATTCGGTTTTAGGTTCCCCTGGTTCCGGTTCTGGGCCGCCCCCCCCTTTTTGGAGGCAGTCACCAGGATGGGTTTGAACCAGGGGTTTTCGGTATTGTTGGTTCTGGGATAGGATGATGGGTGGCGACAGCTCAATCCCCACATCTACCCAGTCTGGATTGGAATCCCTTGGGACCCATTTTTCCTTGGGAGGAGTTCCCCCACCTCTGAAGGAGAAGATCCTTTCCCCAGGATCCTCTTGGGAACCCTCTCCCTCAAATTGGAAGATCTGTACCTCCTCCACAAAGTGGGCCTGTTTGGGTACTTTGTTTCTCCTACCCCCCCTCTGCTCCTTGGGAGGCAGACTTTCAGGGGCAGGAGATTTTGTTTCCGGTTCCTGGGTTTCCAGGGGTATTTACAAGTGGGGAAGGAAGCTTCCTCCAAGGCTTTACACCCCCCTTCCCCTTGTGCCTCCTCCCTGGGAACCGGTGGGTTATCGGGGTGCTGCCCCGTCAATGTTCTGGAGCACTAGGCCCAGAGTTCGGTGCATTTTGTGCCGGCATGCCCATCTGAGGGTTCTGCTGAGCCCTTAGCACGCGACCCAGCTCCTGTGCCATATTTTGGACCTGGCGCTCAAGTTGGGAAACCCGCTCAGGCTGATAGGGGGTTCTGTTTTCTCCCCTGGGCTGATCCCGTGAAGGGTAGCTATCCCTTCTCTGGTAGTACCCCGGGTTGGGAAGATTTGGGTACCCCTCCACCCTTGGCTTCCCCTCTCCCGGATTCGGTTGTCTGGGCTCAGGGAATTGGGGAAAGAAGGATGGATGATTTTGGGGCTGGAAGTTGGGTGGAAACCTGGGGAACAAGTTCTGCCCAGTATTTGGTGAATTTCTGCCCTCCTGGGGTAAGTGTGGAGGGAAGTTCCCTGGGTTGGGAGCTTGGTTGGATCCCCCCTCTTGGGCCGGAGGAGCCCACACATAACCCAGGATTGGACTGTTTCCCTTATAGCGGGGATGTACATAGTCAGGGGAGCGAGGGACCCCATTTGTGGGACTACCTCCTTGACTCCCTGTCTGTGACTGGCCCGAGGGCCTTCTGGGTTTAGAATTATTCGGTGCCGGCAGGTTTTTAGGTCCCCCATCTTCAAATCTAAAACGGGGGCAACCTTTACCTCTGCCACCTTGGCAGCAGTAGGGGTGCTGTTGGTTTTGGAGTTTTTGGGCTGATTCCTATTTTCCACCGGTTTCTGCACCTCATAGATGCAGGTAGCTTGCTCAATGACCCAGTCTAAAGATCTTTTCTCGTGAAAGTCTCTCACGAGCTGGGTCATTATGTATTTGGGTAAGGCATGGAAAAACGTATTAACTAATTCTTTACTGTCCGTGCGTACCCTTTTTGTAGTCTGCGCAAAAGCACGCTTTAACTCCTGCACAAATTCTTGTGGGGCCTGATCCTCCCCACATTGCAAATTGTAGGCTGCCTTGCGAGCCTCTTGGGGATTTCTGTGAACAGAATATTTTTTCAAGATGGCCGCCCTGTAGGTGGACTATCTTGAATGATTTTGGTCCTCCAGCCCCGCAAAGAAACTGGAGTATTCTGGGGAGAATGTCCATTTTACATATTGAATGCAGCTACTGCTGTCTTTCAAATGGAAAGTCTCCATCATTTACTCATAAAGCTCCAAGTGTTCCCAAACAGAATACTTGGTGTTCTTGTGATAAGGGGTGATGACACTCCTTATTGCCTTGATCTGCTTTAAGGGGTCCTTAAGCAAGGCCCTTTTTGCCTTATTGGCCTTATTGGTTCGGGTAACCCTGGTCCACTCATCCTCTGACTCAGAGGCACTGCTCCCAGAGGTGCCTGTCTGATCTTCCAGGTTTTCCTGGATTCTGCGAGCCTGGGAATGGCTGGCAGAATGTGGGGACCTAGTCTCCTGTGTCCTGGGCTGCTCAGAGGAGTCTTCAGATCCCTCCTTGCTGCCAGGATTTGATGGGTACCCCCCCACTGACCTAACTGGGCAGAGGTTTTCAGGATGCCCTTAGTGGGCCTACTCTCCTGGGGTTCCCCACTAAATTGCACTGTGCTTAGGAGCCCATACCCGGATGCCGCCCATCCATTCCTGGGAGGTACTGGCCTATGAACCCCATACTTTTGGCTGGATAGTAATCTGCCCTCCCTGTGGCCCTGTGCTCATGTGCGCCAGGGGACATGGGGGTGGCAGAGTCCAAGGACTGAGAGAGATGAAGGCCTCTGGTACTAGGGCTCCTGAGCTTATGCTCAGGTGTTTCCCTTTCCCAGCGAACTTCATCTCTGTCAGCCCCTGCTCCCTGTTGCAATGCAAGAGCCTGCGCTTTCAGTTCCTCAGTTAAGGCCTTACTAGACTCTATCAGTCTCTCCTGCATGGCTAACTGTTGCTGGACCCTATCATTGTGCTGACAGAGGGCCTCATTTTCTCTCTGCGCCTCCTGATTGGTCCTGGAATACTGGGCCAGTCTTTGCTGCAGGAGGGTTACCTCCTGAGTCCCATCCCTACCGGCCTGTTCCTTTCTTGCCCGGGCATCTTCCACCCTCCTGGTGTGCTTTAACAAGTTCTGATGCTCTTTTTGGAGGTCACCCAGTCCCTGGAGGGCCAAGTGATTTTCTTCAATTTTTTCTTTTAATTGGCAGACTTCCTGGCCTAAGGTGTCCCTTTCCTGACTAAGAGCCTACATCTGTGCTGCCAGGTCGTCCCTCTGCCTTTTAAAAGGCACCAGCTTTCTGGCGTTCCTGATCAAACTCTGCCTGGGTATCCAGGTCTTTCAAAATCAATGTATTGCTTTCCTCTTTCTCTCTGTCTAGTCGGATTTGCAGGGTGGCTACCTGCTCTGTGCATGCCCTGTTAAAGTCTAGTTGTTGCTCCAGCTTTTTCTGGCTCTGCAGTAGGGAGTCCAAACCTTCTTGGTACTCCTTCTGCAAGGCCAGAAATCTGGTATCCTGGTCAGCCTTTTCCTGTTGCAGGATATCCATATCCTCCTTTATTTTAATAATATGCTGCCTACTATCATTTTCTGAGTCCTGGCTCCTCTGCAGCCTCTGCTCAGAAGAGACCAGGTCAGATTGGGCCTTCTCTAATGCCATCAGTTGCCTATTTGCCAGATCTTGGCCTTCAGCACATTTGTCCTGTATGGCTTCCATATATAAATATAAATATGCCGCTACCCTGGCAATCTTGCTGTGCTCATCCTTGGCCATAGGGGCCATATATAGTTCACTCAGGACCACATGAAATGGACCCTGATCTCTCCATATGTCTGACCCTGTTTCAGTGATCTGGGGTGCGATTGCCTGCAACCAGACCGCCTGGTCCTGATGAGCCCACTCACCTCTCACAAATAGCTTATGTAAGAGGTGTTCTCTGGCTATTTTGATATCTACCAAGGTCGTCATTCTTGAAATTGATTTCCTTCCTGACTTACAGAAGTTTGTATTTTATTTTGCAAAACAGACCGTTTCCTTAGAGCGTTCCTTTGAGGGGTGTTTTTACAGTGTAACACGGCGTGGTGATCCAACAGAATTTATATATCCTGTCAGTTAACACACTGTATTAATCTGCACAAGTGATAGACCTAATCCAGAATCCCCGGCACGAGCCCCAATCCTGTCAAGTCACTCCAATCAAGCAATCCCACTAAGTCAGTGCCTCGTCTGGGACGCCCAAGGGAAGCCCTTATTTATATATTTTTATGACAAGTTATATACTCTGGATGATAAACCCTTGTATAACACCCCTCTCTATGAATCCCCCTGATCTCACTGAGCCAAGAAGTAGGATTGTTTTGCAATTTAAAAGATTTATTGGAAAAATTAAACAATATATATATATCACACTTTTATAATAAATTAAAGGATAGTTCCGGGACTTTTTTTTTATTGTCCCTACGGTTCGGCCATGTGTTTTTAAGCATAAATCGGTAGATCGTAGAAAACTTTCCTATGGACCTTACCCGACTTTTCGTCCATTAACGCACTCGAAATCAGCTGCCATTTTGTGATAATCCTATCACTTTCCGCATCGCCCTGGCTCACCTGCTTTTGCGGCACTAAATCAAATCCCCCGCCCCTGAGCCTGACATCAGCAGACGCGTACCGCCCATTTCCCAACGCCAAAGCACGTTTCGTGTCAACAATCGCTGCGCCTCAGCTAATGAAGTGTCGCCATGGAAATGGCAGGACGCCTCTTTCCTCAATAAGTATAAACACACCGTTTCACAACACACAGCAGCCGATTTCCGATTCCATTCCTCTCTCTGTGTTACTTTGAGTATTCTGTGACTCGTTTCTGTGCTCTGGTCAGCTACCTTCGCCGCTTCTAGGCCTTGTGAACACCTGTACCATCTCTGTAAATTATTTTACTTTCTTTACCACACAATGGCTACAATAATGCCGTATATGTACGAGCCCGAGTACACCGAGGAGGAACTACTGGAAAGGCAAGCACGCGAAAACGATGGGGATTCGGACGGCAGTTGGGAGGACCAGTCAACGGATGAAGAGCCTGGACCATGTCGCATGGACGGCGTCTCCACCTGGTGCACGTGCAATCGGTGCGAGCTAATGCCAACTGAGGAGGAGAACTGCTGCTGCCGTGAAAATTCCGGGTGCTTGGCCTACATTTCGGAAGGCGAGCCAAGTCCGCAATGCATCACCGAGCTGCCAGAGTTCAGGGAAGCCTGCCTCTCATGGACCGTGTTGAGGATGATGATGGTGCTTATGCACGAACTTTGCGGCACTGTTCGTCCGCGTAATCCGAGTAACGAGTAAGTATACTCTGGTTGTGATGTCAGTGATGCCACTACTATTTCATGGTCGTCTCCCACATATAAAATTACATCTACATATCATTCGAACGCATGTAAATTGGTTCCATAGTGTGCATTTTCTAGATAGAATTTTTTTCAAAGCAGAATGACATTTTTTACCTGAATCGACATTGATAAGAAAGTTTTGTCATTTTAATACAGTTTGCTTCTTTCTTTTTCACAGGTGGTACAGGCTGGTGGCCTATCGTTGCTTCACTTGGTGGCTTCACGGGAGGCTCGGACACCGCGTTCGGAGAGTAATACCTGCCTGTGCGGTACTTGCCATTAGACAACATTTCCCCAGCGACAGTGGACAATACAGCGGATTTTCCCTGGATGTGCTGCAACCGGAACTTTACAATGTGTAATGTTTATTATTTATGTTCAATTGAAATTAAGATCTAAAATAAAACCCAACATATATTTTAACAATGGTTGTTTTGATTTTTTAAATGAATCTAGTGTGTCTCCATTGAATAGTCTTCCTGTGCCTTGTCTTGTCACACCACATGTCTCCGGCCAGCATCCTCCCTCACGCTGGCCGCCCACCTTCAATCCACATAAGTGTGTCTCCATTCACGAGTCTTCCTGTGTCTTGTCTGCACGACCACCGCCCCAATCCACCCCCCGCCCTATCAAAGGCAGTTCGCACCGGGGTACTTGAACTGGCAAACGGATCTGTCAGGGAGCGATAAAGGCCAAGAGGTGCCAAAGACCATGTACACTTCAAAGTGGTCTATAGAGCATGGGTTGTTGTTCCCATGTCTACCTCCAGACCCCGTGTCTCCTGCCAAGCATCCCCCCTCACGCTGGACGCCCCCCTGCAAACCGCATAATGCCACGACATATACACGTCATTCATTCACAAACACACCCCTGTTTCGAATTCTTTATAACCCACTTCATATTTCTAATGAGAACTTCTTTGCGCTTTGCTAGTCAACCCGTGAAGATGCTGGTTATCTGCTCTTCGTCTCTGTGAACTTCCGTGACCACTTCGAGCAAACTCGTCAGTTTGCAACCTGTGAACTGCTCCCTGTTCTACGACAAGAAACTACTTTGATCCCTGCATCTAACTGTTTGTTCGTCAAGGTAAGGCCATGTACCATAATCATTTTGCGTCCAATTTTTTAATTTATATCTATTTGCTAGTAGTCATCAAATTGCATCCATGTTTTCTTTTCGTTCAAGACAGTACATGCAAGGAACTAGTCACATGTTCTGAGTTTAGTCAAATTATTTTTCTATTTTTTTAAAGTTATTCAAATACTTATCCGCATGTGAATAACGTGTATAGTTCCAAGAACCAAAACGAACCTTGCATTGGACCTTTTATGTGTCATTTAATTTTTTAACACATTGGTATTCATTGAGAATTGTTGATCTTTACTTTTCAGAACTTTCCACAATGCCTGCCTGTTCCGTTGGCGGTTGCCCTTCGAAGACCCATAATAAATCTGAAGGTACTATAATGCATGTTTTCCCTAAGACAATAGATCAGATAAGAGAATGGGTCCGATATTGCGGATATCCACCGTCTGAGCTTGAAAGTAGAGTCCTAGAAGTCTTTGCGGACAAGAGGGGTGATCGATACCGCATCTGCAGCAGGCACTTTAGCTCAGACATGTACTCCACATCATTGCTAATAAAGAAGAAAACACCGCGAGCGATGCGAAAATTGCTCTCAACCGCTATTCCCACTCTATTCGTCCACATCCCTCCACTGGTGAGTCAAGTTTACGGATTTAGCTCTCGGCCTTGCGGTAGTGTGTAGCATTAGCTAACAATAATTTCCCCATTTATGTATCCACTCAATATGAAGGCGGAAGATTCTCCATCCGTGTCGTTATTGCAGTCATCAGCCACTTCAAGCGCCTATCGGGTAATCTTACTTAGCTATTCTGCCACTGACTTGTTTTAGGCATGTAAATCAATAGTTTTAATTTATCGTGTAATTATTTTACCTAATGGTACACCCTAGTACTCGTCCTCTAGTCTTTGTTTTCAGTTATAATTATTGTTATCCAAAATAATGCAAGTACTGTCTTTCAGGGAGATGCTGAGGAGTCCAAAGCATTGACGACAACCGTTGATGTCACTCAGATGCTCGAGGTACGTTTCCGGACAGTTCCATCGATGGAGATCATCAGATCTTGCATTCTTGTAGCGTGATTGTTACACACAATGTTTCTTTCGTTTTTAGCCATTGATATGTCCTTCTGTCGTCGCCCTCCTATGTGTCTTCTTTTTTCAATATTGTGTTCATTACTAATGAAAGTCCTATGTTTCAGGGAGTCGATGGAGCATTAGTCCAAGAAGAAGGGGGAGCATGCAGTTATGGGTCGGCGCAACTGCTTGCAGAAGTGTGCAGCGCAGTTACAGCGTCCCTTGATGTTCTTATGCATTTCGAGGTATGGATACTGACAGTTCGATCGAGCGAGATCATATGACGTGATTACATCCGCTATACTTCCTTCTTTATTAACGCAAGTACTATGTTTCAGGGAGATGGCGGAGCTTCTTCTACAAGAACATCACCCCCAGTAGTTGATGCAGATCTCTGGGTGGTGACACTTCCAACGATCGAGCAAATCGAATCATATTTAGATATCCATTATTTATTTTAGACAACTGATCATTTGTGCAGGTCTATTTAGATGAGCCGTTGATGCGTGCACAAAGTTTATGTTCTTTTTAACAAAATAGAAAACCATACTAATGCAATTACTGTGTTTCAGGGAGTTGCTGAAGCGTCATCTTCAATAATAGCATCAATGGAAGTCTATGCGGAGCCCGAGGTATGGATCTTGACAGTTCCATCTAACTAGATCAACAATGCGTGAATAATTGTCGTTTGAATGTTCTACACAATGCGTTCATTCGTGTTTTGCTATTGAGATGTACGTGGGTATTGGTCCCCAAGTACATTTTGTGTTTTCAATATTATTATACATAGTAATGAAAGTTCTATGTTTCAGGGAGTCGACGGAGCGTCAGTGCGTGATGGATGTGCTTATCATGAAAATATAGTCGTTGCAGCGCAAGAGGAAGTGGAGACATGCACACACGAGTCGGAGCAACAGCGTCCAGATGTTGAAGTTCGAGGCAAGAAAGTTTCAAAGAAAAGAAAGCAAAAGAAGGTTAGTGTCCTGGTCACTATATTATGTTGTTTTTCACTGTTAATAGATCAATACTGTAAGTTGTGTTTAAACTGAACATCCCTTTTCCAATCTGTCCTCTAGTTGCAAGTGGGTGTACGAACTAGTTCTACACAGACAGTGAAGCGAACGAGAGATGTTGCTTGTCAAACCTTTTGGCAGGGACTTGAGACTGGAGATGCATCGTGTCAATGGGAAGAATATGAAGTGATTGACAACAGAGCTATACCACCACCAGCCATTGATAGTGAATGTCCTCCTGGTAGTTCGGATGTAGTCGGAGATCAATTCACAGAATCCACACCCGCAAAAACTAAGACCGCGAGAAAGTTGAAGAAATTGTTTTATTCTCCCATCGCCGGAGAAGGAACAGATGTTGCAATGGAAGAGAATGAAATGGACGACAATGAAACACCATCAATATCACTGAACATAGCGGAAGACGATATCAGAGATTGTACCTTTAATGTGAGTGACATGTCCTCAACGTTACAGGCCGAACCAGCTGGGATGCAGAGTGACAGTATAAGGAAAGAGGCCAAATTCATTGTATTCGATAGTTGTTTGATTGATATTATTGTTATGATGAAATGTGGGCATTCGGTTGGTGGGGAAGTATGTGGGGAGCCATTGATTAATGTGACTCGTGCAATTCGAGGCACTAACCTTAAAATACATGCCACCTGTACACAATATCATCCATTCTCATGGTCTGCACAACCCATGCTGGGGCAACTGCCAGCAGGCAATCTACTTTGTGCAGCGGCCGCACTTTTTAGTGGTTCAAGTTTTAAAAAGTTAGAGTATTTCTTTCAGTTTGTGGGAATCCATTTCATTGCGAAAACTCAGTTCTACAAATACCAAACCGATTATCTTTTTCCAGCCATTAGCGAAGCTTGGAGAATGGAAAAAATGTCTATTGAAAGTACATTCGCGGGCAAACGGTTCAGGCTAGCCGGTGATGGACAGTGCGACAGCCCAGGATTTTCAGCCAAGTACTGCACCTACCACTTTCAGGACATGGAAAGTAAGAAAATTGTGAGTTCGGTGGTCGTGCAGGTGTCACAAAGTACATCCTCAGTGGCCATGGAGAAAGTTGGCTTTGTAGCATCATTGCAAGAACTACAATCGCGGGGAATGGTGATCGACCTGATAGCCACGGACAGACACGTTTCAATTGCCAAGACAATGAGATAAGAGTACAAAAATATAAATCACCAATTTGACGTATGGCATCTTGCAAAAACAATCAATAAAAAAATGTCGGCTGCAGGTAAATAAAAAGATATGCAAGGTATTTCACAGTGGTCCAAGTCAATCAGCAACCATCTTTGGTGGAGCTCAAAAACATGTGAAGGGTCGTTGGAAATTCTACTGGAAAAATGGCGGTCAGTAATGCTACACTGTAGCAACGTTCACCGCTGGACCACAAACCAACATTTCCACAATTGTGAACATGGCCATTTGTCCACAGAGGAGGCACGGAAGAAGAAGTGGTTGATTCCTTCATCACCCACTCACAAAGCCATTGAAAAGATTGTATTTGATAAAACTATAACAAGAGATTTGAGGGGACTCACGGAATTCTGCCACACAGGAGATTTGGAGGTGTTCCACAATATGTGCCTAAAGTACAGGCCAAAACGATTGCATTTTGGCATGGAGGGCATGATAAATCGGACTCTTCTAGCGGTCTTGGCACATAACCATAATGTTGGCCGTCAACAAAGTAGGACGACCGGAACTTTAGGGACGCTTCGCTACAATAAGGCCTTCACTAAAAGAAGTAAACAATGGGTGATCAAACCAGTGTTTGAGGATATGCAATATGAGTTTATTGAGAGACTTATTGTTGATGTCCTAGATAGGCACATACATGGAGTTGTGAACGAACCTGTGCAGGGGACAACAGCATTGCCACCCAACATTGCCTCTGTTCCATGTCCACCTAAAGCAGAGCTCATTGAGAAATACACATCACGGTTTAAATGATTGTAATTTGATTGTCTGTTCTCTCGAGTCTCCTCATGTTGCAGGCCCATTGAATATGTGTATCTATGTAATGTGTAAATAAAAGTGATTGCTCAGTGTACATGCAATGTGTCTCTCCACCCTTGCCCCTCCCTTCACCGTGCAGTAGTGCGAACCACCCGGGTGTCACCTGTGACTTTGCTCTCGAGTCTCCTCATGTCGCAGGCCCATTGAATATGTGTAGCTATGTTTTGTGTAAATAAAAGTGATTGCTCAGTGTACATGCAATGTGTCTCTCCAACCTTGTTCATTTGCGCATTAAATTAAACCAAACAGTAATATAAATCATTTTTCAAAAAATATAGAATGTCTCCGTATTTATGGTTCTCTGGGGCTGCAAAGCACGCAGACAAAATGCAAAGATGGAGTGTAAATTTCAAGTCCTGTTAGATGGCCTTACACTGAATGTAGCTAACTAGGAATGTGTGCTCGTTCAAAGTGAAGGTCAGCTGCTTTGATTTTTTGCTCGGGTGCCGGAATGGCCCACGACTCAGTATAAGGTTCTATTGTTATTTGACCTTGACAGGCCGGGACCATCCCGAAAGACTTCTTTTTGGGGGTGTGGTGCAATAACGTAAGAAACGATAATGAATAAAATTTCAGAAACGAAAGCCATTTAATGTTCGCTCATTAGAAGAAATAACGTCGGCATAGAAGGAGTGGTATTTCGGGGCTGCCCTGCGCACAGACACAATGGAAAATGCAAATATAATGTAAGTAACTCTTTAGATGAGTTTATACCGCAATTTAATTACTATACAGTAGCTTTAAAGACGGGTTAAGTTGTACTTGTTCGTTCTATGTGGCATATTGTTTTGTACCGCGCACTATCTTGAGGAGAACCATCTCCTTTTACGGAAGCACCTCAAAACCTTCCTCTTTGCTTCTGCTTTCTCTCTCCCTCTCCCCTGCTACAACTGGTCCACTGACTGCGACCTCGGTCCTGGGCCCTTCCACTCTCCACCTGCACTGCCTCCCTGTCAACCCCTGCACTGGGGGACTGTCTCAGTATCCTACAGCCCCCCCTTCCCAGCACTTGTTCTGCACTTACCTTGCACTCGCCACCAGCTGGCCCTGCAAATGCCATATTATATCATATCAGTGACGAAGTGGTCCACTGGCGCTCAGGCGGCTCTGAAAAAGGCGGAGGAGAGGGGGTGGGTTACTGGAAATGACGTATAATACCCAGTTGCACTGTCCTAGCTATGAAATAATTTCCCGACCTAATATATAAAATGAATAATTTTAATAAAGATCTGATGGTGAGACTAATTTCATTTTTTATGTTTTTAAAACAGGTACATCCTTCATTATTGTCTGTGTCACGAGTACCAGACACCGGCGGATGGCTTTTGCAACCGCCAGTTGCTTCTCCGCGTGAACAACGTTACCACCCTGACCATTTTATGGGACGATCGCCAAGTAAAAGTATGCCCTTACGCGGTACTAATGGCTAGATGCAACATACATACCGTTGTGGTGGCCTAGTGCCTCGTTGTTGGAACAGCCATGCGATTATCAGTGTGATCGAAGAGCTTATTTTATCGTAAACCAACACCCTGTGTACCGCACACGAACATCGCTTGCCCCAAGACGAACTATTTTGGATCGAGAGCAAAGAAAAATGCAAATCGCTGAATATTCTCTAAACATTTGATGTCCAATAAATGTACTTTGCCAAATGTACAATCTTGCGGTTTGATTTAAAAGTACAGTTTCATATTCCGAATTGTGGCGCGCTGTGTTGTGAGCTGATCTGTGTTGGTTTCCGGGTTCTGTGTGGAGTCGCGTAGAAGACGCCTGGGCGCGTTTGCCTACGCAGCACAGAAACGTCACAGAGAGAGGCGGGGAATATGAATGTTTTCATAAAGTCTGTTTCAGGGGCGGGGGATTTGATTTAGTGCCGCAAACGCAGGTGAGCCAGGTCGATGGGGGGAAATGATAGGATTATCACAAAATGGCGGCTGATTCCGAGTGCGTTAATGGACGAAAAGTCGGGTAAGGTCCATAGGAAAGTTTTCTACGATCTACCGATTTATGCTTAAAAACACATGGCCGAACCGTAGGGACAATAAAAAAAAAGTCCCGGAACTATCCTTTCTCTCCAATCTTCCAAAGCAATCATTGGTTCCCTTGTGTGGCCAAAAACTTGGGTGGCGTCTCCAGATTTTGCATGAAGGTTTCACTAGCACTGGAGAATGTCAAATTTTCCAGCAATCTTCAGACAGGAGTATCTCCCACTGTCACTTTCAGATAGAGCTGGGACAGTCCCACGGATTATGCCAAACAGTTGTTTAGTACACCCACAAGGTATTGTAGATGGTTTCTTAAAAATGGTTCCTGAAACAGGTGCGCAGAGAGACAAGTAGTTGATAGCTATACTACCGACAGCTATGCCAAAATGCAGAGGTGAATGTTGAGCACAGCCTCTCCTTAGATCACCACAGGGGGATCTAGTGCATAGCCTCTAGCTTAAGGAGGGACTCCTAGTAACCTTTCCTGTTAACTGACCAACGGGAAATAGTCTACGACACTCCTCTCACCTCAGAGCAGTGCGGGACGTACTGTGTGCATCACTGTGAACCGCTGCTCTAAAGAGGCGCTACCTGGAGCATTTCACTCTGGCCCTTGCTCACCTGCTCCTCACTGTCATAGCCAAAATGCTGGGGGTGGGTTTCCAGTGCGGTTCCCCTGCATGCGCCCTCCAGTACCTGCAGCATGCGCTGGCCACTTCATCTGATGGAGCGCTGTCTGCCTGCCTTCCTCTCATGAACTCTGGGCAATAATGGCGTGGCAAGCAAGACCCTTCCAAGCTTCCCATCAGGGACCAGGAGGCCGCTTGGTGGCTGATGTGCCTCACACTAGTGTGTTTCGGTATGATGGCACCCACACATCCTCTTCCGTCATATGTGGACTGGTAGCCGCTTCCCCAGCCAATGACCTACTTGACAGTTCTTGCCCACCTATTACTGGTCTGCTGTACACCGTGGTGGAAGGCTGGGCACTTCCAGTGAGGGATATGTTCCCACGCCTGCCAAAACCAATCTGCTGCCTGTCCCTCATAGAACAATGGCATTCAAGTGTGGGCCCTCACACCTGTAAGCAGCCGCCAAGCATAAGCATCACGAAACTGGTTGCAGCTGTTATAACACCTACGGTTGTGAGCTGGAGTTTTGTCACCACCTTGCCTTCACGCCTTACCCTCATCAATGGCCGGTAAAGGTACCTCCAGCACCTGAAATCAATCACTGCAACTTGGGTCTTCACTCCATGAAGTAAAGAGGAAATGTAAGTAATGCAGAATCCAAAGGTTTCATTATTAGTATAAAGGAGTGCAAGACCCCAGTTGAAAGGAGGCTGAGGCAAAAGACCAAATGTTAGTTAGAGACATACGTCATCATCGTCATAGACTCGGTGCACAAGGTGAGACATAGGGAGGTTCCATCTCGAGGACTGAGGGCAGATACCACATCTTCCTTTTAAGAGGTTTCCTTTTGTTCACCAATGCAGAGCACTTACCACCGCTTTTGACACTAGATCGTCCCATTTGTCTAACCCTTGGGACGGTTGTTATGAAAGCTACTGTTGACTCCTTCTCATATGCTGTTTTGAAACGGGATTATTGAAAATAATGATATGATATATGGCATTTGTAACGCGCCTATACACAAGTGTCTGAACTCTTTCTTGGGATGGAAAGGCAATCTCCTGTTCTGTGTCTATAATAGCTCATAAAACAATTTTTTCAGTGATAGTAATAGGCTAGATTTTGTCATGTTTATGGTGAAGCCCAACCTGAAAAGGAGGTATTATAAGCCAGTGGTCGAAGTAGGGGTAGACAGAAATGTTTTCCCTTTGTAGATGTGCTACTACCACCGCAAGTGCTTTTGTGAAAACACAAGGCACTTACGCTATTTCAAAAGGTAGTACTTTGAACAGGTAATGGCTTTGCCTGTTACTGAATATTAGACATTTTCTGCGAGCTGGGCACATCGAAATATGAAAGTATGCATATTTAATGACTAGTGTGGTAATGAATAATCCCCTTGTAAGGAGAATGGGATCTAATATTGGTTTCTGTTGTCTTTTTTGGCACCAAGTTATAAAGGGAGTAAATGCCCTTGTTTACTTGATTTGGAGGGACTTGTTCGATGGTGCTTTTCTGTTGTAAGTCTTTCATTTCTTCCTTTAAAAGGTCTTGATGCTCATGTAGTATTTGTCTGTTGTGCTGTGGTAGATTGTGAGGTGTTGTTAGCAACTCCATGCAATATTCTTTTGCAACTGTGTCTAACACTCACTGGTCTGATGTTATTCCCTCCCATGTGTGGATTAATGAAGTTATGCGCCCCACTATGGGAGCGGCATGGGAGAGGACAGGGATTACTGAGTCATTGCTTAGAGGAGGAGGACGCTCCCCTCGAGGTTTGTACTCTTCCCCTGAGCTTATTCATTTTATTTATGTATTGGACATTTGTATGGTGCCTATACATAGGTGTTTCCAGGCGCCACAAAACAAGAGTGGGGGCTGGAGGACATGGGACATCATAAGAATACAACAACAACGACACAGTTATTTTGGCCTTGTGACAATCCTACCGTCCAAGTGCATGACAAGGTGATAAGTGCAAGGGGGAGGGAGGTAGCGGGAGAAGTGCAGACGTGGGGTACCCCCATGGGTGGGGCAGGCAAGTGCTGGTCAGGGCAAGGCATCAAGTGCCGGGGGAAGGAGGGGTTGAGGGGAGTAGGAGTGCATTGTACAGGGAGGACTATGAAGGGATAGTCCAGGAAAGGGACCCCCCAGGCAAGTGCTAGCAAAGGATGCTGGGGGGACTGGTAAGGGGAGGTCTGTCCCTTGCATGACTATGACCGGAACAAGCCCCAGTCGAGGCGGGAGGGGGAGAGGGAAAGAAGAGGAGAAAGGGAAGGTATTGAGAAGTTTTCCAGAACTTAAAAAGGTCTGGCTGAAGTCTGAAGTTGGAGGGAGGCTGTTCCAGAGGGAGGTGCCAGCCGAGGAAAGGGCTCTACCTCCCACTCTCTGCTTGGAGAAACATCTGATCTGCAGAGAGTTGGTGCCAGAAGACCGAAGGACTCTGGCTGGGAGGTATTTCGGGAGATGAAGCTGGATGTAGAGAGGTTCCAGGCCCCAGACAGCCTTGTGGATGATGCAGAGGGAATTCAATTTGATGGTTGCAGTCACCGGGTGCCAGTGGAGAGATTTTAGGGCTGGAGAGATGCGGTCCCTGGGCTTGAGGCCAATGATAAGTCTCACTGTCCTATTCTGGATTAGTTTGTTTATTTCTTATAAAGCGCAACACGCCCATAGGCCGCAGTGCGCTACATAAAACATGCAAGACAATAACAACATCATAAATAAAACATCCGAAAAACAAAAAACACTGCGATAAAAAATAACAGTCAATTCAGCATGTTCAATGGATATACAAATGTATCAGTTCAAAATAATCCTCATGTTGGTGGGAGATGACATGTTATCCAAGTTTTTACAAATACTAAGGAACAGTGGGAGATTAGTTTGACCGCATCCAGTAATAATACAGTCTGTATGACTCCTGGTACACCTGGTGTTCACTTGCACTCTGCGCAAAAATCTCAAGTCCTGAGTTGTAATATAGTTATGCCCCATTCTTTGGCACAACCATGCCAGGACTTTGTTCCTAAGCGCCTCCCTTGGATCAGGACCCTGCGGTTTCTCCACATTGGTAATAATGAACTTATTTGTCCATGAGAAGTCCCATCATGTTTTCATCAGTATCCTTGGACATCGTGGATTTCCTGATACAAATATCTTTTGACAGAGGAACATCTTGGATAGATTTAGGGATAGCCACTAACCCCACTGGTTTCAAGATAGATGGAGAAATAAAAGGCAAGGATTCAACCACAGAGCTTTGGACGGAGTGGCTCAACCCTATCTGGGATTTCTGTTTCAAAAAATTAAATATTCAGGATTCCCAGACAGAAAATTTCAGTAGTACTTATCCGGCTATATTGATTAGCCTTGACAGTGCTTTGGTATATTCAAAAATTCAATCCAGCAACAAAAATCTTCAGCAGTTGTGCATGAATTGAGATTGTTTATCATGTACTAGTTTAAATATGTCCATCTATCAGCAGTAATTACTTCAGCATCCGTCTCCACCATATTCAGAGAGGATGGAATTGATGCTTCTAGTGTAGGATCCTCCATCTTTTAAGTTGGAGACTGCATGGTCACATCCAAGAATGAAGCTACGGTGCTAATGTTGCCGGTTTGATTCTCCGGCAGCATATTCACTGATTTGTCCAAGTGTTCCTTCTTGGAGGGGGCAAAGGAAGGAAAGAGGAAGGTTGAGGAAGGGGCTATTACAGTAGTCAAGCCCAGAGAGAACTAGGGCTCGGGACACATTGAGTTTCTGGGGGAAGGTGAGGAAAGGTAGAATGCGCCTGGGGAGATGAAGCTGAAAATGTGACTTCTTTGCAAGGTCCGTGCTGTGTGTAGAGAAAGAGAGGGGGGGGTCACAGATGATCCCAAGGTTTTTTGCCTCACAGGTGGGTGAGGGGAGGGGCCCCAAGGAGTCTGGCTACAAAGTGGAGGGGGGGACAAGGAGCAGGAATCCCTATGAGAAGGATCTCTGCTTGCTGCCGTTCAGGGAGAGATCATTGGCAGAGCAACATGCCTGAGTAGCAGACATGCAGTCAGGTATGAGAGAGGAAGAGGAGGATGTGGAGTCAGGGGAAGGCAGCTGGAAAGAGAGCTGTGTGTCATCTGCATAACACTGGAAATTAGGTCAGTAGGTGGAGATCAGGTGGGCCAGAGGGGTCAGGTAGATGTTGAAGAACCATGGCGATAGGATAAAGCCCTGAGGGACACCACAGGTAGAGAGTGAGGTGTAGGAGATAAAATGACCCATTTGTACTTGGGAGGTTCTGTTAGAGAGAAAGGAGGTAAGCCACGCCAGTGCCCTGTCCGGGATGCCTAGGGTATCACAGAGATGGTTTATGAGGATGGAGTGGTTGACAGTGTCAAAAGCAGAAGAAAGATCAAGGAGGATCAGAACAGAGGGAGTGTTAGAGTCCAGGATAGAGTTAGGTCTTCCCAGGTGTTCAGGAGAGCAGATTTCATGCCTCTGGCAGCCCTGAAGCCGGATTGGTGATCATGGAGGCAGCCAGCCATTTCGGTGTGGAGGGGCAGTGGGTTGATGACCAGCTTCTCCATGAGTTTGCCCAAGGAAGGGGTGATAGATAGTTAGCCAGGCAAGAGGGGTCAGCAGAAGGCTTTTTTAGGAGAGGGTGCACAAGAGTGTACTTGAGGGCTTGAGGGAAAGGGCCTGTGGCAAAAGAGTAGTTGCAGAGCTCAGCCAAGGCGGGGGCGAGAGTATTGATGTTGTCCTTGATGGTTCTGGAGGAGCAGGGTAGCACCTGTTTAGAGGAGACTTTCATAGAGCGGATAACTCCAGAGATCTCATCTGTTGCAATGGGAGAGAGGAGAATAGGGGTAAGAGGGGTGCCAAAAGAGGTGCAAGAAGATGGGGGAGATGGGAGGGGAACAGATGACAGAGAGGACAGGATGTCAAGAGTTTTGGAGGAAAGGTGGGCGGCCAGTGCAGACCATAAGGCCTGTGAGGGAGGAGGAGAAGAGGAGACTGCGGGAGGATTGGCAAGTTCCTTGGACATTTTAAAGAGTTCCGCTGTGTTATTGGTGGCTCCAGAGATGCAGGCTTGGACACAAGCTCTCTTCTTGGAGCAGATGGAGAGACGGTATTGCCTTTGGAGTAGACGGCAGGCCAGTTTGTCAGGAGATGAGCTAGATGTCTGCCATTCCGCTCTGCCACTTGGCACCTTCGCTTCAAAGCAGCTAAGTTGGAGTCATACCAAGAGTTGCATTTCGAGGTATGCTTCATGAGGCTCCTCATGACAGGGGTAAGTATGTCCAGGGTGTTAGTGATAGAGAAATGGAGGTTAGTTAGGACGGAGTCAGAAGAAGGCTTTCCTCCCTCTATGCTGTTGTCTAGAGGAGGATGAATATGTGTGGTGCTGTTGTGTGGCCCCGAACACCAGATGGATTCATTGTTAGGGAGATTTTTCATTTTTATGCCAAATCCCCACTACCTGGGAGATCCCCAGCACTTTTTGCTGTAGAGTCTTGCTTTCCTCCTTACTTTTAAAGGCATCTGCATTTCACTTTTGCAGCACACAACACCTTTTGTGCAGTGTTGCTGGGGGCGCTTAGGGCTGTCCTTTTTATTTTATTTTATTTTCCTTGAGAAGTACTATTCTCAAGGATAGAGGTATACTTTGTATCCTTCTTAGCTTTTCCTTTTGTGAGATCAGCACACACCACCCTATGTGGACTGCTGAGGGGTTACCTTGTACCTCCTCCTCACTGCTGCTGTAACATTTCTGTTACAGTGACAATCATACACTTGTGGCTGGTGGCAGTGGACGTGTTCTACTGACTTTTGTGCAATTTGTACTCACAGGCTGTCTCTACAGCTGCGGTTATGCACAGAAGGGTCGCCATTGACACAACATAGTGGCTTCTTTCTTTTATCTCCATTTCCTGTGAGCTTGTGCTATACTAGTCCTTCTTCTACCATTCGGGGTGGAGGTGGTCCTGGTTTGAGGTTTGTCTTTGGAGGTAATCCTTTGTGTCTACGAGGACAGGAAATAGCGGAGGATCCCAAAGATCCGCTATCATTTGCTTCTGGTGTGCCTGAGAGAAACCATTTCCCACTGGGGGAACTAAGTGTCTTGATTGTCTTGATTGGACAGCCACACACCCCTTTCTGTAAATTGCAGGGAGAGTTTACAGAGGATGAGAGTGAATTCCTGATAATAGTTGAGAATCCTGAGGCAGAAGACGAGTCGACCACTGGAACAGAAGAACTGAAGACTACCAGAGAAGCCTGCAGCCCCTTCCAGAAACTGCAAAGAGACCCCTGCCGTCTTCACCCCGTTTTCTAATCGACCGAGGAGCTCCATAGAGGATGACTCCTTCCCTTTGGCTGGTGGGACCAATCAGCCATACGACGACCTGCAAGATGAGCAGTACCACGACGTTCTACAACCTTCCTGGATTGAAAACACCAATACCATGTGACCTCTGACCATATTGCAGTACATCATCTTCCTGTGAATGAATCCTCCCAGATATATGGTGAGCTTCTGTTGGACCTCAAAGTCGACTCACTAGAGTGCAGGACTGAAGAATCAAGGTGATTCGACTCGTGGGTAAACATTCATCCTTGGAGCCTTTAATAGGTGCCAAAACTGCAGACCGACGTTGGAGCATGAAGAATCCTTTGCTGGGAGTCCTTTCTCTTTGAATTTGAATAACTCATACCTAGATAGGGATGCAGTGCTAAAACCTTCCAGCCTCTGAAAAGTACTACAAGCTTTTAAAAGTACTGACCTGATATTGTTGGTGTTGCCTAACCTTTTCATTCCAACAACAGAACATTTTCTGAGTTGATATAATACTTGATTTTACTCACTTATGAACTGTGTTCAATTATATGTATAATCCTTAACTTATGGTCTACTCGCCTGAAGTATTTCTTTGATCTTATATTGTGTTACTTAGTTTCAAAAAGTACTCACTCACCTGAGATTTAACTTTAACCTTGTGCAAATAAATTAATACTATTTTACTATAACTACAAGTGTGTAAGAGTTACTTTCTTTGGACCTATGTATTTACTAAATTCATTTTACATACCAACAGCTGACATCTCCTGCCTAAAATAAGCCTGGCTGTTCTGCCATACTACCAAAACCTTGAGTAGTACAGACCTATACTAGAAGTTGGGGTGTTTATACCAAGGGCCAGTTTTATAAAGTCTTACCACAGGTAGACTTTAGGAAAACTCCCCCAACACTGGTGTTACAGCTTTTGGGATTAAGTAGTGTTTGATTACATTGACTCTTGGTTGTATCTGTGTCCAGAAAATCTATCCACAAGGCTGGTTATACCTAAAACAGTAACTACTAAACAGCTGGAACATGGAAAACCTTAAGTCAGAGGCTCTAGTAAATTTTACAGTAGAGAAACAAAGAAGTGTGTAAATCAAGAGGCCTTAGCTCTTGTAAGGAAGGCATAGCATCAAGAATAGACAGACACCAGTAATCATAGTTCAAGGGTGTTTATTAAACTGAGTTTGCAGGCTGGGAAAATGCCTAACCTAAACCTAAAGCTAAGATGGGAGCAAGCTATGACCATCAAAAGAAAAATAAGGCAGTCCTAGTGGTGTTGTGTCAAAATAAAAGGGCCTGTACTAAGACAAACCTATTGCCAATCCATCCACTAATACAAAAGGGATAAGATTTACAAGAAAGAAAGAAGTGTTCATAAATGATAAGTCAGGATGTGGTAGCCGTGGTTTCCCTTCCCCACGTATTGAGCACCAGACAAGGTGGGACTTCTGAGCATAGCACACTCTCGAGCTTTCCCAGCACGATGCGTCGATGGTCATGTCTCTTTTCTCCTAAAAGTCTCTTGCCTTCAAGGACTTCATGCAAACAAATAACAAATCAAAGTTCCTTTCAAAATGTACGTTTGGTGTTGCCTTTCACCCCTGGGATCCCCTCTTCCGGGTCAGACCCATAAACAGTTCTTATCTGTATCAGGATCATGGGAAGTTAGGTTTCTTGCTTCCTGTGGCCTGATAGGTTCAACATAACTAATAAAAAGTTCCTCTCGGATTGCATTTGAGGTGATGTTTCTTCTCCCCTGAGTCCTCCTCTTCTGGGCCCTAACCCCTCTCGAATATCATCCTCCCTTCCATCGGGTTCACTCTGGCTTACATTCAAAATGACTTTAACCCTTTAAGTGCCATGGGTATTTCTCCCCAGTGCCAGGGCCTTTTTTGGTGACTTTGGTATGTGGCCATTCAATGGTTTGTAACTTTTTTGTTACATGAGCTATCTCGGCCAAATTTGGCTCCTTTTTTCCCCACATATAGGCGATCGTAACGCCACCCAGGAATCCTAGGTTGCTGTAGGGGGGTGAGAGAAAATAATCAAAAAAGGGGGAAAATGTGGGTTTTTTTCAAAAAATGCCAATAAAATGATGTACAAAGAAGCCTGTGGTTTTTTCCTTGTAAGAGCTAGGAACAAATATTTTGATGTGGTTTTCAACTGTTTTGTGAGAGGTAGGCAATTTTTTGGCCATTTTTGCCAATTGGACATGTGTGGACGGAATGGGAGAAAAGGGTAGGAAAGCCGAATTGGAGGATGGAAAGGAATATATTTCTGAAAAGTAGACCAAATTCCAAGTTTAGGAAGGGGTGATTTGCGTAGGTCAGGCAAACACTAGGTTGGGGAAAATGCCATAGATTGGGGGAAAAGTGGCATAATGACCGAAAAAAAGGTATGTATTGGACATGGTTGGCTTCGTACGGCAATGGCTTCTATGAATTTTGAGAAAAGCAATGCTCCGCTACATTCCCCCGACTCTTGCAGTTAGGAAAGCACACATTTTTTGTAGTGTTTTACAAAACAAGCAATACCACAAGCCAAACACGGAGCCATGGTACACAGGAGTTTTACGCTCACGGCCTGAACAGATGCATTTAGCATGTGTAAATCGGGAAAACCAATGTGGTGAGGAACAGCAAGCATACATTTTTTTAAAGAGCATAGGCAGACCTTTTCAAGGGTAGGTGACTTGTGCAGGTTACAAAAGTGTATGGTGCCTAAAGCAGCGACTAAATGTAGGGCACATTTGGGAAATGAAAGGGTTGTGTGACAAAGGGCACCAGCAAATGGGTCAAAACGTTATGAAAACCACACAAACACAACACATGGCCAACCGTCCCGCGTTCCCACAGGTGTCCCGATGAAAACAGTACCTCACATGTGTGGGTGCACCTACCTGGCCGCCAAGTGGAAAGCCTAAAACACAAGTAACCCCAAGTCTGTTTTCAGACCGGAATTTCAGACACTTTGCCGACCGGCACAACATACAGATATGGGCCTCGGGTGTCCAAGCCACCAAGGAAAACAGGGAACCCCATGCATTTCCAAAAAGAGGACACCTGTGGGAATCCGCAGAGGTATGATTTGCGCACATTGCCCCAGAATTTATTACCCAGACACACCCGCAAAGTCCGAAATGTAGGAAATAAAACGCATTTTCCCGCACATTTTGCTCGGCTCACCCATCGAAACACACCCCCAACAACACATGGCCTACTGTCCCGCGTTCCCACAGGTGTCCCGATGAAAAAGGTACCTCACATGTGTGGGTGCACCTACCGGGGGCGCAAAAGGAAAAGGGTAACCCACTGGTAACCCGAAGCCTTTCGGCACTGCCCATTTTGTTCATGTGGGCAACCTACAGATTTGGGCCTAGGGTGTCGAAGCTAGCAAGGAAAACAGGGAACCCCATGCATTTTCCAAAAGAGGACACCCGTGGGAATCCACTGAGGTCTGCCTTTCGCAAATTGCCCCAGTTTTTATTAGCCACAATCCCCGACAAAGTGTGATATTTGGTGGGGAAAAAACACAATGTTCACTTTGTCTGGGGTTCTGGGTAATAAATTCTAGGCCGCTTCGCGCAAGTCAGACCTCTGCACATTCCCACGGGTGTCCTCTTTTGGGAAATGCATGGGCTTCCCTGTTTTCCTTGCTGGCTTCGACACCCTAGGCCCAAATCTGTAGGTTGCCCACATGAACAAATTGTGCTGTGGCAAAAGGCTTGGGGTTACCAGCGGGTTACCCTTTTCCTTTTGTGCCCCCGGTAGGTGCACCCACACATGTAAGGTACCTTTTTTCATTGGGACACCTGTGGGAACGCGAGAAGGTATGATATCTGTTGTTGGCGAAGTGTTTCGGTGAGTGGACATAGGGAAATGTCTCTGAAATTGGCTGGAAATGCAGACAATTCTCAGACATTTCGCTCTGGCCACCCACCGAAACACACCACCAACAACACGTGGCCTACCTTCCCGCGTCCCCACGCATTTTCCAAAAGAGGACACCCGTGGGAACCCACACATGGCCAAATTGGAGGGGCGGCCCATCTCATGTAGCCCTCCCGAGGGGCAGATAATGGGGGGGCTGTCCTGCACTCCTCCCTGGGCTCAGGCGTCCGTTCCTAGGAGCAGATATCTGGTCCCAGGGAGGGCTGCATGACATGGCACCCACTCCATTGTGGCTGGGGGGGTCAATGCCCCATCCCATTAGACACTTGCCAGACCCTTTGGGGTGCCCCACAGCCCCCCCCTAAAAAGCGTTCCACCATATTCCATTTTTTTCTTTGTTTACGAAACTTGCCTTGGTGCAGAGGGGCACACCAATGTGCTCATCTGGCCCCGGGGTGCCCAAACCTTACTTCCCCACCAACTGGGGGGCCTGTCCCACCATTTTTGGGGGCACTCTCCCCACTCACCCCAAATGGGTGGCAGGGGCACCTCATGCAGGCCATCCTGGGCCTCGTAGGAAGGGCTGTATGATGTGCCCCCCCCCCTCCGGTCGGTGTGGGTGAGGAGAGGGCCACCACAAATTGATGGGGCAGTAGGGTTTGGGCACCCTGGGGGCAGATTGGCACACTAATGTGGCCATCTGTGCCAAGCGAAGTTGGGTAAACAAAGAAAATAATACAAAATCGTAGGCTGCTTTTTAGGGGGGGGCTGAGGGCCACCCTAAATTGGCAGCAAATGTTATACTACAACGGGGGTGGCATGCAACCCTCCCTGGGGGCAGACATCTGCTCCTAGGAAGAGGCATCTGACCCCAGGGAGGGATGCATGAGGTGGTGGGGGGGGAGAGGGCCACCCCCCGTTACAGTAGAACATTTGCCGGCAATGTAGGGTGCCCCTCAGCCCCCCCTAAAAAGCAGCCTACGATTTTGTATTATTTTCTTTGTTTACCCAACTTTGCTTGGCGCAGATGGCCACATTAGTGTGCCAATCTGCCCCCAAGGTGCCCAAACCCTACTGCCCCATCTATTGGGGGGCCTGTCCCACCATTTGTGATGGCCCTCTCCTCACCCACCCTGAACGGAGGAGGGGGGCACATCATGCAGCCCTTCCTAGGAGGCTCAGGGAGGGCTGCATGAGGTGTCCCCCCCAGCCATTTGGGGTGGGGGGGAGAGGGCCACCACAAAAGGTGGGGCAGGACCCCCAATAGATGGGGCAGTAGGGTTTTGGCACCCTGGGGGCAAATTAACACACTAATGTGGCCATCTGCGCCAAGCGAACTTGGGTAAACAAAAAAAAATAATACAAAATTGTAGGCTGCATTTTAGGGGGGGCTGAGGGCCACCCTAAATTGTCAGCGAATGTTGTACTGCAACGGGGGGTGCACTCACCCCCCACCCCAAATGGAGGGCCCCACCTCATGCAACCCTCCCTGGGGGCAGATAGGGGGGGGGGGCACCTCATGCATCCCTCCCTGGGGTCAGATGCCCCTTCCTAGGAGCAGATATCTGCCCCCAGGGAGGATTACAAGGGGTGCCCCCTTTCTACTTTGGTTGGGGGGGCACCCCCCCCTTCATTCAGTAAAAAATCCATGGTGGCTAGTGGCTCCCCACCGCCACCCCTACCCCCACTCCCTTTTCCCATCATTTCATTTTTTCTTTTTACATTCCCTGGGGGCAGGTGGTCAGCCATCTGCCCCAGGGGTTACATGCATGTGCCCCCATGCTTTGGGGGCTGGGAGGGGGGAGAGGGATGCTTACTTGAAGCTGCCCCCTTCCCCCCCAACTCACAAACGGATCCATGGTGGTCTAGTGGGTTGCTGGTCACAGATCGAGCGTTCTGCGCCGATCCGTGACCAGCAATGACTCATATATGTGGTGTCCTTGGAAAGGGGAGAATCTCCCCTTTCCAATGACACCAGTTTTTGCCATATCCCTGGTGGTCTAGTGGGCCCCAGGGCCCCCAAACCCCTCCAACCTCCCCCCGATTTTTTTTTCTTTTCTTTTCACCCCTGGGGGCAGTGATCATCTGCCCCCAGGGGTCTCTGGCACTGTGGCCCCATGCTTTGGGGCCATGGGGGGAAGAGGACCGCTTACCTAGTAAGCAGCCCCCCTCCCCCCGCATCACAAATGATCTGTATTGATCCGGTGACATTGCTGCCCGCGGATCGCGCGCCGGGCGCCCGATTCGCGGTCAGCAATGTCACACAATGGGTATCGTTGTAAAGGGGAGAATCTCCCCTTTTCGAACGATACCCGCCTCGATCTCCGGCCTGAAATACAGCCGGAGATCGACATGGAGAAAGAAGGGCTCTTACCCGAAAATGGCTGCTGGAGTGATTTTACTTACAGTTTCACACCGACGTGCGTAACTGAAGGTAATCCACCTCCCTGGCAGTGAGGGGGGACCGCCCCCTTACATAGCCCGGGGGTTGGATTACAGTTTTGCTCGATCCCTGCGTTGCAGGGATCGAGCAAAGCAGAGTGCCAAAACCGACAAGCCGGCTCGTCGGTGGCAACCTGGAGCGCTTTCCACTGACGAGCCATCTCGTCGGTGGCACTTAAAGGGTTAATAATAATAATAATAATAATAATAATAATAATAATAATAATTTAGCATTTATATAGCGCTACGAACCCTTAGGTATCTGAGCGCTGCTTATTATTACGCACGGTGTGTGGTGCTTATTTATTGACCTCGGAAGGATGAAAGGCTGAGTTTGGCCCTGCTGCAATTCAAACCTGTGTCGGCAGGCTCTGCACAGACGTCAAAGCGAGTGCTCTACTCACTGTGCTATCTTTCTCATTGTATTCATTGTTATTGGGGTGATGGCTTCTCACCTCTGGATCTCCCTCTTCTCGGCTCTGACCCTTTTGCCTCCCTCCCTTCAAGCTCCCTCTGGATTTTTCAAAGATATTTTCTCCTTTTCATTCACAAATCTCAATATCGTGTTCAACAGTTATCCTAATATCTTTTTAAACAGTTCTTCGTGGACATCCCTCTGCCAGGTTCACTTGTGTCAACACACTGCTTTTGGGACTTTAGACTTCGCCCCTCTTGATTGGCATCCCTACGGTGGGTTTACTCTTGCCAGTACTCAATTCCTTTTGCTTTCTCTTGATGCGGGATTCACTGCCCTTCTCAAAGGTTTGTCGGTCAAAGACTTTCGACTGTACAGGGATTTTGCTAGCCCCCTGTGTGGCCACTTAGCTTTCTTGGCAGCTCTCCTATGGCCTTATGGTATCGGTAGTTTCAGTCAACACAGGATCAACCAGAGTCTCTCGAGTTATCACCCACATGGTGCCACTCCCCTCTGCAGCTGGTCTTCACTTAACAATTTACAATTCTTTGAACTTTATTCAATGTGCCACTTTGCGACTTTCATTCAACACAGTTCAGTTTCTTATTGGTTCTCCTCTTGACTCACCGGATGTGATGAACCAGTTGGCTTTCCTTGTATCTGGGTCAAGACTGGTACCACAATAGCAGGCGTCTCTCTCGGTCCTGCATATCAGCGTAGGCACTCTCGTACCATTGACATCTGCTGCAACACACTTGACCTATTGTTCACAGTCTTAAGATTCCTTCCGCGCAGGTCTCTCGGCCTGGCTCAGAAATGGCAAGGTTGCTTCTCTCGTTGTCACCCTCTCGGTTCGTGCCGTCTTTCTCCTCCTCTTGAACTGCCGTGCTGAGATAGCTCTCTCGTCATGCGGTCTGCCTTGCTCATACCGTGCTCTCGTGCTCCACCTTTTATCACTGTGGGGAAGGGAAAGGGCCGTCGGGTGTCTGTGATTCTGGTCAATTGCCTTACTTTGCCTGACCCTTGTATTGGGACATGTTAGGTAAACGGCTCTGGTGTTAGTCTGTTGTCTTTTGTGGTGTCCGAAAGTGTTTGTGTCGGAAAAGGGGGCATGGCAGTGTTTTGGAATATCCTATGTGGTCGGATGGGGAAAAGGTGCTGTAGGAAGGGGGATACTGCGTCTTACCCGTCAGTGTCTCAATTCTTTTCACCGAGGATGCCCGATCCAGGTGATCCTCTCTCACTAGTCCACCCCCAGGAACTGGTTCCAATAGCGATGGCCGTGTCCTGGCCACATGGATGACAGACACCTGGGCACTGGTTAGAGAGACACCTTCAGGTTTCCCGCCGTCTAGATCATCAAACCCTGAAACCATCTTCCCATTCAAGCATTGTTCTCACTCTCACATCCATCACAAAAGCCCCAAAAGCCTGTCACATCATTTTATACCATGGCAAGTGATATTTTATATTTAGTGTTATTTGCACTTATGCAGGACCAAGCCTAAAGTGATGTAGCCAGAGAGGTGAGTGGACTTATGTTTTCAATGCCAGTAGAAGGGGCTTGGCCGAGGAGTGCTTGAATCTTTCTACTTTGAACGGCTCGGGCAGGGAAAGGATTTAAAGACTCAAGTTATTTCCAGCAGTGCCCATGCATTTAAAACACAGGTTGAGCTAGGTGTATTCTTTGCGTCTCTATACAAGGCTTTGTGCGATGAGCAGTTTGGAGGTGGCTTACATGTCATGTGAATGGGGAACTAGAGAAGGAGTGTGCGAGATCCTGTATCTGCAGGATTTTAACATTGTATATTTCTTGTGAGTATGTGTGTGTGCTGTGGTGGGTCAGAATAAGCAGGCGGACACTTGGAGGACATTTTGAGTGTGGCTTATTCAAACAATAAGAATAAGGCCTATCTTTCCCTACCACTATTGGGGTTTCCCTGCCTATATAAATAACTCATGGTGCGTATCAGTCATCAGGATTCCAAAATCAATCAATCAAAGCATTTGAGGAGTGAAATGTCACCAAAGGCAACATGGCACTGTCTAGATGCGAACAAAGAGAGAACACATTTAGGCAAACAGGTAGGTTCTTCAGGTATGTTTGAAAAGGCCAAAATCGTGCATGCAGTGAAGCCCTAATGGCAGTGCGTTCCAGAGTTTTGGGCCAGCAATGGAGAAATTCCGGCCTCCAACCAGATCCCGACGATAAGCAGGTATCTTAAGTAGCACTGCATCTGCTGAGCAGAGTGCACGCCGTGGAAGATATAACTAAATCTCATCCTGCAGAGCAGGACAGCCTTTTCCATTTAATGCCCAATGAATAATGCATAAGGCCTCAAAGTGAATTTGAGTTGGCACGAGCAGCCAGTGTAGTTCATGACGTGCTGTAAAATATGATGATCAAAAGGAATGCCCTTTACCAGACGAATAGCTGCATTTTGCAGAACCTGCAGACAGTGTAGTGGATACGCTGGTTGGGAGAGAAGGGTAGCGTTACAGTAGTCAACACTACCATTCAGACAGGCCACTACCACTTGAGCATGAAGGTCCTCGTGAATAAAAAGAAGTTGCTTTAATTTGAGAATGGCCAGGCTACAAATGGTATTAATCTGGGTTTCCATAGTCAATGAGGCTGAGCTTCTGAAGCCTAGATTCTTCACTATTTTTGCTGGCACAGGAAGAGAGCCCAGTGACAATGGCCAGAAATCAGAGGTCCAAATCTCTGATGCTGCTGCGGGGCCAATAATCTAAACCTTTGTCTTCTCACCATTAAGTTTTAACCATTGGCTTCCATCCTGTCCTCAGTTGCTTCTAGATAGGATCTCAGCTGAACAGCAGTTCCAGCGCTATCCAAGTTTGGCGTAAACAGGATTTGTGTCATGTGCATAGGATAAGAATCCCCCCATCCTTCCCTCATCTACCCCCATTGTTGAACCCTCCAATTTCATCAACATTTCCCTCTGGAATGCTAGATCCCTCTGCAATAAGACTGCAGCTGTCTTGGACATGTTCTTTTGACTTAACCTCCATTTCCTCTGTATAACCGAAACTTGGATCCCCCTTCATAATTGTACTGTACCTGATTCTTTTCACATGTCTCTCATCCTTCTGATCGCGGTGGTGGCATTGGTCTCCTCTTCCACCCTAAATGTCTTTCCTCCACCTCTACAATGCCTCTTCCTACTTTCCCTTCCTTCGAATACCTATACAAATCCTTCACTTCCCCTCACGCTATTTCCTTTCTAATCATTTACAGACCTCATGGCCCCCTCTCCTCCTTCTACAATGACCTGACCACCTCCTCTCTCTTATCTCCCCTTCCCCTTTTTTCTCAATGTACTCGGTGACTTCAACCTTCACCTCCCCACTCCCCCTCAACCTTCCCCTCTTCTTTCCATCCTTGGCTCCTACCTCCTCTCTCCTCTCCCTACCTCTCCTACTCATTGTTCTGGCTCCACCCTTGATCTTATCTTTATCGCATCCTACTCCTCCTCCCCGTCTCTATCCTACCCAACTATCTTTCTGACCATGCTTTACTCTCCTTCTCCCTAACTCCCCCTCTTCCTTCTTCTACTCCCTCTTCCTCTTCTTCTCTCTCTGCTTCTGAGTTTGCTGACTGTTTCTCTTCCAAAGTACTCTCTCTTCACCAAAACATTCTTTGCTCCACTTCTTATTCCCCTCCTCCCCCTTCTCTCCACTCCCCTTCAACTTGCATGTCTGGCTTCTCTCCTGTTACTCCTCTGATGTTTCCCTCCTCCTGTACAAAACTCATCCCACTGCTGCCCCCTCCAATTCCTCCCCACCCTCTGTATTCCAAAGATTTACCCTCTTCTCCTTCCCTACTTAACCTCATTCTTCAATATCTGTCTCTCCTCTGCTACCTTCCCTTCCGCCTTCAAGCATGCTACCATCATCCCTATCCTAAATAAACCTTCTGCTAATCCGTTTCTTGCTTCCATCTTTCATCCAATATCGCTTCTTCCATTCCTTTCCAAGTTACTTGAACACTTAGTCTATTCTCAACTTTCAACTTTTGTAACCAACCTTTCTCTCCTTCCCCATCTCAATCTGGATTCCGCCCTAAACACTCCACTGAAACCGCTCTCACTTATGTTCTCAACTCCCTCCTTACTGGTCGCTATTCTAAGCAATCCTCAGTTCTTATCCTCCCTGACCTCTCTGCTGCCTTTGACACCGTCGATCACCCCTTACTTCTCAATACTCTTTCTTCCTTTGGTTTCAAAGGCTCTGTTCTCAACTGGCTTTCCTCTTACCTCTCGAATCGCTCTTTTGCTGTCTCCTGGGGTGGACGTTCATCCATAATAAATACAAATAAGAAATTAAACCCAAAGGAGCGAATGAGGGATCAGGGTTGAAAGCCTGAGATGGAAATGTTTGAGGGAGAAAAGACTGAAGATTATTTTTTCGAAATAACCTTCTGCCTTTTCTTCTCTGAACATTTCCAACTCCCGTTGGACTACAGTGTTCCCCAAGGCTCTGTTCTCGGCCCTTTCCTTTTCTCCCTCTACACCTCCCTTCTTGCCCCTATCATCTCCTCCTTCAGGATTTCTCACCATTTTTATGCTGATGACACTCAGCTTTTCCTTTCCTTCTCTTCTTTCACTAATGACCTCGATCTTAATCTCTCTTCCTGTCTTTCTGCCATTAAAAACTGGATGTCATCACACTTTCTCTCCCTCAACACTGATAAGACTGACGTGTCGACAGGCTCTGCACAGACGTCAAAGCGAGTGCTCTACTCACTGTGCTATCTTTCTCATTGTATTCATTGTTATTGGGGTGATGGCTTCTCACCTCTGGATCTCCCTCTTCTCGGCTCTGACCCTTTTGCCTCCCTCCCTTCAAGCTCCCTCTGGATTTTTCAAAGATATTTTCTCCTTTTCATTCACAAATCTCAATGTCGTGTTCAACAGTTATCCTAATATCTTTTTAAACAGTTCTTCGTGGACATCCCTCTGCCAGGTTCACTTGTGTCAACACACTGCTTTTGGGACTTTAGACTTCGCCCCTCTTTATTGGCATCCCTTCGGTGGGTTTACTCTTGCCAGTACTCAATTCCTTTTGCTTTCTCTTGATGCGGGATTCACTGCCCTTCTCAAAGGTTTGTCAGTCAAAGACTTTCGACTGTACAGGGATTTTGCTAGCCCCCTGTGTGGCCACTTTGACCTTTCTTGGCAGCTCTCCTATGGCCTTCTGGTATCAGTAGTTTCAGTCAACACAGGATCAACCAGAGTCTCTCGAGTTATCACCCACATGGTGCCACTCCCCTCTGCAGCTGGTCTTCACTTAACAATTTACAATTCTTTGAACTTTATTCAATGTGCCACTTTGCGACTTTCATTCAACACAGTTCAGTTTCTTATTGGTTCTCCTCTTGACTCATCGGATGTGATGAACCAGTTGGCTTTCCTTGTATCTGGGTCAAGACTGGTACCACAATAGCAGGCGTCTCTCTCGGTCCTGCATAGGCACCAGCGTAGGCACTCTCTATATACCATTGACATCTGCTGCAACACACTTGAGCTATTGTTCACAGTCTTAAGATTCCTTCCGCGCAGGTCTCACGACCTGGCTCAGAAAGGGCAAGGTTGCTTCTCTCGTTGTCACCCTCTCGGTTCGTGCCGTCTTTCTCCTCCTCTTAAACTGCCGTGCTGAGATAGCTCTCTCGTCATGCGGTCTGCCTTGCTCATACCGTGCTCTCGTGCTCCACCTTTTATCCCTGTGGGGAAGGGAAAGGGCCGTCAGGTGTCTGTGATTCTGGCCAATTGCCTTACTTTGCCTGACCCTTGTATTGGGACATGTTAGGTAAACGGCTCTGGTGTTAGTCTGTTGTCTTTTGTGGTGTCCGAAAGTGTTTGTGTCGGAAAAGGGGGCAGGGCAGTGTTTTGGAATATCCTATGTGGTCGGATGGGGAAAAGGTGCTGTAGGAAGGGGGATACTGCGTCTTACCCGTCAGTGTCTCAATTCTTTTCACCGAGGATGCCCCATCCAGGTGATCCTCTCTCACTAGTCCACCCCCAGGAACTGGTTCCAATAGCGATGGCCATGTCCTGGCCACATGGATGACAGACACCTGGGCACTGGTTAGGGAGACACCTTCAGGTTTCCCGCCGTCTAGATCATCAAACCCTGAAACCATCTTCCCATTCAAGCATTGTTCTCACTCTCACATCCATCACAAAAGCCCCAAAAGCCTGTCACATCATTTTATACCATGGCAAGTGATATTTTATATTTAGTGTTATTTGCACTTATGCAGGACCAAGCCTAAAGTGATGTAGCCAGAGAGGTGAGTGGACTTATGTTTTCAATGCCAGTAGAAGGGGCTTGGCCGAGGAGTGCTTGAATCTTTCTACTTTGAACGGCTCGGGCAGGGAAAGGATTTAGAGACTCAAGTTATTTCCAGCAGTGCCCATGCATTTAAAACACAGGTTGAGCCAGGTGTATTCTTTGCGTCTCTATACAAGGCTTTGTGCGATGAGCAGTTTGGAGGTGGCTTACATGTCCTGTGAATGGGGAACTAGAGAAGGAGTGTGCGAGATCCTGTATCTGCAGGATTTTAACATTGTATATTTCTTGTGAGTATGTGTGTGTGCTGTGGTGGGTCAGAATAAGCAGGCGGACACTTGGAGGACATTTTGAGTGTGGCTTATTCAAACAATAAGAATAAGGCCTATCTTTCCCTACCCCTATTGGGGTTTCCCTGCCTATATAAATAACTCATGGTGCGTATCAGTCATCAGGATTCCAAAATCAATCAATCAAAGCATTTGAGGAGTGCAATGTCACCAAAGGCAACATGGCACTGTCTAGATGCGAACAAAGAGAGAACACATTTAGGCAAACAGGTAAATTCTTCAGGTATGTTTGAAAAGGCCAAAATCGTGCATGCAGTGAAGCCCTAATGGCAGTGCGTTCCAGAGTTTTGGGCCAGCAATGGAGAAATTCCGGCCTCCAACCATATCCCGACGATAAGCAGGTATCTTAAGTAGCACTGCATCTGCTGAGCAGAGTGCACGCCGTGGAAGATATAACTAAATCTCATCCTGCAGAGCAGGACAGCCTTTCCCATTTAATGCCCAATGAATAATGCATAAGGCCTCAAAGTGAATTTGAGTTGGCACGAGCAGCCAGTGTAGCTCATGATGTGCTGTAAAATATGATGATCAAAAGGAATACCCTTTACCAGACGAATAGCTGCATTTTGCAGAACCTGCAGACAGTGTAGTGGATACGCTGGTTGGGAGAGAAGGGTAGCGTTACAGTAGTCAACACTACCATTCAGACAGGCCACTACCACTTGAGCATAAAAGTCCTCGTGAATAAAAAGAAGTTGCTTTAATTTGAGAATGGCCAGGCTACAAATGGTATTAATCTGGGTTTCCATAGTCAATGAGGCTGAGCTTCTGAAGCCCATCACACTTTCTCTCCCTCAACACTGATAAGACTGATGTCTTAATCTTTCCCTCCAACTTGCTTCCCCCCGTCCCCCTCCTTTTATTCACTTTCCCTCTTCTAATCTCCCCATCTCTGCCCATGCTCGCAATCATGGGCTCCACTTTGACTCCTCCCTCTACTTCACCCATCATATTTCTCTTAACTCTCGTGGCTGTCGCTACCATCGCTTCAATATTCGTAAAGTCTGTTCTTCCCTCACCTTCCATGCCACTAAACTTTTAATCTCTTCCCTCATTTTCTCTCGTCTTTTCTATTGCTCTACTCTCCTCTTTGGTCTCATCTCGCCCCCCAGAAATCCGTCAACCATTCTGTCATCTGCACCTTTTGTCTTCTTGCTCCTCATGACTCCATTTCCTCTTCCCTTTCTCACCTTGGCTGGCTTCCCTTTCAGTCCTAACTTAAATTTTGCTTCCTCTGTCTTGTTTTTAAATCTCTTCACGATATTGCTCCCCCCTATCTTTCCTCTCTCCTTTCATTCTACACTCCCTCCCGCTCCTTCCCATTTGCTGATCTCTTCCTACTCACTGTTCCCCCGTCCCCATGTGCCCCCTCTCATTTCCGCTCCTTTCAGCTCCTTGCCCCCCTACACTGGAATTCTCTACCTCTTTCTATCTGCTCCATCCCCACCTACTCCTCCTTCTGTGCCTCCTTGAAATCTTTTCTCCTCCATTCCCCGCCCTGACTCCCCATTCCCCTTTTTCACCTCGCTCTTACTTCCCTCTTTTTTTTCCTTACTTACCTCTCCTACCTGCTCCGTTTCCTCTTACGCGTCATTCCCTCCCCTTGTACCTCATTATATTCCCCCTTCCTGTCTCCCTCATCTCTCCCCTTTCTCCTCCCCATTCCCTTTCCCGTTTATTGACCTAGGTAAATTGTCCTACATACTGATTTATTGGTTTGTTCCATGTTTTTATTGTGCTTCTATTGTTATCATATTCTATATATTCTTGTTATAATGTAAAGCGCTTTGGTGTAAAGCACTATATAAACATAATAAATACAAATAAGAAATGAAACCCAAAGGAGCGAATGAGGGATCAGGGTTGAAAGCCTGAGATGGAAATGTTTGAGGGAGAAAAGACTGAAGATTATTTTTTCGAAATAACCTTCTGCCTTTTCTTCTCTGAACATTTCCAACTTGCCCCCCGCCCCAACCAACACCCCCACCACACCCCAACCCACACATCTACATCCCTACTTACCTAGCTGCCGACTCGCTGTGTCCCTGCAATGCCTGTTCCCTTTCACTTCTGTGATCGGGAACTGGCGCAGAACGTTAATTCCCTTTTCTTTCTTTTATTCGGGACCGGCTGCTGGGGACACCCCCGCAACCCTCACTCACAACATAATGTGCAAGGGTGCAGGGGAAACCCCCACAGCCCCTGCCACCGAATGGGGGATTCGGTCGATCTTTTCGTCTGTTCAGTATTTTCAAAAAGGCTGAAATCCAGCCAAATCTCCCATTCAGATGTTTGTACTCAGTCTTTTTGGCCGATTCCTGAATGAGAGCTGCCAGTGGCTGGCTGTATATACGCTGGCTGTATACACGCGGCCCCTAGGCAAAGGGCGGCTCCAGCAGAGGTGGCTCTAAGAAGTGTCAGCAGGTGTCTGCAGAGGAAGCCAGTGAAGCCAGCAGTCCACTGACACTGACAAAACTGTAAGTGTGGCATGGGTGGGGGGTAGAGCAATTACTCTACTTCAAAAAGCTCCTGTCAGTCTAACTTACGTTCCCATAACCTAGAATTATACAATGCATTCTTAGAGAGACATGTGACCACCAGCCTTAACCTACTCATAGATGGACAGCAAATATTGCCTGCATTACAGTGTGAACTAGTACCACACCTAGACTGAATTCCAAGTTTAGCCTGCGCCACATCTAGATAGAACTGTAAATGTTAGCATGTGCCACACCTAGATGGAATTCTTAACTCTAGCTTGCGTCACATCTAGACAGAAATGTAAATGTTAGCATGTGCCATACCTAGATGGAATTCTTAGGTTTAGCCTGCGCCACATCTAGATATAACTGTAAATGTTAGCATGTGCCACACCTAGATGGAATTCCTAACTCTAGCTTGCGTCACATCTAGACAGAAATGTAAATGTTAGCATGTGCCACACCTAGATGGAATTCTTAAATTTATCCTGCGCCACATCTAGATAGAACTGTAAATGTTAGCATGTGCCACACTTGGTCGGAACCCTCTACCTAGCCTGTGTCACATCTACATAGAAGTGTGAATGTTAGCATGTGCCACACCTAGATGGAATTCTTAAGTTTAGTCTGCGCAACACCCAGATAGAAATGTGATTCAATGATTGACATAAGATTCACCGACCCTGAACCAAGCACACAATCATGAATCAATAACCGAATCACTAACAATCTCACCCTCTGCATACACCTCTCAAACTCTAACCAAACACGACCACAACTCTATAGCACAACAAACTGCACAAACTTCACTACACCGCAACAACCAAACAAAACACAAATAGACTTGCACAACAGTACATGACACCTACCGAACGGAAAACTACCCAAGCCCAGCCAAAGGACCCACCGGGCTGAGTCCGCCAACACCACATCACTGCTCTCTTGCACTTTTCCTGCTTATTCCCACTAACTCACCCAACTCCCTCCCTTTTTTTCTTTTCAGAGCCACCAGAGCGCCAGGGGACCAATCCGGTGGTGATAGTGCGCAGTACAAAAATCCTTTAAAATTAACATTAACATAACACTAAAAAGAAAAGGGGAGAACAAAACCCCACAAGTCACAGTTTTAGGGAACGATCTAAAGGAGGTGAAACCAGTTTCATGCGTGGTGTCAGAAAAGCACGAAACCATTCCAGGACTGACCCTGAGATACCATATCTGTGCAGTCTAGACAGAAGAAGGGCATGGTCAATGGTATCAAAGGCGGCAGACAGGTCCAATAGAATGAGACCTGACATACCGCCCTCATCCTTCATCATTGTCAAATCATCAAGCACAGAGACTAAAATGGACCCTGTCCTCATTAAGTGGCGAAAGCCCATTTGACAAGGGTTCAAAATATTCTGGTCTTCCAAAAAAGATTGCAATTGACGAGTGATGACCACCTCCATAACTTTCATGAAAAAGGGAAATAAGGAGATGGGACGATAATTAGAAAAAGTCGACGCATCAAGGGAATGTTTTTTCAATAGTGAGTTCACTAATGCTTTTTTTAGGACTGCTGAGATCTAACCAAAGGAAAGGGAGGGGTGGATTGATTCCACTATAATATCATTAATGCTTGTAGTAGTAGACTTAAACAAATGTAAGGGAGTATCAGCAAGTGGTGATGCAGATTTTAGGAGAGCAACAATCCGAATAAACTCTGAACAGTTAGTAGACTGAAAAGAAGAGAAAACCCAGGTAATTCTGGAGCATCGGATCGGCATTGACAGAATCCAAGGCACCAACGGAAACTTTGGCAATACTAAAACGGTAAAGTAAACAGGTTTAGCCATTTTAAGAGTTTTGTGATATGAAGCAAGCTGCTTCTTAAAAACATCTTTTAGGAGTGGGTCATAAACGATCTTCCATTTGCGTTCCGTCTGACAAACTACTAGGCAAAGCAAACGTAGTTCAGTAGAGCACCATGGAGCAGAAGAACACAAGGACTTTTTAGTCCATTGAAAGGGTGCTAGCTGATTGGCCGCCATAGTGCTGGCTATTACAAGCCGAGAGATGGGCAATGGCACTGGAGAAGGGCCATGTGCTAGTCCCTGATCATTTGCAGTAATACGGGTGGCCAGGTTGGTTGGTTCTACTGACCTCAAGTTTCTCTGGAAAAATATTGTATTTAGACTGGCCTGATGTAGAGGCCCAGAAGAAAGGAGTACAAAGCGGACCACATGATGATCCGACCAAGTCTTAGTATGACAGGGGGAAACATGCAGTAGCTGTGTGGGAACGAAAATAAGATCTATACTATGCCCTTTAATGTGGGTGGGGCCTACCACTAGTTGTTGCAGTGATAGGCTATCCATGCCAGATAAAAAAGAAGTGACAATAGAATTTGTGGTGACATCTGCCCAGAGTTTGAAATCCCCCAGTACACATACATTTTTATAGTGTAAAACCAGTTCCGATACAACATTGAAAAAGGATTTTTGAAAAATAGAAAGTCTAAAGGAAGGACGGATATGAACAATAAGGTATTGAAACACAGGTTAGGGACCAATAACAATACTTGCTAACATGGCCTCCATTCCAACATCTGCTATAAGAGGCAAAAGACTGAAAGGTATAACAGTTTTTAAAAATAAGGGCCACACCTCCACCAGGATGCAATGATTCATGATCTAGATAGAGAATAGTGTATCCAGGAGGGAGAGTATGGACTAAGACAGGCTCCGAAGATGCAGAGAGCCAAATCTCTGTTATGCATATCAAGTCTGGTTCATGACTGTGAACGAATGTGAACATTTCAAGTTTGTGAGCAGCCAAAGAGCGAGAGTTAATTAGGCAAGCTTGCAGCAATAACCTGATACGGGCCGGATCTGTGGCATCTACAGTGTCTGTCCAGCCTGCGGGAAAAATAGTGGTATTAGGAGCCAGAGACAGTAAAGCCATCCGCGAGAGAGCCTCACTGTTGCGGGAGTCGCCCATAGCTCGGACGGGCCAGACTATGGTCAGACTTCGGTCCACGCTCGGTCGCTGCTCTCCTGACAGGAGCTTTTGTAGAAGCCACCCATAGTATTTCGGAGACGAATCTGAATGGGAGTTCAGAGTAGAGAGCAAAGAAATACTAAGCTATGGAAGTTGCGTGTGTGTATGAAATAAAGGATAGCGTGGGAGTACACTACTGGGGCGAGTTGCCAGTCTCCCCAAGCCCAGGAACACTTGGGACCGCTAATGTGGTTACAAGGAAAGAAAATAAATTACAACAAACAAGAAGAAGCAAGAAAAATAAGCATAGTCATAATTATTTAAAAAATGCATGCACATATAAATGTTAAAACCTGGTGTCCCGTCACCCGCAAAAGCGCATTAAAGTAAATGAAGATGTCAGAAACTAATTGTAACTAACCCTACCACTATTTGACTAATTTAAATTATGTGAGGAAATGTCTTTTCCTTCTGTTTGGTCTCTTATGGCAATGTCTGTATGTGTTTCATAGTTCTTCTTAATAGGATATCTTCAGATAGTCGCTTGTCACCTTTTGTACAAGGTGCTGTACTTCCTTTATAATGTACCTAGGTTTGCTCTCCCCTTTTGGGACAGTTATTCCACAAGGTTTTTATAAATCTCTTTCTGATATTCTCTCCCAGGTGTATATACCTTTCTGATCTCTGTAGCTCTAGCTTTGTTAAATTGGCTATCCTTGTGTAGCAGTGTTAGACTTCCCGTGTTCTGGACTGGTTCAGTTTGTTCACTTCTTCTCTGTCCTAATTCACTGGACTTCAGTTCCCATTTATATTCTCACCCTTCTTCCCAGGTGTTTATTTCCAGTTTGTAAAACCTTCTCTTTCAGGTTCATTCACTATTCTCAGGACTAGTTTAATACAGTTCAGCTTTACAAACTTTTTTTATTTAGGGATTTGTACTTAACTGGGATGGGTTTCCCTTTGTATCCATTCCTTGATACCTTCTTTCTCAGGCTTATTTGTTATTCTCCTGCTTACGTTCATACAGTTCAACTTTACTGGTGTTATTTTTATTATGTCATCAATTTCAGTGAGACGTGTTTCTCCTCTTACATAGAGATGCCCCAGCGGCCTCCCAGTACTCCCATTCTCCCCATTACTTTTCTGTTTGTAGGGGAACACTTTTGGGTTTGTAGAGGAGGAGCCAAATAACCCCACCTCAACAGTTCCAACCATTTTACCTATAGATTGGAAGCCAGAATATGTGACGTACACAGAACAGCTGAATCGACAAAGAGCAGAGTATGGACTCAGTCCAGTACCAGTGAAAGGTCCAGTACCTAAAAGAATCTGGCAGCCAAAGTACCCATTGAGAAAGCCTTATCTGCATACAAGAAAATATGATGGTCATTTGAATGAAATCCCTGAAGAAGCAGAGCCAATAAGTGGCAAGAATGAATGGTAATGTCATTTACCATTACCAGTATATGTTACATGAAGCTGAGATGACTTACATAGAAGAGATGCAGTGATCAGAGAATGCAGATATTCTATAAGGCATCAAGAAAGTATCGAGGATAAGTGACATTTTGGGATCAAGGTGAAGAAGCTTATGCCATAGAAAAGATGAAGATATCAAGTTGTTTTGCACGTGTACAGATGCAGAAGAAACACAAGTAGCAAAGTAATTGTGAAGCTAGCTCTAAAGCTTATAGTTAATAGACTGCGGCGAGCACCAATGTATAACATATAGGAATGAAGGAACTATGGATGTTTCCATTAACATGTTATAGCAGGCTGGACAGCAGCAAAAGGCCTCATTTTAGTGTGTCACAGTTAAAATGCAGAAATTGAATTACAAATGGGTTTCAGTGAAAGGCTAGACTGAACACTGAACGAGCCAAGAAGCCATGGTCTTATCAAAACTGGAGTAAACTGACTTTGGATACAAAATCGTGTGAAAGAACAAACCTCTTGTTCAGAAAGCATGAACATAGCAAGGAAGACGTCAGAGGTCTGTTGGAAAACAATATTAAATGCACAAAAAAGCTCGATTTTATGGTCTTTAGTCACATGGAAGCATGAAGTTGGAAGAACGAGATGGTCACACCTACGCATGGAGGCAGACTGTGCTTCTCACTCCAGGACCTCTGAGGTGATGTTGGATCAATATCCTAATTGGTGAGAATCTAAAGTTAAGGCGACCTCACCAAAACCTGCATGGCCAGCCTGTTTGCTGCTAACGTAGATGGAAAAACACTGAAGAGGGTAGAGTGCCAACCAATTGTAGAGGACCTGTGTCTTTAGGGGTCCTATAGTTGTGTACACCAATGGGCCGTCGTGTATTTAGTAACGTTCATTGTAGTCATTTTAAGGGGAAGGCTTAGTTACCCCACCTGATGTTAAGGAACCAATCACATATTTACACTTTTTTAGATTAGTATGGATCATATTCTTTGATGTTCACAAACAACCTATCCCAGTTACTCTAAGACATCATTGATAACACATATTGCTTATAAAAGTTCTGTTTTTTCTTAAATGCTTAGAGTTTGAAGATCGAGAGATTGCGTTGATGTTCGTTATACTCCCTGTTTTAGATAATTGATATTAAAACAGCTTTCCTTTTTTTCAACTTCCTGAGTCGGCTCCATTATTTGATGTATGAGTAAGGTCTGCATCCCCATCCATCTCGAGGGTAACTGCTCTCATCAAAGGGGCTGGACTAATCCAGTTCACTTGGTAGCAGCGAGAGGATGGTTAGAGAACCATCGATCTGAGTAAACATTAGAGTTTCGGAAAAATTGGATGACCTTTGCCATTCGGCTGAAAGGACGTGAAGCTCCCCGTAGATAGTGATTAGTGTAAAATACAAAAAGTGTCTTGCAAGACCGAGTGTGACGGGTCCCCTAGTTTGTATAGAATCCCCTCCCACTTCTACACGAAGCAGGTCGATCGGAAGGTTGAAGAGGTGATAAAAAGGCAGACGATCACGAGAATCAGAAGAGGAAAAGATGATATCGGTGAGGAAAAATGTAGTAAGTTGACAAAAGTACGGGTGATGAGTGAAAAAAAAGAAAGTAACGGAGGGTGGCGGGATAAAATATAACGTGAGTGTAAGAGTGTAATATATATGTGGGGAATGAGAAATTGACTCGAGTGTGGCCGAGAAATACATATAGTCGTGAGAGAGACCATGATAAGAGAATACGCCCTGGTCTGCGTTTTTTATGACGTAACAGAAGAAGTTTGAACCCATAGTCTCATAGCAGAACATTAGGAGACAGTCCCTATTAAAGGCGGGACCAAAGGGGTTACATTCCATTCCCAGTATTTTTAGAGGGTAAGACCAGTCTTAAGAAGAAGATCGTAGGAGATTTATGTAACCGGTTGAGTTTGTTTGTTTTTTTTTTTATGTGGTTTTTTGTACGATGACATCATAAGTGGAAAACATTATTTGATTGACTAGAATTTAACCTGATGGTTGTTTTTTAGCAAGATTAAAGTAACAATTGTGATTAGTGGGATTGGAGCTTGCGACGATTAGTACTCGCTCATATTATGTTATTTTTATGAAACGTACCTTCTTAAATCTGTTATTAACAATAAACTAGTCTTATACAAAGTTAAGAGTAGACGAGTTGAGAATGGAGGATATTTCTCCACTTGTGCTTCTCTGTAAGCAGTTGCCGAAACATGCACTTAAGCTCAGACAGTACAGTGTGGAATGGGTTAAAAGAACCACAGATAAAGTGTTTATGCTGTGGCCCCTAGGCTGATCACTATCGAAAACAGTTATGCAGAGAGGGGGGTGAGGAGCCCACTGCTCCACCCGCCCCAATTGATATGGGAGAAAAGAGCAAGAAAGACAATGGGTTATATCCATTGAGGGAGCTTAAGCTAGCGACAGGGTATATCAACCCAGCAGATGAGTCACCTGTGCAGAGCAGTGATGAGGGAACGGAAAGAAATATTGAGAAAGATGTAATCTCTTAGGTCCCGAGGGACGAGAGACTCGATAAGGAGAGAAGTGATCGAGCACGTACGAGTACATCTCTCAACATAGGAAGAGAGATAAAACGATGTAAGGGAGAAAGAGACAAGGCTGATGAGATAGCGCTTTTGCAAAACAAATGGATGGGTGGTCAGATTTTGCTTAAACTCGATGGTAAAAGCATTGAGGATGTAAGACAACGGGAAGATCAAGACGAGAAAGATAAAACGGATAAGGAAAGAGAGAAACGATTGAAAGACGAAGGAGCAAAAAGGAAGGATAGGCAAAGATGAGAGCAGTTATACCAAGAAGAGCAGTCTAGAAAACAGGGGAGAACAGAAGAGCAACGAAAACACGACAATAGCCAGAGGGCGATTGAGGAGCAGGAAAAGTTAGAACAAAAAAGAATAGAAACAGAGGAACAGAAGCTAAGGGATATGGAGGGATATGAAGAAAAAAGAAGAAGACAGAGGGCCGCATTACGAGTGCAGCAGTAAGGGGTTAACGGCGCCGGTAAAGGCGCCGGAGCTGTCAACCCCTTACCGCCGCATTACGAGGTCCTTTAGCGGGTCCCGCTAAGGGCGCCGGTTTTACCAGGTGCCCTTAGCAGGACCAGCTAAAGGACCAGCATGCTAACAACGGGCCCGCTATTAACGGGCGCGTTGTTAGCATGGTCCCCATTCCCATTGAGCCCTATGTGGGCTCGAATGGAAATGGGGATGTGTTCCCTGAATGGGGAAATACCGGGTCCTCCAAGGTCGGAATGGCCCGGTCTTTCCCCATTCAGGGAACCCGGACCCGGTATGCGGTATGGGGGTAGCCATGCCGCAAATAGCTGGATGGCTACCTCCAACCTCATAATGACCCCCAGAGTCAGAGAGGAAGCTAGGAAATGAAGAGAATTTGACGATGATATAGAACGTAAAAGAAGGCAGAGAGCATGCGATCTTGATCACCTTGAAAAGGAGATAAGGGATCATGAGCCAGAAGTAGCATGGGAAGACATAGAGGAATTCTTTCCAGAATACGAGTCATTACCAGGCCCGTCTAGAGTAAATCTAGAAGATGAGTTTGACTATAGGAGCATTTGGGAAGCGATCAACAAAGTCTATTATGACATGAAAGCTCAGAAAAGCTTAAAGGGAAAGGGAAAAAATAATCGACTTGAGAGCACTCAGTTATATGACACAGAGGGAGCCTCATGTAGTACAAGGCAAAGGAGTTTTGTTTAGTTAGAATGACTCTGAGCAGAGATGACGAGGAGAGAAGTTGCACGAGTTGGGGACAGGAAATGTCAGATGAAGACAGAGACATCTTCCATAGGGAAGAGAGAGGGAACGTATGTGGTTCTGAGAGATGTCTCTCAATGGAGAAAAAAGTCAGATGGTCAGATTTAAACGTACCCGTAGCTGGAACGTTAGAATTACTGATAAAATTAGATCAATTTATTGGGCATCTCCACGATGAGAGAGGGGAGTCACAGCCCTATGTAAGCAAATTGAGATCGCTACCAGGTAGAAGGAGATGTGGCAGTATCGTTCCTGCAGTAGATAGACAAATGATGAGAGATGAAAAAGAGTTTGGAGCGTCACAGTTTCCCTTATTAAAAAAAGGAGGGGCCCGACCACAGTATATACCGTGGCCCAGATGGACAAGGATAACTTAAGGTGTAACCTCCCCAGTTTGATTTCGGGTGCTGGGAAATGGATACATGAACTAGAGAAATTGGCGGGAGGAAATACGTTGGCTATAGGGGACATTAAGGGTCTCGTAATCGCCATGCTTGGTGAGAGAGCTGATGACGTATGGACGAGAGCAGGGTACACTGGTGTGACTACAGTCAACACTGCTCATGATGTAGCACCATTCAATAACTGTAGGGCAGCAGTCTGGAAAGCGCTTAGAGTATTATATCTGACACATCCGATATGGGAGCTATAATGACGAAAAAGATGAAAGACTGAGATGATCAGCTTGTTTACATTCAGAATTTCCAATAGCAGTGGAGCCTGGAAACTCATGAATCTTGAGGAAAATCTATACCTGTGTTCTATCATATGTTGTGCCAAGGGCTGCCAGAACCTGTACAGAAAAAGCTCAAGAAGTTAGTGGGTATAGAAGCCAAACCGTGGTCGGAAATTCAGCTGACCATAGCGCACTATTGTAGGCTCTTGCAGGAAATGAATCGCAAAAAAGACGATGCCTGGAAAGGTGAGGAGGCAAAATTGGTGCAGAAAAAACGGTCTAAATATGCCATTGAAGGGGCAATGTTGACGAGTGTAGATGGATCGAATTCACAGCAGATTGAAAATATGCCGCAGGTGAATAACCAAAGGCTGTTTGACCGGAGTAATAATGGGTTTACTCCGCGTGGAAGGGGTGGATTTCGAGGAAGAGGTTTTCACAGTAATCAAGGAAATTGGCAGACTAATTGGGGAAGTTTTCAAAATAATTAAGGTGGGTTTAAAAATATGCAAAATGACGGTCAGAACATGCAGGATGGGCAGATTAAGAGCCACCTATAGGTTGGACCTGCGGGATGACAGGGCATTTTGCTTGCATGTGTAGAAGTCAAGGGTTTGTGCAAAATGACCAGTTTTGAAGAGGGGGTATTCCAAACCCGCCCTCATATTCACAGCAGTACAATGATGGGTTTGCTCAGAATCAAACGATGCAGCAGCAGCAGCAAGCGCTGAGAGTGTAACAAGGCTTGCAGACACAGCAAGTAGCAGTGGCTCCACCACAAGGGCTGTCGCAGCATGTGCCCATGCAAATTCAGCAGAGCACAAGCACAGGACAGTTAATGACACCTGTCGGGGGATGGAATCCGTGTTCAGGTAACAGAATTAGTCTGTACCCACAATAGGAAAGCTCACTGGGAGACCTGATGTGTTCAGTCCCATCTGTGATGCCGAATCCTCATGAGGAACCAAGGGTAGACGTCACTGTGTGTGAGGTAAATGTTTTTAGTAGACACAGGTGCAAAGCGCTCATGTATACGTGAGGGAAGGTTTTTAATGTCTGGCATCGGCATGAATTCTCAAGGCTTTTCAGGACCTACAAACAGAGTTCCTTTCACAGAAGAATTACCAGTCTCTATAGGAGAATGCGATATGAAGGTGCCTTTGCTATATTCGAGGCAGACACCTGTCAATATTTTAGGTCGAGATTTGATGAAGAAGATTAATATGACAATCTTGTTTACCGATGAAGGCATACTATGCTCAACGCCAGGAATGCATTATTTGAACGCGTGCGAAATCATTAGAGCATTTGCAGGACAAGTAGCCATGAGAGCAATACCTTTAGAACCAGAAGTTTTTTATTATGGAGTACGTGTTCTATTGGCATATCTGCCATGCATGGCGGGCAGACCAATGAGAATACCTGATGAATTTTTGTTTAGACCAAAGATACCTATGCGTGAAGAAGAAGGGCATGTTTTTCCCTTAAGATTGCAAACAGCCATTGTGCGAGGCAAAATGGCTTTGCTTGATGGGAATGATGATAAAGGCAGACAATGGCGTGCAGTAATTGCCATTGGAGAAGGTTACAGATTGACTCACGTCACTGATGAGGACCTATTTGGCGATCATCCACCTGATGAGGAAATAATATTTGAGATGAGTATTACTTATTGGGTAAAAGCAATCAAGGTACCTCAGAAAATTGATAATAGCACCACAACGTCCTGAATATTTTGATGAATACATGGCAAAAGTGCCAGCTTCATTATGGACCACAGGCCCTTATGACGTAGGCCTGTTCTAGGGGGTCGGAGAAGTAAAGATTAAATTGAAACCAGGAGCAAATTTACCTCAGAAAATTGATGATAGCACCACAACGTCCTGAATATTTTGATGAAGACATGGCAAAAGTGCCAGCTTCATTATGGACCACAGGCCCTTATGACGTAGGCCTGTTCTAGGGGGTCGGAGAAGTAAACATTAAATTGAAATTAGGAGCAATTTTACCTCGAGCATGATAGTACCCCATGTGTCCAGAGAGGCAGATGAAGGTATTTTTAAGACAATTTGGTGGAACCATGATGGAACAGGGCATCTTGGTGATGTCAGAGTCACCATGCAATACTGCAGTGTACCCTATCAAAAAATCTAAGGGGGTGGTCGTGTCATTTGATACAGGATCTTAGGCCAATAAACCAAATTGTAGAAGCCGAGTTCCCTTTAGTTTCTAACCCATCTACAATTCTATGTAATATACCTGTTGGAGCACAATGTTTCACTGTGATTGATTTGAAAAATGCGTTTTTCTCAATCCCATTGCACAAAGACTTGCAGGATCTGACGTCATTTGCGTTCAGACAAACTTGCCTGAAAAACACTCATTTGCTCCAGGGGTATTGTGAGTCCCCATCGATTTTCAATAGAATCCTGCAGATGGACTTGAGCAATATTGAATTAGAAAGTGTTGTTCTGCAATGCCTGGATGACATTTTGGTTTGCAGCACTACAGAAGAAGAGTGAAGAGGCGATTCTGTTCAGCTAATGATTATACTTGCTGACAAACGAAATATGGTTGACAAAGAGAAGTTACAGTATTGTACATTGGCCAATTGATTTCACATGAAGGAAAGAGGTTACACTTGAAAGAGCCGAGGCTATTTTGAAAACTGCAATGCCACACACGATAAAGCACATGCAGAGATTTTTAGGATTAGGTAATTATGTCAGAGCATGGGTCTTTGACTACAGCTCGTATATAAGAACCTTATTGCAGGCCTTATAGAAAGCACAGGCAACGCAGGAAACAATTGTGTGGACTGAGGAAATGGAAGAAGCATTTGAAGAGCTGAAGAAAGCAATATGCACAGCTCCAGTTTTAGGGATTCCAAATTATGCGGAGGAATTCTTTTTATTCTCACATACAGATGGCACTGTTATGACAGCAGTCCCCACGCAGAGAACCAAATTGGGCTACAAACCCCTTGCATATTATAGTGGAATTTTAGACCCAGTAATGAGAAGTCACTTTCCGTGTGAATAGTCTTTGGCTGCCACCGTGTTCGCCATAGAGAAAGCTGCAAGCATAGTGATGGGATGCTCCATGACGTTATTTGTTGAGCATGCACTATTTGCCATTCTAGAGAAACCAAAAGGCACGATGAACTTCTCAAAGGGCTTCTGCCTACGAGATGGTCATATTGAATCTAGCAATCAAAATAGTTTGATGCAGAGTAGTGAATCCTGCCATGTTTGTATCTGAACCACTGGCAGAGGATTAGCATGCGCATGATTGTTCGAACTATGAAGAGTTCTATGAATTAATCCCTAGGATAAAAGAGACTGCCTTGACAGGTGGAGAAATTGCTTTCATTGACAGTTCTTTGAGAATGAATCAAAATGATGGCCAGAGATATACAGGTGCCGCTGTGGTAAAGCACACAGCCAATGGAGAGTTTCAGACATTGGTAAGTGCACAACTACAGTCTCGCTATTCAGCACAGGCTGCAGAATTAGTGGCGGTGATTGTCGCGCTCGAGAATCATGCAGACCAGGAAGTAACAGTGTACAGCGACTCCGATATGTGACATCAACAGTGCACGCATGATTAGCATGTTGGAAAAGGAGGGGCTACCTCTCAGCGGATGGCACACCAGTACAGCACACCGCCTTATTGGACAGGCTTATTAAGGCACTGCAACTCCCAGTGGCCATTGCGGTCGTTAAATATGCAGCTCACACTAAAAGAGCAGATTTTATTTTACGTGGAAACCAAGCAGCAGACGATGAAGCGAAAATTGCTGCATGTTCAGAAAATATAATGTCCTTTGAAACATCTGATGTGAAGAGAAAATGCTTGTGATGATGAATGTAGCTGAAAAATATAGTGATTTCTCGAAAACACAGTTTATGGAGGTTCAGGAGAAGCAACTCAAGATGAGAAGGATTTGTTGACACAAAGAGGGTGTTGTTTAAACTCCTCAGAAGCATTGTGGTGACAAGACAGCACTGGTAAACCGGTGATGCCTGTAGCCTTATTAAGGGTGGCTCTGGAGCAGCTACACTACCCCACGCACATAACCAGGGAGAATCTTGCTGCAACGAGTGCTGAAGATTGGTTTGTACCAAATCTTTTATAGCATGTTGCATTTTTTATGACAAATTGCACAGCCTGTCAACAATTCACAGCTGGGCATACACTGCGCACAGTTAGGGGGGTTATTCTGAGACCCATTGGCCCCTTTCAGTGTTTTCATATCGACTATGTTGATATGATCCAAATATGTAATGGATATAGATACATTATTGTAGTAGTTTGTCCCTTTTCAAGGTGGATTGAGGCAGGTCCCTGTACACACCCAGATTCCACCTGTGCACAAAATTATTAGTGCGAGAAGTGTTTCCCAGATGTGGAGTATGTGAAGTAATAAGGTCAGACAATGGCCCGCACTTTGTGAATCAGACATTCAAACAGATCAGCTTGTTGCTTGGTATAAAGCACAAGTTTTCCTCGGCTTATCATCCGCAAGGAAACAGGATCTGTGAGAGGCTCAATGGCTTGCTTAAGGAAAGGATAGCCAGGTTGAAGCTTACTCTGAAAAAAGGGTTGTTGCATTGCCTACCACTGTCATTATATGCTTTGAGGAATCAACCAGGTTCTGACCACCATCACATGCCTTCCAAAATTGTGACTGGGAAGCGAATGAGAACACCTTTAATGCCTCCATCCAGAGTTAGAAGTGATGCTCAGCTAACTGCAGATTTGTTTGGAATGGAAATGCGTGATTATTTGAACTTTATGACTTCCATTATTTCTGTCATTTCAGGACAGCTGCAGTGACAAGGGCGCAGGGCAGTACAGAACACAGAAGGAGATGCATCAACAAATAAATCTCAAGAATGTTGTCTTCCCCAAGGAGCTTGTTAAAAACTTTGGATTGAGGCATGCTTAAGCCTTGAAAAGAAGAGAAATATGCCAGACTCTGATCGTGGCATTGATAACTGGAAAAGAGCACAGTACCCCGACTCTTTCCACACCGAGTTCTTGTTCTGATATGCCCATGGTGTTATCCAATGACAACGTTTCAAGGATAATTTTTGAAGTTTTTCTCTGTGCTGCGGTCAAATCCGGCTATTGTGGGGTGAACTTCTAGCATTTGTACTTTTTTACAAGATCCTAAAAAGGGCCCAATTGTGAGGAGTCTACTTGCAGCAATCAATGAGCAAGTGTTGCAGCGACCTGAGTACAGTGGGGAAGCACAAATGCCCCTATCACCTGATGCTGCACGCAGACTTGTTAGAAGGGTTTTATTTTGTCTATTTGAAGAGTACCCACATCTTGTTGGTAGACGCACGGATGTGCTCATTTTCCTGAGGGATCCTAGAAACACTGAAAATTTGAATGTAATCTTGAACAGAATTATTATACAAGTCAGCTTATACTCTGAGAGAACCCACAGGACGGTGGTGTAAAACTTTCCTTTGAGGGACAGATCAAAAGGTTGCTGATAAAGATAAACTCTTGTTTACCTTTAAAGAGACAGATGCTTCTTTTTGGGATATTTGAGTTCTGTCTTCATTGAATTCCCTGGAGCTCACGGTGTTTTTTTATCTTGCAATCCCACATGTGCTATTATGGTGGATGGTGTGGGGAGTTCCTCAAGGGAACAGGAGTCCTTGTCCCCTAAGGGGGGGGTGTCTCTCTGTGATGTCTCACTTGCTCAGATCCTTAGGGAGGGTCTTGCAGAGCTGGGGTACCTTCCTAGCCTCGAAGGGGGAGGCTCCCCCTTGGGGAGAAGGGAAGAGTATCTCTGATTTGTCAGAGTGCATGGACAATATGATATAGTTTTATATGGTTTACTTTGAATACATTTGTTTAGGTTAGAAAGCTGTTGCCAAACATCATTGTTAGAATGATTCAGGACTGTGGAAGCCTTGGAGTTTCCAAGGACTGTTTGAATAATAACAGCATCTAAGGATCAGCCGGAAGCATATATACTGCTGCTCTCCCATAGTGCTGGAGCGTTTGTGGATTGAATATAATAGCAGGAATTGTGAAGATATAAGATTGTGTTAACTATTGACCAACCGACCACAGTACAGCCTGCATCATACAAAAATCCAGGCTCTTAGGGCAGAGCACATTATCTAGCAAAACAGCAGGAAATACTTTGCACAACCTAACCCCACTAATTTAGACTCTTAATAGCAGAGAGATAATGGGTGCTGAGGGGTTTTCGCACCTTTTCTCTCCAACTCTCTCTGCTAACCCCCTATCTTACACAACCCTGTATCAAGAGGCTGTCCAAATGGCAGAAGTCATGCTATGCACGACCCAGTTACATCACATTACCTTTCAGACACCTATGATACGAGTACATGGGATTGCCACTAGATTTGGTTGATGACACTTATGTTTTGAATGGTTTGTAGTTATTATTATAATTGGTTATTTATAAAGCGCGAAAAACCCAAAGATTTCTTAGTGCAGAGGTAGCATTGGTAGTGCCATCAGCAGCAATTCACAGTAATCAGCTTTAATTCCGATTTTTGCAAAATAGATTCTGGCAAGACCCCTTACTATGCCTTCAATCTGTAAGTATCCAATGGCATATTACTCGATCACCCATCCACATTTAAATGTATTAAGTTCTTACTACGCTATAGGATTACTCAAGATTTCCTCAAAATGCACACAATCAGCCTATATTTGAATCCAGCATGACAGGAGCATACACAAATGTGTAATTTCTCCTGAACCTGGATGGGGGCAATGCACTCCTTGAATACCTCCCTTTGTCCTCCCTTGTGCCCCTGAGAAGTGTCTACATGCAGCTGCATGCCTCATCAAGGGTCTACGCAGATATGACCACATCACCCCGGCCCTCATCAACCTTCACTGGTTCCCACTGCACACACAAATCACCTTCAAATCTTGCTCCATCATCTATAATGCAGTCGCCCTCAAAAACTCAGCATCTCCGGCGGACAGCACACTACCAGAAGCCAGGACACGTGTGAGCTTGAAATGCATAACTGCAAAAAGGAAAGGAAAACAAAACAAACCTTCTCTGCCTACACCCCAAGACTATGGATACTCCTCCCCGTCAGCATCAGGCTCGCTCCCACGCTCCTAAAATTCATAAAAGAACACAAGACCCACCTCTTCAAGGAGTCTCTCCTTCTCAACGCCTAGGCCACCACTTCTCCCCTTGCGCCACCTGACTGGCTAGACACCGCCCACACCTCTCCTTCCCGCAACCCCATTCCGCTGAAACACTCCTCTGTGCCCATCTGTATCCTACATACGCTGTATATCTGTTCTGTTGTTACCTCTGAAAAGCACTCTGTTATGCATCTGTACTTTTGTATACCTCTTTAAAGCTCTTTATGTATCTGTATTGTTTTATACCTCTGTAAAGAGCTGTGCTGCTGATAATGATATCTCCAGGAGTTTGCATATCCCATTTTCTTAGTACCTTCCATTCAGCTGTAACTCCATAACAATTTGTGTAAGCTTCAATTCTAGCAAGAATCTATATTCTATTTTCTTTTATTTCCACTATTTTATAAGGTTTTTTAGAAATGTGATCTGGTGTCAACTGACTAAAAATGTTGTACAACGTTCAAATTAGACAACTTGTTTAAATAGCATCTTCTTTCCCGGGAAGAGCTTTGTAATGTTTGAGACATCAGACAAAACAAAATAAAATATGCCACTATTACAGTTTTGTTAGAAACAATAAAACTAGCCAATTGACATTGACGTCCACGAGCCAACCGTTATTTTGCACCTCCAATGAGAGATATTGCAATAAGCCAATCAAATGTAATGTTAATAAAAGTTCTATTTTAATTACAACTAACAGTGTTCACAGGAATTGCACTTTTCACAAAGAGAATCAACACATATGTCTTGCATCTTCATATGAACCAGAGGCCCGCTGTGTGTGTTTCCCTAAAGTGGTCCGCACGCACGGTTTGGGTCATGTGGCATTTCAGGACGCTGCGTTTATGTGTCCCCTGCTTAATCATCCCCACCTCCCACTGATAATGAATATTTTATGATTCTTTATGGCACACCCAAAGAAGTGCACGCCTTCCCCAACATTTGTGTGCAAATGGCAGTGGCTATGTAATGGACGATGAAGTCTCTGATTGAGCAAGTCTCTGAATGAGCGAGTCTCTGACTATTTATCCTCTGACATTGTCTCTGCGTTTATCCTTTGACATTGTCTCTGCGCACGGTTGAAGAGTTTGGTGAACATAGACGTTCAATCTCCCACCCCATGGAATCAAATGCTTAAATATCAACACCTTGATAGTTTCATCTTAGCCGCTTCACGAGCTTCCTTCCTCTCCATAGAGTGATGTTAGGAAACTCCATATAGATACACATTTCAAATGATGGCTGGATTCTCTTTACATTTGGCAATCTTCCACCTTCTAAAACAAATATGAAAATCTCCCTCCCCCTTACAATGCACTTGCCTTGCTCCGTTGAAATGTCCACCATTCATCGTCTTTAGAAATGTTCACCATTCATTGTCTTTAGGACTGTATTAAAGGAGTGGAATACTTTTGGCATATGAGTTTACATTAGGAGTCTGCAACCTAAGGTTCTGCAGATGTTTTGGCCAACAACTCAAATCATCCCTAGCCCAGACATCCAATGCTGGGGGATCGTGGAATTTGTAGTACACGAAATCCAGAGAGCCAATGGTTGAAGACCCCTGGTCTACATCATACCTGATCCTCTTGAAAAGAATTATAAAAAGTAAGGCTAAATTGACATGATTGAGCTTCTTCGCACGGAGTCATTACAATTCTGCAGCCAATAGAGCGTACAATCTCTTGTCCATGGTAAGGTCCCTTGAACGAAATGTGAATTTATTCCAAAAGTTCCTAGGATACATAGTAGATTTACAGCACCAGTTTTACTCTTTGTCCATCTCAAAGCAGCCGGATAAACCACTAGCAAAATGAAATCATTGCGCGTGAACTAAGAAAATAATATTATGGACATAAATGTTCTTGTTTCTGTTTCTGTCCAACAGTAACGTATTCCTGTTTCTAATGAGGTCTTAGGTGGCAGGTGCTATTACCAGTCAGGGCAAGCCGACACTATGAGTAGTGGCCCGTCGCACAAATTAAAGGCTCGCTCTAGTGGCGGTCTTGTTACCAACAGGGTTGTCCCGCCTTGTCAGGTAATGATGCCATTAGCCCCTGCCATGCCACCTTAGGAGTGGGTGCTGAAGGCTATTTTGTATTGAGAAAATTAAAAGGAAAACGTATCAGAAGTCACTGCAATGATTCTTCTGTATGTTGATGACAGTGACTTACTAAATGCAGAAGACTGACGTAGTGTTGATGTCTGATAACTTTTGTATTTAATTTTTGTAATTAAAAATAGCTGATAGCACTGACGTCATGGGTCGGTGGGTGCTCAGTGGGAAACAGGCAGCTGCAGTGGGGGTGATAAGGGAATGGTGGTGATGGGCTTTGTTGTATGCCTAGCACCCGCGGTGCATGGAAAGCGGGATTGTACTGTCAAAGGGCCAATATGGCATTGATACCAGCCCTACATTAAAAAGGAAGATCTTGAAATTAAAATATTTAGGAAATGCAAAATCTGGAGAAAAATGTGTAATTGGGCTTGGAACTCTATTCATTTCCCCAGGTGATTGCAAGAGTGACTGATGCCGATGGCTTGAAGCGTTTTTTTCCTTAAGATCAAGTACAACTTTTTTATAAGTATGCTTGCATGATTAAGAGTTTTAAAAAATATTCTTAAATAAATTTGCAAGATGGAATTACAGATTTGTTTATGAAGGAAACATCACAAGTTGACCACATGCTAGTGTGTACGGCGTTGGCTGGACAATAACTGCTTGAAAGTGTTAGTCTTGCCTATTTGCACCAATCATTGTCTGGTGATGCTTAGACCTGATGCAACGTATTCAAGTCAGTTCCCTCTGTAAAGAGGTTTACTTACAAGCAGAAAGTAGTCATTACCCAGACATTGAAAGCATATTTTTGGAATCTCCCATTAGTTGGCTCTTTAGAAATGAAATTTGACCATATCAAGTTTTTTAGTATATGCTTTGCATTGGTTATTGTTTTGTTTTTCAGATAGTTCTTTCTTCTTTTTAATATCAATCAACATTTAGGATTTCATATCAACCCGATGTCTTCACGCACAGTGGATCCAATGTTTTGCTTCCAGACGTGCAACATAGATACTTCTAGAAGAACAGTGGCACTGAAAAGATCACGGCATGTTATCAAGTAGTAGGCGGATGAGCCTGAAGTCTGTAAGGATCGGAGTATGTTACAAGGACCTTGTGCTTTGGGTTTAGGCCAGGACCATGTTGCTCCAGGAGTCAAGCTTGGAGTTGGTTTGTGGGGGTGTGCTGGCGGTCGAGTGATGTCCCTGCGGAGAGAGCTTCAGGCTTGACAGGGAAGGGTGCAAAGAGCCCATGTGCCCTGAGATTGACGAAACAGAATGCTAAAAAACAAAACACAGGACATTCTGTTCAGCAATGTATCCAGAGATACTAAATGGGAAGCAGAAAAAAGGCATTGCACAGACTATGTATATATATTCAGTGAAAAAACCTTGGTGTAGAGAGAGTTAAGGTGATCAGATTTAATGCAACAAAAACAATTCAGCATTCGCAATTCAAGTAAGTCCACCTTAACTTTGCTCCCCCTGTTGCGTAGCGTATGACCACAATGATGACATCACAGATAACATAATTTATGACATCGCTGGTGACATCGCTGGCAACATCACTAATTACCTCACACATGACATCACTGGTGGCGTCACCAATGACGACATACATGACATCAATGATATCAATGGTTTAATTCATTACATTTTGAAATATGACAAGTCTGCTTTGTTACATACTATTCATGTAATTATTCAATACTTACACAGTGCAATGTATTCTACCCTTGTTTCTTTAAATGTAACGTATGGTATTGTAAGGGTGCAGAACTAAACGTGGGACACAAGTGGCATGCTTGTTGGCATAAACCTTTATTGAATTGAAAATAAGGAAAAGTACCCTACCTGTTACTATAACTTAGAGGGGTTTCCCGACCTCAAACAAAACTAAGGATAACGTCAGCATGTCACTCAAAAGTAAATAGTTCACTGTCTGCTGTCCCAAACCAATTTCTGTCCTTACACTTCAACAGAAACATATAACTAGATTGTACCCTACTTATAAAAGGATGACTCCCTCCTTTGTGATGTTTCAGGCAGTTCATAAATGGTGGGGGGATATCCTTCTTCCCTTAGCCGTCACTAGGCTTTAATGTGTTGTTCCCCATGATCGGGAAGGAGGTCTTTCTCTCTCCAGACCTTCTCAGCAATGTTCCAAGTTCCAAAATATTATTGGGATGGAGTCTCCCTTCACCAAGCCTTTCTCAGACTCTCTTTTGCTCTTGTCTTATTTTTCAAAGCTCTGTCTTCTGCCAAAGGATACATCTCTCTTCCTCTGGTCTTCTCGTAACTTGTGCCAAAAGGATCTCCTCTTCTCTTGGGCTTTTCGTGACTCGTGCCAAAGGATCTCTTCCCCTTGGGCTTCTCATGACTTTTGCCAAAGTATCTCTCTCCCTGGACTTCTCGTTACTTGTCCCAAAGGATCTCTTCCCCTGTACTTCTCATGATTTGTGCCAAAGGATCTCTTCCCCTGTACTTCTCATGATTTGTGCCAAAGTATCTCTTCCCCTGGACTTCTCGTCTCATAGTGTGGGTCCCAGATCCCTTTCTCAGCTCGAAGATGGATTTCTTAAGCCTGGTTCACTAACCTACCAGGCGTTACCTCGTATGTATAACCCACTTGGTGTCTCAATGTTCAGGTCCCGATCCTTCTTTCTGCCTTGTAATGTTTCTTAACTAGGCCCGGTTCACTATTTTGCCACGCCTCTATTTGAGTCTCCTTGGGGTGCTCTTTTGTGAAAGATATTTTTCCTTCCGGTGTTTAAACTTGATTATGTTGGTGCTTCAGCTTAAGTCCTTAAGATTTGGGTTTCTCTTTAAAATTAATAAGACTTCCAATTTCTTGAAAATGTAACAGGCTGAAGATGGGTGAGGAAGAGGATGCTTACTTCTTTCCTGGGCTATCCTCTTCCTCATCCATCTTCAGCCCGTTCAACTTTCAAGAAATTGGAAGTCTTATTAACTGGAAGGAAAAAAATCCTTCACAAAAATACTTACCTCTTGAAGATCCACATGTTAAGTGGTGAAACATGTGTTGAGGTTTTCTGCTTTTTTTTACAACTGAGAATTGCATCACAATAAAAACATAAGTAAAAAGGGAAATCTGAATATTTTTGTCATTCTTTACGCATGAGAAATGAAGATCAATCCATTCTGTTAATTAATTACTGTCGGGGAAACACAAAAGTGTATTTCTGTTACAAGCGACAAGGAAACCCAAACAAAACTGCACAAAGAAAACTCGTATAGAAAGTGAGTGAATGTTTGCAAATTTCCTTCAAATGTTTCTACTTCTATCTATTCTTATGTTTTTACTATTAAATCTACCAATTATATTATGTTTGAAATACCTGAAATACAGTTAGCTGAATCAGGTACTTTCCCTGCAATGAAGTATTGTAACTGCTTACTAATACATTAAATTCAAATAATTTTTATAATGGTACATATTTTAATTTAAAATATTATAAGTTGATAAGTACTACAAATGAATGCTCCACATGTGATTATATGATACTTGTGTATGACCGTACTGTTCCATGTCATGTTGTTTTTATTGTTAAGTGTCATAAAATAAAATATGTATCAAAAGAGGTCAACAAAAATATTCTAATTTATATAATCAGTAAATTATTGGAAAACATCTGGAAAATATATAGTCAACTCTGGGATTTCATCAAAACAAAGGAACTCCAGAATGAGGAAATGATTCAGACCTTCTAGGAGTACAGAATCGGCTCTGTGCTCCATCTGGGATACACTTAAAAACAATGCGTGGCAACCTTGGGTGAGTGGCCTCATGTCCTCCTATCCTTTTCCGCTCCAGCCCACTTTCTGCCATTCTTTTCCTTTATTTATTTTCCCCTTTTTCCTGCCCCTCCGGCCTGTCATGCGTCATTCTTTCATTTTATTAGTATTTTCCCTTCCCCGCCGCTGCCACCCGCCTTCCGTCATTCTTAATTATTCATTTACTTCTACCTTCCAGCCATCTTCCTTACTTTCTTCACTCTCTACTTTCTCCTGCTCGCCGATTCCCTGTGCCTCCTTTCTGACGCAACTCCAACCCCTGTCGTCCACCTCACCCACCTGCCCATGATTGGTGGTCTGCACCAGAAAGGAAAACTCCTGGAAGCCCCTAGTCCTAGACGGTCTCATTCCACTGGAAGACTTCGAAAGCAGACCATGCCCTCTATTTCTTGCTCGGAGCACCCTTGGGTGGGTGGCCTCATGTCCTCCTATACTTTTCCGCTCCCACTCGCCTTCTGCCATTCTTTCAATTTATTTGTATTTTCCCTTCCCCATCGCTGCCTCCCACTGTCTGCCATTCTTAATTATTTAAGTATTTTACCTTCCAGCCATCTTCCTTACTTTATTCACTCTCTACTATGCCCTGCATACCGCTTCACTGTGCCTCCTTTCTGTCCCAACTACCTCCCCTTTCGTCCTCCCAGCCCAACCAGCCCGTGATTGTTGACCTGCACCAGGAAGTAGCCCTATGCACTGAGCGCATCAGGGCAGCCATGCCCGGGCAGCCGGCAAAGGGTGGAAGGCAAAGGGCAGCCCACTTCTGGGCAGCTCCTATTCCTGTTTGCCTATGGATGACCAACGAAGCATCCTACAGCTACAATTTAGGTAAGGTGGCCTGGGCGGTGAATGTTAGGGGGAATTCTCATTTCTGTGGTAATTCCCTTAAACCTTAGAGACCCCCAGCTCTTTTGCTGGACTTTAGGACTGGAATGTGTGAGACCTTGTTCTCACTCTCTCAGGTATTTTTATCTGATATGGACTCTGTGTCTCTTTTGGTTTTGGAGTCTGACAAACTCCATAGGCATCACTTTTTGTATTGTGACACACAGCACCTTGAGTGCAGTGTCACAGAGAAGTCCTTTGGATTTCACTTAGGTTTAAATACCTTCTCTTGGGTAAACTACAGTTCCAAATAGTATAAAAGTAAAATTGACTTTACTTACCTGTTTTTCCTATGTAGGTCCAGTACAGCCCATCTTTTGTGGAAGTACTGGGGGGTTACTTAGTAGCACCTTTTCCAACTTACTCATGTAACATTGTTTATGTTACCCCCACTACATTTAATGGCTCGTGGCAGTGGTTCCATTTTCCTACCATTGTGCGTTTTTACCGCAGGCTGAATCCTCAGCTGCAGTATTGCACCAATGGGTGCCCATTTTGTCAAAATGGCCCGGTCTTCTTTTTTCGCCATTTCTTGCTTGTAAGGTCTTTCTTGGGTTTTACGCTGTGCGCATACCCAGGTTTGGTCCCTTTGTTTGTTTTTTCTTTGGCAGGGTTCACTGGTGAAGCCCGCCTCTGGCTCCAGAGTGTCTGGCAGGGCAGGAAACGAGGTAGGTTCCTGAAACTCCCTGTGCTTAGTCTCCTTGGTTACATGAATGCACCCAAAGGTGATTGGCTGGCTGTCCTTGGAGGACAGCCACCCTGCTGTGTGAGAGACAGCTAGGCTGCGAATGAATGTGAGAAACCTGCATAAAAGGCGGGGTCTCTTGGAGAGAAGGCAGCATCACCACTGGACGAAGGAACCAAAGAAGAAACTGGAAGAGAAGCTTGCTGCAGACTCCTGGACCGTTGGTTTGCCCGGTGAAGCCCTGCTGCAGTGCTGAAGCTCCAAATTTCACATCAACTAGAGAAGCCCGTAACGGATGACGTCTTCCCTTGGGTTGGTTGGACCCCAAGACAAACTTGACTGGAACCCCTTTCCCTGCTGGCTGAACTTCTTTGCTGCTGCTGGAACCAAGTGCCAGGGGATAGGATCACCAAGAACAAGTGCATCATCTTTAAGCCAGACCCAAGCTCCAGGAAGATCCTGAGGACCCTCCCGAAGCAGGGTGACCCATGTCTGAGCCACCTCAACCAAGTGCTGGACCCCATAAGCAAGGGGAGCCCACAAGGTGTCCAAGAACCGCGGTAGTGCTATTTGCCGGTAGCTGAAACACGAAGTAAGCCCGTTGTCACCGCCGACCTTCTAACTGCAGTGCAGGAGTTCTCCAGATGTCCTCTCTCTTGTCCCCACGACTGAGGCCCAGGAACACAGGAAATGCAGGATGGCAACCAGAACAGAAGCCAGCTGATCCTTTTCTTCAGACCTACGGTACTGTCTTAACTAGGGGTACTTACCTCTTGTTGCCTGTAGCTTGCTTGCTCTCACTGGAGACATGCACTAGCTGCCTTTTGTAGAGTTGCTTACATCTTTACTTTTCTTTATTGTTGAATATTGTCCTTTCTAAAGAAAGCTGACTGTTAAATTAATAAATAATTATTTTACTAGAAAACCTTGAGTATAAGTGTTATTTGAATACTTGTCATTGTGAACCTCTATGTTGCAGCTCTACAGCTCACAGTTACCCCTCTTGAGATAAGTCTGGCTGCTCAGTCACTCTACCAACTTGTGTAGTATAGACCTATACCAATAGTTGGGTATCTTTTGCCAAGAAGACAAGGCTGGTGTAGTCTTCCACAAGGTTACTACATCCAATCTTGCCTAACAGTGAACACAGCCATTTCTGTGCTCAATTAAAACCCTGCCATTTATACATTACCACCATTATATTATAAGAATGTATAGATGACCTGCTTTACCACCGAGATAGCCTGATATATTTATTGGGAGCTATCTGTATGTTGCACTTGGATGGATTATTCTGGAATAGGAAAAGTGTTGCACTTAGCTGTGTACTTGGGGTAGGGAGTATGTCACCCTTGTATGCATTGTTAGGAGTGGGAAATGTGTTGCCCTTGGGTGGATTTTAGGGGGATGGAAAATGCATTCAACTTAGGTTTATTTTGGGGGTAGAGGCGTGTCGCAGTTAGCTATATTAGGGGGTAGGAAATGTGTTGCACTTAAATGGATTTCTAGGGGTGGAGCTGTGTCGCACTTAATTGTATTTGAGTGGTAGGAAATGTATTTCACTTAGATTTTGGGGGTGGAGATGTATCACACTTAGCTGTATTTGAGGGGTAGGAAATGTGTCACATCTAGCTGTATTTTTGGGGGTATGAAATGTGTCACAATTAGATGGAATGTTAGGGGCAGGATATGTGTAACCCTTAGCTATATTTAGGGGGTAGGAAATGTATCACACATGCATTGTTGGGGACCGGATATGTGTAACCCTTAGCTATTTTTAGGGGGTAGGAAATGTGTCGCACTTAGCAGTATTTTTGGGGTAGGAAATGTGTTGCACTTGGTTTGTTGGGGGCAGGATATGTGTAAACCTTGGCTATATTTAGGGGGTAGGAAATGTGTCCAAGCATTAGATGAATTGTTGGGGGCAAGATATGTGTAACCCATAGCTATATTTAGGGGGTAGGAAATGTGGTGCACTTAGATGGATTTCTGGGGGTGGTGATGTGTCACACTTAGCTGTATATTGGGGGTACAAAATGTGTGGCACTTGCGTGGATGTCTGGGGTGGAGTTGTATCACACTTAGCTGAATTTAGCTGTAGGAAATGTGTTGCACTTAGATGGATTTTTTCGGGCTGTATATGTGTAACCCTTAGCTATATTTTGGGGGGTAGGAAATGTGTTGCACTTAGATGGACTTTTGGGGATAGGAAACGCATCGTACTTGGCTATATTTTGGGGGCAGGAAAAGTGTTGCACTTGGATGGATTTTTTGGGTGTAGGAAATGTGTCGCATTTAGATGGAAGTTGTTCCGAACTGACGTTGCCAACAGCACATCAAAGCTCTCTTGCTCTTCTCCCTCTCAATCCCACTAAGAAACCCCCAACCCTCCGTCCATTGCAGAACTGGCAGAGCAGCCAGAGAGCACGCCAGTGGCAGCACTGCACATTACAAGACCACATGACATAACATAACAAAACATATGATGGAATTATTGATCTCATCAATGATGACAGATATGATGTCATTAGTGACACCATCAGTGATGTCATCTATGATGTAATTAGTGATGTCACCAGATATCTCATCAGTGATGTCATCTGTGATGTCATCGTTGTGGTCATATGCTGAGCAACAGGGGGCGCAAAGTTAAGGTAGACTTGCTTGAAATGCAGGTGCTGAATTTCAGGGGTTTTGTTGCATTAAATCGGATCACCTTAATTCTCTCTTAACCAAGGTTTTTTGACATTGAATCTCAAAGGTTTTGTTGCAATGGTTTTTTCATGTTAAATCTAATCAGGTTAACTCTCTCCTCACTAAAGTTTGTTTCACTGAATTTCAAGGGTTTTGTTATACTATAGTTTTTTGGGGCCCACTGGCCATGGCTTTCAGTCTTTGGCTGTGGCCACTGTACATGTTGCACCAATAGGTTTCTTTTGGGCCCACTGGCCATGGCCACTGGCCACGGTCGAACATGTTGCATAGTTTCTTGAGGTCGCCACTAGCCATGGTATTTGGCCGTGGTCACTGTACATGCTTCACCAATAGTTTTCTTCCAGGCCCTTTAGCCATGGCAAGTGGCCACAGCCTTCAGTCGTGGCCTCTGTACATGGTGCATAGTTGTTGAGGTCTCGCTCTTCGCCATAGCCTCACTTGCCATGGCCACTGGCAATGTCACACCATTAATTTGTTACCAAACACCCATTGTACCCTGCTCAGTAGATGGAGGCGCTGCAGATGCAAATCCTTTTATTTCTAAATCTTTATTACCGTTATCATTTCACAGTAATCAGTTCCAATAACAGACATTCTCGTGGTAGAGTGGCGGTTCACCGATTCCCATGATAATAGGAACAAATGTTCAGAATTAAAGTCTTCCCTGTCCTCACAGGCACTTTACATGTGTCCCCCTTTTTTCCAGGTCCCCTCAGTCCACTCAATCTCTTTTCTGAGCGCATCTTGCTGCATTTCTGCGGTAATCTCGTGGGATTCCCAGTCTTCCCCAGATAAACTGAAAATGTTCTACCTGTAACAGGCTCCCAAACCCACCCACAGATTTCTAACTTCATATGGTGTCTTGTTTCCCACTCCCGACCCGCAGCCTGATGTGATTGATATTGCTATTGGTATTTATATAGCTCCTACGGCCAGGCCATCTAAGCACTGTCATTCAAAACAATCAGTGTTCCCCTGGAAGTGACCACATAAACAGAAGAGTTTTGAATCTCTTTCTGAAGACCTGTTAAGTCATGGGGGAGTTAATTCCAGAACTTGATCACATCCTTTTTCCACCTCCAATAGCATCTTGAGTTCTTTAATTTTCGGCTTCTCTTGCTGCAAAGCACCCAGGCCAATAAAAAGATTTTAAGGAGCAGGGGCACCCCCTTCTATGTTGAATATTTTAAAAACTACTGGATGGATTTACCCCAACCCAGCAACAAAAATAGGTCAATGCTTTGTGCCCAAATTGGTTCTTATTTGGTCCAGATCTGCAAAGCGGATGTCGCGCTGCAGCTGTTTAAAGACTGCACTTTTTCACTACAGGAAAATGAATCTGTGTTTTTAAGTTTTCATAATAACATTTTCATTTTTTTTATGAATTGTTCCCAAAATATCCAGTTTGGGGAATCTGTTGACAACATTTTTGTCTGGAAAATTTCATCCAAATCCATCCAGCAAGTCACAAGTTATTAGCCTCTCTCAGTCTCTCCTGTGTCAAGCACCATGGTCCCAAGCAAGTCAAGGAAATTAAGTCAATGCTTTGGGCCTCATCAGAAGGTGGGCAGAAGTTACTGCTGCATTACCGCACTGATCAATCACAAGTTTAGGGGAGAGTCAGAGGATTCACCTCCAGCTCTGAGCTGCGGGTCAATGCGCCAACCTTTTGCCCATTTTTGGTGTAATTACTGCAGCGCAATTACTGCCTCAGTAATTGCGCTGAAAACGTCCCATTGAGTGCTAAGGACTCAAATAAAATGGGGACTCACATCGCCACTTGTGATCCAGTGCTAATACCACCGGACCACTGGACCAAGTCGCAGTAACGGTAATTGCGTTGGGCAGTATTCTAATGAATTTACCCCTGCGATACTCCCAACTCCTGATGATGCCCTTTGTGACCAAGTTGTTTCTCATCTGGTCAAAATCTGCCATGCGGTTGTTATGCTATGGCTGTTCAAAAACAGCACTTTTTCACTACGGGAAAATTAAAGGGCTGAACACTGCAGTGTTCTTAATAACCTTTTTTATTTCATAATGTATTGTTATCAGAATTTCCAGTGTGGGGGCAGGGTGTTTGCCTTCTTTTTGTTCAGAAAATGTCATCTAAATCCATCCAGCAAGTTAAAAGTTATGGCAGATTTTCATTCCTGAAAAGACTCTCAGCTTCTCTGCTGCAAAGCACCATGGGAGATATAGACATTTTGGGGAGCAGGGGGCAGTCCTTCCCTGTTGAATATTTTTAAAACTGCTCAACAGAGTCAATGCTTTGTGCCCAAGTTGTTTGTGCTTTGGCTTTACCAAAATGTGACTATTTCTCTATGGGAAAAAGGAACAGGAGTAGGCCGAAAACTGTATGTTTTTGCTTTCTGAATAACTTTCTTATTTTTTAGCTAATATTTCCCAAAATATGTAGTATGTGGGGGATCATGACAAACTTTTTGATACGAAAATATTAGCCAAATCCATCATGCAAGTCTAAAGGTATTTCGGATTTCCTATGGCTCAAAAGTATCACCTTAACTCTAGGGCGCCTATCGTTGCCTGAAAGCACACATATCTATGGTTCTAATTCAGCAGTTAAACTATCAGACGCCTCTCGAATAAATAATCCCTGGAATGAGCTGGGATTAAAATGTATGCTGCGAGAGTGATGAGTGCACCCAGGCTATGCTTACTGTCAACCCCTTCCTTGCTGCAGTACAGGGCCACATAGAAAATGTGCCAGCGCTGCCTTGACTAAAACCTATGGGGAGGAAAGCAACCCCCAGTGAGGTGCGTCAGGAATGAATTACAGTGCAACCTTGTGATCTTGGTTCACTCTGATAAATTGAGCTCTTGTGTTCTAGATGCCCCATCTTCTCAATCCACTCCTGGATCTCATGATTAGTGCAGCGGCATAGTTCCAAGACAGCCCTAGAGAACCTCAAGCCAAATAAATGTCCATAAAGTGCTACACAAATTCTAGGCAACATAACATATCACATAGTGTCCAGGTGCAATTAACAATAAAGGAAACAGTAACTGAATGGGCTGTACAGGGTTTAACTGAAAGACACACACACTTACCCACAGGGGTAGCTGGAGGAGTGGCAATGGCAAGGCAATGCAAATCGGGGCACACCTCTCATTGGTATGCTTGATTCATGAAAAAACAAATACTCTAGGGGTCTGCAACATTCGGCTCTACAGATGTTTTGGACTACAACTCCCTTCATAACTTGCCACATAGTTAATGGTGATGGATCATGTGACTTGTAGTCCAAATCATCTGGAGAGCCAAAGGTTGCAAACCACTGACTTGAACCAATAGTAATCTGACCCTGTTACGACATGGCGTTAGTCACATTTGGAACACGGGCAAATACACAGTAGCAAAATTTCCGGAACTAAAATGCAGTAGGCGTAAATTGCGTGTGTCTTTTTTGTGAGTCTTCCCTGCATACACAATTTGTGTGTGGCCGCAGATGCTACTTATGCCCACCTGTGTGAAGGGGGCTCATGCAAACCTTTGTGAACTGAGGTATATGTGTTGCTAGCTGTTTTGACATGGTTTTACCTGAGAAATGGGGTGTCCGTAATGAGATGAGATTTCTGGTTCAGTCTTTATTGGGCGCATGTCGTCGGTAGTGACGTTGGAGTTGGTGTAGGTGATGGTAGGAGTAGAAGAGAGACTCTCGTTGCTTGTTGATCCTAGAGAGAAAGAAAGCACCAACCTTGATTATTTCATTGGTTTTGAACTCAACCTGCAGAAGGCGTGCATAGTGCTCCCCGCCAAGCTTGGACATCAGTAGCACGGCGCAGACCACACGCTGAACCGGCTTTAAATGTGGCCATTGCTGATCCCGTGGAAACAGAGCAGTGATTGCTTTTAAGGACAACTACAGTAGGTTAATAGAAGGATTAGTTTGCACTATTCAGAACCACAGGGGGAGCCCTTCACATGCAGACTAGAAATGTATAAAGCAACATTCTTACATTCCTCTATTTAAGACAAGAAGAGGGCTTTTGTTTATTCTTCAATGAAATCTATAGTATAGTGAGACAGAAAAGTCGCTCCTTTAAGATTAATACCTAGGCTATGCAGGGGCATATTGCTACCAATAGGATTCAAAGACCCAGGGGGAGAGGGTGGGACAGCTGGATGCGGGGAGGAGTCCCAGGGTAGGAGTTTGCCACTGTGAGGCTGTGCTTTGATCTTTGAGGGAGATTTGTGGCTCTTCAGCCACCTGGTAACCTTTTTGAGGTCATTTAAAAAAGCGTGAGAGTCTCTGTGTTGGTCTCACTCAAGTCTTTTTCTGGGAGTACACTGCATTAAAGGTGACTGAGCGTAATACTGGACTTTCATTACCTTTTTCAAAATAGTGTGTCTTTAGTGTTCCCTGTGCACCTCTTTGCGTGTGTGCTCGTCATTGCCCTCATAGAAAACGGGACCCTGTCACGGGTCTTGGCCGCATCTCTGCATATTTGAACAGGATGAGGTTGCAGGTTTTGCCTTTGCCTGTTTGCTGGTCCTGCAACCAGATTTATGGTCTTTCAACCCAAAAAGTCAGTTGAAAAAGATGTGGTTGGGGGCCTTAGTGCGATATGTTGTATGATACAAAACTGGGTATCTCAAATGTTAACAAATAAAGCATCATCAAAGACACTTCTCTCTTTTGGCAACCATTTTGTTTAGGGTCAGTCCTGTTTTAGCATGTCAGTGAATGACAAGTGTCTATGTTCGATGAGTTAGAAAGGGTACTATAACGTCAAATACGTTGGCTGCATATCCTCCCGGGAAGCAATATCCCTTCCACTTTACAATGGTGTGAAATGATCTGACCAGGTGACTCTGAAGAAGTTCTATCACATACCATAGAGGTTCCATGCTGCATACCATAGAGGTTCCATGCTGCCATTGACGGATTCCAGGCCTAGCAAATCCTGTGGCCGCATGGGCATTTCCAAGAGCCTAACTGAGCAGTTTCTACCATATGTCTGATTGACTCGGGAGGATAGCTCAGGGGCAACGTGCTCGTCTTGGAAGAAAGACGACACAGAGCAACACAGGTTCGATCCCTGGGTCTGCGCTATGAAACCGCTGGGTATTAAGCGCATTATAAATAACCTATCATATCATAATGTCTGACCAGCAGCTTTGCATTCTTTGAAAGAGGGTTGTCGTGCACAACAGGGGTCCGCAGTAAGTACAGCTGCGTTGCAAACCATGCAACCCAGACACAGAAGAGGCGATCAACTGCGCCATTGATTGAAGACCTTTAAGCCGTATTTGGTATATTCATATAAATCTATTATTTTTTCATCCATTCACACGTTGCCCTCCAAGTGTGTTTTTTTACTTCCTTATTGTGTCTCTTTTGCATTTGTGGTGATATTGATCATGTGGAACTGTGAACGTTTTATGGTCCAGAAATCATTTTAGATTGAGGTTCAGTATACTTGTGCTTTTGTGCTTTTAACATATTTTTGAGGTAAAAAAAAGCATTCACTGGAATGTTTTTCAGTACTCCCTGAACCTCTACAACTTTTTCAAAGAGTGTGCTACAGGTATCTAGGTGTCATTCAGAGACGGCGTATGATTGGAGCTATATCATGCTTCCAAGCAGTGAAACGTTGAGGCACCTTGTGCTCAGGACAGAAAGTGAGATGCATTCCAAGCTGTTCGACATAAAACTCCCTGAACTTTCCAGTAAGTCTACCTACTTGTGTGCAGTGAAACGTTTCTGCATAAGAATGTGGTAACCCAAGGTCCCAAAGCTGTGTTTGGAGCATCAACCAAAAGAACGGGTAGTGCCTGTTTTGCAACATTAGAGGAAGCACAAATGAATTTATCATAGTCAATGTTTTGGCAAATTCCTTGGGAGATTTGGGTTACTCTCAAAATAGCAATGCCTTTCACGGGAACTACCAATGCTTTTCGGGTACCTACTATGGCAGTGGTCTCCATAGGAGTGTGGGGGGGCTGCCCCAGGGAGCCTGGAGGATGAGCAGAGGGCCCCAGATTCGCTAAAAGGAATTAAGATGACTGTTTCTAATGTAAAACCGGATTAAGGAGACTGCTTTTAATAGAAAATATAAGCTGTAGAACATCTGTTTATTTTGACAGAGCCTGGGCCCCCGCTGCTCATCCTTTGCGTCCAGCATCATGAAATTGGTGAGAATTTAGCAATAGGACCTGGTATTTATGGTGGAAACTGCCAGAAAGAGCAATGAACTGACGACTTTCCCAAACACCTGGGGGCCAATTATAGATTTTTCAGAGAACAGAGGCCCAGGTGAGTTTAAAACACAACTCAGTTCTCAAATAGACAGAATCGAACTTTTAACTCTGACGAGCCAGAGACGTGGATCTCCCTTCAGCCTTCGCAGCCAGAAGTCCTGTAGGGAATGCGGGATTAAATAACCAGGTGTAGTAACTCTTAATCATTTGGGGGACTTTGCACCAGCTGACCTTGTAAACCAAACTGCGCTGATGAATGGTTTCCACTGTCGTGTCTATGAAGCGACGAGTTACAATATTTAAAAAAAACTTTACATTGCAAAATATAAATCACACAATCCATTGAAATTTGCAAAAAATAAAATTTGAAAATTAGCTTTTGCTCATGAATGTACACGAAAACTACGTTAAAACCACTTTTCTTTACAGCAGTTTTGCTGGTAAAGTCTTCTAGCAGAGTTTCTCAGGAAACTAAGTGAAAATGATTCCTGGTTGTTTGCCATTTATTTTGCACGAAATAAATCCTGCAAATAACTACACCAGAATGCTTTTCAGCAGATGTGTAGCTGAAGTGGTACTATGGTCATGCCCACACTCATTGTGCGTAAGGTATCATGGTGAATGCCACGTCTTTCCACACCGATTGACACAGGGGCCTTTCTAGTCAATATTATGATACCATTTTAGTACCTTTTTCTGCAATTCACTGTAACAAAAATGCCTTATGTATTTCTTTACTTCAAATTTTCGGATCTGTGTTATTACTGCGAATTCGAAATACTGAATTTGAAAATGTCACTTTTTTTCTTTTCTTTTCGTGCAATTATATGCAGCGAGAGACTCCCCAGAAGCCCCTCCCCCATACTCCCCTCACATAATGTAATACCCTAACCCACCCCCACACATAATTGCTGCGAAATTCTCAGCCAGGTTTTTCGACATTTTCGCATTCAGTATTTTCAAATGCGTAGTAATGTGGGAATCCCCTTATTTTCTGCAATGATTGGGAGTGGATGCAAACCTGAGAAAAACACTCTGAATTATAAACTTTTTTGCCATTCCGTTGAAGAAAACAACAGATTGTGCACTACATAACAAACCACTGGCAATCATGCTACATGCGGCAGTTCTCAGGAATCGCAATACGCCATTCATCACATTGTGGATTAGTAGTACTATAATGGAGCCCAATATCTAGATGTTGGGAAGGAGGGACAGTAGGCCCAGGTCCCTCTGTGATTTAGGACGAGAAGAGTGAAGAAGAGGGTGTTGCGGAGGAGCTAGGAGAATTGAGGAGGAGGGGGTCATCCATAAAAGCTGGATTGTAGGGGAAATGTAGTGGATTTCGGCAGTAGTATCCTGCGTGTAAGGAAACTCCATTTTAGAAATTGGACGCCATCTTGAAATTGAGGCCTACTGCCATAGCTTTGACAGTACACTTACATCCATTTCCGAGGGTTAGAAGGGTGTGCATGCGTTCTTTGTTCGCATCCCTGGTAGCTTTGCTGAAGGTTAATTTATTGAATACACACACACAGTTCTTTATTATGTCTTATCAGTATTGCATGCAGCCCAGAAAGAATGTGCCCTGCAAGGCCAAGGAACGACCGGGATGGGTCTTTGAAAAAGTTATTCTATGAGAAAGGGCGGTGAGGGCTCCAGGCCTTCACTGTCCAGATCTATTAATTAGAGCCACCCGAGATCCCCAAGTCCCAGACACAAACATCTGAGTACACTGAACAGCCTAAGACCGCATGCCATAAAACTGTAGGATGACCAATCAATCAGGAAGCTCAGAGATCAGGGACGGGCAGCCTCCACCATCAGTTCATGTGATGTGTACTGCCAGGTGCCAGGAGAGAAGCTAAAAAAGGTATGCCACAGGTGGGAAAGTTGTGGAGGCACCGACATGTCTGGTATTGGAGCGGGGGTTCACGTAGTTCTGAGAAGTTATCACAAGTCAGCCTCCAAAGTATCCGCCTCGCTCATGTCTTTGGTACCAGGTGCACTGTAGAAGCTAGGAAATAATGAATTGTGTAACTAAATAGCCAATTAGAGCCTTTGCACCCAATGATGGAAGTCGAAGATCCCCACATGGAAGAGGATGTAGAGAATATGCTCTGACCAATCTCCTGGCATCCTGTATGGAGCAGGCTATATATATACAGGGTCACACCAACCAGCTATCAGGATTTGTAACCTATATGATGTCTGTCACTTGCAACACTGTGTACCTTTATATCCCAGTGCTTATGTTGTTTTTGTCAGAGCGTTCCATGGCAGCAGAGTTGTTTACTGGCACGTACTTGTATTGTTGTGAGAATAAACCTTGTTCTCCTTCCAACAGGTGTGCTGGGCCTTTTTCCCTAGTGGGTTGTGTTTTTTCTGTTGTGAGCATTGAGTGGTTACTCTACAATGTTGTAGGGTGTCTTAGAGTCTGTGTGGTTTATACCCAGTGATAATTCTCTGCGGTAGTGGAAATAGGTGCCTGCAACCCCTTCTGTGTATTTCTTTTTGCCTTCCTGCGGCCCCGCCATCGCTATAGAACTAAAGCTACCTCGTCACAGCCTTCAGTTTTAAAATAAAAATGGCTCACCCATAGCGGAAACAAGTACCTGCCTGCATTGGGGTATGCCATGGCCCTGCTAGACAATACAACTGGCTTTAAAAGACTCATGGACTGCTGACGAGTTTGGTGGTAGTGGTCAAACACCCGGTGATTGCTGTTTATCACTTGTTTCCAGACATTTAGATTTCCAGTGTCTTTTGTGTGGAGGCCATTTCCGACACAAAAAAGCAGTACTAAAGCGGTAATTAAAGGGTGTGTTAATTACCACATGCTGTAATTATGGGACGCCATGGAGTCCTATGGACACTAAAATGGAGAATTAATGAAAGGTCTGCATGACATGAAATCATGCAGCCCTTTCTGGGCACCCAGTAATTATCCCATGCGTTAACAGTAACTGAATTCCATGGGTAATACTGCTAAACTCAGAATCAGGCACACTGACTCTGTTGTTGTATGAATTGTAGAGGATAAGATGTAATGAGTTTGGGATGAGGCCCTAGTCATTTTTCAAGTAGACTTTTCAATGGCTTTGGGATGCGGCCACTCACACTCACCTGTCGACGTGTTGGACTTGTTCAGGTTCTTGGGTTTACGTTTCCTGGTTTGAATTCCCTCTTTTTTCATTGCTAAAGGCCTTGGCACCTGCAAGGCAAATGTATTTGTTAATGCGCTGAAGAAGATTGATGGGTTGTATCAAGGTAATACAAAAAGTGATCGACAATTTGCAACTTGGTTAGCCAAAACCTATTCTTCCCATCTCCTAACATTTCCACCCAGTGACAAAATTAGTTTTGTGGAGGTTACTACGAAAAAAATAACACATCTAATAAAAAGCAGATATTTCTCCATGGGTCCACAATTCTTCATCTCTATGTACCTATAGCAGCAGTGTGTGGTTTCCATGCAATGCATGGGTTACTGTACTGTTTTTTAGGGTTTATTTGTCCACCTGCTATTCAAGATGCTGAATTCACAAAGCCACATCTATTTTAGAAGCTTTTGAAGCTGCCCAGACAGTAGTTCACAGTGAGTGCCAAGGTCAGGATGCCAGGAAGGGAGTAGTGGGTGAGCAGAACTTAGAGGGAAGATAACAGTTCTGAGGGTGTGAATCAGCAGCCTTCCAAGTTAATTAAATTAATAAGAGCACAGACAGCCATTTATGTCCAGGTGCATGTGAATAGTATGATAGTATGTCACAAGACTCTATAGAGAATAGATGAAGGGAGGATAGCTCTGTGGCAATGCACAGGTCTTGGAAGCAAGACCACGCTAAGCAACACAGGTTCTAATCCCGGATCCGCGCTTGAAGCCAAGCACATTATAAATGACCTGCACTTGCATGATCTGAATGTACAAGGCCTATTAGCATCGCTCCACTCTCAACCCCCGCCCCATGCCTTGTTGCAACTTGAAACACACCCGTGTATAGGCGCATAATAAAGGACCTATAAAAAAATGAAGGGTTTCTCAAGTGGTTATAAAGAGTACAACATGCACGTTAGACTTAGCTAAAAGTTCAATAAGTAGGAAGAAATTATCTCTCCAAAATGGTCCTCTAACACATGAACAAGGAACTGACAACACTGGCTGTTCATTATGAAATGAGCACAGATAAGTCACCTGCCAAACTCCCTAGCACACAGATAAACACCAGATGATATACAAGGCCATGTGCAAAGGGAAGGATAGGCCTCATCATCTGGGAATGACAAGGAGTTTCTTTTGGAATAATTGCAGACCATCGACTTCTCTCCCTCTCCCTATGTCTCTCTCATATATTGACGTCTCGTCATATGTGTCAGAGGTTGGTGAGCAAATTGCCAACCAATAGAAATCCTTCTTGTCACACTGCCCATATTAAACAGCGCCAACCAGTTAACTATGTACACAATGATGTACTGGGAGTATTATCTGTAGTATTTTGGGCACAGGAGGGGCCATCAGATATGTTTAACCCAATCATAGAACTAACATCTATATACTATATATGTAGTTTGCGATGCTAACCAATCAGATGTATTCATACATTTTGTAATTGATACTGTATTATGACAGCATGGCTGACGTGTCCCTTGCTTAAAAGCTGCTCACATCTATTTTAACGTTGAGAGCTGATTGTATCCTGTCCCGGCCGAGGTTCAATGCTTTAGATAAAGCTGGGGTTTTCCGTGCACTTTGAGTACTCCATTATTGAGTATTGTTTTTACTAGTGCAGACAATTGGGCCCCTTTCTACAGTGTGTCTGCCGTCAATTTCATTACATACTCCAAATAAACAATTGTTTAGGTCAATTATTTGGGTGTCCTGACTTTTAATGCCTTCAGTGTCAGAGAGTCAAGTTTCAATACTACTTCTGAATATATTTCATACCTTTTACTTGCAGTAGTTTGAAATATGATACTCTACTGCTCTGCTATAGTATTAATCCATGCTTTGAGGGCGGGCTTCAGTGGTAATGACCGGGCTTGGACTGACCTATAGAGAATTAAAGCAATGCGCAAACCAAAAACACAAAATGATAGTGCGGTGCTGTTTTTTTGGCCAATGTGGGCAAGTTACTTCACCATGCGGCTAGTAGTTTTGACCAGAGTTACTGAATACAAATTCTTTAAAATGCACAATTTGCATCAAAAAACTGGTAATGGCCTGCATCGCTAACTGCAAGGTAAGATGTTTAGGGCTGTTATTGGCTAATCCAGCACCTCCAAAGTATGGATTAATGCTACTAGCATCCTGCTTGTAGTGTCCGGTGTTTACAAAAAAATATTTCCTTTGGTCGATGGACGTACGTGATGTTGCAGTCACCCGTTAAAGGAAAGACCAGCCCCAACAAAGATGGCCACCAAGGCGACATGTTAGGTGCCCAAGAGTGAGTTCTTCTTCGCTCTCTATGACGACCACTTGAGGGACGGTGCATGGAGAGTGGGAATGGAAGGAGTGACCTGCCGGCGGAGAGATGGAGGCTGGACCAGCAGGTACATGGAAAGTGGATGGGGCAGAGATCGGAGAGGTAGGCGGCTGAATTGTAGCCAGGATTGTCTAACAAGTGGGGCCTGAAGCTAATGTAGTTGGGCCCACCGCAGTGACATTGACATCTGTAAATGCCCACACAGCGCTGCTGAGTTGGCATTTACAGAATTTGGGTGGGCCTTTCCCGCTCAGGCCCTACCCAGTCTACACCGCTGGTACGCATGCAGATGTGTACACAACTCTGGAGCCCAGCACATGGGGGCAACCATCAGCTGTCCTAGAAAGCGGGTTTATACCAGGAATTTCAGAAGCATTGCAGGACGCTAATTGGTTGGCACCCTCATGCCAGTTGCTCATAGGTATTATCACCACTTTCCTTTTTTATTATCATGTTCCTTATCCGACTAAAAGATATCTTGCTTCATTCATCACACATTGCCCTGACTTTTTTGAATTCAGATGTCCGAGTGCGCTCTATAAATTGGCCTTGTACTTTAATTCGAGGTTCTGGTTTAAGACCATATAGTTATATTCCTGTCACCACCAGATTCCAGAGGTGTGGTAAGGATTACGCAGCAGGGAGGGCCTGTGCTGTACACACCTGGGCCCTATTCAGGGTTCCCTGTAAACCAGTGGGGACATATGATTATTGTATCTGAGCTTTATCTTTTGTACACTCCTGGAATCCAGACCAAAGTTTGATCCCTTGTAGGATGTTTTCATTCCATTGTTATTAACAGATGTTACTATGACCCGAATAGATGGCACTTATTTTAGCAACAGCATGAAAGTGATTGGTAGGCAGGCCCCCGGCAGAATTCCAATATATCGACGAGATTGCACAAAGATTTTTGGGGATCTATGTTTGCGTGTCCCTGGCCCCATGGAATGAACCCTCTTGACGTACTGATGAACATGTGTTCTCTTCTGCTCCACAGCAGTAATCTACAAACAAAAACGGATATTCTAAAGACTGCAATGCAGACATACCAATTTTCTATTTTCGCGCCTACTTTTTTCATATAGATATGCTGAGGCAGCACTTTCCAATCATCTTCTTCAAGTCCTGACACTGTTATCATTGCACTTTGCACTTGTGAATAGTTTATAATTCCCATGCTGTGAGTGCCAGCATGCCATATGAAGTGAGCTTAAAAGATAAGATTGATTATTTCACTCCCGAATGGGACAGCTTAATATCCTGCCTTGTGGGTTGGACACATGGACACACTGACACCACAGAAGAGCCTGCATGGTGGGGGAATGGTATGGAGTCTGCAACCTTTGGCTCTACAGGTGTTTTGGACTACCACTCCCATGATCCTTCACCAAAGACTATAATGGCTAGGGATAGTGGATGTTGTAGTCCAAAACATCTAGAGAGCCAAAGGTTGCAGACCCTTGTTTGTTGTCACTTCTATTTAACAGGGCTTCTATGATTTAAAAGGTGTGTGAATGTAACACATACTGCACTGTGAGGGAAGGCGATTGGTGTTCGGACGGCGTGGGACACACTTAATGATCGCCACGTATACAGAATTAAAGAGAATAAAAACGGGATGGAAGTCAAAATATCAAAGAAAAAAGTCATAAAGTTAAGAAACAAGATTGAGAGGCACAGATGTCAAAAGAGGGAGAGTGAACAGGAGTAAAAAAGAGCGAAATGAAAAAGCTTGAGAACGCACAGGCGTGAGTGGAAGACCAAAGAAAGCTTGGGCATGAGTGAGGTGGAGAAAGAGGGGCTATGGACAGTTATAGGGTGACAGTGAGCCCGACAGGAGCATTGGATGGGACTCTCACAAGGGAAGAAGTGGAAATTAAACAGGGAGAGAGCTCAAGTTCATTGTCAGCAGGATGGGAGGACGCTGCCTGCATCAGCCAAGCTGTCAAATGCAAAGGAGAGCGTTGGCTCTGTGAGTGCCAGGGTTTCCAGAGGATTTCAGGCCGCGGCACCCAGCCCTCCGAGCACGCTTTAGTTTTGTGCCTTCTTTGATGCTTTATCAGAACACCTCATTTTTCTGCATGACAGAACTATTATTTTGAACAAAAAAGTCCCGGTCAGTGGTAACAAATACATGCTTAATGAAGTTCCCGTGCTAAGGGTGTGCACACCTGCCGCCTGAGAGGGCAGAAGGGGCAGGTTGAAGCCTGGACCTTGCCCATCGTGCCACATCCTGCCAGATTGACTGGAACACTTTCTGGATTTTGACCCGGTTCCTCCTGAAAAAGAATTATGCTCCCGGACCACAACATCCTTGCCAAATGCACGATGTGAGTGCAAACGTGCAAGAGTGGAAGTAGTTAAAAAAATTCGAATTAACATCCAAGTGTACCTCTTTGTGCAACAGGATGAGGGGAATATTGAAACCATTTAAAAATTATTCCAAACAATAAAACCCAACCTTTTCCCCAAAGCATTTTGGTAGAATAAAAGAAAGAAAGAAAACTGTATCTGTTTAATGGCCACAGCTCTATGTTGGCACTTGGTGTAGTCTCTTCCTAAAGCTTTGTAGATACATTTTGCCCACCACTACGGGTGGGCGAAATTAACCACCCCTCTCCAAACCAGAAATGTGGGTGACTGGTGAACACTCACGTGTCACTTAGTACTCTAAAATTCCTCGTGGTGTAATTTAGAAGCCCATCGGGACCTCGCATGCTACACAGGGCCCCTGGCAGACAGGGTATTTTTTCTGTCTTGGGCGGAAGCTTGCCCCAATGCCTGCGGTCGCTCACACTACAGTGGGCATATATCCTTTTTTGACATCCCCATCAAATAAATACTATGGCCAGCGCGTACCAGGGAGCATTTGAAAGACCCCTGAGGCCTCTTGCCAGGCAATGAGGGCGTGTTATATTTTTTTTAAGCCCTCCCCTCTGAAAGTGTGACGTAGCATTGTTTTCCGATACAAATGGGCACTACGGGTTAGTGAATATCCCATGAAGTGACCCCTGAATATTTGTGGGCATTCTATTCCTCCTCACCTGGAAATTTGGGTAAGCCATGATAATTTGCAAGTCACTTGGTGCTCTTGAATCTCACCCCTGAGTGAGGGGATTTGAGAGGTCATTGGGATCCCGCCTGCTCTGAAGGATCTGTGCTGGACGTAGCATTGTTTCCATGGTGAGCGCAGGAGAGTTGAACCATTGAGCAAAACTATCTGCAGGGTAGTAAGGCATCGCCTGTCCCAGGCTAAACATTCCAAAAAGATGTCTCGCGCCTTGCCTGGACTGTGCGAGACATCATATGTATTCCATGTCTCCAGTAACCCCAGGTCATATTATAACATACATCTCTGCTGTGAGTGGCTGCTTCCTGTGCCTCACCTGGCCAGGTGGCCTTCTGTGGCCATCTCCTGTAGCTCACCTGGTCAGACATCCCTCAGGCTCTCTCTGAGGCATTGGGGCCTCCAGTAGCAGTTCCTGACCATGGCATCTCATGCTGGCAGCTGTGCCTTTGTGTAAGCCAGGAGTATCAGAGCACTGGAGACGCCTGAGACGCTGAGACGCCAGCTGTCTTCTGTCCGCTCTCTGCGCCAGTCAGTGCTAGCAATCCCATGCTTGAGCCTAGTCATATGTTCAAGACGTGGAAAGCAGTGGGTAAGATGAGGCCACTCTCCTCTTTATCTACGCTTGGCGTGGTGCTCAACTGGAGTCAGTGCCCACATCCCGCCATTGTTGGATTTAACCCTTAGCACTCTGCACTGGCCCTGTCCTCATTTGCCTTCTACTGCCTTGGCCGGGTCTACTGCCGGCGTTTGCCAAATTTAGGAAAATCCATATTTATATGAAGGACACTAAAATGCGAGTGTAGGGTGGATCTGTGTTTCGCGTTGCCATAGAAACAGAAATAAAGTTCACGGTACTGGGAACCAATGAATGCCATCGCCCAAGGTAGGGTCAGCATGAGAGGAGCAAGACATGATCAGGTGCTCAAGAGGGAGTAGGTGCTCTGCTGAGCAACAAGTGGCTTTTCTGCTGTCCCCAAGCCCGGTTCAGTAAAGAAAACCCAGCAATCATCTTAAAAACGCATTGCACATCTCTTTGCATGCATGGCTATTTTGTAATTCCACATTTTGTGCTACCAGAGAAAAGTGACAATGCATTTATTTTTGTATTTTGTTTATTTGTATAGCGCGCCTGGCCCAAAGGCATCTGGACGCATTTCATGGGGTTACAGTTACATAGGTTTACACGAAGATACATAAGCATAACATTTTTGGGAGAAACAGTGAGTATCTGTCAAAATAAATATGAGGTCGGAGGACCGTCTTTGGACATTGAGGTTGGACTGTTTGAATAAATGTTGCCCCAGCCTGTAAGAGGATTCAGTCTCTACAGCTTCCACGCTGATGGCCTCCAGCAGATCTTGTTTCCACACTGATTGCCTCCAGCAGATCTTGACACCACACTGATCGCCACCAGCCGATCCTGCTTCCATGCTGATTGCCACCAGTAGATCTTGTTTCCACACTGATTGCCTCCAGCAGATCTTGACACCACACTGATCGCCACCAGCAGATCCTGCTTCCATGCTGATTGCCACCAGTAGATCTTGTTTCCACACTGATTGCCTTCAGCAGATCTTGACACCACACTGATCGCCACCAGCAGATCCTGCTTCCGTGCTGATTGCCACCAGTAGATCTTGTTTCCACACTGATTGCCTTCAGCAGATCTTGACACCACACTGATCACCACCAGCAGATCCTGCTTCCGTGCTGATTGCCACCAGTAGATCTTGCTTCCACACTGATTGCCTCCAGCAGATCTTGACACCACACTGATCACCACCAGCAGATCCTACTTCCGTGCTGATTGCCACCAGTAGATCTTGCTTCCAAGCTGATTGCCTCCAGCAGATCTTGACACCACACTTATCGCCACCAGCAGATTCTGCTTCCGTGCTGATTGCCAACAGTAGATCTTGCTTCCACACTGATTGCCTCCAGCAGATCTTGACACCACACTGATCGCCACCAGCAGATCCTGCTTCCATGCTGATTGCCACCAGTAGATCTTGTTTCCACACTGATTGCCTTCAGCAGATCTTGACACCACACTGATCGCCACCAGCAGATCCTGCTTCCATGCTGATTGCCACCAGTAGATCTTGCTTCCACACTGATTGCCTCCAGCAGATCTTGACACTACACTGATCGCCACCAGCAGATCCTGCTTCCATGCTGATTGCCACCAGTAGATCTTGCTTCCAAGCTGATTGCCTCCAGCAGATCTTGACACCACACTGATCGCCACCAGCAGATCCTGCTTCCGTGCTGATTGCCACCAGTAGATCTTGCTTCCAAGCTGATTGCCTCCAGCAGATCTTGACACCACACTGATCGCCACCAGAAGATCCTGCTTCCATGCTGATTGCCACCAGTAGATCTTGCTTCCACACTGATTGCCTCCAGCAGATCTTGACACCACACTGATCGCCACCAGAAGATCCTGCTTCCATGCTGATTGCCACCAGTAGATCTTGTTTCCACACTGATTGCCTTCAGCAGATCTTGACACCACACTGATCGCCACCAGCAGATCCTGCTTCCATGCTGATTGCCACCAGTAGATCTTGCTTCCACACTGATTGCCTCCAGCAGATCTTGACACCACACTGATCGCCACCAGCAGATCCTGCTTCCATGCTGATTGCCACCAGTAGATCTTGTTTCCACACTGATTGCCTTCAGCAGATCTTGACACCACACTGATCGCCACCAGCAGATCCTGCTTCCATGCTGATTGCCACCAGTAGATCTTGCTTCCACACTGATTGCCTCCAGCAGATCTTGACACCACACTGATCGCCACCAGCAGATCCTGCTTCCATGCTGATTGCCACCAGTAGATCTTGCTTCCAAGCTGATTGCCTCCAGCAGATCTTGACACCACACTTATCGCCACCAGCAGATCCTGCTTCCGTGCTGATTGCCAACAGTAGATCTTGCTTCCATGCTGATTGCCTCCAGCAGATCTTGACACCACACTGATTGCCACCAGCAGATCCTGCTTCCATGCTGATTGCCTCCCACCGATCTTGACACCACACTGATTGCCATCAGCAGATCCTGTTTCCATGCTAATTGCCTCCCGCAGATCTTGACACCACACTGATTGCCACCAGCAGGTCCTGCTTCCCTGCTGATTGCAACCAGTAGATCTTGCTTCCACACTGATTGCCTCCAGCAGATCTTGACACCACACGCACACTGATCACCACCAGCAGATCCTACTTCCATGCTGATTGCCACCAGTAGATCTTGCTTCCAAGCTGATTGCCTCCAGCAGATCTTGACACCACACTTATCACCACCAGCAGATCCTGCTTCCGTGCTGATTGCCAACAGTAGATCTTGCTTCCACGCTGATTGCCTCCAGCAGATCTTGACACCACACTGATTGCCACCAGCAGATCCTGCTTCCATGCTGATTGCCTCCCACCGATCTTGACACCACACTGATGACCACCAGCAGATCCAACTTCCATGCTGATTGCCACCTGCAAATCTTGCTTTCACTCTGATTGTCTCCTGCAGAACTTGACACCACAGTGATTGTCACCAGCAGATCCTGCTTCCACACTGATTGACACCAGCAGATCTGTGCACCACACTGATTCCCACCAGCAGATCCTGCGACCACGTTTATTGCCTTCAGCAGATATTGACACCACACTGATTGTCATCAGCAGATCCTGCTTCCACACTGATTGCCTCCAGCAGATCTTGACACCACACTGATTGGCACCAGCAGATCATGCTTCCACACTGATTGCCACCAGCAGATCTTGACACCACACTAATTGCCACCAGCAGATCTTGCTTCCACACTGATTGCCACCAGCAGAGCTTGACACCACACTGTTTGCCACCAGCAGATTTTGCTTCCACACTGATTGCCACCAGCAGATCCTGACACTACACTGATTGCCACCAGCAGATCTTGACACCACACTGATTGGCACCAGCAGATCCTGCTTCCACACTGATTGCCACCAGCAGATCTTGACACCACACTAATTGCCACCAGCAGATCTTGCTTCCACACTGATTGCCACCAGCATAGCTTGACACCACACTGTTTGCCACCAGCAGATTTTGCTTCCACACTGATTGCCACCAGCAGATCCTGACACTACACTGACTGCCACCAGCAGATCCTGACACTACACTGATTGCCACCAGCAGATCTTGCTTCCACGCTGATTGCCATCCAGCAGATATTGATTCCACACTGACTGCCACCAGCAGATCTAGAATTGGCATGGATGTGTTGACATGTGCACATGCATGATTTCAAAAGGGTGTCCTTGCAAAGACCACAATGGAGAGCTGGGGGCATTCAGTATATTTTTATTTTAAGATATCCCAATTTGAAATTGGCTTAAAGACTTGGATTCTGGGGCAGGAACAGTGCCAAGAGGTACAGTGCTAAGGGCGAGGATGTTAGGTAGCAATGTACAAGTGTCTAGCACACAATGGTGGATCTTGATGGAAAGGAGGGCTGTTATTGTAGAATCCAGTCTAGAAAACAACAGGGAAAGCTTATAAAGCTAAGGTGCACGGTACACCGTGTTCATCCTTTTAACCATTAACAAGGTAACGTATGGCAACACAACAACAACGGTTTTGTAGGAAGGTAGGTATTCAAGGTGCATCAAAGGTATGCAAAACAAATGAATCAATTAGAGGGCTCACACTCAAAACACATGAAAAGGGGGATGACCACCCGACTCGGCGTACCTAACCTTAAGGAAGAACACCCTGACCCTGGCGGGGGTGCCTGTCCCTGGGTGGCGTGTGGTGTATCGCCTACTAAAAAGATATAGAGGAGAGTACTATCCCTCAGCCTTCTATACTAGTGGCAGTGTCTGGAAACAGACACGGGTCGTCCAACAAAAACGTCTAAAACAGTGGTAAACTCCAGAGGGTTGAGCAGCGTACAACAAGGCTGTGAATTAGATCTTGAGGCTGCTTGATCTTGAACGTGGCTCCAACCTGCGAATCAGGTCAACTGCTTACGTTCCATCCAGAGTGTGCAACTTTAATGGTACCCATAGGTCACTGTGGTTGGGGTATGTAACAGTACTGGTGGAGAGACCACTGGTGGGTGAGGTAAAATAACAGCCAGGGGGCTGGAGGGCTAAAAAAGGCTCTTATAAGAATGTGTAGCTCACTCTGTGGTAATGAGTGTGCTACAGTGAATGGTTTTTAGAGGATTGCGTCTCTTTTGTAGGTGTCGAAGAGATCAAATGTGGGTCATGAGAGCCCTCATGACCGAAAGGGGTCGACCGGTTTCAATGGCGTAGGAGAGTCAAGCCATCTTCTTCAGGACCGTGATTTGGAATGCAAACAGGTTTGCCAAGTGTTCAGTTAGATGCTGAACGGGAAGGAAGATGCTGGTGTCTCCTGGGGGGAGACAAAAAGGGGGGGGGGAGAAATGGAAAACAATCAATGAGGAGGAAAGGGCAAAAAAAGGGGGGGGTTGTAGCACCAGGGGATTGGTGCAACACTTAGGGGTGGTGCTTTAAACATGCATTAAATGGAGCATGTAGGAGCAAGACCTTCAAATGGTCAAAGTTTGCAGGAAATGTGTGGGTGCCTGTGCACCAGTGGTGGGACTCATCGCGAAAGGGTGAGGGAAGGGAAGGGGGTGCCAGACAGAGTCTCTAAAGGTGACAGGTGAGCTGCTACCAGGGGGTGAGAGGCAAATGTGCACACAAATGGATGGAATATGTGCACTACAGGACGGTAATGGTGAGCCCCTAACTCGTGAGCAAAATGGGGGAAGTGGGGACAACCAGCTCCCAACCAGGCGCAAGAGGGGTGCCTGAGTTGTGGGGAGGCAGGCTGAACATACCTCTAAACCAGCGTACTAGCTGGAATATGAACGGTGAATAAGGGTTGCTCAGATCACCGAGCTGCTGTGGGAGAAACAAGCACCTACACGGCAGGTAAAGTGTACCTGTGGAAAACAAACAAACCCATATCAGGTATAAGAGTTTGTGCAGGGCACATGGCAGAGGTAACATTGCGAAAAAGCCATGGTGCCTGGGTGTGGTCTGTACCTGTAAGGGGGCAGCTGCTCTCCTCCGTGGTGTCTGGGAGCTGTATCGCGCTGTACAGCTCGAGACTGGTGGTTTATTGAAAAAGGCCCATTGCCTATAAAAAATAGCGAGCAACGCGCTCACGCTGGCGTCTGCGTGATGTGGCTGGCTCCCTGTGTGCCTCGAGCATAGGGAGGCAGCGAAAGGAGCCCGAGCGCCTCTGAAGACAAAGGCAGAGCGCGCTCGAGCTCAGGAGGGGTCAGGCACTGGAGCGCGGACTGTGTGGGTACCGCACAGGGCCTTGTCCCTAGTAGAGGAGACAGAGTCTGGAGGGAAGGAGTGCAAATGGGGGGGGGGTGGTTTTGGGGGGAAGATAAAAATCTGGCAAGCGGCGGAGCTGAAAAAGGGGGGGAAGAAAAAAGAGGGATGAAAGAAGATTAATTAAATTGGTTGAATAAACTCGATTAAATAAAATTAATTAAATGAAAAGTGGATTGATGATCCCAATGAACCATGATTAAGAATAGGCGTTGAGGGGGCGTCGGGACCAATTGTGAAGGAAATGGACAAATTGAGGGGGACATGGACAACCTCATGGAAAAGGTGGAGAGTCCAGAGGGGTCAAGGCGCATAGCTGAACGAAGAACCTGAAAAACATGGACTAAGGGGCACTTCTGGTGTGTTATCTTCAGGACAACACTGCTAGTTCATGCCACTGGATTTGTTCATTCAAATCTTCTGAGTAGGTGTTAAGTCTGTAAATCCACATCTGTTCTTTTTTGAACAGCATGTTGTGGTAATTACCGCCTCTGCGGGGCGGTGTGACTTTCTCTATGATAGTCCACTTGAACTGATCAGCTGTGTGTCCTTTAGCTAAAAAATGGGACACCAAGGGAGCGGTGAGTTTGTGCGTTCTTATGCATGATTTGTGTTCGGTCATGCGGGTCCGAACTGGCCTATTGGTCATGCCAATGTATCTCAAGGTGCACGGGCAAGTTATCATGTAGATAACGCCCTTGGTGTTGCAATTGGTAAATGTGTTCTGTATCCATGGTGTTTTCCAACCGATCTCTATCTGTGTGGTTCTAGAGGTCTGGGCGCACATGGAGAAATTGCCACTGGGCGCATGACCCTTGATGGGTGGGATATTCCAAAGGGTCCCCTGCGTGGGCTCATCCCTAGGTGTACTCGGTATGAGGGTTTTAACAACCTTATCTCTGACGTTGCAACGTCTCTTGAGGGCAAAACGTGGGACAGAGATGGTGGAGGCGCCTGTGTTGAGAATCGGCCAAAGTCTTTTAACTTCCCGTTTGATTTTATTGAGAAGGGGTGAAAAGCTGAACACCGCTGTGAAGGTGTTCGACTCACTTGGTTTGGTATGCTGTTGTAAAGTGATGGAACGTGGAATGTTCCTAGCTCGTTTACAGGTGTCCTTGATAATCCTCCTAGGATAACCTCTCTCGGTGAGTTGCGCTTGAAGTTGTTTGGATTGTGTAGTATAGTCCGTAGTCTGTGAGCACAGCCTCCGATAGCGTAAGAACTGTCCAAAGGGGAGATTATCCCTGAGTGCCTTGGGGTGGTAGCTAGAGTAACAAAGCAAGGAGTTTCTGTCTGTGGTTTTCCTGTAGACGCTCGAGGAGAGGCGCCCGCTTGCTGCTGAGATGGCCAGGTTGAGAAAGTGAGTGTTGGATCTATGTCTCTCCATGGTGAACTTGAGATGGGGGTTAAGGGAGTTAAGCCAGGTGTGAAAAGCCTCTATCTCCTGTTCTGAGCCTCTGAATATCACGAAAATATCGTCAATATATCGCCGCCATACAGTTAAATGGGCGAGATATGGATTAGTCACGGGATAGATGTGTTGACGTTCGAATAAATCAACATATAGATTAGCGAGGCTGGGGGCAAAAGTCTTCCCCATCGCAGTACCTGAGGTCTGTTGGTAAAAAGTGTCTTCAAAAAGAAAATAATTCTTGGTCAGTGCTATTTCTGCAGGAGATAAGATGAAGCTAGGCGGGACTCCATGTAAGTCCATACCTGTTTTTCAGGTTCTTCGTTCAGCTATGCGCCTTGACCCTTCTGGACTCTCCACCTTTTCCATGAGGTTGTCCATGTCCCCCTCAATTTGTCCATTTCCTTCACAATTGGTCCCGACGCCCCCTCAACGCCTATTCTTAATCATGGTTCATTGGGATCATCAATCCACTTTTCATTTAATTAATTTTATTTAATCGAGTTTATTCAACCAATTTAATTAATCTTCTTTCATCCCTCTTTTTTCTTCCCCCCTTTTTCAGCTCCGCCGCTTGTCAGATTTTTATCTTCCCCCCCCAAACCCACCCCTCCCCCATTTGCACTCCTTCCCTCCAGACTCTGTCTCCTCTACTAGGGACAAGGCCCTGTGCGGTACCCACACAGTCCGCGCTCCAGTGCCTGACCCCTCCTGAGCTCGAGCGCGCTCTGCCTTTGTCTTCAGAGGTGCTCGGGCTCCTTTCGCTGCCTCCCTACGCTCGAGGCACACAGGGAGCCAGCCACGTCACGCAGACGCCAGCGTGAGCGCGTTGCTCGCTATTTTTTATAGGCAATGGGCCTTTTTCAATAAACCACCAGTCTCGAGCTGTACAGCGCGATACAGCTCCCAGACACCACGGAGGAGAGCAGCTGCCCCCTTACAGGTACAGACCACACCCAGGCACCATGGCTTTTTCGCAATGTTACCTCTGCCATGTGCCCTGCACAAACTCTTATACCTGATATGGGTTTGTTTGTTTTCCACAGGTACACTTTACCTGCCGTGTAGGTGCTTGTTTCTCCCACAGCAGCTCGGTGATCTGAGCAACCCTTATTCCCCGTTCATATTCCAGCTAGTACGCTGGTTTAGAGGTATGTTCAGCCTGCCTTCCCACAACTCAGGCACCCCTCTTGCACCTGGTTGGGAGCTGGTTGTCCCCACTTCCCCCATTTTGCTCACGAGTTAGGGGCTCACCATTACCGCCCTGTAGTGCACATATTCCATCCATTTGTGTGCACATTTGCCTCTCACCCCCTGGTAGCAGCTCACCTGTCACCTTTAGAGACTCTGTCTGGCACCCCCTTCACTTCCCTCACCCTTTGGCGATGAGTCCCACCACTGGTGCACAGGCACCCACACATTTCCTGCAAACTTTGACCATTTGAAGGTCTTGCTCCTACAAGCTCCATTTAATGCATGTTTAAAGCACCACCCCTAAGTGTTTCACCAATCCCCTGGTGCTACTACCCCCCCTTTTTTTGCCCTTTCCTCCTCATTGATTGTTTTCCATTTCTCCCCCCCCCCCTTTTTGTCTCTCACCAGCATCTTCCTTCCCGTTCAGCATCTAACTGAACACTTGGCAAACCTGTTTGCATTCCAAATCACGGTCCTGAAGAAGATGGCTTGAATCTCCTATGCCATTGAAACCGGTCGACCCCTTTCGGTCATGAGGGCTCTCATGACCCACATTTGATCTCTTCGACACCTACAAAAGAGACGCAATCCTCTAAAAAACATTCACTGTAGCACACTCATTACCACAGAGTGAGCTACACATTCTTATGAGAGCCTTTTTTAGCCCTCCAGCCCCCTGGCTGTTATTTTACCTCACCCACCAGTGGTCTCTCCACCAGTACTGTTACATACCCCAACCACAGTGACCTATGGGTGCCATTATAGTTGCACACTCTGGATGGAACGTAAGCAGTTGACCTGATTCACAGGTTGGATCCACGTTCAAGATCAAGCAGCCTCAAGATCTAATTCACAGCCTTGTTGTACGCTGCTCAACCCTCTGGAGTTTACCACTGTTTTAGACGTTTTTGTTGGACGACCCGTGTCTGTTTCCAAACACTGCCACTAGTATAGAAGGCTGAGGGATAGTACTCTCCTCTATATCTTTTTAGTAGGCGATACACCACACGCCACCCAGGGACAGGCACCCCCGCCAGGGTCAGGGTGTTCTTCCTTAGGGTTAGGTACGCCGAGTCGGGTGGTCATCTCCCTTTTCATGTGTTTTAAGTGTGAGCACTCTAATTGATTCATTTGTTTTGCATACCTTTGATGCACCTTGAATACCTACCTTCCTACAAAACCGTTGTTGTTGTGTTACCATTGTAGAATCCAGACCAGAAGCTTGTCAGATATCCTAATATGAGTCAAGCAGCTATACAATCACTTCTTTGGGGGAACAAAAGTGCTACTTTTTTAGGAATATCAGCCATCTTTACTCAGACCAACTTCAATTGAACTTTGAGCATATGTCCGTCAGTGCTCCATATTGCAGCAGTCACAGCAAGATACAGTTAATCCTGGTGTCTACAGGCGCCATTAACATCTGTACGTAGTAGGTACATGTGTGTCACAAACAGTAACTAAATAAGAGTATTTACCCCATGCAACTTCATGTACAGCCCACAGGCATTGCAAACTGGTTCACCCTCTGCATTACGACGCCACAGCGTGGTGATGGTTGTATGGCAGTTGGCACAGGACAGCCCAACACGCCTGGAGGCAGACTGCAAGAAATGGACAGAAAATAGATGGTTCATTAATGCTCACATGGAATGCTCGCTCACGATATATGTCACTTCCATTTAGTATCATAGTGGAAGCTCGTCTTGCATTGGCATCAGGAATAATGTGTTTTCATTTCCAAAAATAAGCAACATTAAATAGAGGAGAAAAGTAAAACAAAGCAAAGACAGAGCTGTTGATTTCTGGTTCCAGGTCAATTGGAAATGCAATAAGACTGCTATGGTGTATTTGCTACACCTGACATTGGCTGGGGGCTGCATGCTGTGACGTGTGATGACAAACTCTAAAAAGGCACAATCATCATGGGTCAGCAGATAATTCCCTGAACTAGGCTTGAAAGATTCTGCAGATGTTTGTGTCTGCGTCTCTAGGGGTCACCTTACAAGATGGTTGCCATGTCTATGCCATTCTCAGCCTAGTGGTGAAACTCTGGAACTCGCTCCAAAATGAAATATTTACAACAGAAGATTACCTAAAATTCAGAAAACTGTTAATAACATGGCTCTTTAACACACAAAGCTGAAGAAAGAGCATGGGAGAGAGCAATTCTGACTGCAATGCAAGAGAAATCTGCAAAACTAGACCACCAAAGAAAAATCTGACTCTGAACTTGATAGGAAAAAGACTAACGCAAAGGGTTAACCAAACGCAAGAAAGCAACCCAGGCAACCTCTTATTAATCAGCTAAAAACTCTCTGCAAACCCAGCACACAACACAGACCTTCGCCACAAAACACCTAAACTACAAGCACTCTACCAACTCTACACAACACTGATGACACACATAAAACCCCTGAATTCAACCACCCACAAATTATCAAACAAGTGTCAAACAGTGACCAGTTTTTCCAAACTGAAGCTACCAACAGGACATCAAACATCTCTTGTGCTTTTCCCTCTGAAGCCCACTAACCAACCATCCCAACCCCCTTCATGAACAGATCTGTCTGAGCGCCTGGAGATCATGAAATAAAATGGCAGCGGGGCACGGTAAAATCACAATAACATAAGCTAATAGTTACAACTTGTGCAGAAACCTATACAAAGATGGCAGATCTCCAGTTTAACTCTGTCTCCCTTATCATGTAATAATATTAATTTGCTAATAATTTCAATAATGAGGCCAGATCCTCCTGTCTACACCCACAAATCTATACATTAATCACAAATGTGTAGCATGTTTATGCCAGGCAAGTGCTGCAGTGCACAAACTGAAAACCTCAGTAGTGGATCCTGAGTGAGGGTGAAGCTGATCCTGAGTGAGGGTGAAGTGATCATGAGTGAGGGTGAAGTGGATCATGAGTGAGGGTGAGACTCATACAATTATGGGTCAGACGATGTACTGGAAAATGTGTGTTGCCCGGGTGCTGTGCAGTCTAAATGAATCCGCCTGGCCAGATACTGCTTGGTCTTTGAGCACCAGTACCAGCGCAGCAAATAAAGGGCATCTCTCTTCCCACTCAGCGTCATGAAAACAGCAAAAGAATCATGTTGTATTAGGCGTGGCCCTTGATTTTGATTAGATTTTTTATTTTAGCACTTGTAACGCGCATACCCAGTAGGGAGATAAGGGTCCAAGCAGAAACTGCATCTTGGCACGGATGCTAAATTAGAAATTGGTTGTTTACATCAATAGGCTCTCACTTGAAGCTTGTAAGGACTGAAAAAGATACATTTGCACAAAAAGATGAGGTTTTAATTTCTTCCTAAACACAGATAATGATTCAATCTGTCGAAAGTCTTTAGGTAGAGGATTCCAAGAGCGAGCACCAAAAGAGGAGAAACATCTATCGCCCCATGTTGTTGTTTTGGAAAAAGGAACTGCCAATAGATTTTGACCTGCAGATTGGAGTGATCTAGTAGGCTGATCCAACTGGATTTTTGCCACTACATATGTCGGGCCAAGCCATGGATACATTTAAAGACCAGGCATAAAACCTTGAATATAATTCGTTGTTGAAGCGGAAGCCAATGAAGGCTTTTCCGGAGAGAGTGACGGAAGACTTTCTTTGAAGTGTAAAGATCAGTCTAATGGCCAAATTCTGTGCTACTTGTAGTCTCTGTATTTGAAATTTTTGAACTCCCATGAGACGTGCATTACAGTAGACTAGTTTAGAGTTTATTAATATACCAACCACTATTGATCAATCCTTCTCTGTAAAAAGGGGCAGCAGAGGCTTGGTCAATTTCAGTTGATAGTATATGGATTTCACTGTCTGGTTGTCATGCAAGATGCAGTCCAAACTGGACTGCCAAATACAGCCACAGTTCTTTACTTTGTCAGAGAACTTTGCGTGTGCACCGAACATCTGCTATAAGACTAGTTGTAGGGGTGCTGACACAATGTACTGTGAGGATAATGTTTCTTTAACCTTTTCAGTCCCTTTAATTCATATAACCATACAAAATGCTGCCTAACAAGGCCAGAGCTACCCAGAGCAATGCCAGTGGTCAAGATTAATTCTAAACCTTCCAGCCATCACCTCTTTGTTTTTGCTTTGTCACCCCGAGTGGGACGGGTATGCCCAGACGTGGGTCCTGTGCCTGCTGGCCTAGAGACCCACGCTACTCCTCACTCATGAAGCCCAACAAGGCTGAAACATGTTTGAGGATGCTTGTGGTCTCGTGCAGAGGGGATGTGACCTTGCAGTTCGGGCTGGACTGCCCCTTTTGGGGTGGAACCAAGCCTGATTAGCATATGATCTTTCCCCTTCTGTAATGGCTTGGCAGGTGAAGAACGATGGTCTGGAGGGTTGCCCAGAGCAATGCGAGTGGTCAAGATTCATTCTAAACCTTCCAGCCATCACCTCTTCGTTTTTGCTTTGTCACCCGAGTGGGACGGGTAGGCCCAGACGTGGGTCCCGTGCCTGCTGGGCTTAGCGACCCAAGCTTCTCCTCACTAATGAGGCCCAACAAGGCTGAAACATGTTTGAGGATGCTTGTGGTCTCGTGCAGAAGGGATGTGACCTTGCAGTTCGGGCTGGGCTGCCCCTTTTGGGGTGGGACCAAGTCTGATTAGCATATGGTCTTTCCCCTTCTGTAATGGCTTGGCAGGTGAAGAACGATGGTCTGGAGGGTTGCCCAGAGCAATGTGAGTGGTCAAGATTCATCCTAAACCTTCCAGCCATCACCTCTTTGTTTTTAATTTGCCCTTGGGGCATATATATAGTTCCTAAACAGGAGTTGTTCAGTTATTTCTGTTTACTCCCAGGTTCGAGGCCACCAGAGGTGGGGGGCAGCCGAAAGATTAACCATGGGTATATTTGGCTTTGAAGTGAGGAACAGAATTATGCTTCTGGAATCTGGCCAACTGTGGGAAATAGTTTTCTGGATTGAAGAATGTGTGTGCCCACCATAATGCCACAAGAGGGGCTCCTGCACTGGGCAGACAATCAGGCCACCGTGAGGGTGTCCATGCGTGAGTGAATTTGTGTTGCTAGTATCTCTGTCTGGTCTCTGGTCTTATTTCATCCTCAAGCTCAAGGATCGCATGTGTGTTCTGAGCCCAAAGACACACGAGTCTCACAGGCGGATATGAATCGTGGATATCCGGCGCCTGATACCTGGAGGACTGCCTTTTAAAATGTATGAAAGGCTCACCAAGGGTTATCCTGCTATCACACAGGCCTCCCAAAAGATCATGGGGCCTGCCAGAGGGTACATGATTGATTATAGGCCTGGATCTATCCCAGTGAAAAGGGGCTACATTGCTGAATATTTGCACAAGGGATTGAAGGGATAGCAAGACAATAAATATGTTAAAGGACTGGTTACAGGAGGCAGGTGAAATGACGTCTGGAGATGCTGCTGACTTCAACCTTTAGGAGCGTGGGCGGGAAACCTGACCAACAGTGAGAAATCACTCTAGGGCAGTGGTCTTCAAACTGCTGGGCTGGCCCCCTGATAGGGGCCTGAAGCATGTCCGGGGGCAGAAAAGGGATTAAGGTGACAGTTTTTAATATAAAAGAGGATTAAGGTGACTGCTTTTAACAGAGCAAATAATCAGTAGACAATCTGCTTAGACCCTGCCCCTGTTGGACATCCTTTGGGCTCCATTGGGGGGAGGGGCTGTAAGGTTGGGGTCCCAGAAACAATATGTTTACTCGGGCGCAGTGGGGGGTGGGGGGAATCGGTGTGAAAAAGTGTGAATAGCACTGCTCTATGGCAGCTCAAATGGAGAAGGTCTGCCTATGGGTCTTCCCTTTGTGGGATTTTTGGATCTTCAGCATGGTTGGCATTTGGCTCCTGTTATGACCTTCTACTAGTAAGGCAAGAATGGATTCTGTAATGAAGAACATGCTTTATTCAAATAAACAAGTGTTGGAAAAAGTTGACATGCTTTGGCTGTTGTACGCCAATAGCAGCCTGAAAGGCCCCAATAAATCTCATGCCATGACAAATAAACTGCGATCCAGTCCACACCTTAACAAGTGACAACAATATTGGCACCATACAGGCACACATGTCAAACAGAAAGTAGAGCCAAACGAACACTTTTCTGTTAAGCCTCGGACATCTGGGACTCTATTCAATAAAGTGACAGCAGAGATGGCAAATTACAGCTAAGACAGATCCAGAATGTTCACCGTTCAGCAAATCACAGAGCCAGAAGCATAGAAAAGGAAAGATTAATGACACTACACTAACGTTGTTTATATTCTTACACATTTGCCAGCTACCACTGTAGATGCCAATTGGTTTTGAGCCACTATAAGCATAACCCAAAAAATAACTTCATCCCAAACTGTTGTGGATCGCGTGTATGGAAAGTATGTCTTATAGGGCTCCAGAGTTGCTCTGAACCAGGTATCAGATTCTGGTATTCTCTGCAAAATCCTGGATTCATTTGTCCTGACAGCCCCCATCAAGGTGGACAGACAGTGGGCAGCCCACAACTCTGCTCTGTAATATGTGAGTTGAAAGAAATGGGCCCGCAGATAGAGAGCCCTGCATGAGCAAGTGCTACTGTGCTGAAGGATTTCGCGAAGTACTTGGCCAAAGGCACCTGGCTTTAATTCAAGTGATTAATAATTCAGACAAGATAATGGCTATATGCCTGGTCTGCATTGGATCAGTTGCTCTTAGGCAGCCGTGGGCCACTTAGCATAATCTACAAGTCAATAACCATTGTTTATATGGAATGTAACATTTATAATGCACCTGTTACCACCGCAGTGGCCTGCCAGCGCAGAAGCTTGTGCAAGTGGGTATTAGGTTTTGTGCCCATGCTTGGATTCCCAAACCTTGTTCTGTGGTGGGTAAATGATGAAGTGGGTTCAAAGGGAATTGGAGAAAGTGGAGCAGGAAGCATCAGTAGGAAGTAAGGAAGGGGAGTGCGGTGGGGTGTTGTGAGGAATTTAACCATCCACATGGTTGGCGTGTGCTTGCCTGGACTTTTGTTACATTTTTATTTAAATTGAATGATGGTAGATGACCTCCGGAAAATGTGTGGGGCTGATGCTAACACACACACATTTTCCTATGCTCACACCACAACAAAAGTATAGACCTGTGTACTCAAAGCTGGACACCACCTACAGGCACTGTCCGCCCCTGTCATATATAGTTGGAATGTGACAGCTGATGTAGACACAATGTCATCAGAGGGAAGGGGGAGGATCAACCTTCCCCCTGCCATGGTTAGCCTGATTTACTGACAAAGGCTCCATGGATCCACCCTGCTCTTTTGTTAGGCCCTACAGCTGGTGGCAGTGATTATCATACCAACGGTGGTAGTTCAAACAGGCCCAAATGGGGCCTGGCTGCAGAGGATAACAAAGGAGGCAAGAAACCCAAAAACCTTTCAAATGTACCTGTGCCAATCTGAAGCCAGCTCCCACCTCTCAGTATCGATGGCCGTGAACTGTCATGTTTGGGTCTTTTGTTACAGTAGGCCACCCCGATAGGGGGGCCCCATTCATACGGTACAAGAATGTGGTTTGCAGGAGCCAGAGAGTCTGGTCTCTCAGCAGTTTCAAGGGGGACCTGATGCTTTAACAGGAACCACACAGGGAGGACCATTAACCAAAGAGACTCTTTGACCATAACAGACAGTAAGATGGGTGGGACGGAGTAGGACAAGGGAGTGAGCCCCGAGTTCTTTCTGTTAAGAGAAAGGTTCAGCCATTTTAGTTCTGGGGCACACCTTGTTCCTGTTTTCACCCTTTTACCTTTCCTGTTGCAAACCACTCTGGTTATAACCTCGGGCATCCAGGAAATTGTTGGCAGGGACCCCAGGATTGGCTCCTTAAGGTAGGCTTAGCCTGACAATCACTGTGGCCCACTTGGTTTTAAACAAGGGCTGAGACCCTCTTTTTAGAGGATCTGAAGACTTCACAAGAAGTAAGAAGAACTCAATCCTGGAACCTGGCTGAAGCTACAGTATGCCTTACATCTTCCTTCAGGGAAGGAAGGCCAGGATATCCAAAGAGGGAAGCACAGTCCCTCCCCTAAACTTATCCCAGGGAACAGAAGGAGAAAAGAACTCAGAGGACCCTCCAACCGCTACAGAACCAGTACCCAGCCAGCACACAGCGTGCCCTGCTAGGCTCTGCAGCAGGCTTCCTGATAGGGAGTGCCAGAAGGTCTCTAAACCTACAACCAAGGACAAGGCAGCTGCCTGCAAAACACTCAACTTTGCGCTGTCTGCCTTGAAGGACAACATGAACCCATTGAAGAAGCTGGGAGAAGTGCCTCGACAAGCATCTACCGCTGTCTGCCTTAAAGGATATTTTCGAGCCAGTTGAGTTTCTCGATCTGCAACTGAATGCAACGCTTGCCGTTGTCAAGCTGCAGTTGCTGAAAGAAACCCGAGATGTCTCAATCAGTGCTTCAGAATTGCCAATCAGCACTGAGACAGCGATTTCTGACCCTGAGCCACTGTGTAGGTCAGCCTGCAGCCATTCATTCAGCTTCGTTCGCTGAACCGTCTTGCTGCCTAATACCCGAAGCTGACTCTTGTCACAGAAGCCTGCATAGCACCCTGAAGCCAAGCATCAAAAACACCTACAGCAAAAGGTACATTGTGGTTCTGTCTCACTGGTCCTGCCCAGGAGGCACCTGGAGACATTTTAAGACACTTTGCTCCCTTTGTGCTGAAGCCAAGAAACCTTAAGAAACTGTTTTGGTTATTAACCAATACGATTACCCTCCTGTCAGTATCCAGAGTGCATCCCATTTCCGTCTTTGAAACTGTCTGTCCTCTGTATTTCTTGACAGGGTGGGTTATATTTCGTAGTGTTGTTAGACTGTGAACGATATGTTTAATACAACCTTGACTGGGCTCTTCTTTTATCATTGGGTAATAGTTGTATTTTCGCTGTGTTGCAACTAACCAACGGTCCACGACCTTGCGTAGATAAGCCTACCATAATGTACTTTTGTTTCCAGTCTGTTCGGATCCTTTCTGGTGTACTAGAGCTGTGGGTCTGATTGATGGCTTAGAAACCGATATTTACCCCCTATACCACTGGTGCCCTGGAAGCAGATTCCTCACAGGTGCATTTGTTTACGGTTTGATGTAGAAAAGGGTTTTGAAGAGCACTCGACAAGGGAAAATACTACTAAACGTAACCTCGTCACCCTAAATGATCTGCTTGCACTTTGCTATACTGACGAGGTGTGCGCTAATCGAGTTGTTTAGCCTAACCATTTTACAAAATCACTAAAGCAGAAGGACATGATTTTCTAAAATTTTGACAACAAAGTTTTATCTTACCAGTCAAATTATGTTATTATTATTCCTATTTGTTTAGATCTGGTCACAGGCTGCCTGTGGCACTTCCTGTTTTTTCACTAAAAGATTCGGATAGGCTCCCATATTGAAAATATGCAAGAGGAATACACGAGACCACCTTGTATTTCGTCCCATGAATTCCATTGGGTGAGGTCCTCGAAGGTGAGTGACGTTTCTCTGCATCAATATATCCTGTCTTTCTGAAGTGCAAGCTGCCATATTTTGATGATCTCGGTGTCCTTTGTTCAAGTCCGTATCATCATCAAGGATTCCTCGAGTGCTCCAGCCATACTTCATCTCCCTAGGGCAGGGGTTTGCAATGTGAGAGTCTCCAGATGTTTTGGACTGCTACTCCCATGATCCCTCACCTCTGACTACACTGGGTAGGTCTGATGGTAGTTGCATTTCCAAACATCTGGAGAGCCAAAGGTTGCAGGCGCCTGCTCTAGAGGGCCGCGCACTGGCAGCAGGTGCTCAGCTACTAGCATATCCGGCAGGGAGGTGGTACAGTCCTGACTTCTAGAGACACTACAACAGGTGACCGGCTCAGACTGCTCCGCAGGCTACACGGCAGTGCCGGAAGGGTGAGCCCAAAAGGCTAGTGTGAGCCGGCCTTTTGTTTGATGGATTAGTGCACAGTGTAGCTGCTTGTTGTGTCCAAGGTTACTCAGCAGATGTGCTCTAAAGTGAAGCAACACCTTTTACCAAAAACGGCCGCTTCAGTAGTAGTCAGTTTGTAAGTAAAAAAACGGCATGTGCGTTTGTGGGCCACTTTCTTGCTGGTGCCCTGACCTATTCAATGCCCCATTTCGACTCTAGCTGGTGATGTGGTGGGCCACAGTCAGGCCGCTGGGGAAGTCTGCCATCTTTTATTTCCCATGCTGGGTACATAGTCACCTGCTAACCCACTGAGCTTCCACAGGAATTGAGCTGTTCTTTACCCCTCATGCATGTAAAGGGACTCTTTTGTATCTGGGTCCATGTGCATATTGTTACCAGTACTGGACGTGCCTTTCCCATTTCTGTGAGGGCGATGCTTTGGGGGGAAGGCACGGTGTCATATTCTTCCATTTGCAGGAATGTATGGACCAGATTTTAATTTAACGTTATGTAAGAGAGTCTACTATAGCACAACTTCTGCCATTTGGCCGGCCTCTTGGCGCATAATTTTATTGAGTTCCTTTGAAGGTCCTGTGGTGACCTCGCACGGTGAGAAAGGAACTTGGTACCTCACCCTCTATGCCCATCCTCAGTATCACCATCACCACCAGGAGTGGGTATGGGCCCCAATAATCATATACGGTACCTAACTGCCCACTTTGTAGAGTAGGCTGACCAGATGATTTCATGCCACCAAGACACCACCTGCCAGTCCAGGGCATTTATTTAACTGCATGATCATTAAAAAAATGAAGCTATTCTGGGGCTTGTTATCTTTGCCACCTTCAATAGAATGCATATTATTAAGCACCTGATACCAATGACATGTGAAATGAAAGTCCAGGACTGGATCAATGGCATGCCAGTGGCATGGAGTCATTTGATCATACTGCTCAGATTACAGGGTTCCTGGGGCACCATTAGCCCCCGCCACGCAAGCGACGAGTCTTTCAAGGTCTCCCCCGAGCTGGCGTGGTGGGAGAAGGCGCGGCAGGTGCCCTATTTAAATAAAATGCGCCCCGCTCTCGGGAGCAGGGCGCATTTAATGAAAATAGGGCGCTGATGCTTTTGCCTCGCGCCTTTTGGAAAATGTGTCCCCCATCCCTGCATGACTAGTGGCGCACGGAGGGAGAGAGGGGGGCGGCACATTTTCTTTTGCAGCCCGGGGCACTGCCCCCACTAAGGCCGGCCCTGCTCATTAGAGTTGTAGTCCAAAAACATCTGGAAAGCTGCTTGTTGCAGGGCCAATGCTTAGACCAAAACCTATGTCCATTTCCTCTCGATCCAGCACTGATCACGTGCTATTTGCCTAAACCGGTGCAGTTTCGCAGCTTTGAGTTCTCGGTTGCTGTAAGAGTCTGTATTGTTGCTAATTCACACTCTTTTAGAAAGTTACATAAAAAAGAAAGGCATCATTCAGCGACCCACACAAATGCATGCACCCCCGCCCAATGCATCCCCCGCTTTAAAGCCAACTTTGCCAGCTTGGACTGATGGGAGATGGCAATATCTTGCTCATTGTATTTCAAAGTAGCTGCTTTAAGTGCTTTGAAGGCTTACCATGTGTAGCCACAGAAGAAAAAGAACACACATAAGCAGTTGGCGGGACTAGGAAAATGCTAAGTAGGAAGATTTTAGTCTTTCAAATATTGGTCAGTTTTCAACAATATTTGCAATGCTGGAAAATATCCCAATTTGGGTCATGCTGCCTGACATCGTGCTTACCCCATCACATGTCTTGGCATTTGTGGCGGCAATTCCCTGCATTGGGCTTGAAAGATGCTGCAGATGTTTGTCTCTGCTTCTCTAGGAATCGCCCGTCGAAAATGCCCATTCCAAGATGGCTGCCCTACCCATCCCATGCCCTATTACTGACTGTGCAGACACCCACACAGGGATATCAGATGTCCCACTTCCACACAAGGTCACACTGTCGTATAAAGGGTGAGGCGCATCGACCTACTGGTTCGCAGCTTTGGCGTAGCTCCTTTGAGCGGTCTGGGTGGATTCTTCCTTCCGGCTCACTTCCTGCTCCATGTGCCCGTTCTCCTAGTCATCTCTGCCTCCTTCTGCTCAGCCTTTCTCTCACGCTCCCTTTGGCTCCTTGACTGCCAGGCTTCTTCCCGCTACCTGGTGTTGTCTGTTTCTGGTCGGACTGGTCTTCCCTGTCTGCGGTGACATCCAATCCAGCACTAGAGCTCTTAAGTGACCACTTCCCTTGCTTCTACGACTGGTCCGCAGCCAGTATTTATCATTTATCTGAAATTCAACCATTTCCACATGTTTTGCCTTCAGGCTTTTTTAATTTGTTGGAAAACCTGGTGGTTGGGTCTGTGCTGTTGTGGGGAAACACCCCAAAAGACTGAGGTCAAAAAGACTGAAGCCCAAAAGCCTTGCCCCCTTTGTTTGCATATATATATGTGGGGGTGGAGGGGAGACAATAGAAAATGTATAGGCGTAAGGTCGGATTGCTGTGGGGGGTCTCCCACTGCATATATGTATGCAGACAAATGGGGAAAAAAGATAAAAACAAATTCTGGCTTTTATGGTGGATGCAGGAATAGGCCAGGCACCCTCATCGTCTTGGACACAAGTGACCCATGAAGGTAAGAAAGCTATTTAGGGTGTCCCTTACTATACAATATAGGCCATGCCTAGGCATCAGCCCCAGTATGGTAACATGCGGCAGAAGGAATCATGTTGGCATAGGGTGCTTGTTTCATTCTGCAGTCTGGCAGACCTGGTCCTAATTTGCCAGTCAGGATGTCAGGGCCAACATTGTGGTGCAGGGCATTTTGTTCCATATCGCAGTCAGGACTATAAGGCAAAATTCACATTTCCGTGGAAATAGAAACAGGACGTTCATACTCTTCAAAATGTCTCCTGACTTGGGACAATTCCAACATGGTGGATGGCGTTCTACATGGTTATCCTTTCTTGTTCCAAGTCAGTGGTGCAATTGCATATGCCCTCTGCCTCTCATCTTGGCCAGTGAATGTTTTCGTCCGGTTTCAGAATGCGGGTGTGTCACGGCTGTTCCGATCTTCTTCGTTGCTGCGGATCGTGTCCCCTGTGTGTTCCCGATTCTTTGTTGGATGGGACTCCATTTGGGTTTCCTTCAGGATTCTGCTTTGAGGGTGTTCCGGCAGTGGGTACCCACTCCAGTGGGAATCCTGTCAACATTATCATTGATATCAGGGTAGCCTGGCTATGAGTAAGTGCTTCCTTTTGCTTTGGATGAAAAAATAGGAAGTGACCTTGACAGGCCTTGAAAAGTTGCAATGCCAATGGGTTGATGTCCTAAGAATGGACCTGACACAGGATCTCTTGCCAGCGATTCATAGTCCGTTGACCCGGGTCTAAAAGCTCACACATGAAAAGCTGAGTTAAAAGCAGATCGGAGAGCTTGCCACTTGTGTTTTTAGATGCCTCTGTGGTAAGCTTAAGTATTGCAAAGTTTAGTGGGCATCTAGGCCAGGTCAAACAAGTCCCGTAGGAGCAATTCCGGTGCTTGCTGTTTTTGTGTTCTGAGAATCACCAGACCAGGAGTCTGCAACCTTTGGCTCTCTAGATGTTTTATACTACAATTCTACAATTCTCATGATATCTGGCTTATGACGATGATGGCTGGGGAAGATGGGAGTTGTAGTCCAAAACATCTGAAGAGTCTTAGGTTGCAGAACCCTGCACCAGACTGTACCGGGACTGCTTCTTTGTCTCAGTAAAGTGAAACTGAGACCAAGTCTGCTCTGTCAGTGCACCCCCAGCACAGCTCCAATGCAGTAGTTAATGGCCCAGTGGTATGTTCCTAGTTACACTTTAGGAGACAAAGCAACGTACAAATGTACTTTGTTTGCTAATACAGATCTACCCTGGGTTCTGTAGTAGACACTGAAATTATGGGTGAACGTCCTGGGATGTCGCAACGGACACAACAACCCCCTCTCCCAACCCTCATTGACAGAGGTCAGAGTGCTGCAGCTTTCAGCCTCCCATAGACATATGTGGTGCTAGATTCATGTAAAGCAAATAGCAAATAATGCCACTTTCGCAAACACCATGACACTCCAACTGAGTTGCAGTTTGTTTTCCTTTTGCACAAGCTGTGAAAACTAATTGAAACATTCTTGTAAGCTTCCTGGTGGTATTTTATTTTTACACAAGACTGCACAAAGGCACCTCCCCCACATGCCCTCCCACTAGAATTAGTCACAGCATCCCCAGGCATACAGAACATGAATAGTGTGTGGAGGGGTGGAAAGAGATCTCACCTAGATCACTCAGAATCCACCAATGGGACGCGTACGAGTGGATAGGTCCAACTCCAAACTTCCTTGCAGCTCCAAAGCAGTTCACAGATGAATAGCCTTCGATGTACTCCTTCGGCTGCTTTTCCCTTTCCACTTGCTCCTGCCATGAGCTATTCTTTTGATTATGAATTCCCTCTCTACTTTTGTACCACCTTTTCTTGTGCACCACTCTGTTGGGTGCCAAAGAGTTTTTTTTAAAGAGTTAAGTTTCCTACCTATACAAATGGGAAGACTACAAATGCTGGGAAGGCTAATGTTAAGGTGCAAACAATGAGTCAGAGGGTAACAAAATGAATGCCAACAGAATGTTGGGAAAATCAACGTTAAGGTACAAACGCTGAGTCCGGAACTAACAAAAGTAATACCAACGTTAAGGTACAAACACTGAATCCGAAGGTAACAAAAGTAATGCCAACGTTAAGGTACAAACACTGAGTCCGGAACTAACAAAAGTAATACCAACGTTAAGGTACAAACACTGAGTCTGGAGGTAACAAAAGTAATACCAACGTTAAGGTACAAACACTTAGTCCGAAGGTAAGAAAAGTAATGTCAACAAAATGTTAGGAATACCAACGTTAAGGTAAAAACAATGAGTATGAAGTACAAGGGTAACAGAATGAATGCCAATAAAATGTTAGGAATATCAACGTTAAGGTACAAACACTGAGTCCGAAGGTAACAAAAGTAATGTCAACGAAATGTTGGGAATACGTACATTAAGGGCCAGTTAATCCTCTCTCCAAATGGACTATTTCTCTAATACAAATCCACACTACACCAGTGCTTCACAAGTAATGTGTCTAATATTAAGGCGAGTGTTGTGACGTAGTGTTGCGGTTAAGGTTTCATTTTCAGAGTGGTGGACTGTATTAGTATTAGGTAGTTACATTGGACTGTTTGTACTTACCAACCTTTGTAGATGTCACTTGTTTATAGGTTGCAACTGATTCCCTCTTTATATGTTGGACTGTGTTTGCTTGTTGTTGATAGTGTGTGTCTGTGTTTGTATTCCAGGGCCCTTCTCCATGCTGGTGTATCTTTGGTGAGCATATAGTATGTGTGCATTGCGGATTGCACATTTCAGGCGTATGGTTTGTAGTTGCCCTGTGTGTCGTCCAAACGCATGTGTCTGCATGTATATTCTGAGCATCTTCTCTGTGTTGATATGCATTTTGGGCGCATCACATGTGTGTATTGCATACTGTGCCTGCGTATGATTATTATGACATATTGTATGTTTGGACTGTGGCTATTTGTATGCATATACCTAGTGAAGGGGATCCTTGTGTGGTAGGTGATTGGGCTTCATACTGTGTGCGCAGGAAGATAGACTGGAGTGTGTGTGTGTGAGTGGGGGGGGAATATGTGTGGGTTTGTGTATGCATAGCAATTAAGATATCCGTGGATGTTCCAAGTATACTGTCCGTGCTCACTTGTACTGTGCATGCATATTGTGCTTAGCTGCATTCCAAACATATCCTATGTGTGCACACATAACCCAAGCATATCCTTGTGTGGTGTGTGGTGTGTGTATGCGTGGGGTGTGTGAGAGGAGGCTTGGACTGTGTGCATGTGTGGTGTGAGTATAGTTGTTTATGGTGTAGTGGTAGGGTGTGTATGGGGTGAGTATGCTTAGTCATTCCTGGAGTATTGTTGGCATGTTGCTGTCCATTTGTTTTGTGGTCATTTGTATACCAAGCGTGTGGAACGTGCCTACATGTATTCTGAGGATGATGGTGGGTGTCATGCTGTGTGTTTTCATGCTTACATGTAATCAGAAAAGGCATGTGTTTCCTTTCTCTATCGGCCTACTTACTATACAGGTCCGATTTATAAATACGATTATGGGATTTTAAAAAGTGAATGTCTTGAGTTTGTCCGATATGATTTTTTAAATGTCTGTGGCGTGCACTAGTCTTGTGTAAGGGCTTGGCTTATGCAGAAAATCTATTTCTTGGCTCCATGGAAAACCCAGTGCAAAAATCTTTTTTACATGACAGTCTTTACAGTTGTCGAAGTGTATGAAAAGAAGTAGTGTAACGATGTTCCCTGCTAACCTGCCCCCATTGCCACTCCCCTCCGACACGCAATCCAACCCCCCAAACAAACACACCTGCTGTTTAAGGTAAGGTTCAGTGCACTGAAGAGCAAGTTTCAACTTCTTCCTACATTTTTATTTTAAAACTAAACCATTCGGGAACGGTTTCTTTTTCAAAATAAAGTATAGAAACAGTACAACATTTTTTTTAAAGTAGAGGAGCACTGCTTCCAACCACTCCCCCCACTTCGACGACTGAGTCTTTATACGTTTTCACCAAATTGATCATGTGGGGTCAGGGCGGGTCAGCTCTGTTTTTTTTCTCCAAACTTTGTACAAGATAAAATGTTATAGTGGAAACAGTTTTCTCATTTTTCGATGGAAAGTATTTGCAAGCTTGACTTTACGGTTGCTAGTGCAACACTATAATGCATATATGAAATAAATAAATAAATCATGGAAACATACATTTGCACAGACATGCATTATAGTGATTTGTTTTTCATGTTACAAGTGAGATATGTCACAACTCGCTTGTTATAAGGCGTACATGTACAGGCGGTTTGGGGGTTATAACGTCCTCTATGAATTATATATGGGATAATGTACCCCTTACCATACATTATAAAGATATTACAAGTCACCAAGGAGTTTTGTGACCAAAGTCTGAGTTCCTTTATAAGGTCACGGAACTCCAAGGTAACTTTGTATGTATGGTAGGGGGTATTTATTTCTTATAACAACACGGCAACAGACTGTTATTCCCTTTAATACCTGTTGTCTTGCTTAATATAATGTAAGAGATCTTCCATTTGCTGATCCATACTTATCAATATAGAATCTGTTTGGATTTAAAATAGCAAAAATGCAGCTCCTAATGTGCGGCTGGAAAATAGTTCAAGCTGTTTCATAAAATGTATTGAAAAACCGTTTCTTTTGTGCTTTAAAATACGGAGAAACATGCAGTTTCTTGCTCACACGAGTTCAACTCCAGCAGTCCACGCCTTAAATCATCTACCATAAAGAGTTTCTTGTCAATTTCCAGCTGCAATGCGTAATAACTGATTACAGAGCAGTTGCAATATCATTTTCTTATTACAAGTCAGTTGTGATGTCAGAACTAGCCTCTAATAAGAACATGATTTCCAGGCTTTTATACGGATATTGCTGATTGCCGTGTATTATAAGGCTATCATGTTCTATTTATTATATGTAGTTTTCCACACCTTGTAGGTTCTATGTCTGAAGGCTTGGCACAAAAAGTTGTACCGCGGATTGCAGAACAAAAGGTCGAAATCCTGTTGGTGTGACCTTTTGTGCGTGTCCCTCTTCCCTTTCCTTGTTTGGGAGTCCTGCCCTGACCCTCAGATGCTATATGTTTGTTTGTTTGTTTGTTTGTTTTATTCACTTTTTATGCGCGCCAGACCCAGGGGTAGCAGGGCGCAGAGGCAAGAAAATGGAAAGTTTACAGGTTACATCGGAGCATAGCGTGCAATAAAAATACAGTAATTACAAAGTTTACAAATTCGAGAAAGGTCAATCACGTTGCAGGTGACATCATGGCCAAATGTACAGTAGAAAATACCATGAGGTCATAGGACACAGATAATTACAAAATATACATGGAACACAGTTACAAATATACAAGGTTCAAATGAGGGCAATCAGGGTTGTAAGTGACATAGGTCATGTGAGGTCAGCTGAGGTCAGTCGAGGTGAGGAGTTCGATGACATAATTTCTAAAGCGAGGGTAGGGTGAGTCCACTCTCAAGTCTTGTGGTAGCAAGTTCCAGGTCTTTGCAGCCTTTACCTGAAGACTATTACCTCCGATCATTTTAAGTCTGAAGTTCGGTATTGTCAGGCAGTTGGAATTGACAGCTCTAGTTGGTCTGAGGGATGTTCTCCTGTGGAATTTGTCAACCAGGTATTTGGGGGCGGAGTTATTAAGGGCTTTGTGGGTCAGGGATAACATCTTAAGTGTGATTTTGTTCTCAGTGGTCAACCAGTTGTGATGGCGTCTGGCGGCAGAGATGTGGGATCTTTTGTTTATGCCTAGTGCTGCTCTCAGGGCATTATTTTGTAATATTTGTAGTCTTTGCGTTAAAGTTTTATTCGCTCCAGTGTAGAGAGCGTTGCAGTAGTCAATCCTGGAGAGTATTAAGGCTCTAGCCAGGATTAAGCAGCTCTTATTGGAAAGGAAAGGTTTACCGGCTCTTATTAATTTGCACGTGTAAGCCGTGGAGGAGGCAAGGGATTTTAGTTGTTTGTCAAGAGATAGGGTAGAATCAAGATAGAATCCCAGGGTTTTTACGTCCTTGGACACTTGGATGATATTCCCGTCTATGTTAAATGAGGAGAATTCCTGACCTAGTTTATGTCACCCTACCACCCGCTCCACCCGCTCCTGCCCCTTCCCCCACTTACCCGCTGCAGGCTCTGGCTCCGGGGTCCCGTCTTCCCTGCTCATAATCTGCAGAGAGCAGCACTGGAAGCCCAGGGCACAGCAAGGCATGATCCTGTGCACAACCTGTTGTGCCGGACTTCCAGTGCCGTGCTCTACCGACTGCAAGTGACCTGGTATTATTGGTATTCAGAATTAAGACAGGAGAATAAGGAAGCCCTAGCACTAGCCACAGGGGAAATACTATTGCGCTGTTGAGTCAAAAGCACCTCTGATGTCAGGTTTCCACGGGCACTCCTGCCATTTCCATGGACACTCCTGCCATTACCAGAGGTACTCCTGCAATTTCCACGGGCACTCCTGCCATTTCCATGGACACTCCTGCCGCTTTCAGAGGTACTCCTGCCATGTCCATGGACACTCCTGCCATTACCAGGGGCACTTCTGCCATTTCCATGGAGGCTCCTACCATTACCAGAGGTACTCCTTCCATTTCCAGGGGCACTACTGCCATTTCCATTGACACTCCCACCGCACCCAGAGGTACTCCTGCCATTTCCAGGGGCACTCCTGCCATTTCCATTGACACTCTTGCCGCACCCAGAGATTCTCCTGCCATTTCCAGGGGCACGCCTCCCATTTCCATGGACCCTCCTAACGCTTCCAGAGGTACTCCTGCCATTTCCAGGGCCACTCCTGCCATTTTCATGGACACTTCTTCGATTTCCAGAGGTACTCTTGCCATTTCCAGAGGCACTCCTGCCATTTCCATGGACACTCCTACTGCTTCCAGAGGTACCCCTGCCATTGCCACGGGCACTCCTGCCATTTCCATTGACACTCCTGCCGCTCCCAGAGGTACTCCTGCCATTTCCAGGGGCACTCCTGCCATTTCCATGGACACTCCTACCGCTTCCAGAGGTACTCCTGCATTACCAGAGGCACTCCTGCCATTTCCATGGACACTCCTACTGCTTCCAGAGGTACTCCTGCCATTGCCTGGGGCACTCCTACCATTTCGATGGACACTCTTGCCATTACCAGGGGCACTCCTGCCATTTCCATGGACACTCCTGCCATTACCAGAGATACTCCTGCCATTTCCAGGGGCACTCCTGCCATTACCAGAGATACTCTTGCCATTTCCAGTGGCACTCCTGCCATTTCCATGGACACTCCTACTACTTCCAGAGGTACTCCTGCCATTTCCAGGGGCACTCCTGCCATTTCCATGGACACTCCTACCGCTTCCAGAGGTACTCCTGCCATTTCCAGGGGCACTCCTGCCATTTCCATGGACACTCCTACCGCTTTCAGAGGTACTCGTGCCATTTCCATGGACACTCCTACCGCTTCCTGCCATTTTCAGGGGCACTCCTGCCATTTTGAGAGTCACCCCTGCCGTTTTCTGGGGTACTCCTGCCATTTCTAGCTGTACTCCTGTCATGTTCATGGGCACTCCTGCCATTTCCAGGGGCACTACTGCCATTTACATGGGTACACCTTACATAAACGTCACATCCTTCCTTAAAAGGTTAATTGTAGCCGCATAATTCTCTCCCTTAGGGTTAATTCAGGGTTCGGCTCTATTGCTGGAAACACACAACCTAACCTTTGCAGTAACTACATTTGGGAAATGAGTTTGCATGTTTAAATACACACTGTAAGAACGATCATAACTGCATTTTCGTTCCTGGATGTTGGTATTCTCAATATCTATTCGGGACAGGGCTGTCGCAGGCTGTGAGGCCCGGGGCAAAACATTTGGTGAGGCCCTCTTACTATTTCTTGCACAGGACCAGCGGCAAAATCAGCAGGAGACTCAAGGACTCCCTGGTTCATTTTATATTTGCGGGAACCCAAATTCGATGTATTACAAGAGTTTTATCCATAATTTGTGTATTATAGTAATGGATATATATACACATACACACACATTTTAAAAATGGGTTTATCTGAGTAACTTTACATGAAAACGGCAAACACCACAAGCGTGACAAATCTTTGAAACTTTAAGGCAAAGATGGTGCATCTGAGCAGGGGTTTTACTCCAGAGTTGTTCCTTCTTTTCGTCCAATGTTTTTAGGTTCCACTCAACACAGAAATTATTTTGATGAGAAACGTGTAGAAAAGTCCCTATACCCCCATCATTCTACCTCTTTCCTTCTGCTGGAGACTTTTAACGACATGGGTCGTTCCGACAGGGAAACACAGAGACATGGAAATATCCTTCATGCAGACAACAAGCTACAAAACGCCCTGTTTGATCTGGGCCATCTTAAGGGTTTCTGGAGCAATGCATTTGGGGCCCTTCTCAAATCAACAATATGTAGGCATCCAAGAAGCTATGTTCGCCTCCCACTCCCCTGTATGTCTCGGGAGGATAGCTCAGGGGCAAAGTGCTGGCCTTGGAAGCAAGACGACACAGAGCAACACAGGTTCGATCCACGGATCCACGCTTAGAAACCTCCGAGTATTAAGTGCGTTATAAATAACCTATCATATCATATCATGGCAGTCATAATCCATAGCTTAATAGCTTTCCAGCAGTGATCAAAATAAACATGACATCTCCTTTAAAGTCCCCCAACTCCCTTCATCTTTGCTAGAATTAGAATAATAAAGAAATGCTATTTCAAGGGCAACATGAGTAGTCCACAGGAAATCGTTTTCTAGCATAGGTACAGGACTCGTTTCAACAATAGCGGCCTCAAGGAAGGTGTGAAGGCTTTAGTGTACATGCATGACACCGATCAGAATCTATATGAGAAAGGGGCACACACCCCAGCGTAGATGTAGAACGCAGATGGGCCCCCTTAAAGATGTGAAAGTGCTCAAGCTTAGCTATAGAAGGCAGATTGGAAGGTACACATGCCATCGGCAGTGGATACTGGTTAAAAGTTACCAGGAAGGAGCACGTATCCAAATATAGGTCGACATTAGAAGAGGTCGTGGTTTTCAGCAAATGACTTTGGGGCAAGCAATAAATGAATGGCCATTAAAGTAATTTAGGAAGCAACACTACAGCCAGTTAAGCTAAGAGTGAGGCGCTTTTGGAGAGCTTACCCATAGAACTAAATCACTCTAAATGACTGACATTTTTAAATATTTAAGGACTGAAATTCATGACCGGTTAGACATTGAGGCTACACATGTTGGCCGGGATCAGACACCTGTATTAAATGGTGAAGCCAGGATTTGAGCCCAGTCTACTGTTTGGCCCTTGACTATATTTCCCAGTTCTTGTCAAACAGCAAGATTCAATTATTTGTGAATGTTTGACGTCCATAAACTAAAATAATGCACGTGTTACAGACCAGTCATGGAAAGTACACAGAGTAGATACTAAACCAACATGACAAATCATTTTAGAAGTGTGATATGCAAAAAACGAGCCTGAGTGTATGTTTGCTTTTCCATCATACATGGCAGTCCACATGGGCCAGTCATAATTGTTGCAATTTTAAAGAGTTGAGTACCCACAACAACAAAAAAGGTGTGAAAAGGCACATGTCCATAGTCATTGTTTGACACAGACGTACAGATTGCTTGCTATTCATGACATCAACATTTGAGAGGCTCTTGGCATTTAGCAGGCTTGATTAGCTCTAGGGCAAATTCTACTCAAATGGTCTAGATGAAGTTAAAGATCAGCAACGGGCTAAGGAATGCAAACAGAATGTGAAGAAGCAAACATTTTTTAATTGTAAATTGTAATTGTTGTAAAGCGCTTATACACAAGTGAAGTGCTTCAAAGCGATTTAAAGCGGGAAGGGAAAAAGAGAATACAGAGTCATGCTTAGGCCTTGAAGTTTCCGAATGATCTAACAAAACATTACAAGCATACTAGGCCTGACGGCATTACTACTAGTGCAAGTGCATGACAAGGGGGGAGGCGGGAAAGGGAGGAGAAGGAGAAGAACATATAATCCATTTAATCCATAAACTACCGTACTAGGCTAACAACATTTCAGATAGTGCAAGTGCATGACAAAGAGTGAGGTGATGGGGGGGGAAACATACAGAAACAAAAAGCTACCATACTAGGCCTGGCGAACTAGGCATAGTGCATTCTAGGTAATGTAAGTGCGCAGACAGGAAGTGTAAGGGAAGGAGAGGGGAACAAGTGCGCCCAGTCCAGCAGGGCCCTGGGTTAAGTGCAGAGAGGTTACCCTTCTCATGGAACGAATTCCAGAAGTGCAGTAGTGGTGAGCAGAAGTGCAGAGGCCCGGGGGCAAGTGCAAGGACTGGCGGGGGAGCATGGGACATGTGTTGCTCTGGAGGTGCACCAGGCGACCAGTCAGCAGAAACGGATCAGAGTTAGGGAAGAGAAGGAGGAGTGAAGTAGGTTAGAATAGAAACAAAGTTAGCAAGGGAAAGAGAGAGAGAAAGCAGAAGAGAAGAGGAAACTCTTGCAGAGTTTCCGGAACTTAAGGAGATCAGGCTGAAGACGGAGAGAGGCAGGGAGGTTGTTCCAGAGGGAAGTTGGAAGAGGACAAGCAGTGGGCTCTAGAAGGAGAGTATTTAGGCAGAGAGAGTTGTAGATAGTGCAGGCTGCGGCCCCAGAAAGCCCTGTGGACTATGCAGAGGGTCTTTTCACGGACGATAGGCCCGTACTCTAGAATCAATGCAGATCTTCCCAGCATCACTGTACCTTCAGTTGGTGAAGACAGGGTCTCTAATTTGACCACCTAACCACCTCTTCTGACTCGCGTATCATGCTCTTTATTGGGGATAGTAAATAAGTCTGCAACAGACTGATACCATTTTAGCATTTAAATCTTGTGTTTATTGTTGCATGTATGTGACTTTGTAGCCCAGCAAGAGTTGATTTTGACTGCATTTATTTACACATATTACCTCAGAGAAAGGAACGGCTGAGCTGGCCTTGCCAGGATTGGGCACTCTGGCACCGCACAAATGAACACTGTTCTCTGCAACAAGTGTCTAACTCACTGAGCTAGCTTATTAACCATGGTGGCACTCAAACCTATCAAAATGCATTTCAACTTTGGTTATTGTATGCGATCATTGTTATTATATGGATGTAACACATGAACACACAATGCATTACATGTTAAATATGTTAGATGCAAACTATGTTGCCTTTGCTTCATCAGCAAACAACACATTTTCACATGTTTAAAACAAAATGTTTGACTTCTATCTATGTGCCACAGACATCAAGTATTTAATTACAGGAGAGGGCCTGATTTATTTAACGTTTTTTCAATGAAAAACACTTTATAAATCAGGCCTAGTCTCCCAGTAGTATAGCTGTGATGTCGGTGCGCAGAGCGCAGCTGTGAGGGTCACAATGGGAGCTGTGTCTAATTAGGTTCCTTTTGTTGTCAGCCAGTACCCTACTGCTCGAGGCTTCTGGTGTACTACTGGAATATGACCTTCCCTAGGGAGACCAGATTTAAAAATAGTAAAAAAACGGGACAGGGCAACTAACATAAAAGCAGAGATGCAAACCCTCCCGATTTAGGCAGGAGACTCACGATTTTGAAATGAAAAATATTGCAAAATACTATTTTTCACATTCTCCCGCCTTAAATAATTCTATCCCCAATGCATTCCTGTGGGGACGTCACGTGATCGCGGGAGCGCGGTCTCGCGAGATCTCGTCATAACGAGATCTTGTGGACCTGCGCTCCGCGAGAGAACGTTGGCATAAGTAGAAAGTTTGGCGGAGCGCCAGACAAGAGGTCTGGCGGAGCGCTGCTCCTGATAAGGAACCACAGTAGTTGAGGCCCAGATGAGCCTATTCAGCCAGCTTCCAGGGCATAAATCCAATGCCACAGGAGGTCTCATGGGGGCCCTGGAAGCTTACAACGTGCCCTCCATGTGCCCACCCTGCCTCCATTGAAGTAACTGGGAGGCCCAGACTGAGACTGTGAGTACCTGCTTCTACCCCCCACATGGACATTTTAAGCTAGCCTGTTTATCCTTTAAATAAAGGTAATTAAAATCACTTCAGGCGTCCTGTCGTCCTTGGAGGCCACCACAATTCCTACGGGGAAATTAATTTCTCCTGAATTCTCTTGTGAAATCTCCCTCCCTGGTGCCTCAGAATGTTGGTATGTATGTAAAAGTCAGACTAACTCTTGAAAGTGGCTGTCAAGGCAGTACACTTCAGTACGGGGTTTGGAAGAGAAGGAGGTGTAAGTCTTACTGGTGGAATAAATGCATATTATAATTAATTTATCACAAACTACCACTATCTTAATTCCTAAAACGCAGTATTTCTTCTGTGCGAGATTGTGCATTCCTGGCTGCCAGCTAAAAATTTCCAATGGAGGAAAAATCTCGAGGAAGGGGGGCAGAGCACGCAATTCCAACACAGTCTCGGTAAAACCGGGACGTCTGGTCACCCTAAGTCGTTCCCCCTCAACCACCTTTTAACTTTTGTGCTGAAAAACTGCCTGCACAGACATGTATTTTGCTTCTGCATTTGACATGGAAGGTCCCCATGCCCTGCGACGCCCGGGGAAGTTTGCTACTCTGGCAGCCCCCTCGAGACGGACCCGATTCAGGATTGTGCACATTCCTCATTTCCCCCAACGTCATAGTGCTCTGCGTACAGCCACGAGACGGGAAGAGATGGAATGCAGATTTTCGTATGGAAGACGTGCCATACCGCATAGGAGCAGCAGGTGGCAGCCTTAGCCAGGGAACGTGCCCGTTTCCATTGATATGCAGTTTTAATAGTTTCAAGAAGAGGAGGTTGCGGGCGTGGATATTAATGAAGCAGATGACGTGAGAAAAAGTATTGCTCTCTTCATTTCCACGCATGCAGCGAGTTTTGGAAATCAGGAACTCTCATTGGCTCTTTTCAATCCAATAGGAATGCCCGTTTTGTTATGAGTCCGCAGGTGGAAATTCCAATTGCAATGAGCTCCTGCTGGGAACTATTTGTAACTGGAACAGACATGATGAGGGTGGGGACTTCTGTTGAACTGCTAGGAAGAAACTCCGTTTTGGTTCCAGGTGCATCTGGGAGCTGATTACTGGTCTAAAGGTGTATTTTCGTTTCAGTTAGTATTTTTATTTAACACCTGGAATTTCACTTGAATTTTCAGCTGGGCGTGTGTACTCCACTGCTGAAAGACACGGTTTAAGCAACTGGAGCCAGTAGAATCAATGTCTATCTGGTCAGGTGGAATTTCTAACAGATTCTTCATTCACCCCCGCCTATGCAAAATCACTGCGCCGCCACACCCACCCGCCAGAATTACCAGGTACCCACTGAATGACCAGAAAGAATGTTAGAAGACTGGAAACAACGATATAAAAAGGGTCAGAACCGAGGAGTAACAATGTCAAATGGAGTGTTGTTTGTGGCTTTACTCAGTTCACACACATATTTAAACCTTACGCCCTCAGATGTGCAGTGGAGAAAATCTGAAGATGTCAATCTTGCATAATAACATCACTTTTTTATATATAGTGCTTTTCCTGCAATTCTCCTGCTTCTAAACGCTGCAACAATAGGTCTCATTATTACCAATTTCTAAATATCAGAAGAATGGAAGTCCTTACTCAGCCCTTCTGGGATTCAACCCTATGAATGCAGGAGGCTCACAGATGACAGAGGTGAGTGCTTAACTCGCTGTGCTATCTTACCAACTATGAGCAAAATTTGCTCAAATATATCTCTATCGTGCACTAGCATCTGAAAGCTGCTGGGTGCATCACTTGAAAACATGTGTTCCAATGCAAGACTTGCCATAGCTTTATACTTTGAGAATCTGTTGTTTATGTAAATCTTCAGAAGAGCAACATGAATTCCCACCCTCTCGCTTGCAGATCCGCCAGAGCGCCTGGGGACCAATTCCGTTGGTGACGGTGCGCTATATAAGTACCTTTAACATAACATAACATAAATAGATTGTAATGCGTATTTTTCCCCACGCCCATGGAGCTATCCGGTATAGCAGCAATGGCGGGTGAATATGGAAAAAGCCTTGATTTTTATTGGGCACCTGGGCCGCCCCATGTGTGGTTAAAGAGGGGACAGGGAGAGTGAAGCATGAGCCACCTGCTTGGGCCCCTGCGCTCCACTCGGACAGCAGCACTGGAGTCTACAGGCTACCTGGTGCAGGAAGTAAACCTCACTGAACCACCTGACTGCCATTAGATGCACAGCTTTGCAACTTACAGATATTACCAAATGGTACTCATGTTATCAACTGCATAAGGAAGGATGAAAGGGGGAAAGGGCTCTCCCAGAATTCAAACATGCGTGCAGGTTACTAAAGGATCTCAGGATGTCTCCATGTATGTGTACCTGGCCCCAGGGGATGAACCCACATAATTGGCGACGGTAGTGTATACTCTTTGGTTACAAGAGTAGTAGTCTGCATGTGACATAACTGCTGAATGGGAACATTATGAAGATAGGAATGCAGGCACACAATTTCACCATTTACTCACCTAACATGGCCACTTGATTCACATACTCATGCTTAGAACGATGCTGAAATGCAGCTTTCATATCGTATTCTCTAAATCCTGGCCTTTTTAGCAAACGCCATTTTGAATTCCCACACACATTAGCAATACAGACCAGAAAGGACCTGAATGTTAGCACAAAGGCCGGGACAGACTGATTATTTCACAACCAGCAGGGACATCTTAAAACACACCCCAGCAACCTATTTTATGGGCTGTATTACTATACATAATTAAGACAAAACCCCGAGGAAGCTGTGTGATATAGTTACATCATTGCAGTCACTCTTTGAACCAGACATTCAGCTTGTTGTTATGCATAACATTTTCAGTTCTTCAAATGTTTAACCTTTTATTGTTTATCAAATAATCAGACATTACCTTTATATAGAATATGTACTCTGTGATTCAGAGGTTTTCTCAGGGGTAGCCACAGATTGAGTGCCAGCCCAGCATGAGTTCCAACTGTGGGCTTTGAAATGTCGGTGGCCCTTCGGCGGTCCACCGACCCAAACACTGATGCTTCACTGGAGCAGAGACTATTCAGAGACAAAGGACATGCATACACTCTGTTTGGTGGCTGCTGTAGACTTTGGTGTAATCGATGCCTACAGGAAATGTATTACTTTTCACAAAGGCAGTGTGGCAAAATGCTTTGGGCCCAGTATGAGGCCCTGCTGAAGGTGCACAGCAGAATTACCAACCTCTCCAAAAAGTACAGAACTGCCCAAAACGTCCCAGTTGCATTCACAGGAAAAACACTGTTGGGAGGGTACTTCCTCCTTTGCCACCTGTGCTCGCATACTTTCTATGCTACTTCCCTCACCCTACAAACTCTAAGGAGAATTTCTGTATATTAGTCAGTTTCCTGCCATTTTTCTGGGTTTTTGGAGCATTCTGTGGATGGATTTTAAACTATAAGGACGACCTAGGGCAATCCCCCACTATATCATGTAGCAGCAGACTCTAGGTGGGATGAAACACAAGGGGGTGAGTATAAAATATCACTATTTGTAGAAGCAACTCAAGCAGTGTCAGGTGTGGCCTAAGAAGCGTAAGTAACCGCCCTGAGGCCTATGGGCATGTGTGCGGAGTACACACATTTAAAATAAGTAACCAATGAACGTTTATGAGAGTTGTGACCTATGCAACTAAATAATTGCCCTAATAGAAAAGGAAACATTTTTGATCTTTCTCCTGCATCAATGTGTGTGCAACACGCAGGGCACAAGTTCAGTACAACAAGTGCAGGTTTAGGTGTTAGTGAACCTGTAACAGAGATATATCTGGCTTGGTAGTCAAAACAAAGAGGGTGTGCCAAAGAGAAGAACAGGTCAGGATGCCTAAAAGAGGAGACAGTATGGAGAAAATATGACAGGGGGAAAAATACTGGAGTTTTCATTTAAAGACCGATCAAGTGGTCTAAATGAATCCATCGAGTGGCATAGATTAGCAATACTGTAAGGGTACACACACATTAGTACACAAACGAAACATGGGCATACATACTGGGCGCATACGCCCGGGTCCCTTTATGTGATAATGTGCCAAGACATTGTGTTGTAATATATCCTCAAACACATAGTAACATATTCCCTGCGCCCCCCTCCTTACTTATGTAGCAAATGACCACTTTAGGGGTGGACCACCTTAGGGTATCATTGATCTGAGAGATACTGACAAACAAGGTGTTGCATGAGCAGGGGCGTTGCTGGGGGGGGGGTAAGGGGGCTATAGCCCCTGATCTTTTGGTTGTAGCCCCAGATAGAATCTCAGGAGCTACAGCCAAAAGACTAGCTAGCCCCCAGTCCCAACAGTTCCGAAATCAGCGTAGCCCTGGGTCTTTTCCAGACCTAGCAACTCCCCTGTGCATGAGCAACTAGGAGCTGTGCAGTCATGGATGATGGTCCTCTGAAGAAATGTTTTCTTTCCAGTTGTGGTCTGCACTAATCAGCAGATGTGAGGCTCATCCTGACCTGCTCCCCATTGGTCTGGCTAGATGGAGATATTGAAACAATGACCATTGCAGTATCCCTGCTAATAGAGGCCCATCCTGACCTGTTCCCCATTGGTTTGCCTACATGGAGGCATATGAACAATGATCACCGCTGCTCTTAGGGTCCTATGCTGACCTGATGTACATTGGTCAGGCTACAAGGAGGTAGATAAACAATGACAATCCCAGCCCTTAAAGGGCCATGCTGACCTGCTCTCCACTGGTCAGGCTACCTGGAGAGAAGAAGGTCTTGCGTGCAGGGGATTCGTAACAAGGCACGCCGTCCCCTTGGGGGCTCGAGTGAGTGCATGTACATCTTTAATCAGTTAGCAAGCTCTCACAGCACCAAGGGTATTAAAGGTGTCAGCTGGAACAATTCCTAGCATCTCTCACAATTCCCTTCGGCCAGGCATGTTAACGTAGAGGTGACAGGGTGGGTGGGGCTCATAGTAACAGGGCCACTTACATATATGCAAAGTATCCTGTTCAATCAGACTGGGTTCCGGAAGGGCTGTGACACTACCATCAACAGCTTGGCCCTGGTCACGGTCAAACAAAAATCTCGGTCCATACGTAATACGCCAGTGCACGCCGCATGAATTGATTTCAGTGCAGCGTTCGACACGGTCGACAGACCTAGACGGTGGGCCAAGTTGACAGCCTGGGATATCTCACCAGGGTTACGCAAAATGATTCTTCTTCTTCCCGACCATACACGAGTAAACGTCCGGATTAACCAGATGGGCAGGACGACAGGAATGGTGGACACAAATAAGGGGCTAAAACAAGGATGCCGTCTCGCCCCTATACTATTCAATCTTTACTTTTCAGACCTTGGAGGAGAATTATCCAATCCCGCAGCAAACCCACTTAAACTGGGTGGCACTGTCATACACTGGCTGGAATATGCAGATTACCTCATCATTCTGGATTCTACCCCTTAGGGTCTACAAATGACATTAAATAGGTTGTCACACTACACCAACAGAAACAACTTAATCTTCAAAACCGACAAAACAATAATTGTGTCATTCGCAAACAAGGGCAGGAGAGCGAAGAAGATGGTCTGGTTTATGGGGGGCTCCAGAGTGGAAGTGGTACCCGACTTGAAATATCTTGGGGTATATCTGACTACAGAGCTGAGGGGCACACAGCAACTCGAACATGTCCGCCTTAAAATAGCCATGGCAACCGGTCTGCTAAACACTCTGTCAGGAAAAGGTGGTGGATTCTCTCTAAAAATTCTATTACAACTTTACACAGCAAAAGTGGTCTTGATAACGTTGTACGGGCGGAAATCTGGGCACTGATGCACTCGGAAAGTCTGAGGCATTCGGAAAGCCGAGATAAACTTGAAGGGAAATGCTTTAGAAAATGACTGCTTAAAACATTATATTGCTATTGACTATATATATCTGGAATTTAACCTAATCCCAATCTGGGCCAAATTGCAAAGATGCTGCATACTGTTGTATCAGAAAATCCACAACGCACCAGATACTTCTTGGCTACATCTTCTCCTGGACACAGTGCAAACCAGGGGCAGTGTAATGCCAACCAGTAACATGGTAAAAATTCAAAAGAGTTGCCTCGCTCGCCTGTTGAGTGACCTGGATCATAAAATGAATTGGCCACGAGGCAAGTTGAAGCACCACATAACCAGGCTCCTAGGCCAGGAGGCACACGAACATTGTACTACGAAGCTGTCTGGTAGGATGCAGGCATCATGTCTCCTTGAATATTATGTTGCTCGCTGTGGGGAGCCGGGGCATATTGAGTGCTTTGCAGGACATTTTGCAATAGGGGACTATTAAAAAAGTAATTCAACAGTGTCAAATCTTTCAAAATCTGTGGTGCTTGGCAGAACATCCCCCGGGAGGCCCGAATGTGTCGCCTACGTGGTATTAATTTTGTGGAAGCCACCAGGCACCTACTACTATATTGCGAAGCGCTTCTACCCTCAAGGTCTATAGCACTAGAAATACAGGCACACAGGCGAATACTCCTCTGGAGGAGGTCTGGCGTACTTCTATGATGGGGAACTGGGAGGGCCTAATCCTCCATTTCGCATTGCTGTGGACGAAAGTTAACTCCATCTGCTTTTTAACTCCACGTAGATAATTGATGTGTAAGTGGAAAACTCTGATTTTAAAGGTTGTATCAAGTATTTGGTCTGAAAATAGCACATCGATTGATCAATGCTGACTTTGCAACTCTAATGAAGAAACGTTGAAACATCTAACGTTATTCTGCCCAACACTTTGCAATGAAAGGACAAGACACCTGGGAAATTTCATCTCGATGTGCCCGACGCTACGTGCCGAAGACTGGTGGCAGATAATGTTTGATGAGACCAATAGGGCCCTAACCATCGCATTGACCTTCTTTTTGGGAGAAATTGTGTCTCGTTTCCAAATTATAAATGAGGATCTGAAAATACTACTTCCTTTATAATTTCCTTGCAACTTAAAGTAACAGATTATGGTCTCATGATGTATAGACTTCTTCGTTCTCATCTTCCTTTTCTTTTCTTTTTACTGAAGGACTAGTCTTAACCGAATCGGTGTGACAATCTAAGAGCTCCCTAAAAGTGAAGTCAAAAGTGAAGTTGATTGTAAACACATAAGCATGTAAATGTATTTTAAAGGTTTGTAATAAACCATACAAAAAAAATGAAAAAAGAAAGTTGTATCTTGTATCAACTGTATAAAATTAATATAAGCAAATAAAAAAATAAGGACTAATTTAAATTAAAAAAAGACATATTACACAGCTGACAGTTGATGTGGGGCATGCAAGGTCACCCGAGTGGACTGTTTTAGAACAGTGTTAATCTCTAAGGTCAGCAAATCACATGCAGTGTGTGGGGTGGATGTCTGGGTGTGGAATGCTGCATGTGTGATGCGCGCGAGGAGTGTTAGAGTGGGTAAATGTTCCAAGTCCGATTCTTGGCGTGAGCTGGCCTGGAAGTGGATGTTGCTCTGGTGGGCCTCTTATCAATGTACCCCTCTTATCTTCTCTGATGCTGTAGCTTACCAGAATACCTTAGACGCATTCCTTTCACACAACTACTGCCTGTACAGCTCTTATAATGCTGAAGGGGACATCATTACATCACCACAACGGTGTCTAAGTGGCATACTTCCTTTTCCAGGCAATCATTTTCACTGCTCCCACAAGGCTCTTCAGAAACACATGTGCATCATACATGCACCGTTTGCAGTCTGTGGCCCATTGATCTGATCCAAATACATGTTATATGTCAAAGTGCCACTGCTCGCTACGTTTTTCTGACCTTTACTTCCTTACCTTATATTTTGTACACAAATCTCTGGTTCCACGAACAGTGCTGGAATTGGGCTGGAGTCCTCTGGATTTAGAGGCTGGAATAAATGGTTTCCCTGCATTTCAAATTGGTGAAATTGTGGCCAAGTGAAGGCAGTTGGCAGTGGCTTACCTGCTCTTCATTTGATGTCTTTTCGCTTTGGAGTCCGGTGGCTCTGCCTCCTTATTAGCTTAGGTTTAAGAAGCCTAGGAACGTGGGAAGTGTCATCTCCTATTTCTATTGTTTCTATTGTTATGAAGAGCTGTGTCTCCTTTCTGTCGTTATGCTTGGGGGGGGGCTGCACCCCACGTGTTGGATGAGGGAGGGGTTTCCGCCGAAGCACCAGTTCGCGCTTGATCAGTAAAGGTGTACAAGCTACAGCCAACGGCTCTGAGTATTATTTGCTTTCCAGCCTTATTGTCTTATAAGAACTGCATGATTACAGCGGTTACAAGAATACACTTTCAAAATCATACACCACCCGGGGAAGGACAACAACACAGCGGACGTCTTGTCCAGGTACCCACTTCCAGATCATGATGAACGCCAGTCCATCAAAGCGAACCAATACATACATTACCTAGTGAGCAATGCACTCCCCAAATCCATCACATTGGCTCAACTGATAGACGCACTGAAGAAAGATCAACTACTTCAAACAATACAAGAATGCCTGAAGTGAAGTCAGTGGCACAGCAAACTTGACCATGGACAATCTCTATCTCCAACTGAAGAGCGACACTTCCACACTTTCAAACTCATTAGACACACGCTATCCATGTCGCAGAAGGTCTCTTGCTGAAAGAAAACCGAATTGTCATCCCAGCAAGCTTGGAAGAGCATGTGCTAGCACTAGCACACTCAGGGCATAGGGGAATAGTATCGACGAAACGGCAGCTTAGAACCAAGGTGTGGTTTCCCAACATGGATGAAAAAGTGGAACGGCTACTAGGCAAGATCATCGCATGCCGGGCTGTCGCCCCACATACCTTTCCAGAGCCACTCAAACTGTCATCAATGCCTCTGCAATTATGGGACAAGGTGGCCTTCGACATGTTCGGGCCCCTGGCAAACACCAAGTATGTGCTAGTGATTGTCGACGAAATGTCACAATTCCCAAGGTACACCTCATTCATTCCACAAGCACTCAAGCAGTAATGCCGGCTTTAGACAAGACTTTTGCAGACTATTGGATTCCGTCCATCGTAAAATCAGACAATGGCCCACCATTCAGAGGACATTGCTTCGCCATGTTCGTGGAACATCTTGGCTTTCAACATCGCAAGATCATGCCACTGTGGCCACAAGCCAATGGAACGGTGTAGAAATTCATGAGGAACTTGAAACGTGCTCTCCTCCATTACCAATGGACCATTTATGCAGGCAATCTGCACTTTATTAATGGATTATAGAAACACCCCTCACAGTTCCACAGGGACATGTCCGTCCAGACTGATGTTTGGTAGTATTAAGCACCACACTGCCACACAATCCCAATGCCTCTCTTCTCAACACCTTTGTCGACACTGCAAGAATGAAGGACATAGAGAGCAAAACAAAGATGAAAGAATATGCTGATCTAAGGAGACATGCAAAACCAAGCCCCATCCAAATAGGAGACCAGGTCCTGGTAAAACAAAACCAAGATGCCAAAGATGTCCCTGCAATCAAGCCAAAGCCAATGACCGCGACAAGTCATCAGTGTCCCTGTCTTCTTCTCTCTATTCAGAGTCCAGATCAGAGGAGTCTTCTTCCCTGGTAGGGTCAGGGTTTTGCTTGGCTTCTGTCACCTTCGAAAGTTCAGAAGAATAAGGAGTTCCGTGTGATGGTGCCTCCTATTTAGATGGGACTCGGTTTTGCATGTCTCCTTAGATCAGGAAGTGCGTGCAAAGTGGCGGACAAGTGAAGGCAGTCGACAGGCGCTTACCTGCTCTTCGTTTCACTTCTTCTCACATCAGAGTCATGTGGCCCGCTTCCCTATCAGATAAGACTTAAGAAGCCTGGAAATGCGCTAAAATGTGCAAAGTCACCGCCAAGTGAAGGCAATCGGCAGTCTGCAAGCAAGAAGCTGGAGCTGTGGGTAGGCAATAGATTTTGTCAGGGAAGTCCGGGCTAAGCATGGCTTATGAAGGCCCGTGCAGGGATGAGTATTCAATGGCTAACTGCGCTGAATCTGCCATGATTCGCTTTCCATTTTAATGGCACTTGAGCACTTGTTTTGTCCTGTGTATACCTGTGCCGGGCATTATCAACCATGCTGTCCCCTTCAATTGTGAAATATAACTTAGGGAGCTCGACAAACCCCCTAACGGCTTCCTTTCCAGCAATGCTCCCTGAGAACATTGCCGAATCTTCTCCCACACTCGTCCTCACTGAACCTTTGGCAATCAACCTAAATTCTTCAATGAGGGTGAAAGACAGAGCTGCCAGGGAGAGTATTCAGAAAGTTGACTGAATTACCTTAGACACATTTCTTCTGAGGATGTGTCCGGAGTTGTATGATGACTCATTTGTGGATAGCCTGAAGCGATTGTGCAGTCGTTTACTGAGCCGATGGTGTGAGATCAATTTGCTAACCCATCCTTCAAGCAATTTTAAAAGCACAGCCCACCGTTTACAAAACCCTTTGTTTGGAGCACAGACTACGGGTGCAGTAAATCAATCCGCACTAGATACGTTGGGCCCCTCCTCCATCTCAGCTTTGCATTTAGTATTGCACTCCCTCGTACGGCTATATGACAACATTAAAGAGTCAGTACAGCCTTGATTGGCAATAAATTGAGTGTAAATGTAAATGCAAATTGCCATTTGAAGGGCCAATCTGAGGTGGGTCGTCTAACCAGACTCAATCTGGAAGTCCCATATGAGGAGAAGAATGAGGTCAATTGTTATTATTACTATTATAACTATTATTATTAATATTATTATGGCTTTTATTGAGCATGGACCTGGCTTCGAGAAGAAACAGAGCTCTTTGCAGAGGTGTACAACAATACGGCTACACGGCTGGGTGCTTTCAGAGGTGTACAACAGTACTGATGCATAACAGAGCGCTTTTCAGAGGTAACAAAAGAACAGATATACAGTGGGGGGTAGGATACAGAGGGGCAAAGAGGAGGGCTACAGCTGTACAGGGTGGCAGGGAAGAGAGGGGTGGACAGCATCTTACTAGTCAGGTGGCGCGGGGGCGACGTGATGGCCTAGGTGTTGAAGAGGAGGGACTCCTTGAATAGGTGAGTCTTGGTTCTTTTCTGAATTGTGGGAGCGTGAGGGAAGAGCCTGATGCTGATGGGGAGGAGGTTTCATTGTCTTGGGGCGTAGGCTGAGAAGGATTGTTTTCTGGTACTTTCCTTTTTGCAGCAGAAGATTTCAGAGCCTGCACATGTCCTGGCTTTTGATGGTGCGCTGTCCACCGGAGATGCTGAGTTTCTCCACAAGGTAGATGGGGGACTTGAGGGCAACTGCTTTATAGATGATGCAGCAAGACTTGAAGGTGATTAGTGTGTGTGCATCAGGAGCCAATGACTGTCGATGATGGCTGGGGTATTGTGGTTGTATCTTAGGGGCTTGGCGCAGTAGGTGAGCTTGTGAATGTTTGGCTGTTTGGTGTTGTTGTTGAGGAGTAGTCATTCGGTCCTGGAGGGATTGAATTTCAAGTATGCACTGGGCATCCAAGACTAGATCAGCGGGAGGAAGGTTGTAAGACTGTGGATGTCCTTGATGGAGTTGATCTTGAGGTATAGCTGTGTGTCGTCAGTGTATTGGTGGATGTAGATGTTGTGTGTGGCTAGGAATTCTCCAGCAGCCCCATTTATGCATTGAAAATCACTGGGGAGAGGATGGAGCATTGGAGGAGGAATCCATATGAGCAAACAGCTGGCGGTGGCGAGGTAGGACTTGAACCAACGTAGGGCAGGGTCCCTGATCCACATGCACCGATGTATGGTGTCCGTGAGTGCCTGGTGATCTACTGTGTCGAAAGTGGCTGAGCGGTCGAGTAGAACCAGGAGGCAGGGTTGGCCATCATCAAGGATGTTGAGGGCATTGTTGACCACCTGCATCACTGACATCTCCGTGCTGCATCTTGGTCTGAACCCAGATTGGTAGGTTTGGAGGAGATTGTTTCTGCATTTGAGCAGCTACTTCTTTCTCAATGATCTTACCTAGGAAGGGAAGATGGGTGTTGGGTCGATAGTCACCAAGGTTGGTGGGATCCAGAGTGGGTTTCTTTAGTAGAGGGAGGATTTATCCTGTCTTTAGGGTTTCTTAATTTATTTAGTCATTTATATAGCACACCATGCCCAGAGACATCTACGTGCTTTTAGCTTAAGAATTTGGTTACAGAAAAGTGCTTGCGATAACAGTATGCATTGGTTACAAATCAGGCATACATCCAAAGTACATACATAGGACATGATAGGTAAGGAATATACAATCTAGGAAAATCTTGCCTCTTGTTGCGTGGAGCTACATCTAGAGTAATGTTGATAGGAATGTGCCTTGAGTTAGAGAGCTGTTGATATTCTCTGGATAGGGAAGGATAGATTTTGCAGGGAGGCTCTTGAGGATGGTTGCTGGGAGGATGTCAACTTGATACGATGTGGCTTTGAGGATGGCCAGTGTTTCTACCAGACCCTCTGTAGAGAGTGTCTTGAATGTTGTTCAGGGTGGGGAGATTTCGTGAGGAAGGACGTGAGGTGAGTCTCTGGATGCAGAGCTGGTGTCTATGTGCAGGCGAATCTTGCTGATATTGTTGATGAAGACAGTATTGATGATGGTGACCATGTGGACTACATAGTTAGGAACTCTAATTACTATCTCAAAGTGCTGAGATTGGCGAGTCCCTTAGTCACTAGGGAAAATCGTGCTAAAATGGTACAAAGTATCATATTACCGCGTCTTGACTATTGCAACTCCTTGCTAGGGGGAGCCAGTAAGGAGTGCATTCATAAACTGCAGAAAATCCTAAATGAAGCTGTACGCATAGTCTATGAAATTGCATGCAAAGACCCAGTAACAGCGGCCCAGAGAGATCTTTACTAGCTCCCAGTGGTGGCTAGAATTCTCTTTAAATTGTTGACATTGGGACATACGTGTGTCTTCGGGTTCGCACCTCAATACCTCAAAGAGAAGCTGGAGATGTATAGACCCAGTAGGACCTTATGCTCAACAGATGCCTGTACCCTAAAGGTAAATCGTTTTAAAAGAGTTTGGGGGAATGGCCGCTCCTTCCCTGTTCAGGTGGTGCAGGCCTGTAACGGACTCCCCGAATCCCTCAGGAAGGTGGAAAATCAAGCCACTTTTAGGAAACTTCTCAAGACCAGGTTGTTCGCTTAGGCTGTACCCCAGAGTAGTTGTTCTTTGTAGTTTCTGTCTCTGTTGTATGTTTTCTGTTTTAGTACCTGGATGCCAGAGGGCTTTGGCACTTTATAAGCATACAGTAAAGTAAAGTGAATTCAGTGGATGTTTTTATGGAGTGTGGTATGGCAGGGTCTGGTAGTGGGTTGACACAGTGCTTGAATGCTTTGAAGAGGGCTCTGCTTTTGTTGTCGGCTTCTGCTATGGTGTTCTGATAGGAGGCCTTGCTGTGTTGATAAGTTGTCAGCGGGTTGCTCAGAGTTCCTTGAGGAGCGCCGGGTCGGATGCAGTCCTGGAGCGGCGCCAGGTTTTCTCTTGTTTCCTGATGACTCTTTTGCTGAGGTTGAATTCTTGCATGTACCAGAGTGCTCATGGTTTTGGTTTGCAGGTGCATTGTTTCTGAGGCACGTGTTGGTTGATGGAGGCTGAGATCGTGGTGTTCAGTGCTTCCAGTAGTGAGTCACAGTTCGGTTGCGGGTGTTCGGTCCATGTGAGGTGGAGGTTGGTGATTTCTTCCATGAGGGCCTCCACCTGGAAGTTCTTGGAGGATCTTAAGGCTTGTCTAAAGGGTTTCTTCTAGGAGTGCTTGACTGGGCTAGTGTGCAGGGTCTTGAAAGGCACAGCCAGGTGGCCAGACCAGTCAAGCGGGAGAGGAGAGCTGTAGTGGAGGTAAGGCAGTGCAGTGATGATTAGGTCGAGGATGTTACCTTTCTCGTGCATTGGGTCTTTCGTGTGCTGTGTGAGGCTGAGGGTTTCAAGAAGGCAAAGGCAAGCTTCCTTCATCGGTTTGGTCGTCTTGTTGCCTGGCAGGTTGAAGTCACCTAGGAAGATGTTGTTGGCGTGCGTGAGGGATATGGTGGTGACCAGGTCAGTGAAATCTCTGATTAAGGCAGTGTTGGGTTTGGGTGGTCTGTAGATGAGATGGAAGGTGACTGTGTCCATTGGGGATAGTGGGAAGTGGCAGGAGAGGACTTTGAAGGAGTCAATGTTGTCAACGTCAAGTCTGGTGCAGGACCATGAGGTCTTGAGGATGACTGCAAGGCTTGTACCTGTCTTGTTTGGCTGCGCTCTGTGTTGGATGCTGTAGCTGTAGGGGACACGGACATCTAGGATGTGGATGGAGGTGGGTGTCAGCCACATCTCTGTAATGAAGATGGCTTCATGGTCATATGTAGTGATGAGGTCGGCGATGTCTGCTGTATGGGTGATAGCTGAGCGGATGTTGGCAAGCATCAGCTGCTGTTCTGAGGACCGTGAGGGGGCTGATGGGCTTGAGGCTGATGTGGGTGAGGTTGCTTCATTGTGGAGCCAATGCCTTAGAGGAGGGGCGATATCGTTGACATTGGCGTTGCCTGGTGATGGCCTGTGGAGATGAAAGGTGAAATAACATGTTGGCGCATGCTTACATGTTGTCTGATCAGTGGTTCTGGCCCTGGGTCATCCCGGTCTGAACAGGTCCAAACATAAATTGCCTTGTTCTCCGTCTGCCCTTGACTTCAGATGCCCAGGCGAGAGACACCCTTGATCTATGAGCCGAAAGGAAGAAAAGGGCTAAGAAGGTGGGTGGGCCTTAGGCCACATGACCTAGATCCACTTGCACCTGCTCCACAACTGCAAAGGAAAAGAGCTTGAGGGCTGCTTAAGTAAGGAAAATGGGCGGCAAACTGGGATGACGCCAACAATTAAGCAGTGATTGATAGGTGGGTGGGGCTTATGTCACATGACTTCTGCATTCCATCCCCAACTCTGTCATTCGACATGAGCTGGGTTTACCATCACTATAATACAGAGTCCAAAGTAAAACATTTACTTTCTATGCCAAATTAATCAATCCTCCAATTCATTCCTTCTTGTTTGATCTTAATCAAGCTGTTCCTTCATTGGTGGATTTTGCTAAATCACAAAACACTTCTGCCAGAAATAGGTTCTAGCGAGAGGGTATTGATCAATCACCTAATTCAGGTGAAAAGAAAGCTCTTTGAGAGGGACTGGAGACTCTCCATTGAGAAACTGATATGATAGGATTGGTTATTTATAAGGCACTTAATACCCAGAGGTTTCTAAGCGCGGACCCGGGGATCCAACCTGTGTTGCTCCGTGTCGTCTTGCTTCCAATGCGAGCACGTTGCCGCTGAGCTATCCTCCCGAAATAATTGTTCTCTCTTTTTTGGAATACTCTTTAAAAGCAAGATTCTCTCTCCTGATGGATTTCTCTCTTGCCCTGTGATAGGGCCAGAATGATCTAGCTTTGATTTAAGCTTAATAGGGTACCGAGTTTGGAGTGTTTGGGGCCCAGATTGGGATTGGCAAAGGGAAAATGTCTGTAAGGTTTCTAGAACTGAATCTTTGGAAACAATCGAGCACCTTATTTGTTATTGTTCCAGTATGAGCAATCTTTTACTGCTGAGAAATTACTGCTTTCAGGGGTTTCCTGATTTTAGGTTGTTACTTGCTGGCCAACGAGCATGGTTTAGATATATGGAAGGAGAGAACATTTCTTTACTGCTTGCACTAACTAGATTTTTAACGATTTTATACAAAATGTTATATATTGATTATGTAACTATTGTTTAATGTTTTGTATTCTTCAAATAATCTAGATATTCATTGCTGTTGAATTAATTTGCTGTGTGATTATATGAACCAAAAATAATTAACTATTCTGTTTTCATTTGCAATATTATGTATAATGACTTATAAAATCATTTTTTTATGAATTGTTTAAGGTTTTAATTTTAAACCAATCACAATAAATAAATAAATAAATAAATAAATACATACATACATACATACATACATACATACCATACATACGGGAAATGAAAAGCCCCTGTCCCGCAGTGATCAGCTGTTCCCAGTGGCCAGGGACGAACTTCACAGCTCCCAAGAGCTCTGCTACAGTTTGCCTTTGTTTTACATGAAAGCACTTCAAAGTGGGATTAACGTTAGGGGGCTGCAGATACAGCAGCCAGTGGGTGATTATTGTCCTTGAAGAAGAGCTGATGGTGAGTGATTAAAAAGAAGGGGGAGATGCTTAAAGCTGCAGGCGGTGTGAGAAATAATTATTCCATTCTGGTGGTGGTAATGCATTTTCTTTTGTTGTTGTTGTTACTTTCAGTCTTGGTGGTATATTGCCCCCACGATTATATTTATTTTGGGCTGTGATTTTATTTAATCTCTGTGTGTTTCTTACAATTGACCGCCATGACTCTATTGCCTTTCTGCAGTCACATCGTGCCCCGCCCACCGTGGTAGAATCCGAGAGCCATTTTGTTCCAGTTCTAGGACTGGCCATCAGTGTCTACGGTACATGGATCAAGAACCCCTTTGGCCATATTAGTGCAGAGCATCCCTCCCCGAGAATGTTACTGTTGTATTTTTTAATTGGGCTATTTGTACAGGTCAGCTGGGCTCTGGAGGTCCTTGTAGGAAGCGTGAAGTACACCAGAAAAGACTGGAAGCAGAGGATGGGGTGGGAGGTGATATCACAGCCCAGGGCCCCAATAACTGGAGGACACACAGGATCGTGCTGCTTTCAAAACTTCTTTCTTTAACTCCTCCTCTTCCTCACTCCTCCTTCATCCCTCTTAAAGGGGCTGCTACACTCCCGTCACAGAGTGTGGGGCGTTATTGTAGTGCTGCAGCATCCGGCACAGGGCCTGCTGGATCGACATGTCCTCGATTTTATTTTTCTGTATTGCCCTCTTTATGGACGACATGAATCGTTCCGCCATGCCATTCGCCTGTAGCCACAGTGGTGTTATCCTCTGAATGGTGAAATCCAGGTGTTCCGCCAATCTTTGGAACGCATGGCCGTTGAATGTCAGCCCATTGTCTGTCTTTACTGTGTCAGAAATACCTCACTCAGTAAAAACATTGTCGATTATCCCTACCACATGGGCGAATGCCGTGGATGGTGTCTTCTTTATGGCTAGAAAACTCGAGAACTCATCAACGATTACTAGCAGGTGGTCACCTGACGCTAGCGATCAATAAAAATCCATTGCAACATTATGCCATACCTTCTATGGGATTTCCGTTTCTTGCATTGGAAGTGGCGGGTCACTCTTGGTTGCACATTGACATGGAAGACATTTCCTGACTGCATCCTCCACCATAGCATCCATAAATGAGAACCACCCTGCTCGCCTGAGCATGTTCTTTATCGCCTCCACCCCAGTGACCTTCATGTGCCAACATCACCAATCCCCTTTGCAGGGGCCCTGGTATGACAATGGTGCATCCTTTCAACAATATTCCCTGCTTTGCCACAGCAAGCTCTGTGAGTATCTTCGATAGGAGCTCCATCTCTTGCCAAATAACGCTGTTGTGTCTGTGCATCAATCTGCTGTAATCTTTCCGTCTGTTGGCGATGGTCAGCTCATGGGCCCATTTGATAGACGGGTCAGCCTGTGAAGCTTGCGTTGGGTCATCCATGGTGTGGGCAGGTGGCATGGCTTGTTCAGTGACGTAGCACAGGTATTCTGCGTCACTGTCTCTCAGTGACTGTTGACTGCCTGTTGGGTGTCATGAAATTTAGTCCACTGGGCTGCTGTCTCCACCGGGTCTATGAACGATTTCATAGTTGTACTCTTGAAGGCAAATGCTCCATCTCTCAATCCTGGGTGGCATCTTGGTCCTCGGGTTGTCAAATAACGAGTGGAGGGCTTGGTGGTCAGTTATAAGGGTGAATTTATTTCCTTTGATGAAATGGTGGAAGTACTCACTACCACTAAACTTTCTTTCTCCGCTTGTGAGTACAGACTTTCTGTCAGTGACAAGGATCTGCTGGCCTATGCCACGACAAAAGTCGCTGGTGCTTCCGGGTGTTCACGTTGCGCCAAGATGACTTCTAGTCCTACCAGGCTGACATCCACCACGATTTCTGTGTGCCATGCCGGATTGAAGTATGCAAGGTGTGTTGCACTTGCAAGTTCTGTTTTTTTGGTGTCAAATGCTCCCTGACAGTCCTGGAACCAGTGGAACGGCTCTTCCTTCCGTAGCAACCTCCTCCATGGTTCTGTCACAATGGCGTATCTCTGGAGGTAACGGGCACACTACCCTGCCATCCCCAGAAATGACCTGACCTCAGCTGCCTGGGTAGGCTTCCGTCGCTCGCTGATGGTGCGCATCTTCTTAGGGTCCTGTTGCATTCCTCCCCCAGAGAATATGTGGCCATAAAACCTCAGCTTGTCTTTGCTGATGTTGCCTTTTTAGTAATTAAGCGTGAGACCAGCATTTCTCAGAATGTTGCATACATCCAGAAGGGCCTGATCATGTTCTTCTTGTGAGGTGCCATAGACCAAGATCTCATCGGAGTAGTTAAATGCCCTTTTCACAGGGGCCAGAAGTTATCTTATAGTCTCCTGGAAAATCTCTGCTGCAGAGGATATTTGAAATTCAAACATTTGTACCAAAATAGCCCTTCATGGGTGGCAAATATGGTGATTCCTATGGACTCCGAGTGCAGCTCCAACTGGTGCTTGGCTGGTTGAGTTACAGTTTGGAGAACCTTGTGGCATAGCTCAACTGTACAAACGTGTCCTCTATTTTGGGACCTGGGTGTCTTTCTCTCTCCCTATGGCTGTGTTAGCCACCATCATGTTGATGCGCAACCTTATTCTGTTTCCTTCTTTCGGCATAATGAATAACAACAAGATCCGCAGTATGGGACCGGTTGCCCTTTCAATTATGTCATTGGGCATTAGTTGCTGGAGTTCTTGTGTTACTGCATCCTGCAGTGGGAAACCCACTCTTGGATGCTGTGGGACTGAATTGATGTTCTTATTTATGTGTAAACAAATGTGTGTGTCTTTTAGCTTCCCTAAACCTTGAAATCAATTCTGGGAACATGTTTTTAATTGCCTCTTTCTCAATTGGCACACCACGCATGAGTGAGATGTTGTGTTGCTTCAGCTGTCTTTCACCACACTGGACCACGTCGTTGTCTTGGAAGTGAATGTCTATCAGGCAAAGCTCCTTTGCAGTGCGGTAGCTGAGCAAACGTTTTCCACTGACTGTGCTCCTGAGCATGTGGATGATGGCATCAGTCGTCTTGCCCTTGTGCGACAGCAACCCCCAAGGATAGCAACGGTGTGCTGGACACCCACTGGAAAATGCACACTCTGGATGGCGTCAGATCTTCCTTGTTTCCTGTTTGTAGGAATTTCTGGTCCCCCATTATATTGATGGTGGCCCCGGTGCCTATCAGGAAGCAGTGCATTGCTTCCCCCATCTGAACCATGACTTTCGGAGCGTCACTCTCGTCTTGTTCCCCATGCATTAAGTTAACAAATTCATCAGTGTATTCTGGGGCCTGTTCTTGGTAGTAGTCATCACAGATGTCATAGGGGTCACTTGGGTAGTCGTACTGGTCCAGGTAACACCCTGTTTGCAGTGGTTGGGGCTCGTCATAGTCCGGGCTCTGCTACATGCCTCTGATTGGGGATTGGGTTGGTTGGGGCTCCTTCTCCTTCTCAGCTGTTGAGAGTAGATCGGAGGCTGTCACCACTGAGGTTGTTGTGTGTTTGGACTGGTGGGCTTTACCTGCAATTGGTGCCCCGTCGGGAATGGCCTCACTTGTTGGCAGACCGTGTGAAAGTGCCCTTTACTGGCACATCATGCGCATCATTGGCTTACCGCCGGGAATGGCCCTGAGTGCAGGAAGACCTGACCACACCGGTTGCATAGTCTCTGCGGACGGGGGCCTGCCCGCACCTGCATGTAGCCTTCTCTCGGTAAACTTCTCATTGGGGTTGGGCTGTCTTTCAGTCCTCTTTCTGCATCTTTGGTAGTCGTGAGTGCTGCTATTGTCTTTCTTTTTCTGTTTTCTTCTTTGGTGTTTCAATGGTAGAGGCTTCGATTTCAACACTTTCGTGGACTCTTGCCATTTCGATGACCTCATCGATGGTGAGGGGTTTCTTCAGGAGCTGTTTCATCAGCGCAGATGATACACACCCTTCGATGACGCAGAGCTGCACCGCCTCTGAAAAAGCAGCAAATTGACAGTGGTTCAGCTTCTGGAGTGCAGCCCGCTAGAACGGGAGGACGCTGCTTCAACCGCAGCGGGATGGTGGGTGACGCGTCGCCTGACGCAAAGACTTACCAGTATGGAAAGGACGCTGCTCCATGGCCACAGCAGTGGATTTGTGCACGTCGCAAAGGACACAGCTTCTTGGCTGAAGCAGTGTAGCGGACGCGGGATGGCTGGTCTGGGAGACGGCAGGCAGACCATTTCCTTTGTTGGGACAAAAGCTTCCAGGGCAGCACGTCATTGTCACGGCAAGTCCTGTGGCCCTCAGGAGGTGTTTGTTTTCCTTCGTCGCCAAATGATATCACATGACCAGGACCCCAATAACGCGTGACACACAGTATCGTGCTGCTTTCAAAACGTCTTTATTTAACTCTGCCTATTCCACCCTCAGGCTCCTCCTCTTCCTCACTTCTCCTGCGTCCCTCTTAAAGGGGCCGCTACATTGCATTCACAACAGGGGGGAAGTGATGAGAGACACCTGCATATGCTAGCTACAAGATCACCATTTTCTTCACTTTCTTGCAAAACTGGAGGTTGTTGCCTCATTTTACCAGCAAATCTACCCACCATAATATAGTGTTGGACTAGCTAGCGGGCCTCCCTCTATCTATTGGAATGCACAAGGCGGTTATGTGGCGCGAAGATGTTCATATATTTTGGGGAATTCCAACTTAATCCTATGCACACCAGCATCCTATGTTGCATGTTTACTATTCTTTCGGCCCCAGACCTCGAGTGTGGGGACTTTAATGCATGGCCGGATGTAAACACAAAAACGTAGGGTCTCTGCCTTGTCATCAGATCTCTTCCTATCACATAATAAGGGAGGAAGGGGCCCTGGTAGGCTAGCGTTGTTGCCCTCTGCAGGCACTGGGGACATTATGGTTGGGGGAATGACTGCTAGGGGGCTCCCCGTCATGCTCTGGGGCACCCCATCATTCTCTTTAGAGAGGTCTGCAGTCTTGTTCTCCTTCTGTTCTGTGTAGAGGGAAGAAAATCCACCAATCAGACTGCTGAGGTTTGGGGCGGGGGGCGAGGCGCGACTAGTCCTTCGCCTTGTCCCACCCGCACTCACTCATCATACTGATAATGACTGTCAGACACAAAAAAGTAAATCTAGTTGTTTCAGAGCAAGACCTGTTTGCTTTCTCTTCCAGGTGCACCACTGTGACATCTGACCTATGGGACACAATGGAAGCACCAAGGGTCTCAAAGGGCAATCGTGGAGTACCAGCTGGTTTTCCTGATTGGCCATTTAATGAAGTCCATGATAACAAATACATTGCTTCTTCTCATGGGTACATTGAAGCCAGTGCACAAGACCTAAAAATTACTGATGGGTGGGCTAATTGGCATAAGAAATATGCAACGCCACATAGAGTTACGTCAGAGGACATGAAGTCACAGAAATGCAATGTCAGGCCCTTTTGGAGAATTGGGGTACACCTATCCCGTTGGGAACATTTTATTAGAGTGTCAGTAGTGCATGTGTATTCTTCTACTGCACATTAGTAATCTGCATGGGAAGTAACTGCTGAGGAGTAAATGCTGAATTCCAATTGAAATGGCAATGTTGACAAACTAGAGCCCACGTTTCCTACCTAACCTCACTCCTTGATCACCCACACCCATTTTTCAAAAAGACTTTGAGCCCCCAAGGTCTGTTCCATGTGTCACGCCTTTTAGCTTGTGCCATTTTGAATTCCCGTGACGTATGTGTAGTGTTACTTCCACTTTACCTTGGAGTCGTACGAGGAGCGCACGCATACGGAAGGACTCCCTGGAACGGGCTGTGCAGTCCCGTGGCTGCCTGAGATTCAACTCGGCGTGCCACGCGTTTAGCATGCAGACGCAGGATGGGGAGTGAAATATGATAATAAGAGGTGGGACTCACACCGAGCACATCTAGATTCTTAGTGCATCCATTTAAGACTTCGACGCTTCACCACGGAGAGATTCTTCCTTCTCTCTGATCCCTTCTCTTCGGGTTCATTCAGGAACAATGATCTTCTTCGACTTGAAGTTTCGAGGTGAACTAAGATGGAACATACTGACCATCTCCTCCAACAAGGAAAGAACCACATAAAGAAGGGGCACATGGAATAACATCAAGACATCCATCACTGTCTGTTTAAAAGTGTCTTTGAAAAATGATGTGTGAAGAAATTATATGCGTTTTTTATAATTGATTACCAATTCTGTCCTGTCCAGAGGAAGACGACTGTCAAGCCTTCTCTCTCTTTTTTTGGTAAAGAGACAGACGCCTTAGACAACTTTTGTTAGTCGTCGAAACTACCTTTTGAAAGATACCAGTGCAGCCCATGAGATAGTTGTTAGCTGCACCAGGTACTGGTCGTTGACTATTGTGGTCAGATTGGAGACAATTATTGCATCTATCTTGGTTGTGATTGATGCAATTTCAACTTGTGAGATTACTGTAAATTTTACCTTCTAATTGGTACATTTATTTAACTCCACAGGAAACATTTATTGCTCTTACTTGCGCTGTGTGGTGCCCCCTATATATATATATATATATATATATATAATTTCTTTTTTGTTTTTCTTTTTCCTCCTTTTTTCCCCTTTTTTTCCTTCTCTCTTTTTTGCCTTTTCCTGGTTATATAATTCTGTTCTTGAATATATACTGGGCATTATTTTGAGAATGGAATTTTGTTCTTGTGCAATATGTTTCTGAATTATGTTATGGACATCGTGTCCACTTTATATTACAGGATGCTCACTACATCAATATGCACTTTAATTATAGATACCCAATATTGACTGTCTGTTTTTATGCTGTTTTTATTGTGATTACAGCACTATATGTAATGTTATTAGATATGTGTACATTAAAGATTGACTGATTTTATACTATCCTTGACCTGGCCTATCCCCTCATTGAGCTCCTACACAGAGAGCAATTTATCCTGTTGATTTGTTCAATGGTTTGACTCACGTGACCCCCCCCCCCCTTCTTTCTCGTTACTAGTGTTATTTCCCCTTCATAAGTGAAGAGATGCAGCAGGGACGTCATTTCACCAAAATGCCAGGGGTAGTGGAAGTGACATCACATTACCCTTGCCCTCTGATGACATTGCCCGAAGTAATGTCATTTGACCCTGCTCCTGAGTGACATTACGGGAAGTCATGGCACACAACCTTTTCACCCCTTGACAAAACAGGAAGTGGCATCACATAGCATTGTTCCTCAGTACACTAAGAAAAATATGGTTACGATACCACTGTAATATGATATACATTTCATACAAGAATGGAACACCATATGTAGCGTTAATATCAGTGTGTATAAGCCCATATTACCAAATTACTTTGAATTGTAATTATAAATATTCTTTTATAACACACTTAATAGCTGAGACCAGTTTCTAAGCATGAGACCGGGATTTTAACCTGTGTTGCTAGGCGTTGTCTTGCTTCCAAGACAAACACATTGCCCTAGAGCTATCCTCCCGTACAGTGAGCAAATATCCAACACAACAATCTGGACTATTATTCATCACTGGGGCCAAACTCTAAACAAAGCATCTCGAAGAGGCCTAAACCCCAAAGCTCAGACATCCAGTGCCTGCCAAGTGTCTGGCCACAGACTGGAAACAGCAACTAACCAACACAAGTCCAACCAGAAAAACAATGGTCTGCAGGGTTGCCCAGAGCTGTGCAAGTGGTAATGAATGATTTGAAACGTTCCAGCCATTAACTTTCTGTTTTGCTTATTTGGTAAGTAACATCGTTTTTTATGTTAGATGAGAGATAGAGGGGAAGGATGTGTTGCAGGTCCAAGTAATTGCAGGTTTTTTTTATTTAAAAATGTAAACAGCAGCAGCAGCTCCGTGGCATCACCCCTAGAACAGCCTGCAGGGCCTAGATACCTAGGCTACTCCTCACTGATGATGCCCAATGAGGCTGGACAATGTCTGGGGATACCTGTGGTCTCGTGCAGAAGGGATGTGACCTAGCAGTTTGGGCTGGACTTGGGGGGACCAAGCATGATTGCATATGGTCTTTCCCCTCCTGTAGTGGTTTGGCAGGCTGAACAACGATGATCTGGAGGGTTGCCCAGAGCAACGTCAGAGGTTAGGAATGATTTGAAACCTCCCAGCCATCACCTTTCTGTTTTGCTTATTTGCTAAGTAACTCACAGGTCTTTTTAGGATGGGAGATAGAGGGGAAGGATGTGCTGCAGGCCAAAGTAATTGCCGTTTTGTTTTTTAATTTTAAAATGTAAACAGCAGCAGCAGCTCCATGACATCACCCCTTGAAAAGGCCCATTTTTTAATTTTCTTTGGTTCTTTATATCTTGATTACTGCCAGCCTCCTCCAGCTTCTAAGCACTGGAACAGGAACTGAATCCATCTTGCACTGCATCTTCTTGTTCCCAAAGCAAGTGCACTGCCCTGAGCTATCCTTAAAAACATATTTTTGCTTAAGAAAGCAACAGATGGCTTATGTCAAAGGTGGAGGGCAACATCATGTAAATTAATTATCTCACTGTGCGTCTATCTACGGTGTGCTTATGATGCAGGTCTGGCAGATCGGGGTCCGGTCACACAGTGCGCAGGCAGGATTGGTGGCAGAAGCCACTGGGGCACACCTCTCTCATCACAGGCCCAGTGGCTCACTGGATGTGAAAAGCAGACAACGACAAACACTGACGCGATTTGCGTTCATGCTGTGCTGTCACTGAGTACTGCAGGCTACTCTTATCCAGTCCCAGCTAGCTAGACCTAGCCCCCATACCCTTCCTGTTGCTACAGTACTGGGTATGAGCTGCACAGACAGCCCTGCCTCTGAACCCAACCATCCAGGCATTCTACACTAACCAACCTGTTTGTGATGGCGGCTTCATGGTTTTTCCTGCACTCCTGTTATTTCCCCAGCTAACAAGATCTAGATTCCAGGGGAAAATAGTTGTTGCACATTTAGCTGCATTTACAGCTGCCTTGTTCAGGTGCAACACAGATACCTGCTTTTGGCACTGCCTCTTTGTCCAGTGGCACAGGGGTAGCAAGGACAGGTCTAGGTGCAGCAGACCGGTAACCAGGATAGCAGCTGTTACACCAGGCAACCTCCAAATGACGTTTCTGGGATGCAGTTACCAGAATGCAGCATCTTGTGAGCGCTAGAAATCGGTCTAGCTGAACAGCTGCCATGGGATATCTTGAGATCTCTGTAAACATGCCTACACTTCCAAGCCTCAAAGACACAATCCAAAATAGCGTGTGACACACACCTGGCTTTCCACTTTTATTTGATGCAGGCACGCTATTTTATGTGGAATTTGCAAAGTGCACCTCTGCCCTTTAGATGACTCCACTGGACTGCATGCAGCATGCTGTTGCACAAGGTGAATCTGCAGTTCATGAAAATGGAAGACAACTTTGAACAGCATATTCGCTTTATTTTGTGTTTTCTGGAGTGAAACTCAGTTGGTGCCTACAGCTCCCTCTAGCGGTGACAACAGGAAAAGCTGTGTGCATTGGACCACTATATATCCTAAGACAACAGCTCCCTCTAGCGGAGCATTCTGCGCATTCGGGCAGCCTCTACTGCGCATGACGGCATCGGACAAACATACATCTGGCCTTTTATATTATAGTTAGGTTACATTAAACTACAAAGTGCTGTAATCAGTATCTTGTTAATATGTATGGTTATTTATAAAGCATAAACTAGATCACAAGCAGCTCTGTAATAGAAAACAATATATATAACTTATTTTACTGTGGGGACTCGGGGTGTCCAAGGGCAGGTGAAGTGTTGCCTGAAAAGTATATTTTTGAAGTCGTTTGTGAAGTGTAGGGTGTAGTGAACTTGAACAACACCAGTTGAGGGATTGCACACAGAATATATTTAAGTTATTCTGAAACTCTATCAGCCCATTTTGTGTAGAAAGCCTTCTGGCAGCCCCCACCCCTCCGCCCCATCTCTCGCCAAGCTTACTGAGCCATACTTTGAGAAACTGCAGGTTTTCATGAATATTTCAACCCAGCACAAAAGTGAGCTGCTTGAAAGGTACAAATGCACTAGTCCTCTTGGTTTACACAGCATTGTTTTATGGCAATATATGCTTACAATATCACTATTAATACCCAATGGTGATGGGAGTGGGAAGTGGGCGTGAGGAGGTCAGGTGACATGTTACATTACATATCTACCAGGGAGCAGCTCATTGATATAATGAGGATTTGCTGGAATTCTCAATAGCCATGCTACTTATTTACTCTGAAGATTCTCTAACATACAACCACATTAAATACACAACAAAGCAATCACAAGCAGCGGGTGCAGGCTTTAGATCTGTCAAAAAAAACTAAGATTGATTCGTGGAATAGTGGACGAATTACCTACAATTATTCCCTCAGTTCAGAGGAAACTGATTTCTCTGAGACATGGTCAGCATCCTACTCCAGGTGTTAATTTAGCAACAGTGCCATGCTCTCAGGGCGGTCTGCAACTTAAGTTTATAGCCCCAGAGGAGGCAGGAACTTTCATGCGGTTCAGTTCACAGGATGTTGCCGCCTGGTTCTGCCAGAGAAGGGACAGTTATGCCTATTAGCACCCTGGGCCATCTCATCTTGGTATTAAGGGCCAGGATTGTGTATGAAATAATAGGCCAGGCGAGCTCTACCCATTGTCTCACAGAGAAAAAACACAGCTAAGATGGCCGCCATAGAAACAAAGACCTGGCTTCATGGAGAGCCTGAATCTCTGTCCGTGGCAGGCTACGGGAGTAGCCAAGTTTCAGAGAGTCGGAGCAACACCGCCGGGAAAAGGAAGGTAGGTGGTGATGTTCTGGAGCATTAAGGTGTAATAGTTCGCAGAGTTTGTGAGGGAGGAATGGCAGTGTGGGGAAAGCTGAATGAGGCGAGCCAGGTGGCCAATTGAAAGCAGGTGTGAGCAGCTTTCAGCTTGCTCAGAAGTCGGCGTTAGTACTGAGCTGCAGCTTGCCTGTTAAGTGTCTTGATTGGCTGCTACACCCAGTCAGGATGCTAATAGTGAAAACGCTTGAACGAAGCAGAGATGATGTTTTAGAAACCTCTCCCCGGGGATGCTATGATATTGGGTTTAAGTCATAGGGCCTCATTACGAGTCTGGCGGTAACCCTGCCGGTGCTACTGGCGGGTTGCCGCCGGACGCGTAATATTTTACCAGCACCTGATTTCCCGGTGCTACCAGTAGATTACAAGTCTGGTGGCCTGGGAAGTCAAGCGCCTGTAAAATGTAAGTCCCCATTCCCATAGAGTCCTATAGTGGTGACTCGGAAGCGCCAGCAACGTTGTTAACGGTGCCAAAGCTTCCATGAATGGTCTGCCTACTGTGGCTGCTGCACCCGCAAACCAGTCGGACACAAAGGCCACGGCAGGCAGACACGTATTTTGCTGGTCCAGAAACAATGGTGCCAGTGAGTTTCCCAGCACCCTTGTTTCCGGACTGGCAAACTTGTAATGAGGCCCAAAGACCTTTGCTGATGATACAAACCCAATGGATCCATCTATTCCGAGCAGGAACATTCTGGAATGATAGCACAACCTTTTACTCTTGCATGGGGCTTACCACATGACCTTACCACATGAATGATGTATAGGACTTCACATCAGGCTCCCATTTGAATAAAGAAGAAAGAGACGATTATAGAACGTCCACGATTGATTCTCCAGATGAACATACAGGGGTCTTCATGGGAGTAGATGGTTCCTCTCAACCCCCCTTCTATTGCTCTAAACCATTGGATGTTGCAAACTTTGAACTTCTATTTTACAAGAGCCAGTCCCTCTTCCAATATGGATTGGTGGAGTGGTCACTCGGCCCATTCGGATCATAGCCATTCACTTTACATTTCAATGTCTTTAGACAACCATCTTACATCTTGCTCTAAATGTGGAAAACGACGAGCTTCAATTGCTACCTTTGACTCCCCATGTTAGTGTTAAGTGTTCAGTTATCATTGCAAAAGAAAGTGTGTCCTCGAAATGTATAGCTCTACAATTACAAAGACACTTTATGTGTGTCCACTGCCCTCGGCAGCCATGGAGACACTATGATGCAAGAAGCAGCCTGTGGTTAACCCAAGAGCACAGAGCTTGCATGCAACAAACGCAAGTGCCAAGACCTACCAGCCTCCGCTGGGGCTTGATCAGTGGTCGGTTGATGCCGTTCATCTTATGGTAGAGTCCGCAGGCGTTGCACAGGTAGTGGCCTGTGCCGTCTCTCCTCCAGAGCGGGGTCGACATGGCGCCACAGTTGACGCATTCTCGTCCCTCCGCAAAGTCATCATAGAACTCTGTAGACAAAGAGACAAATATTTAGACAGCAAGAAACCACTGCATTGCCATAATCTCCCATTATGATCATCAATCGTTTCCTTTAGACGAGGGAAGCCCCCACTCCCATGCTGGCTGTCCATGATCCATAACGTTTGTGAGCTATCTTCTCATAAAACACATATATCCTTGCATTTACATCGTAGTCGTACCTTTATACTTTAAACGAGTTTTCAACTGAAGCTCATCCGGTCATAGGGGAGATAAGTTGGGATTGCCTAGGCCAGAGTAGAAATCATAATGTTTCCATAAAAACTTCACTTCTGTGTCATGACCTTCCTTCTCCCCAGAGAACTTTTTGTACTCTTGTAAAACTGATGATGACACGTTGAATGGTCCCTGATGGTGGAGCCTGTCAGCCTTATCCTCTGTGTCTCTCGTACAGCGTGGCGCGTCCACCCACAGCGCTGCCTGCCAGCGGAGAGCATAAACAGAGTATAATGGATGGAATGTGCCAGTGACAGATTCCATTTTTCCCTGTCATAAAATGTTGTAGCGCTAAAAATATATTCATATTAATGCAATGAATGAAGAGGCTCTGTCATGGCCATTTGTCTGCTGCCGGTCGCGCGCCTTTTTAATAGATTTACTGTGCGCTACACGCCAAGGAGGGATTGTAGATGCATTTTGGCACTGTGTCTAAGTAGCAATTAACCAACGTAAAAACCATGAACCGTGGGGTGACAATTTTATCATGAGATTAAGGTAAAGGGATGCCTGCATTACGCCAGTATTCCAGGGTTAATCATGTCTTAACATGTTTTTTTGGGGGTGGGGATTTAGTTTACACATGGTTTGGGAATGTTCATAACTTTACTATTGTGATTGTCAGTTTATAACAGATGTAACAAAATTACATGAAAGACAGTTCCCTTAGCTCATCATAGATATTAACTTGGGTACAGCATACATTGAAAAGTTCACATTAGTTTTCTCAAAGAGACTTATTACATTCACAAATATCAAATTAAGTGCAAATCCCAAACATACTCAGTCTAACATTCATGTTACTGATGAAGGCAAATTGCGCCTTCAAAGAGCCAAGTACAGCCGAAACATGTGTCAACCAAACTTTATCACTGCATCACCAATAACTGCTGTTTCTAATAGGGAATAGGGCTTGTTATGTAAACAACAAGATCTTTTGGAAACAGCAAGACATCTATTAGTGAAATGTGCTGTACTTATGCTGATGAGATGCCAGTATTTTAGGAAGTTCGTCCATCACTGTGTTACTATATGCTATGATGGCTGCCACCAAAACCGGGTCCGGGTCCCTGAATGGGGAATTACCGGGCCATTCCGGGTTTGGAGGGCCTGGTAATTCCTCCTTCAGGAAACCTGGGCCCAGACCTTCCCCATTCCCATTGAGCCTCTATAGGGCTCAATGGGAATGGGAGAGGGAGCTAACAATGGGCCGATTACGACTGGCCCGTTGTTAGCTCCCTGGTCCCCTCGCGGGACCCGGTAAGGACGCCTGGTTTTACCAGGCGTCCTTACCGGGTCCCGCGAGGGAACCTCGTAATGAGGCGGAATGGGTTTAACAGGTCCGCCTCCATTAGCGGCACCCGTTAACCCATTCCGCCAGGGTCGTAATAAAGCCCATAATGTTAAACCACATTTTAAACTATAAAACATAATACAAATGATTTATTTAAGAGATGTCTTAAAATCAGGAAAGAAACACCCAGAAATGTTAGACATTATTTATCTATTATTTATTTAAGAGATGTCTTAAAAGCAGGTAAAAACCACTCAGAAATGTTAGAGATAATGCTCCCAATGAAGCATGCAGTTATCTGTTTTTTTTGCCTCATGATTGGACATTTTAAAAATGTGGATTTCTATAATGCACAGTTTTGTATTCTTGTACTCCAACACCCAGCCACACCCCACTGCTAAGACACTGTTTTAATATCATTTAAAGTAAGGGACTTTCTGCAACCACCTTCACACAGATTAAATGTAATGGTGAATAGTCTTTAATAATGCACCATTTCCTACCGTCGTGGCGCTCTTCTAGAAAGCACCTTGTGTGATCGTGTGACGATCAGATGTGCTCAAGCATTCCTTTGAATCGTGGAGGCTTGGTAGGAAATGGGAACAGATTTCCCCCCATATCCACCCTCAGTAAGTGAACCCTGGGCCAGTCAGTCATTCCAGTGCCAAGAGATGGCACACACAGTAGAAAGGTGAGTGTGGGAGGACGGAAGGGAGAGGGAAAAGAAAGAATGGGTTTGCCAAACTACTTGGCCATGTTAAAAGACAGGCCGATTGTTGGAAGTCGTCTTGTCTGGTGCATTGACTCACTGGGAACTGAAAGCTGGCTGTGGAGGGAATTTCAATTAGGCTGCAGATGGCAGAGAGGTAGGAAATGCAGCAGGTCCACAGTTGAGAAAATGGGATGGAAGTACAAATGAATTTGCTCCAGAATGGCCCACAGACAAGGTGCCTTTCCCAGCAGCAAGTAGAATGAAGGTTTGGGCAGCAGCTACCACTTCACAAACCCTTTAAGAGCACAGATACAATGACATGATGGCATAGATTGCCCTGGCATCCCCATACATTTGACTATCAGAGCAAGGGGTTGTGTGTATAGCAAATGTGAACATCTGATGGGCCGTGTCCTCCAAACATTTGAATGGATTGTGGTATCTGAGATCCACAATTCTTCCTGTCCATTTAGGATTCAGACCCGCCATTCCAAATCACAAAAATCAGCCTTTTTATTCAGCAGCACTTTGCATGCTGGTAGCTTCACTTTCTCACTTCTTGAATAACAAGCTAGGACTGGCCGAAGATGATCCAGATGACATGGGGCTAGTTGGCATCAATGTATTCCGTTGCTGAAATTCACATATTTGAACACCAATGAGTATGGTTTGTGCCAATGTCACTTGGCCTATCACTTAAGTGCTCCGGGCATCTTTGCGGCCCACCTTATCACAAAGCCCAAATACAAACGCATCAATAAAAACAAACGACTGAAGGGTGGGTGTAGTGGCTCAAGTGTACATGTAGGGGCGTGATGGGTTGTGTGCGCAGAGTGAAGCTGTGGTTCCAGTGCAGAAATGCCATTCTAGAGGGGGCTGCAGAAAGAACATGGGCAGTTTGGCCTTATGAGGTAGATGTGTCAGAGGGGGGGGGGAGAGGTGGGCCCGAGTTGCAGGGATGTTTTTGACCTCAATGTCACTGTTGCAGCGCTAACGGAAGTGACATCACACACCCTCCCGACGACATCACAGGAAGGGACATCAGAAGCAAATACAAGGCAAGCACGGTGGTGACAAGGGGGAGATTAAAGTCCACGGTTACCTGTACATGATGCAGTGCCCCTACAATCACTTACAGAGCCACATAATGTCTGGTTCCTTGATGGTTCCAGCATGAGACGGTGCACAACAATCTCAAGGGCCAAACAAGGGCCTTCCGGGCCCCTTTGCCTTGACTAGCCTGGCCGGGTGTGCATCCCTACGGAGCCTGGTCCACGCCCGTCCTCGCACTTAGCATGTGGTCCTCAATCCCTGCACTTCCTGCATCCCCTGGCACTTGCCCCCCTGGCCTCCCTCTGCACTTGCTTAGCCCCAGGGGCCCTCTTCTCCTCGCCCCCTGCACTTATGTACCTCCTCTTACCCCTCACCTCCCTGCCATCCTAGCATTACCCCTTCTGTCCCGACCAACACCGCCCCCGCTACCCACTCCCTCCCCCCTGCACTTCTTGTTACAGCACGCACTTGCACGATCCAAATGAAACAGGGCCTAGTAGGAGAGTTATTGTTGTTTTCCTACTTGCCCGCCTCTTTTTTTTGTCTTGTGGCGCCTTGAAACACTAGTTGTTGTATTGGCGCTTTACAAATAACCAATAAATAAATAAATAAATACAGTTCATGTCCATCTCTGCTACCAAGGGAGCTAGAGACTCACCAGACAAAACCCCTGTTGCAACCCCAGCTGATCCATAAGCAATATCCCTGCAGTAGGACAGGGGGTGACTTTAGAAGAGCGAGGGCCAGGTGCCTTTGTGAAAATGCCTGGGAGGAGAGGAGAGGTGGCTGAGTTTACCAGAAGGTAACCTAGTAATGGGTCATTCTGTTTTAGATTTTGTCATTCTTATTTTAAGGCAAGTTTCTTGTTCTGATTCAATGTTTTCATCTTTTTCTTCTCACCATTATGACCATTACAATTCAGTCTGCAGTTGTTTTGCATAAGCATATTCTTCATCAGGACTTTGATTCTTGGGAACATTGTGCAGACAGTGCCTTTCCTGCTTGGCACAGGAGAATGTCCTCCTCGTTGAAACAAATGATGGCATGAAAATACAGGAGCCCAAGGACAGTGCGCAATACATTTCTTAGCCCTCCTCTGGTTGCCTTGTTTTAGTTTTGTTTATTAAGTGGTGCCTTAAGAGCTGCCAATGCCCCAAAACTATTGGCATGGTAATTGAAGGTAGGACAGAGATGGGATGTGAAGAGGCACACCTGTGGGTGCTGTTATTTTGACCTACCCAACTACAGCCCATGGCTATGCTAGACCCTGCCCACTCACTGCCTGCCGCTCCCAACCCAAAACCCACTCCTGTGGGATCTCTTCGAGCGAGCTGTGTTTTTAAGTGGTGCCAATGTTATTGCTAAGCAGTCTTCTGAAATGTAATAGCTTAATTGCAGTTGTAAACCAGCTACCGGTGTAAGAAAATATCTTTACCAAGTGTGTCTTCAGACTCTTGATTTATAAGCAATAAGTGTGCCCTTGCATCTGTTCCTTGTTCTGGGTTCCTGTTGAAACCACACATTGGCGAAGCCAACAGTTTTGATTCTTGTCTGGGCATTTTGGCAGGCACAGACATAATGTGGCCTGTTACTAAAATTTCTGGCTAGCGGTTGCCATTTTATGGCCAGGTAGCGCCTTTAGGGAAGCACCTGCAAAATGCTTAGTCCATGCTTGCACACAAGCCACAGCTGTTGGCTTTGCCAGTGCTTCTTTCTCTTGAGAGCTTAAATAAGACCATGCATTCGGCGCCCTCCCTCCCCGTGTTCCTTATTTATAGGCCTTGTCTGAAGTAATTTATTCTCACCGTGTCCTGTCTCATCTCCGTTATAATCTGCTCCACAAACACTTCCAGGGCTATTTAAAACGTAAGTGGTAAGGCTAAACTCATACCGAGCGGGCGTGTATCTTCATTAGTGAGGCTGTGTAATGGCGCAGTGCTAAGCCAGTGGACATTCTAGCTGTCAATAGTTCTGCAGGCCCTGCTGCACACGCTACCTGCAAGGACAGGACTTCTTTCTTGACCTGCACCCACGTGACATCTATGTAAATCATCCCAGCATATAATGCTTCTGATTCGTCTGTCCCTTCCCTTCCTCTGGGCGTACATACCAGAAGGGTGCCTTGCCTAGTACAGAAGGGTTGGGTGAGCACTTTCTCAGGTTACCTAGAGTCCAACAGTGTGAAGGTGGTCAGCCAATGGCACGTAACTCGTCGGTTATTTTGTGGCCTTCCCGATATTTTGTACTACAACTCCCATGAGCATTCACCACTGAGTATCTGGCTAAGGATCGTGGGAGTTGAAATCCGAAACCTCCGGAAGGCGCCATATTGAACAACCATGTTCTAGCTCCTATTTTTGTGTGAATCCCTCCAACTTTATTCTAGAGGGGCAAGGCCTTTACCAAAGCGAAGAGGAACTGTGGGTCGACAACGAATGCCAAGCAAGGTTTCACCACCCGAAAGCATGGGGGCTAGGTGATAGTGCTTGTATCAGGCTCGAGGGGGAGGTTTGACAGAATCAGGGGTTGGGACATAACCATGGTTACCATCTCGCGGTAGCATGTGGCCGGGCAATAAAGAAGGCTTTTCCTGCCTATTCTGTAAAATGGCCGCCAGAATGCTCCAGAGTCCTCCACCCCTCACCAATGGGTAGATAGTCCCAGCAAGCAGCAGGGGATAACGGCGCATGGCTCCCAGTCCAGAGGGTTGGGAGAAAGACGAGTGGCAGGAAGTTCCCCAATGAAAATGAGGGACAATGGTCTTGGGAAGGGGACTCCGGTTAAGATATTGCACTGCCATTGGTAGAGCCTCTTGTGGCAGAGTAGCAGCTCTAGACCCGACACACCGAGACCAGCACCGCCAGGAGCAGAATGCGAGGATTATGGATGAATAAGTTGAGCCAAAATTATACATTTCATATCTCATATGCATACCCATTGGCTATAGAGGTGCAGGGGACAGGGAGCGCTGTCGCTCATAAGCAGTGTTGGACTCTGGGTATGCACCGTACCAGGTATGGCAGTGACCGAGCAGTTACCTGGTAGCACCAACTACCAGAGGTGGTCATGTGATCTGGAAGGACTTTGCACAGAAGTGGTGTAGGTTTCACCAAAATGTTATCAATATCCGGCATTGAGTTGCAGGGTCACCCGAAAGTGATCAATGAATGGGTATGTTGTGGGTTACACGCGTGTAATTCCAGCTATGAAATGACGTGTGTCAGCGCCGAGAAGTGAAAGAGTATCTATGGTAGGCCTGGCACACAGAGGGAGCCAGCAGCGCTGTAATCACTTGTATGAATACCACAGTCTCTTTTTCCTCCTTCTCTCTATGGTCTGTGTGGTTTGCCATGGATGAGTTAGCTCTGCGGTGTGGCTCAGGTGTGAGTTAGAGGTAGCACCGTCACTCTGCTAGCATGACAGCCATTAATACCAAGGGGATGTGCAGATCATTTTGCAGTGGAAATGACCATTAGAAGAGTTCTGTCCTTTTCTTAGCTTTTCTTTCTATAAAATGGGACTGCACACGTCCACTGCCTGGCTCAGATCCAGGGAGTTCGCCATTTTGCTCATTGGCATAAAGATAACACATCTCCTAAATTCCCTTTGCCTTACTTTGTTTTTTGGCTTTTGTATAAACATTATTTGCACCAAAGGGATCTGCCTAGAGCAGGCACAGTCCTTCCCAGCTTGATCTCAATATCACACCTCATTCTCCTCCTTTATTAATTTATTTTACTTATTTATTCTGTTCTCTGCTCTGTTCCGCACTTTCCACTCCTCCCCCCTTCCATGCACTTTCCCCCTTTTCCCTTTCCCATGCACTTGCGCGTTCTGAGTGTCATCGTCGTTTTTGTTCCCCTCCCTTTACCTGGACGCCCTCTGAAACATTTGGTTACGAGCGCGATATAAATAAAATTTTTTATTTCATTGCTCTTCCTTTGTAAAGTGCCTTTCTCACACACATACATTTTCCAACACTATTGCAACACATAACAAGTGCTGTAAAATGTAGTGCTCAGGTGGCACCGTGCAAAATGTTGTCATTTGCTTAGCACCACATATCTTTCTTCCAATGCACCATGACATACCCTTGCACCCTTGTCTGCACTGCTGCTCTGCAGGGATTTTGTGTTGGAGAAGTCTTTTTTTCACCAGTAGCAACGAAAAGAGTGCAGAGAACTGGGTCTTTTGAATGACACCTTGCACGGTAAAAGGATATATGCTGCTTGGACCTGTGTGTGTACTTGGGGGGGGGGGGGTTGGGTGGCAGGGAGTCTATTTGCTGCAGTAGTCTATTCATGTGCATGGAGGTAAGGGAGATATGCTGCACGCCCTATGTGTTTGCCGGGGGAGGGGTGTGAGGAGTATCCTGCAGGTGTCCATTCATCTGCATGGAGGTTAGGGGGATATGCTGCATGGGCCTGTGTATTTGCTGGGGGAGTGGTCTGGGGATATCCTGCAGGTGTCCATTCATGTGCATGGAGGTAAGGGGGATATGCTGCATGGACCTGTGTGTTTGCTGGGGGAGGGGCGTGGGGAGTATCCTGCAGGTGTCCATTCATCTGCATGCAGGTAAGGGGGGTATGTTGCAGAAGTCTTTGTGAGGTGCTGAGTAGTGCTGCCCGCACTGGTCTGTGTGTGTTCACGGGAAGGGGCATACTGCCGGTGTGTGGAGGGAAGGGGACGGGGTCCACTGTGTGGATTGTGGCGCATTAGAGGGAGACGGTGCATGATGGGAGCTGTGGCAAACAGCTCCAGATTGCTTTGTTACGCCTCAATCCTTACTCTACCCTGCAGGACAGGTAATGACATATTCAAAATATGCTGTTAGCAAAGTAGTGCTGTGGCAATGCAGCACTGTGTAACAATGTCATATTGTCATCAACACATCTGAGCCAGCAGGTAAGTAATATGGGTTTATTACTTAAGTACAAAGCAGGAACACCGGCCCATCCTTGCGAGCCAGCTCTCTATCTCCAACTGTCCCCCATGGAACACACAATCAGATGACAACACTCTATGCACAGCGACCTCACCACATTCCACTGACATCACCACTGCAAGGAAGACACCGGAGGGAAGACACTCATTATAACACTTCTCCCTCCCTCCCTTAATTTAATAATAGGACACACCAACATTGGTAGAGCACCAGTCATTCCTATACACAAAGTACTATCCTACACAATACCGATACAAATACACGTGGCCACCATGTATCTGCCCAGCAACACCCAAGCTCATATGAACACGAGACCCAACCCCAGGACACGATCCACATAAAGCCCATTCACACACCAAGGCCAACAACAGAGCACAAGCACTCTAAACTACCATAAAGTTACAGAAGCACACTGACACCATTGAAACCATCTCGCCACTAATAAAACCCGAAGCAAAATAAGGTGGCAACATAACTAGGTGGAAACATAACCTTGCACAATGACTCCTACACAAACGGAACACAGATCCACCCTACAACACTATACCTACCCCTTGTCCACCAAATCACTCACAACAGAGGAACCCACCGACATGGAATAAGGGCTGCACCTCCCTTCTACTGAACTGGAATAACAACTCGAGGAAAAAAACAATAAAACAAGAACTCCACCTGCTTCATGCTGCCCCTTGAAGCCTAGGGCCTGCCACGCCCCAGAGTCCCCAATAGCGGATATCACCCTAACAACCACGACCCCTCAGTGCACCTACATCCTTCCACCCGGGTCTGCATCCCAGGGCACGAGGGCTGCCACCCCGGGCACAACCCAACTCAAAAGAGCAACCACTGGGCACTAACCCAACTCAAATGAGCAACAACAAGCACGGCTAACAACATCAGTTCAAAAACCCCTAAATAAGGCAATACTTAACTCTGACCACAACCAACTCTGAAACTACTATGCAAAACCAACGCAGAAGCTCACAAAAAAAATCTAAGAGGACCCCTAAATACGTGCAACCTAGACACCACACCTAACACCACAGGATCCTTAGTCCATGCCAAATACCACAAATACACATTGCATAGGACCCCTAGTCCTAGCCACACAGTACACCTGTACACACCCCGGGACGCCTAGTCCCTGCCAAATACAGTACACCACTACACCCATAGGACCCCTAGTCCCTGCCAAATACAGAACACCACTGCACCCATAGGACCCCTAGTCCCTGCCAAATACAGAACACCACTGCACCCATGGGACCCATGGGACCCCTAGTCCCCGCCACACAGAACACCTCAACGCACACAGGATCCTAAGTCCCTGCCACACCGAACACCACCCCCTAATGTGGGACCCCCAGCATCGGCCAGGCTACCATGTTGGTCAAACCCACCAAAACGTCCAAAATGGCACAACCACCTTACAATGGAACCCCTAGCACATACTAGGCTACCATAGACTACCACGGTGGCTACCACACACACGCACCACTCATGCGCACACACAACACGCACACTCACACCCACACTCGCACCTGAACAAACGACACACAACACATGAAAATATCACTGGAACCCTTAAATCAGGGCAAGTGTTCAAAAACATGACACCATAATTACTGCAGGATTCTATACACAGTGGCGTGAGATATAGTGAAAACACTGCTCTCCTTGAAAACGATGTTTGGAAAAACAGTCGCAAATCCTAAATGGCAAAAAAAAACGCCATCCACGTTATGAAAACCAAAAACCCATTGTACATTAGACAGATCTCTCTCAAGTCCTGGAACAACATGGCCTGTTAAAATACAAAGGCCAATAAGATAAAGTGTCTCCATCCCTTTACAGAAAACGAACAACCGCCGACGCCATTTGCAACCCCTCCTGTAAGAAGACATATTATGGATATAACACGTGATCGAGGAATTACGACACCTCCTGTGGGAAAAACACATGTTTAGAAACAATGACTTCATTATTCAGTGATTAAAGTCACACAAAGAAGGCCACAACATGAACACTCACACCCATGTTCACACCCATACTGGCCAAACACGAAACATTTCCTAACATAAAGGGCCACTACACAAATACGCCACTCCATGAAAACTGTCCCAACAGCTACCAGATACAATTTCTACATCACATAATGGTCCTTCCTGCTCTTGACAAACAATACAGAATCATTCCAGACGCTGCTCTCTCCGACAGTTATTTCAGAAGAAACTATCCTCTGCAACGCTGTCCTCACTCCCTGCAACGGGAAGTACTCTGGATAATGACTTCTTACCACACCCACTATGAGCAACAGTACCTTACGCGGGGTCCACTCTCCGCAGTCCAGCAACACCTGGAGAGCCAAATACCACGTTGATATGGACGCTGGCACAGCGACTTTCATTTCCTGGATGAAGGAACTAACGTCGGACCGCAATCCACGCGTCCACAACGCCACACGTACCATTACGTTCCACTCTCTGTGCTCAGAATGGTGGAACGTCTGGCAACACCCCTTTAACGTCATCATTGTTTTTACAGCGCCGGAGGGATCGTATCGTCCCCTGCTCCTGTTTAGGCTGCACTTCGGCTCATGCAAACACAAACGGGGAGAACCCACAGCCACAAGATGAATGTTACACTGGTTACACTTTTTGCCACCTCCACCACACCAGCGTCTCTCATCATACGCTCGGCACGGACCCAAGTGCACAAGCTCACCGGTCTACATCTCCGCCACATCGAGACACCAGCTCCTCCGCTCGGCACAGGACCAAAGCACACAAGCTCAATGGTCCAATCTCCTCCACACGGAGACACCGGTTCCTCAATCCTTCCGCTCCGGCACTGAACACGAGAACCCAAGCTCGACAGGTCCCAGCGAATGACAACAGAAAACTGCCACTGGAGATTGCTGAGTCCCTCTGGTACTCAGCACTCACTACGCCCAAATCTCACTTGATGCTCCAAAGCACGGCACTGGACCCGGGGACATCTGGGCTTCCAAACCCCCGCTGCAGGCTGCAAGGAACATCTATGGACACTCCAAGCAGTCCATGCTCCCACACAGGCACAAATCAGGAGCTTCTTCCTCTTGTTCAACACCACCCAGCCTGTTGAACTGCAGACTCTGGTCCGTACTCCAGGGCTGCACTGCTGGCTGCTACAAGGACATGGACACTTGGAGGGCGGTGTCCTGATCATCTGCTGTCCCCTCCACGACAGGATCCCATCCTCGCTGCCAGTGTAACAAAGTTGTATTGTCATCAACACACCTGAGCCAGCAGGTAAATTATATGGGTTTATTAGTTAAGTACACAGCAGGAACACCGGCACATCCTTGCCAGCCAGCTCTCTATCTCCAACTGTCCCCCATGGAACACACATTCAGATGACAACACTCTATGCACAGTGACCTCACCACATTCCACTGACATCACCACTGCAGGGAAGACACAGGAGGGAAGACACTCATTATAACACACTGCTGCCAGATCCCCACAGCTCCGGGATAGTGGTTAATCAAAATCATGACCGGGATGTTGCCCCAGCTCCTTACCCTTTCCAGTGGATGTTGAAGAGGGAATCGAAAAACCAGGGATGGCCTCAACCCAAGAGCTTTGGCAACCAGATCCTCAGGAAGGTGTGCGTACTTCAGGAGATTGTCATCATCATGGATGGTTGGGCCGGACATCCAGTTGATCTTAGAGCCACCTGGAATGTAAAGTCGAGTAAGGGGGAAACTACACAACATGCAGGATAAAACTCCCTGTCAGTGTGCCTGACTGAGTACCCTTTTACTACAACGATGTGCGGTGTGTGGCAAGTTGATTGTGCATTTTCTTCCCATTGGAACATATACAATGGTATTGGATGTCCTGGCTGTAGACAACAGACTGTTTTGTGTTGCTTACATGGAAACTCCTTCTGTGCATGTATTTGTTTCTGCCTGTAAGTTTATCATACACATGTTTCCAGGTGGCCATTCCCTCCAAAATAATTAGTAGTGTCCAGGAAATCTATGCTCTTCTTGGAGTATTTCATGGTGAATTTAAAGCAGCGGTGGAAGCCATGTTGTGATGTATTGAATTATTTAAGAGTCAACCACAACATCTCCATGGTCTTCCAGTTGAGTTGAAGAAGTAAAACCCCACTGCTTTGGCCATTTTTAAGTCTCTGATCCTCTTTTTCTGTGACACACACATGCCACCATTTTGCAGCTACGTCTTGGGGCGTGGGGGCTGCCAACAATATTGAGGCGCTGCTCACCACTGAAGCCTGAAAATGTTTACGTTGAAATGATTTCCATGGATCTGTTTACTGTAAATAGTTTACTGCTTGCGCACAGGCGAGATCCTTTAAAAGGAGAACAGGCTCCCTGAAGCCACTCTGGAACAAGACTGCGGTATAACTGTGTGTAGTCATTCCATTCTGCTGCTAATCATTAGCCATGGAAGCAGGGAGGTGGAAGAAGGGACAGTGGCCAGGGTCATCAGAAGGAAGATTCATGACACGGGGCATTTGGGGTTGGTGCTTTTGATCCCGTTCCTTCTCATCGAACGCAATGGATTATTTCTTCGACTGGGGGCGATGATACATTATCCTCTGTCACTGGGCCTTGTTGGGCCCTTGTTATGAATTGAATTTCTTAGTTATATGAATAAAACCTCACGGCTTAAGCAGCTTCATAGTAGCCAGCGTAGGATATCCCTCATCCAAATCTTGAGACTCAGGGGTGTTAATACACTAACACGGGTTTATCGAATCGAAGGTTTTCTTCACAATACCGAACCAGCCTTATGAAATAAAGGCCTTTGTTTTATTCTCGGAGTCCCTCGTAGTTGCTCCCATTGGATTAACTGTTACAGGGCTGGTTGACCGCAGCATAGTCGCTGATGCCGCGGCAGGTCATTTGTTTGTATTGAAAGGACTTCAAAAGGCAGCTGGGGGCTAATGAGGGTCTTCGCTTATGACAATCTAATGAAAAATCAATCCACTCAGTGGTGCTGGCTGGTTTTGGTGCCCCAAGGGATGAAGGACTTCTAATGGAGCCCCAGTCGATACCATTTCAGTACATTGCATTCAGCGCAGGCGTATCGTGATCTCGAAGGAGCCCCGGGGGGAGGGGCACAACTCTACCAGGCCTCCCCTTGGTCCAAAACGTAATCCACCGTCATTTGTTAATTTCTCCAGATTTGCTGTTAGTTTATACATGATTTGGTTGTATGCAAATACTTGTATGTCATTGTCTGTCAAATTTCATTTTTAAGATTTGAATAAACAGGAGTGTTGTAATGTTTTATGTGAAGTATCTGAGAGTTTGGTTCCACATCACTGTGCTCCTTATTATGAAATCAGTTTGTTTGTTTATTTATTGATTATGCGCACCAGACCCAAGGGTATCAGTAGGCAGCAGACAGCTCCTTTACGTTCCGGCTGTGACAGGAGGAGCCAGGTATGACAGATGCCACTCCTTAGAGTATGAATTTGGAAGATATCCCACAAAAGTCTCTCGCATTCCACTAAGTGTCTCTGAGTGCCATGTGGAAGGAGGTTAGCCATCCAGGAGGCGCTCCGGGATTTCTGAGAGCGGGATCTCGGATTCACTTTCTACCTTCTAACTGCCTAGGATGGGACCTACGTACTCTTAAATGCCACGAGCCAATTATATGAGTTAGCCTAACAAATGTATCTGCGCTCCCTTATCGCGTGTTTTAGTTTTAAAAAGAAATCTAACACCTAAATTCCCCCACGTTAAGTACTGTTTGCCTTCCTAAGTGCCCCCATTTTCCATTCTCCCCAGTGTTCTAGATTGTTAAGTCTGTTCGCCAACCTGGAATCACAGCCCAGGAGTTAGATTTGGGGTTCGTGCCGCTCACGCTTCGGGACACGTGTTAGCAACATAGCAATTTTGTTAAATCCGAAAGTAAAAAAGATTACTGAAATCATATGTTTTCCCTAAAAACCCTGAGCTGGGTCGAGAGACGTTTATGTACATATAGAGCGCCCTTGCCGAAAGTGCTATGTAAATAACAAATCATTATCATTATCACAAACAGGGCTGGTGAAGATGATGGGTGCAGCTCTACTGGGTCAGGGCGCTCTTCCATCCTCCGTTGGCAGCTGATTGTCACCGGGACGCGACAGCCCTTATTAGTTGTCGAAGATCCTAAGCAGACGTTCGACTCTGGATCATCCACCCAATGGCCTTCGAGAACAGTCCACGCTTCCACTTGAGTTTGACGTTTCCCTTCACGGGGAAGAAGACTACAGCCCGTCTTTATCTGGCCTCACTTCAGTTTTATAATAAAAACAACAGGAGTCTATGATTAAGTTGGACAGGCGAAGGGCCAGGATCGTCAGGGGACTTGAAACTAACTTAAAAAAAGATAAATTACAAAATGTACCATGTGATCTTTCAGCAGCGGCTCTGGGTGAAATATCCCTCCCTGGAAAATAATAATTGAAATGTGTTTTCTTTAAAGTCTGAAATGGCTTGCTATCAGAACCTGAGCGACTCCGGCAAGGCAGGACTTGGCAGCCGCTGTCTTGTCTTCTCTAAGTATGAAGGCAGTGATATCCTGCCTCGTCTGGCTCCGGGAGAAGCGTCTGCGCGCAAGGATACATTGGGCGGTGGTGACAAGACCCGGGGCTGCGAAACATGTGTCTGAAGGAAGATTACTGCAGCTCCTGGTACGGATGGAAATTGCCCAGAAAAAAGGAATGCTACGTTGCCTATTCTAAGCGAGCAAGGTTTTTGTTGGTAGTGAAAATGCCTTTGGAGTCATAGAAAGAATAAGCTTTCTCCTGCAAATAGGGCAAGTGCAAGGCCCTGGATTGACAGCAGGGCTCAAGTCGAGGGTACACGTGGGTGCCACTTTATTCAGAGGGTGGACGCAGGTCCCCCAGCTAAAAAAACAAACATTGAATGTCCAATTTGAATTTATGAATTAAAGCTGACCGAGCCGCAGTCGTCGGGTTTGCAGGCCAGAGACTTCACCACTGCACTATACCTGATGAAAAATAACACACAAATGAAGGTGAAATGTCCCATTTGGGTACTGCATGTTCCAGGGAAAACATTTGTAGAGGTTCATGAAGTTTAAAACATGCACACCTTTTAAGATTTTCAAAAACACTTTTAGAAGAAAATATCCTTCCTTGGTTTTGTGCGTGTGTTGTTTTTATGAAAGGCGAATGCCGTTCGTCCTGTGCACTTTGCGTGTTTATGCAAAGCCAATTTAATGAAATGTGCATATTTCAACTTGATACGCTCATTTCTGGCGACGTCAAATCCCAGTGCGTTTGTTGATGAGTCCCCACACTTTAATTTTTAGACCTTGACCCATGATTGACAGCAAAGGCGCTGCAGTAATATTCACCCACAAAAAGTGATTCCAAATAGCGTTGAAAGGAAATTGGTGTATATTGCACTCAGTATTTATGGAATGGAAAAAATCAAATGTGAATAGCAAAAATCACAGCTAAGCGCCTCACATGCAATCTCCCTGTGCCGCGAGGCAGACCACCTGAGATCTAAATGCACGAGAAAGGGTCATCAGCCGGGGCACAAAGCATGGCACCAAACCTGGGTATGGAATGCACTCCTGATTTGTGCAAATGACCAAGGGAGATAGAAGAGGGCATTTTAATTTGTGCATCTAAAGTGCACACATTCACATGAGCTGTGAGGGGAGGGCGCATCTTTTTTTGGCGCAAATGAGATGCGGCGTCCACAAGTTGGATTAATGCACACTGACAGATGATACTCGGGGTCGTATCGGAGGCATCTGTAACGCGGCCATTGGCTTTTCCAATAGGCTACACGCAGAAATGTTGAAAGCATTCCCCCATACAATTCAGGAGCCAATGCAACACGTGCTCCCGGCTCCTACACACATACAAGGCCCTGTGCATATTTTGAGATCCAAGGGCAGCATCCATACCTGATCTTGCATTCAATTTTTGGATCCCTCAAGTTGAACAAGCCCGCAAGCAACAGACTTCATAGAACCCTCACATAGAAGACGTCCTCATTGAGAAGACACAACAATCAGGTATTATAGCCTTCATGCCCCAGGAATGCACTGTGAGCGCTAGCGACGTGCTACACAAGGCATGAAATCCCAATACTCCGGTAGGTCCCGCAGTACAGAAAAAGGTCTTAGAACATTGGGCAGCGTATTAGACATAAGGAAGAGACAACACGATGAGTGACATGTACATACATGCATATATCGTCTCGGGAGGATAGCTCAGGGGCAACGTGCTTGCCTTGGAAGCAAGGCGACACTGAGCAATGCAGGTTCGATCCCCGAGTCCGCGCTTAGAAACCTCTGGGTGTTAAGCACGTTATAAATAACCTATTATATCATATGCATATATGCATTCTCGGCTTTACAGGACACGTAGAAATGTGTCAAGCGCCCTGCAAAATTTTTGGCCACAGCAAGCTTTAGGAAGGTGGGTGGGGTATCAAGATATAGGATGGTTGTCATTGAACCCCAAAGGAATAAAGGATTAATTACCATTTTGCTGATGTCCCTCTTTCAGGTTGTCCCTCACTGAGGAGGCGTGAAAAGAGAATAGAATGGTTTTAATTGCACGCCCAATCCTTTGAAGATAAGGTAATCACACTCAGGGGTGGACTGGGAACCAAAAGAGGCCCTGGAAATAATTTTCAAACTGGCCCTACATTATATATTTTCAACAGGCTCACCCCATTTCCTGTGATAAAATTTGGAAATAAAATAGGTTAACACCCAGGAGTACCAGGATGCAGAGGTCTTTTGGGAAATCTCCAGAGTTCCCTTTAAGCCAGTCCACCCCTGATCACACTGCATTAGTTCATTACAGTATCGACATTTTTAATTAATGGTTTCCAACACTGACACCAGTTGCTGACCCCCATTATCAATTACATTTATGTCACCCACCTGTCATCCCAGTATCACAGAAAAAGGCCCCAGATATTGGTGAAATGTTGATGTACAAGCACATGTTGAAATTACATTCTGGGCAGTGATTTTGACACTAAGTCGAGTGAGTGAAAGAAGAGAGTAATGTGTATTCTCCATAGTAAATTGTTTTGTTTGTGTAGTTGGTGAGGGTTCAGGGTCGTGAGATAACATGCTAGGATAATTTTGGAGCCGCTTCCAGGAAGAGAAAATGGAGCTTGTTGGTGGTATTCGACATAAGGATGTTTGTGGTGGTTTTCTGGGAGTAGAGTGTTCAAGAGGTGGTGGAGAGGAGGGAGGATGAGAGGAAGTGAAAGGGTATAGAGATTGGGCGAGGAAAAGATTAAGAGCAGAAGTGAGGAGTGGAATAGCAGGAGACAGAGGTAGCCAAATAAAATGGGGAATACCCATGAACTGAGGGGATAGAAAGGGGGGTATATGGGGAGGCTACATCATCAGTAGAGGCTACTGCGTACTAGGGAGTAGGCAAGAGAGTGTGTTTACATATCCCGTTTAGGTTGTGCCAGGTACTTCTTACGTCACAACAACGAATATTGATTTTCCCGATGCATTCCGGCCCTCGTCTCAATTTTTGCACCCCACTGCCTGTACTGTGTTCTCCTACCCTAATGCTGTTGTGTACATGAGAATACATGAGAATAGGGTGAGAATAGAGTTATCCTGGACATTTGCCATTGTAGATCCTACCAACAACCAATCCAATATGCAATGAGGCTTTTGAGGACTTGGTTCTTTAGAATAGGGACAAATGTACATGCTTGGCTATGAAGGCGTGGTAAATGGTGCTAATCTGTTATGAATTAAAGGTGAAGAATTTTAGTTTGACCGCAAGTCCTAGACTTTTCGAGATCCTGATTTGCATATTCGAGGTGAACCAAAGGGGAGAGATAATCTACCCAGCAACAAGTGACCAAGCTCCATGGGCTAAGTTTGCCTAGCAAAGGACTACAGAACTCGTTTCATGTACCGAAGCGCGGATACAGGATAACATGCAGAGCTTTCCTTCTCAGGAAGCTCTGCACCTATGAACTACCACCTATTTATTGTAAGGAGCCAATCCCACACCTGAACCTGCAACATGTGATAGGAGAATTGCACCATTACTGATCCCTCTATAGAAAATATTAGGTAAGGGAAGACAACATCAACCACCACAGTCAGGAACAAGTAGACCAAAGAAACGTTGAACTTGCCTCACGCACCACACTGACTGTCCAAGAGGAGAGGCTTAGGATATCTTGTCTGAAATGATCAGACCATGGTAAACAGCCAAGGTCCTGCGTTCTTCTTGTCCCAACCCGGAGAACCATTAGTGAAATTGAGATAATGGAAGGAAGACTTCTTAAAATCTGTCTTAGCAGTCTTCGGTACAAATTACATAGCAGATAGGAAAGATGCACTCCTGTATCACTGCCTTGGACATGCTGAGCAAGAAGTATTCAAGAGACTCCCTGAACCATCACAACCATCAGAAGGTACTTGGAATGCTTTGAACACCAGTGTTGTTGAACTAGACAAACACTATGAAATGGTGGAGAATAAGATACTAGTGAGGTATCATTTTGGTAAACGGGAGCAAAAGGGAGGACAATCAATAGAGGATTTTGGTACTGCCCTAAGAGGGCCAGCCAGCAGATGCCAGTTCTGTCAACAATGTTACGATGAGAACATTCGAGATCAGCTTATGATAAAATGCTCAGATAATAAAATCAGAGAAGAACTGTGGAAGGAGAAGGATCCCAAACTTGATCGAACCATGGCGATAGCTAAGCATCTCGAGCATACTGCTCATTGCATTAAGCAACTCAATCAAGAAGGGGAGGGAAAGAAATCAGAGAGAAAGACACCTCAAGGGTCAAGGCAGTCACCAATACCAGAATGGGAGCTAGAGTGAAGACAACAGACACGTTCCTCACAACTTCAAACAGAATAAAAGCAAGAAAGGAGAAAATAGGAGGTGGAGGCAAACAGAGGAATGTGAACGTTTTAGGGACAGCAGGAAAGGAGGTGTTTCAGGTGTGGGAGCACTCAGCACCTGGCAAATTCAAAAGAATGTACAGCTGTTTAGGTAGAGTGCCGCTTATGTAGATTTAGGGGTCATCTTGCTAGATGTTTCAGGATGCCGACAAGTCTTAAAGCATTCATGAGTGGGATGCGAGTGATTCGGGGCAAGAAGTTTATTTTGATGTGAGAGTGATACAAGTGGTGAATGCAGCGTCAGGAAAGAGATTCAAGAAATCCAAGGAATTTGTTACAGCCAATGGGTTTGAGGTGCTGATGTTGATAGACAGTGGAACAGACTATAACCTCATTGGGAAAAAAACATGGATAGCAAAACTTAAACGATGTGTACTCAAGGGTGCCAAAGTAAAGGCCAATGCTTATGGAGAAAATCCAAAACATATTATCGGAGGGTTGGATGTGGTTTTCAAATTTCTAGAGAAATGTGCAAGAGGAAAAGTGTATGTGACAAATTTAGGAGGCAGTTAACTTTCTTGGAGCAGTCACGCGGCTTTCGGAATGAACCTAGATCCAAATGTTGATCGACCTGTGTATACATCAGTGGTGGATCGTGCAGAGTTGGGAGGAGAGTGTAAGATGAGAGGAAGTTCTTTCATACCCAGCATAAATAAGGTAGCAGATGTCAGGCTGAGTGGAGATGTAGCAACATGGGTGCCTCCGATTTTTGTCAATAACGCTGGATGCCTAAAGCAGTTTATGCACAGAATCAGACTTAGGAAGGGAGCGAGACTAGCTTTAGCAATGGTGAGGACAGTGCCTCTCGCACTCAGAAAAGAAGTGGAGTTGGAGGTTGAAAGGCTGATGAAAGATGGTGTTATATAGCCAGTAGAGGCATCCAAATGGGTTAGTCCAATTTTGGTAGCAAGAAAAGCAAATGGGTCACTGAGGTTGTGTATCAATTTGCGTAATCTTAATATGAATGTGATATCAGAGAAATTTCAATTGCCCAAAATTGATAAGTTGACCTTTGATCTTTCTGGGGTGAATTTGTTTTCTCTCTTGGATTTTAAATCAGTGAACCATCAGATACCCTTGCACCCCAGCTCAAGTGATTTAACAGCATTTATAACAGATGTAGATATGTTCAGGTGAGTAAGGATCCCTTTTGGTCTGGTGTCCACAGCCAGCATTTTTCAAAGAGTTACACATCATCCTAGGAGAACTCCAGGGTGTCAAGTGCTACCAAAATGACATTCTAGTCTGGGGAGGGAATGTAGAAGAACATGACAGAAGTCTTTGAAGGTGCAAGAACTTCCTCTCATTTTACACTCTCCTCCCAACTCTGCACGATCCACCACTGATGTATACACAGGTCGATCAGCATTTGGATCTATGTTCATTCCGAAAGCTGCCTGACTGCTCCAAGAAAGTTAACCACCGAAAGTTGATTGGCCGAAGTCTTTAGGGATTTGGCACAAGAAGACCTCTTTATATCACCCTCAGACCAATGGGTGTGTTTAGAGGTTCAATAGGACTATCATGGAAGGCATGGTAAAGACGGTGGCAAGTGGTGTGAATTGGAAGAGTAAACTGCTGCAGATAGTGTTTCAGTACAGAGTAACACCACATGGGGTTACTGGTGTGAAAGCATTTGAACTTTTTAGAAGGAAAAAGCCCAATACCTTTCTCACACCAGCGTGGCTTGGAAAGTCCTAGTTAGTGAGTGTAAATGGTGAGATGGTCAGAGATCAGATTTGGAGGAATGGAAGAGTGAACTGCGGCAGAGAGTGTTTCAGTACAGAGTAACACCACATGGGGTTACTGGTGTGACACCATTTGAAATTTTTAGAAGGAAAAAGCCCAATACCTTTCTCACACCAGCGTGGCTTGGCAAGTCCTAGTTAGTGATTGTAAATGGCGAGATGGTCAGAGATCAGATTTGGAGGAATGGAGAGATTGTGAAGCACAGGTATGACAGGACACAGAGTTGTAAGGCCACCACATTTGCTTGTGGGGGCAAGGTAAGAATTCTGTTGCCAAGGGAAGGGAAGAAATATAGTGAAACGTTCTCAGTGGTCAAAATTGTAGAGAACGATCTTGGTAATGTAGTGAGGGTGATGGGTGGTGAAGTCTGGAACAAAGAGAGAGTTGCTAAGAGAGAGTGCGGGGAGGAAGGAAAGCTCAGGGGCAAGGCGTTTGTCTTGGAAGCAAGACAACGCAGTGCAACACAAGTTCGAATCCTGATCGCGCTCAGAAAGCACTTGCTGGTATTTAGCACGTTATGAATAAACAGTAAAATAAAAACAATAAGTATGAGAGGACTGCAGAGGATGATTGAGCTCTGTTAGTTCATCAGTTAGGAGGGGAGTTGTGTTGTGATCTTAGTAAAGTTCTTCATAATTTCAGGTTTAGTTGGAATGCTCTTCTAAATTTGCCTTTGTAAATACTCTTTCAACCTTGTATAGTTAGGTCATGTGGAATGGAATGTTTGTGCTGCAAGTTCTATTGGAAATGTTGATGTTTAGTTTATGTTCTATTCAGTTGGTTGATGCTGGGGAGTTGAGCCACAGCCTAATATGTACGTGCCTGAAAAAACTCACATATTGTTTACTACCGTGTCAGTATTCATTGCACTGACCCACCTTATGACAGCGACCTCCCCAGAAAGGCCTCTTTCATTGCAACACGACCTTGCACATGCGCTTACTAGGCAGAGAGGAAGTGGGCAGGACATGACGGGCCCAGACTCTGAGCTAAGGCGGTGATTTGGGGAGGGTTAGTGTGGTGTGTGGTGTACCAGTGTCGGGAACGGGAGAGCAGTCGGGGGAAGGAGGAGTGTGGGGTGTACGATCTATGTCTGGGCCTGGGGGAGGTGGGCGGGGGGATTTGGAGTTGCAGGGGTGTCCCCTGAATTGGGAAGGAGGGTGGGAAATGGTTCGCAGATAAGGAATTCAGCCTGTGAGGAAACACTGTACATCAGATTTTTCAACTCATCAAAATACCCCAGTTTCAAACTCCCTGAACCTTTATTTGATAAATATGAGTGCAGACAAAGAGTAGGGCTGCCCATCCCAGCAAAAGGATGAAGGAAAGGTTTGTCAAAGAAAAAGAAAGATTGTAAAGGGGGGAATGAGAGGGCACGCAGGCTGGGTAGAGTGTAGAGGCAGATGGAAAACAAACGTAGAAAACCAGGTCTCATGGGGTAGGAGGTGGTAGGAACATGCAGGAAAGGGAGCAGCAGCAAAGGAATATAAATGAGGGAAAAACCTCAGCATACCCAGAAACAATAAAATCAGCAACAATATACAGGACTCAATATATTGCCACCCATTAACGTACTCAAAGATAATTGAGTTTTTCAGCGAAGACAAATCAGTGAGCAGATTCTGGGGAGCAGCAATTCAACATGAACATATAAGTCTGTCTAAATGCAGTGGTGCTGTGATGAGAAAAACACCTCCAGATACTGCCCAGAAACTGTTTGGCGACAAATCAAGCAGACAGTGCTGGGGAAAGAAGCGAAGAAAAGAGAGTACCAGCGACTAACACTGGCACAAGTATTCTGGCACAATGCCTCCAAGGTAGTGTACACTTAGTCCATGTGATATAATAGCACTTCCCAATTGAACCTTGAAATGGTTTTCTATTATATTAGTGTATATTGATTACCATTCCCCTTTGCCAACTGCATACCTTGTTACACAGCTGCGGGAGAGGGTGTTGGCCTGATAAAGTCCAGGCATCACAGCACCCCGACAGTAGTATATAGTATAAATCGTGTGCAGATTGGACCGAGGGGAAAGGGGCTCCACCGAAGAAGTAGTGAAGGTGGGGAAGAAGTGGGTAGGTTAGGAGGATCAAGCAGGAAGGTTTGGGGGCGACCACGTGGTGAACCCCCTTCAAGTCTTTGAGCCATGTTGTTAGAGATGTGCTCTCAAGCTCTACCAACTCAACCTTGCTAGATTAAGACTTTTTCATACAGGCCCTACAGTATCCCACGCGGCCGACTTGTTTGGGGAAAAATGGCATAGCTGGTTCAATCTGGTGAATTTATTATTGAGACAATTGCATAACGGATGCGATTTGGGGGGAAATACCTACTTTAGCGTCAGAGATACGGTCAGGCCATTTCCAGTCAAGCTTACATTAAATCTTATAGTGGGGCATTAAAGGTTTCCTTCAACCAAAATGCGCAACTTGTTTGTCGTTATCACTTGCTAAAGTACCTTGATTATCAGCCCCAAGATACATTTGGCTATACTTGTATTTATGTTTTTTTTTTTTAAAAAACACTTGAATATCAAGGTGCTGGAACCTGATCAAAATGGTAACACGGCACACACACAATGTATATCATATTAAATGCCACTGAACTGTATTTAGACTTCAGTCAACAAGTTTGGCACCAGACCTTGAAGAAATAGTTTCTGATCTGAAAGAAGTTGGATGATGGAAAAATATATTGAAAATTACTGATTGTGGATTGGACCGGGTCATCTAAGACATGCCCGAGTCAGAGCGGCAAGAGAGTGATATGATTGGTTATTTATAACGCGCTTAATACCCAGAGATTTCTAAGCGCGGACCTGGTGATCGAAGTTGTGTTGCTCTGTGTCCTCTTGCTTCCAAGGCGAGCACGTTGCCTCTGAGCTATCCTCCCACTGCGTTACAGTCTGCGCCATTTCATTAGGCACCACTAAACGTATCTTTGACACTTGCATCCACTACAGAGGATTTGTATTCATTTGTATTTGTATTTATTTAAGAACAGGGTGTCATTATCAGCAGAAATTAGTTACAAAGTGTGAAATAACAGAGAGGAGTGGCCGCCCTGCGGTAGATTGCCTTTACATAAGAGCATTGTTGGATTGAATGACGCATATCGGGGGGAGAAGGGGTTAGAATAGGAGCGGAGACGAGGTGCAGGGACTAGAGGACATTGGAGCACTGCGGTGTGCTCCTATCCTTGAATGCAGAGAAGCAGCTGAAAGAAACAGAGGCCAGTGAGTGAAATGCTGCTACCTATCCAGCTTTGAGGCCCCAAGACTGCCCCGTTTCCTCCCTCTCCTGCTCCACACATCATCTCTTGTATGTGCCAGTGCACGTGATTTCCACGAGGGCACTACTGCACCGGTGTTTAGATCACCAAAGTAATATACCCCTGCCAGCAATTTGCTAGTCTGAGACGCTTCCCGGAGGGGTTACATGGGATTTTAACTAACCAAATCCTAACGAATGAAATAATAACGATAATAACGAATGCCCCCCAAACCTCCTGTTTCCCCAAGCTTCTTACCCCACCCCAAATCCCCCACACACCTTTTAGCCCTTTACACCCCTATATTTATTTTCCCATATTTTTTCCTTACGTTTTCATTCGTTGTTTTTTTTCGGTAACATCACTGTATACCCCCAGAGGTCTCTTAAAAAGGCTGACGAGCCTCGCTCTGGACTTCGATGAAATTCGGGGACTGTCGCCTTATCCTGCACCCGTATCCTGCACCTGGATCGGCCGAGAGTCCAGGATGGTGTGGAAGCGCAGAGAGCGCCTCTTCAGCCTTTTGAAGAGGGTACAACGTAATTTCATCGCGGGATGTTTTTTCGCAGGGTTTTTTACCGTGGATTTTTTTAGAAAAAAATCATCAAATTTTTTGGGGGGGGTTAAAAAAATTATATACATTTGGTGTGGGTGTACGGGGTTTTAAAACAAATTAAAGGGGATGGTTGTTTTGGGGGGTCACCCCCCCAAAAATAAAAAAAATAGTAAATTTGATGAGTTTGTTAGAAAATAAATCCGTGGTAAAAAAAAACAGCGAAAAAACATCCTGTGATGAAATGACATGGAACCTTTGAAGGGACCTCTGGGAAGTACCTCCGACTAGCACATTGTGTTTCCGTATGAAATGTATGAGGAGAAGCACTGGCATGTTTAAAGGTCCTGCCTGTGCATGTTGTCCAGATACTTTACTGTGATCAAATGCACTCTCCCCTCATGCACCGCTTGTCTCGTCGTCACCTTACCATGCAGAGGGTGCTGGCTTTCTATAGATTTGGTCACCTTCTGGCCTTCAAGCACTCCTAGGCCTACTGACCTCAGGCACCAAGCACCATCTCCCTGTGCACACTGCCCTACATCTACAAAGCCGTAACCCAATAACTTATGCTCGCCCCACCCTCTTCAAATGCCTCCCCAGTGCAGTTATATCAAAGGTGCCATTGAAAAACAACCACAGCAAACTCAGAAAACTTTGTGAGCTACAGTCCTTTCCTGAACGGTCCCATTCCAACACAGGACCTGGAGACGTTGATCTAGCACAACTTTGGGATAACGTGTTAATAAATAGTATCATGCATGAGTCGCAACATGGATCCCGGCTAATGAGAGGAAGAGAAACAACTCACTCATCAATCTTGGACACACTAGAGAATAACACTGATGTTGACGTACCTATTGAAGTCATCCCTTTAGATACCTTTGTGGCCTACAACACATTCACATTCTCCTAAAAGAAGTGTGGGCATTTGATTAGAGAGGACTCTGCTACACTGGATCATGTTATTTTCCCACATAGAGGGCACAGACCATCCTTCAGATCATCCTCTCCCACAATATCACTGGTGGAGTACCCCAATGGCCCAGCCTTTTAGTAGAACTCTTCCCAGTCTACATGACCCCACTCTTGAATCTCAATTGCCTCACCTGCTACAATGACGCTGTTGACACTCAAAATGTCTAAAAACCTCTTTACGCCTAAAGTCGATATCAATTTAAACTCTCGGAAAATTGACTCTCATGGATATGATAGGTTATTTATAACGCGCTTAATATCCAGAGGTTTCTAAGTATGGACCCGGGGATCGAACCACTGGTGCTCTGTGTTATCTTGCTTCCAAGGTGAGCACGTTGCCCCTGAGCTATCCTCCAAAGATGAAAACCAATCCACCAAAACCAGAGATATATGGTATGTGGCTCCAAAACAAGACACCCCGCAAACACTCGATGGCCAGAAGAAATGGGAAATTGGGACACGACCCAGATGGCAACGACCATCAAAAACCTTGTTTTTCTACTGGAAAATTCCCTTATACTTGAGAGCCAAGTTAAAGATATAGTGAGAACCTGCACATTTAATCTATGATGCATGCAGTGCATCATGCCATGATCCAAGCTCAGGATCCAAGCAAGCTCCCCGCTGTTCCCCTGCACCCCCACCATCTTCCTTCCTTCTCCCTGGCATCCTGGTTGGTTCCTCCCCATCACTGGCTCCTAGTCACTGGTTTGGTATTGGCATACTTGTTTGAAAAACATTTGACCTTTTACTTTTGATCACAATTTTTTAATCATTTTTGAGTCGAAATTCGGTCACATTTAATTAAATATATATATATATATATATATATTTATATACACACACACACATATATACATATATATATATGGGATACATTACTCACCGTAATCGTATTTCTGATGCTTGTATCTGCTTAGATTCACATGCTGAGCATAGGCCGACATCTAGTGGAAGCTGCGGAGTATTATAGTTTGTTTTTCGAAACTCGAAAATGGGCATCGACACAGGGCGTACCAGTAATACTATCCCTAGTGTGACGTCCACTGTACCCAAGATCCCTCACGCGTCTAGGATCCTCAGATTGTATTTTTTCTGACATGAGGTAGCATGAGGAGTAGCGTGAATACAGATAATCCAAGCAGATAGACAGAAAGGTAAGACTACAAGCAATCATGCGCCTTCTCTCGGATACAAGCATCAGAAATACGATTACGTTGAGTAATGTATCCCTTCTGAGGCTTGTGGAATCTGCTTAGATCACATGCTGTGCATAGATTAACGAGCAGTACCAGAAGAAGGAGGTGGGATGTGAGAAGAGTCATGAGCAAATAAGTGTCTTAGAACCGCTTGTCCCACTTGTGTATCTGTCTTGGAATGGGTGTCAATGCAGTAATTCTGAGTAAAAGTGTGAATAGAGCTCCAAGTAGCTGCGTTGCAAATGGTGTCAAGGGGAACATTTGCAATGAAAGCCAGAGTGGCCCCAATGCCTCTAGTAGAGTGGGCCCTTGGCGTAAAAGGCAGAGTCTTTTCAGAGAGTGAGTAACACAGCTGGATACAGTTAATAATCCACTTCGAGATGGCACCTTTGGAGACGCGATCCCCCTCTCTGCCTGTAGCTACGGAGACAAAAAGTTGATCTGTTTTCCTTAGCGGTCTTGTTTTATTTACATAGTAGAGGACCGCCCTACGCACATCTAGGGTGTGTAGTTTCACCTCAGCCGAGCTTTGCGGATTCTGGAAGAAAGCCGGAAGCTCGATGGACTGGTTTACATGGAATTTTGATATAAATTTAGGTGAGAACCTAGGGTGTGTGCGTAAAACCAGTTTGTCTTTATGGATAGTAAAGAAGGGATCCTGCACTGACAGAGCCTGAATTTCACTGACCCTTCTTATAGAAGTAATAGCTACTAAGAAGGCCGTTTTATAAGTCAGGTGTTTGAGACTGCTTTTATGCATGGGTTCGAAGGGGGGGCCCATGAGCTTGGCTAGCACCACATTAAGGTCCCACCCTGGCGGTGGGTTTGAAATAGGAGGGTGAAGTCTCTTTACTCCTTCCATGAAGGCTTTAACTACTGGTACTTTCCACCACGACACCTTGCTATGGGAAGTGGTGTAAGCCGAGAGGGCTGCCTGGTGTACTTTCAGTGAGTTAAAAACCAATCCTGCATCTAGCAGCTGGAGCATGTATGTAACAATAGTGGAAGGAGTGCAATCAACTGGGTTGATTTGTCTACTCTGGCACCGGATAACGAACCTCTTCCACTTGTTAAAGTAACAGTGCCTTGTGTTTGGCTTCCTAGATTCCTTTAGGATGCCCATACACCACTGTGACAAATTGAGATGTCCAAACTCTATGAACTCAGGAGCCATGCTGCCAGGTTCATTGAGTTGGGTTGCTGGTGCACTGTTTGACCTTGGTGCTGGGACAGTAGGTTGTACCAGGCTGGAAGTTTGATGGGCTCGCACACCGCCATCCTGCGTAGGTGTGGGAACCACGGTTGTCTTGCCCACATGGGAGCAACTAGGACGAGCGTCATTGATTCCCTGTTCATCTTGTTCACCACTTTCCTGATGAGAGGAGTTGGTGGAAAAGCGTACGCAAACATCCCTGACCAGTTCATCCACAGGACGTTCCCCTGGGATTCTGGTTGGGGGAACCTGGATGCAAATCCTGGGCATTGTTTGTTTTCACTTGTGGCGAATAAGTCTATAGTGGGGAAACCCCACTGAGAGAAGATATCTTCTACGACCTCTCTGTGTAGAACCCATTCGTGTTCCTCTGGGAGGGAGTCTCTGCTCAGAGCATCCGCTAGGGAATTGAGCTCCCCTGGAACATGTTGTGATGACAGGAAGATGTTCCGTCTGAGTTCCCATATCCAGATTTTCTGGACAGATTTGGCGAGCAAGTCCCTCCTTGCTTGTTCAGGTAGAACATGGCTGTTGTGCTGTCCATCCGGATTTGCACTGACAGGTTTAGTAGGTGGGGCTCGAATGCCTGAAGCGCTCTGAATACTGCCAGAAGCTCTAGCTGGTTGATGTGGTTCTTGGCCACTGAGTGAGACCAGAGACCCTGAGCTGTGTGGTGGAGATGGTGAGCTCCACACCCCGTCAGGCATGCATCTGTAGTGACTATTGCCTGTACCTCGGGATCGTAAAAGGGTTTCCCCTGTGCAAGATTCTCTCTTGTCCACCAGTGAAGGCTTTGTACCAGTGTTGGTGAAACGACCACTAGATCGTCCCACTGACCACTTGCCTGAGACCACTGTTTCGCCAACCATTCCTGCATGGGACGCAGGCGCACGTGGGGGACCAGGTAAATACATGACACCATCATGCCCAGTAGACGCATTGCTTTGCGTACCGTTATTTGTTGACCAGACTGAATGCAGAATTTGCAGTAGTATATTCCAAATTCTTTCTTCTGAAGGAAAGGTCAACCCCTCTTGGGTATCTAGGATTGCTCCTAGGAATTGTTTTGAGGTGCTTGGCACCAGGCTTGACTTTTTCTCGTTGATTGAGAAGCCTAACTCGTGAAGGAGGTCGATAGTCCTTTGAATGTTTGTCCTGCAAATTCCTGGGGTTTCCCCCGTCATGAGCCAGTCGTCCAGATAAGGGTACACTGGGATTGCCTCCCTGCGTAGGTGTGCAGCCACCACCGCCAGTACCTTGGTGAATACCCTTGGTGCTGAAGCTATCCCGAAGGGCAGTACCTTGAATTGGTAGTGTCGACTGTCCACCTTGAAGCGCAAATACTTTCTGTGCGCTGGGAACATGGAAATATGAAAATAAGCATCTTTCATATCCAAGGTTGCCATGTAATCCCCTTTTTTAGGAGGGGGAATTACCTCTTGTAGCGTGGTCATACGAAATTTTTGGGGCTTGACATACTTGTTGGCAGGCCGTAAGTCCAATACTGGGCGCATTGTCAAATCTTTCTTTGGCACAAGGAAGTAAGTTGAATAAATACCCTTGTTTACCTGGTGTCCCGGGACGAGTTCTATCGCGTCCTTTTGTAGAAGAATGGCGATCTCCTCGAGGAGAATCTTCTGATGTTCTAAGGAGTGTACTCTTTGTCGTGGAGGATGGTTCCGGGGACGCTGCAGTAGCTCTATACAATATCCCGTGGATACTGTTGACAGCACCCATCTGTCTGATGTGATCCCTTCCCAAGCCTGGGTGAAGTTTGAAATGCGTCCCCCTACTGGTGTTGCGTGAGAAGGGACCCTGAACTGAGCGTCACTGCTTTGGTGGAGGCGTGCCGCCTCCCTTGCTGGGGCTGCCTCTGCCTTTACCACGACCTCTCCTATTACCTCTGCCGTAACCCTGGGTAGACTGTTGGTTGTTGTTCCACTGTGTACCCTGCCCCTGGGAATAGTTAGATCCTCTCTGGGAATTTTGGCCGCGTGGGCGACGAAAATTACTATTCCCTCTCTGGTTAGGGGGCTTATTGGTTAACTGTCCAAGGGATTTGAGTGTCTCGTATTCGTCCTTGGCATTTTTCAGTGCATCTTCGACCGCCTTACCAAACAACAGATCGGCTTCCACCGGTTTGTCTAACAATGATGCCTGAGTTTCTGCCTTAAAACCAGACTGCCGTAACCACGCATGTCTCTTGATAACAGTACCTTCTGCTATCAATCTGCCTGCGTTATCCGCGGCGTCGAAGGTTGCTTTCAAAATGCAACCAGACACGGCTGCAACCAAATCCGAGCTAATTGGCCCTTTAACGGTTCAGGAGCAGAGGCTATGAGAGCCGCGACTTCTTCCCACTGATGGCAGTTGTAGCTGGCCAACAGGGTGGTGGAGTTAGCAATCCTTGCTTGATAGGCGGACGTTGAGGCTACCTTCCTGCCGAAACTGTATAGTTTTTTGCTCTCCTTGTCGGGAGGAGCTTCTGACGAAGACAAGGGTGTTCCAGCCCTCTTACGAGTGTTGGTAACAACTAGGGAGTCTGGCTTCAGATGTCCTCTTATATAGAGAGGGTCAGACTGAGCTGCCCTGAAAAGTTTTTCAACCCTGGGATTGACTGCTCTGGTGAGGTTTGGGTTCACCAGGGACGGATCTATTCTCCACTGAATGGATTTAAGGATAGGGATGGTCTGAGCAACCGGCCTCCTTTCTCCCACTAACTCTTCTGCAAAGTCCCTTTCCTCCTGTACACCGTGGGTGTCAATGTGGAAATGTTCTGCTGCGCGAGCGAGAACCTCATTTAGGAGGGGCTGGTTATCGACCGGGGAGTCGGTAACCGGGGCTTCGTTCTCTACCGGGGAATCTACTCTGTATGTTTCTGGGTCATCCTCTTCTTCTTCCTGTTCCTCATCATCCCCATAGTAGCCCGTCCCCGTTTGCTCTTCTATCATACCAAATTCTTGGTCTCCACAAAAGAAAGCCTCTCCTTGATACCGTGAGTATGGTGTTGCGTAAGGTTGTACCTCGAAGGGTTCAGACCTCATCGGGGTTTCAAACCGGGCCTTCTTACTCGGGGGGATAGGATCAGTAGAGCCTGACGGTGTGGCCCCCTGTGGATCATACGAGAGGAAATGTTCTGGATTTTTATCATATAAATCAGCCAAAGAAGACATTCTTGACATGACCCTATCTATGTCTTCACTGGACCATTTTTTTGGAACTGGGAATGACTCTCTCAGCAAGTCTATGGGATTTATCTTGAGTAGCTTTGCTGGTTGTGGACCTATCAGCAGACCTGGGCTTGTCTGTCTGTTTATGGGGGGTGGAGTGTTTCACAGGTGTGGAAGAATGTACAGGTAGTTTCTTCTGCTGTTTTCCCCCCTCCCCGTGCATAGAAAAATGTTTTCCCTGTCCCTTAGTGGCTCCAGAGTTTTTCGACGCCTGGCGTCGAGGATCGGGAGAGGTGTTCCTGTCCTTCGAGCGTGGGGCCTCGCTGGCTTTAATTGCGGGCTCCGCCTCCTGGAGCGCGGCCTGGGGGTGGAAGTCGTCTTCGTCTTCCGACGATCGAACTTCTGTTAGCCTAGGGAGCGAGGCACTCTTGGCAAGAGTGGATGCTTGCCTGGAGTCATGCGGCGATCTTGATCGAGAGCGCCCAGAGGACACCGAATCGGACCGTTCTGTCTGTGCCTCTTTCCGAGAACTCGACGTCGTCGAGTCTCGGTTGGACTTAGTGTGTTTAGTGTGTGTAGTATGTGAAGCGCTTGCGTCGCCGGGGGTCTTCCCCATAGCCGCCCTGCCGGACGACCTTCCGAGGTCGGGGACCTGTGCTTGGCTGTCTTTCGACGCCGTAATGCCCTCGCCGTCCAAAGGTACGGCGTTGCTGCCATCGCTGAAGGCGCCCTCCGCTGCCATGCGCCTGCCTGGCGTGGTGGGCCCAACGCTTCGTCGAACGGTCCTTAAGTGTCTTAGGTTTAAACCTACTACACGCTCTGCAGTTCGCTTCGGGGTGGTCCCTCGGCAAGCAGAGATTGCACGTGGCGTGCCTGTCGACCCAAGGGTATTTGCGGTTGCACTTGGGGAAGAATTGAAAAGGGGTACCCTCCATACGCACCTTGAGGCAGCGGGCTGTTAAGTGTATGAAATGTATAAGGTGTACCTATATACCAAGAGTGTAGAGTATGTACCACCCCCCCACTCTCCCCACTTGCAGGGCCGAGGCCAGCAGCCTACCAGGCCCGGGCCGAGGCCAGCGGCCTTCCGAGGCCCAAATCCGTCGTGCAGCAGCCGACGGTCGATTTCTTCTCCAGCCGGCGTCGAGTGTCGAAGTTCGACGTTGGGGTGGGGAAGGATGTCAATAGATTAATATTTTAAAATTTTAACAAAAGTATGGCTAAGGCCAGGGGACTCCGCAAGATGCTTCCGACCAGTATGGCGGAAAAAAACAATCTGAGGATCCTAGAGGCGTGAGGGATCTTGGGTACAGTGGATGTCACACTAGGGATAGTATTACTGGCACGCCCTGTGTCGACGCCCATTTTCGAGTTTCGAAAAACAAACTGTAATACTCCGCAGCTTCCACTAGATGTCGGCCTATGCACAGCATGTGATCTAAGCAGATTCCACAAGCCTCAGAAATATATATATGGGGTGTGGTAAGGGGGTAGGGGTTGGTTTGCTGGGGGTCTCCCCCTGCATTTTCAACCAAAGAACAAGCAAAAACAAATTCGGTCAAATGTGAAAAGGTCAAATATTTTCGACCAAGTACAGTGCTTCTGCACGACTTGTCACATGTCCCTGGCACAACCCACGCTTCCATTTCTATGCCAGTCTTATTGGGCATTTGTTTGAAACAATGGGTCACACATTCTACGCAGCGTATTCTTTCAATCAAATACATTGCTATCAGCACCCCGGGACGTGAACCAGGCACGCTAAGAGCAATAATATAGGGGTCCCTGGCCTGTACATAGTGGTAATGGCCCGGGTACCCCCATTAAAGCTCTGGCCTTTTAAATCAGCCCCCGGTCTTTTACCGACTGGTACAGTCTGAGGAGGCGGTTATTATTGCGTAAGTCGCACCCGGGGAGTGTGCTCAGCCAATCAAGAGGGTAGCGACGCAGACAGAACCTGTCACTGACTGCCTGCTTTCTCCCAGGCACAGGATCGCCGGCCCCTAGATGTCTTTTTCTTTCCCCTAGAGGTGCCCCCTTACTAGCAGCCACCCCCTGCCAGGCCTGAGCCCTGGCAAGGCCCTCGCTGTTCTTGGGCACACAAGCTTTGGGCTGACGGGACGTTGCCGGCCCTGCCTGCCCCACCTAGCCCCACCCACCTACCCTATATAGTAAGCATTACTTCTGAGTTCTGTGACTTTATAAAGGCGCATAGTCGACATGTTTGCGCTTCTCTGCATTCAGAGACCTCATTGGTGACTTACATTGTACTTGTAAAACGCAGTTAGAGTACTTTATCCCCTATATGAAACTCTGACGTTGTCCTTTTGCAGGCTTGTTGAGTGATGATATGATATGATAGGTTATTTATAATGCGCTTAATACCCAGAGGTTTCTAAGCGCGGACACAGGAATCGAACCTGTGTTGCTCCGTGTCGTCTTGCTTCCAAGGTGAGCACGTTGCCGCTGAGCTATCCTCCAGAGCTAAACGGGCAGATGTGCCTATTCTAGTGAGAAACCTACCCCCGGTATAAACTGTCCATTCAGTCACATTATCAGATATCAAGAACGATGGCAGACACATCCAGTCCTTTTCATACGTTTGGGTTGAGAACGTGTTTACATTCTCAGACCAACTGGTCTTAAGAATACAGAAAGGAGGAGCAGATGGGAAAGGTATTGTCACGCCCAGCAGGTGGCGCTGTTAACACACGAGAAATGTGTTTAAGGCAGGAGCTAACCTACAGTGTCCGCAGTATGCCACTGGGAAAATGTGCATTGCCTTTGCAGACAATGCAAGACACCCCTGGCCTTCACAATGGTTGACATCTGTGCTCAATTTTGTAGGGACCGTCTCCTCGATTTGGATTTGAGTAAAACTTAAATGTTGGAGGGTGAAGGAGCAAAGCAGACGCTCATGTTTTTAATATCAAAAATGACCATCGAAACTCAATGCATAGTGTAAGGTCACTAAGTGGCCACCACAGTGGTTGCAAAAATCCATTCAACCACTGCAGTTCGTGGACTCCAGTCCGGTGCGGCTCACTTAGCATTATTCCTCTAAACATGTTACTTATAGTTATAGTCAGTGGTTTAAGTGGGCCAGGTCCTTTGGGGTCTTAGACCAGAAAAGGCACTCCAAAAAAGAATTCCTAAGCAGTTCCTTGCTGGGCCCTGATTTGGGCTGAGCTGGGCCCTGGAAGTGGGAGCAACAGCTAAGCGTTCCCCTTGAATCCCTGCTCTCCCTGTTTCCCATGTGCTGCTGCAGGTTACAAGGAGCACACTTAAATAAAGCAAAAACTGCCCCGTGCTAAATTATTCATGTAATGTTACCATTATACGCTCTGACTAATAAGCTACATGGCACGTGCACTGATTTACCTATTTGCCGGTGGCCTGGAATTAGTTTCTGGTTTGCGGTGCTGGTTGTTGCCAGCTGTGGGCTCGCGTGCTTTTGCAGTCATTCGTCTGTGGTATGAAGGGTGGGCACAGCAGAATTATGAACGCAAAGGTACAAGTACCGAAAAACACAGCCACAACCCCAACAAAAACGTGCACAGAAATTCTTGAAAGAAGTGCAAGCACTTTCTTTTGGAATGCCTGGGTTGCTTGCTTGGTCTGGCTATTTTTTGGGGCGGTACATTATTGTAGATGGAGATGTGGAATTAGGTTCAGATCTTTGCTTCCCCGGGTCACGAAAAGTGTGTGATCCTGGGCAAATCAATCTCTCTCTCTCTCTCTCTCTCTCTCTCTCTCTCTCTCTCTCTCTCTCTCTCTCTCTGTCTCTCTCTCTCCCTCTCCCTCTCCCTCTCTCTCTCTCTCTCTCTCCCCCCCTCTCTCTCTCTCTCTCTCTCTCTCTGTCTCTCTCTCTCCCTCTCCCTCTCCCTCTCTCTCTCTCTCTCTCTCTCTCTCCCTCTCTCTCTCTCTTTCTCTCTCCATCAGTGCACTTATTTGGTAAATTGGGAGTCCATAAAACAATAATGATTACACGAAACAAGTGGACTTTATAATAAGTAAAACAAAAATTCTGCCCTGAACGTGTTTAGGGTTGGTTCTGCCAGATATGTGGAAGTTTGCACACTCATTTACAGGCTGTCTCATGTCTCATGTAGAAGATGTGTAACTAGTTCTCTGGGGTTGTGAGTGTGCAAGGAACTGTGTTGGAAATTGCAATACACAATAAGGTGCCGTGCTGGGCCACTGCTTTTAAGGAGTTCAAAGAGGAGAGAAGATCCAACTTAACCCTAGAAGAGGGTTGTGAGGAAGAGATCAGTCCCTGTGACCCCAGGAGAGAGGTGTTCTCCAATAACAGCCCATTGGGACCAGAAGAAAGAGGCCCCTGGCCCAGAAGAAGGGGGGTGAGAAGTAGCAAGAGATAGAGAGTGATTTTGATCCACCAAATGAGGGGATGTGTAGCACAAGAAGAGAGCCCCTCTAACCCCAGTGGGGGGTGTCCTCCAGTGAGGCGGAGGAGAGCAGTGCAAGCCCAGAAGAGGGGTGTGCTTCAGTGAAGAGAGAGAGAAAGAGAGGGTGACTTTGATCCCTAGGAAAGGGGATGTGTAACAGAGGAGGAGAGCCCTTTGAACGGTTCTATGTTCATTTATCGACAGTCATTTTTTCATTGGGTTTTTGCCGAATTTGTTTTCTCAAAAAATCATCTAAATAATGTATTTCTTTTTGGGGGGTTCCCCCAAACCGTCACTCCCATATTAATCTAACACTATTAACCACCCCACCCCTTAGATCCCCTTCCCCACACAACCCCCCCACCCCCAATGTTTTTCAATGAGGTTTTTCGAGAAAGTAAATTCAGCTACAGAAACATCAACAAAATGATTGTCGGTAAGTGAACGTCGTACCCTTTGACCCAGAAGAACAGAGAGAAGGAGAGCCCCAGTAAGAGAAAGACTTTTGGGACACTTGGCAAAGGGAGCAAGCCCTATAATCTAGGGTGGGGGGCAGAAAGAGGTATTGTGGTCCCTAGAAGAAAGGATAACAACCGGGCTCATGAAATCAATAAGCAGGAGACCTTCCCGGCTGGATCGGTCTGTATGCTTTCCTATTTGTCGAATTTCATGTACAATCCTGCTTTCAAAGACTAGGCTTCCCAAGAACCTTTATGTTGCAGCCATCCTAAAACCATTTCAATACAATAATATTAGGTTTTACTCTGGCTTAATAAATCCCTTCAACTTTATAATGTGTCAGCAGTAGTGTGTCCCTTCTGCCTTGTGACATCCCATAGGCCACCATATCAAACCAGACATGCCTTATACGTGTTTATTAATCAAGAGAAAACTGTATGTCTACTTTCAAAGTGATTCCGAAGTTTATTCCAAAATAAGGCCAATGCACAACTTAAAATAACATTGGTTGTGTACATGCCAGTTATAAATACTTAGGTGGGCACCTTCCTGCATGTTCCCTCTGATCTGTAGACTGCTTCTATGTTTGTAGTGGATCTGGCCACCAAAACTGCATTTACAGTTTTTATTGAAGACATCCGCTGTAGCACTTTTCTAAAGTGTCACTCCAGTGCAAAGAAGAATTTAGTTTGTCAGGAAGGTGCACGTTGCTATTTGGCTGCCATGTTGCCACAGTACACGGCAGCTGCTGGGATGTCAGTAGACAGGGTCTGACAAAGAGAACACATGTGCCCTATACTTTTTGGCATGGGGCATTTATGAAAGTGAGGCCTGATCAGCAAAGCTCACTTTCTAAAACAGATGTACCACCGTCCTTTTGTGTTACAAAAACCAAAGGTTCCCAGGCCAGTACACCCTTGCAGGTGGTTTTCCATCACTTGGCCAACGAACACTGGAGCATTAAATGACTCGACCCAGGAACACTGGACCCTGAACTTACTGTCCACTTGCATCATAAATACAAGGCCAAGGACAACCAGGAATCTCTGTTTCCATAAATGTCATCAGGCAAGGACAACCCTTCAGTAACCCACTCCGCGTCCACAAAATGTGAGCTCCCCATACACACTGCAGCCTCTTTTCCGCTAGCCCACAGGAAGAAGCATGGGGAGCTCCCTAGTCACGAATCCGCAACACCTTTTCCCCCATGAATTAATCGAATTCCTCTTTTATTCTGCGCCTAATACTAGAGGCTAGTCTCTAGGCGCGAGACTGGAGTTAGATCTTGTGTTGCTTTGCATTGTCTCGCTTCCAAGACAAACTATTTTCCCTTGAGCTCACGGCCCATTCATCCACATGTACATCACATCTGGATGCCTTAGGGCTTTGTCGCTATTTGAGTACTATAACATAACATCCAGCTTGGGATTCAATTAGCAGCACTTCAGCTTTCCCGTCCAGATATACAGATACCCCTAATGCTATGATATGATGGGTTATTTATAACGTGCTTAATACCCAGAGGTTTCTAAGCGCGGACCCGGGAATCGAACCTGTGCTGCTCCGTGTCGTCTAGCTTCCAAGGCGAGCATGTTGCCGCTGAGCTATCCACCCGAGACAAGCATGAACTACATAGAAACTACATCCATTAACACCATAGGTTTTCGAACCAGCCTATCCTGCTCCTCCCACTGACCTTCTCCTCACCTCTTCTTCCCTCCCAGAACCACAGAACTAATCCGTGGAAATAGACAGCTGCTTTGTCATTGCATGTTTCTTTTTTACATTACGTTACATTACAAGGTATTTATATAGCGCACTATAGACCCTCAGGCATGAAGGCGCGGACAACACAAAAAGAAGAACAGAATAAAGGGCCCTAGTGCCCGAGAAATACCAGAGACGATATGGGTAGTACTGGAATTAATAATCAAAAGAGGAAGGTTTTCAAAGCCTTCTTAAATTCAACAAGACAACCAAGATTACGCAGATAGTCTGGCAGATTGTTCCATAGACTTGGTGCCTTAAATGCAAAGGCCCCATGTTCGGCCTTAGAAGTCCTGGCTCTAGGTTGCTCCAGGAAGTTTTTTGAGTCCGATCTTAAGGATCTCCTAATGACTTTATCTGTAATATAACATTGAAGGTACGGAGGCATCAACAACATTAGACACTTAAAAGTAATTATCAGCGTTCGGAATGTACTTCTGGATTCCACTGGCAGCCAGTGAAGACCTTAATGTGCTCCCGTCTAGAGAGATTGACAACCACTCTCCCATCCCAAATGTATTTATTTATATTCGTCTTATTCTGTTCTGTACTGATTGCTTCCAATTATCATGCCGCTCACTATTGTAATGTTTCCTCGTCTATATTTGGTATAAAACACCGCAGAAGCACTCTAAATAAATGCACGTAATTGCAGTTTCTAAAGGTATTTGTTGCCCAGAAATGTAGTAAAATGCGCATAAATTACCCCTTAAATATGGAAGACAATGCCCTACATCCACATTGTTCAGAGGAGAATTGCCTAGCATTTCGGTGCTGGACTGCCCCAGGGCAGGACAAAGACTGATATGTTTGGGATATTTCTCCTCTGTAAAAGATAGTGAGCTAAAGACTCTGGGTAAGGCTCTTGTAACCAGGACTCATGTCTGGCAGAGAGTCTCTCAGGACCCCGATTGTTATCTGCATATTTCAAGTAACTTTGGGTCTCACCCTAAGTTACTAGGGGAATCCAGACGTGGACCCCTTGCTCACTATTCTTAGAGAGACATAGCTCCTCCCTACTGATGAGGTCCAACCAGACCGAAACACGTGTCTGGGGATGCTGTTGGTACTAGAGGAGAATTGCCTTGCATTTCGGTGCTGGACTGCCCCAGGGCAGAACAAAGACTGATATGTTTGGGATATTTCTTCTCTGTGAAAGATAGTGAGCTAAGGACTCTGGGTAATTCTCTTGTAGCAGGACTCATGTCTGGCAGAGAGACTCCCAGGACCCCCTTGTTATTTGCTACATCCACAAGAACCATCAATGGTCACCCCTCTTATTCCTGTTATTATTCATGCATTTAAGCTCTGCTGCACTTTCTAAGTGCGCTGCAGTTCCCTGTATACAGTGATCTGCACTTCACGAGTTGACCACAGTTCTGTGCTCAAGGAATTGAAACCTGTTCTCAATTCTCCATGAATAGCTCAGTGAGTTAGATACTGACTCCTGTAACTCAAGGTCACTTATTTGCTCCTTGGCAGTGTTCTCTCAACAAGGTTGAAAACTTAGTAGCGATGAGTTTTCTACCTGCGTTCCCAATGCAAGACATAGGTTCCTGTCCCTCCCGTGGGAGCGCAGTATTTTATCACATGAACCTCATTATAATGGTTAATTGTGAGATCAGTACTGTGAAGGGACAACACCTGTGTTGGGAAGTCCTATGCAAAAACAAAAATTATTATGAAATATGGTCTGGGTCAGCCCAGCAAATGGGCCAGAACATGACATGCCATGTGTTGTAGCCCTGCCCTCAGACCCAGGCCCAGGGGCTTGCCCACCGCACTCGCATCTGTGCTTCAAGAAGAGGGGCTTTCAGAAGAGTCTGTAACCTGGTGTGGCTTCAGAACCGGATGTTTGCTCCCAGCGAGATCTATCCTGAAGCCGAGTTATCACATGCACAAGCAACCCACTCAGCCGGGGCAACAGAATTCAGAAACCGGAAAAGCCTCACTTACTTCTTGTTGTCCAGAATGGTCTGTATGTTCTGCAATGTAAATGGATTATCTTCTTAGGGTGACCAATTAAAATTGCAGAGCCCAACTTCCACTATTCGCCCAAAAGGGTTTCTTTACTGAATCACAGTAAAACATGTTTCAAATTTAAAACTCTGGACATACTTATGTTCCCATAATGCTCTTTGCTTGTATGCAAATCGCCAGAGTTGTGTCCTATGAAGAGATACTGTATTGTGCCCTGGCCTGGGACCAGCCTATCTGCCCCGACAAGAATGAGAGTGTTCCCTCAGTAGATGTTTCCCATTTCCAGCACTGGTCTGGGTGGAGTGGTTTTTAAATCCAAGCAACGTTGTAGCCAGTGCTTTAAGTGGGCCGGGGCCAGGCCCCGGCAGTCTCCTAAAAGTGGGGCTGAGCCGGGGCCCTGCAGGGGAGCCCCGGCCTCACCACGCCATGGCAGGACGCATTATCCCGCCGCGGTCGCAGCCGCGACGGGAGATGCGCCCGCCACTTTAACGTCAGGCAAGTGGACATAAGTGCCAGCCAGTCACTGTAACTTCCCTGATGACCCCCCATCTGAGGGGCCATCAGAGGAAGCTAGAGTCCCTTAGTTTTCCCTCGCCAGGTCACTGACCCTCAGTGAACCCTCGGGCTCCATGATCTAATATGCAGATTAGATCACGGAGCCCGCGGGTTCCCAGAGGCTGAAAGACGCCTCTCGGGCTCTGTGATCTATGTGCTCTGACCAGATAGATCACAGAGCCCGAGGTGCCTGTCTCCTTTGGCAAATCTTTATAAAAGATGCCTTCAACTGTGTACGTTTAAGCCATCTTTTATAAACGTTGAAATATTTCTATGTTTATAACAGACGGCTTGAATCGTACACAATTCAAGGCATCTTTTATAAAGCTTTGTCGACGGACAAAGCCACCTTGGGTTTTGTCCGTCCTCAACACTTTATAAAAGATGCCTACGTTTCAAGCCGTCTTTTATAAACATAGACATATGTCTATGTTTATAAAAAGGAGCTTGAAAAGTACACACACCATAGTAGTCCGCAAACAAATATAAAAAATGCTCAAATACATTTATATATTTGTTTGCGCACCTTACTATGATTTGTGCACTTTTAGGCCACGCCCACAATGGAAGCCACGCCCCCAAACGACGCCCCCCCCTCAATTTCTTACCCAACTTAAAGCACTGGTTGTAGCTAGCACCTTTATGGTCTGTGTCAGATTGTTTAGTGCCTAAAAGGTATTGCGTGTATATAATGTACTAGGGTGCGAGTGCCTGGGGAGCAGCCCGAGCTGGTGGCTTGACTCTTTCCTAGTTCAATACATTTTGGGGCAGGTGGAAGGGGCGTGAAGAGGCTCACAGCCCACTCAAGCGTTCAGGGGCACGATCACCTCTGTAGATGAGCCCCGACTTCAGCCAGACAAGTCGCCTGATGCTAATCCTACGCGGGACCTGCAGAAAGTCTAACCGTTATAGAAACAATACCGAAACATCTTCCCCATTGATATGCCAGGCTGCGAGGAGCGCCTCCCGTAAACACGCCCGGAGGGGCTGCTCGGCGCAGTCACGCTGCCCAGTGCCAGGGAGGGCAGGGCAGGGCGGCGGGAACACCTTTTGTTTTCCCACTAATCAGATTGTAATGTCTGTTGTGACAAGTACTTTACACTCTGCCCTCTTATCTCCCCTGAGCGCCTCAGCAAGTGGACAGGTAATAATGTCAGCCCGGCCAAGCACTGGCAACGCGATTATGTGGGGACGGCATTAAAGGCGGCGGTGTTATTGCACCCTCCCAGAAGGGCGTACACCCCGAGGCGGGGCTCCGCCTAATGAGAGCAAAAGACTGTGAAGTGACTGTCGCCATCTTATCTACCTGCGTTTATAAAGTCCCTAGTAATGATGGGTGATCAGTTGGGCTCTTTTATGTAGCAGTGAATGGCAAGCCCCGTGCACGGTAGTCCTTGCTTCTACTCTGTGTGTTTCAATGTTCCTGTCTAATTGAGGGGATTTATTGCCATTAGTGCGGTAATAGTATTTCCAAATACCACATGTTTTACCGCACCTCACTATTACAGGTGTTGGTACTGAAACACTGTAACACTGCCTGCTTTTGCGTGGCAGTAACTATTATCACACAAAAGCATTACCCCACGCGGTATTACTCAAGTAATAGATCATGTGCTGGGGTGCAGTAATACCACACTTTTCCACTGGACCCCAATGGGACTGCAAAATGGGGAATACATGAAGGGCCTGCATGATTCTAAGTCACGTGGCCATTCCCTTTACGGCATGTTTACCGCATGCAGTATTGGTATTCAGGTTTGGCGGTAATTCCAGAGCAAATGCAGCCAAACCAGTTATAGAACCCTCAATGTCCGCAATGTATTCAGATCTCCTTTGCAAAATGCTCTGGCAACTTTCTAGAAAACTTCACAAATGAATAAGGGTAGCCACATTTAAGGCCGGTCTGGCAAGTAGTCAGTCTACGTTTCAATATAAGAAAATAGTGCACGTGACTGGAAAATGATAATAACAGCACTTCCTACAGCATTTTTGCCATTTCGCAGGGCTGAAAAGTAACAGGTGGTCCTATTGTGGCGCTTTGAAACACTGTCTTGCTGTATAAGCACCTTATGGATATCCAATTAAATAAAAATAAATAAATATTACCCAATTTGAAGGCAATGTATCATCAGAATGATAAAAGGTTCAGTCAGCCTAGCTGGAGTCTTGAACCTGTAATCTGCTTCATGAATCCAGACTTCAGCAGTGAGCGCTTAACTTGCTGAGCTATCTAATGTTGCATGATGCTGGATGCTATCCCTGCATACATGTTCTGATGGTGACATCATCGCGTACTCCATAGAGGATATCTACAGCACAGGGCAAAATGTATGTCACAAGGTTCTTTGCTGCAAGGATGATAAACACATGGACTCACCTTGCAACAGAAATGCTGGAAAGCAACCAGTGATATATTAATAATAAACACTTAAAAGGTAGTTTGGGCATAATGGCGTATGATGCTAAATTCGGGAAACATGTTTCAAAGATTCAAGTTTTAAAAATAGATTTGAAAACACATAGTTTTGAAAGCCAACAGTTTGAAAAAGTGAGAAACGGGTGGTAAAAAATGAACCCACCAGTAAAACGAATCCTTAGGAACAAGGCCGGTGCAGGTAAGCCAAAGGCCGAGAGGATAGTTCAGAGGCAATGCCTCTGTCTGAAACCGAAAAAACACAAAGCAACACAGGTTCGAATCCCTGTCCTGTGCTGAGAGACTGTTTTCTGGTAGGTAGTGCACAAGATCAATGAAACAGGTTCTCCTCAGTGTTACATTACATTGAAATCCTTTAACAGTAGTGAAGAAGGACAAGTGTAAAAAGGGGGCAACTGGGGTGTTATGAAATTAGAAAATCCATGACGAAAGTGTGGGCTCAAAGGTAACACGGGAGGTGAGGGGTCGCAGGTGGAGAAACTTCATCAACTTCACACTCAACAGTAAGTGGAATGTAACTACTAATATTTTCAACCTTATGATTCCAAACTCGAAGACGTAGCGATGCAAAGTGTGAACTAGCTACATTTTCAAACTTTGAGAGATTGAATTTCCCAAGAAAGTTTTTCAAACTTTATGTTTTCAAAGTAAAGACCAATTTTCCTACATAAAATATGGCAAATATTCTGTAAACTCATCACTGTTTAATCCTCTCAATCTTTTATCTGTACCCTCCTTCCGGCGCTGCTTCACCCATTGCCTTTTCCTTTGCTTTGCAGATCACACTCTGGGTACCCCGGGCAAAGTACTACACAAGACCCTCAGGGCTTTGAAACCACTACCGTTGTATTAGGCGCAGTACAAATATTTGTAACATAACTTTAAGAATAGGGCTGGGTGAAATTGTGAAATTCCCTTCCGCTTGTTGCGGGTGCAGAATCTGAAAGATTTCAATCCGTTTCGTCAAAATCCGCTGCTCTGCCACCCCAGCATTTCAAAAAAGTGCAGCGCAAAGTTTCTCATGCCGTCTTGCGACCCAAAATGAGCTGTGCAAAGTTTCTCGTGCCGCTGCGTGAACCTAGCAGTAATCAAAAAGAGTGCTATGAAGTTTCTTGTGCCGCTGTGCGAACCTACCATGGAACGAAAAAGACCTGCCCAAAGTTTCCTGTGCCACTGCATGAAACTAGTACGGACCGAAAAAAAGACCAACGCGTAGTTTCTTGTGTCACAAACCTAGCACAGATCAGTAAAAGACCTGCACAAAGTTTGTTTTGTGTCGCTGCCCAAACCGATCACAAATCGAAAAACCGTCCAAAGTTTTTTTGGGCCGCTGCACAAAACTACCATGGATCGAGAAAAAAAGCAGTGGCAAGTTTCTGGCAGTACGGCATGAAACAAAGATTTGAACGAAACACCAAGCACCATGCAAAACCGCAGAAAACTGGGTGGAATTTCAGTGGGAGCGGAAAAGTAATGCTGATTTCACGGATTGGGTGGGAGAGGAATCCAGTGCAGATTGTGCACTATTTGCTTTGCCGTCAAAAATGTCGCTAAACCCTATTTAAGTAGACCAAAAGATACGTTACAATATTCTGTAATTATGTCTAAGGATCCCGGTTGGATGATGAAATATCTGATCTTCCTACAATGGCCTGCTATTTCTGCTGACTGCCATACCTTGTGGCGTTAAATACGTATTTATTTAAACTGTCATGCAACGCTGGCCCTACCCAGAGGATATCAGAATGCTTTACAAAGTTCAAAGGTAGGAGGTGAAAAGGGATTTACAATGTTGCAGAACAGGATAGAAAGATCAGGAAAGATAAGGTAATGATTATGTTTCCAAATGAAAAAAAGTTATGTCTCTATGATTTTCTGGGCCCCAATATTGTTTGCTCCAGGCTCCATATGAGAGCCACTTATAATAAGCAGAGAGGTTAGTGTGAGCTAAATTGATGGCAGGATAGCGAATATCTGTTTCTAGCGGATGTACCAAGCGCGGAAATAGCAATCTGATCAGATGACATTTCCTTTCCACCTGGAAGCTTGCTCCAGAAATGCCCTGCAGAGCACAATCACACAGTATGAGCAAAATGATGCCCGATCGGGCCTTGCCCTTCAAGCCACAAGTGGGTAGGACCCATAACAAAATTAAGATTGTGCCCCTCTGCCTAAAAGGGGGGGTGGCACCAAAAACAAAAAGGAAGTTTCCTGCACATGAGGGCTTTTTCAACCCCCCCTGAAAGCCCCCACAGGATTCTGCCCCATATCTTCATTTCCGGCAAAAAGCGCAGTTGGATGCTGTTGATGATGTCAGCCGCCCTCCAGAGGAGTGGCCAGAATCTTCATTTCCCGCAAGTGCCTCCTTCCAGGCCTGAAGGACGCGACCCAAAGGGCACTTTTTTGCTCATACTATGTGGTTGTGTGCACGTGTCCCCTGCAGGGCATTTATGTATCAATGGGCTAAAACCAGCTCCTGGATGTCAGGCATCAGCCAGTAGCCAGAGCTGCGGCCTGGGAACCAGGAGAAGTAGGCCGGAGCTAAGGCTGTGGAACCAGCAGAAGTAGGCCGGAACTACGGCTGGGGAACCAGGAGAAGTAGGCCGGAGATGCGGCGGGGGAACCAGGAGAAGTAGGCCGGAGCTACGGCTGGGGAATCAGGAGAAGTAGGCCGGAGCTACCGCTGGGGAACCAGGAGAAGCAGGCCGGAACTACGGCTGGGGAACCAGGAGAAGTAGGCCAGAGCTGCGGCGGGGGAACCAGGAGAAGTAGGCCGGAGCTACCGCTGGGGAACCAGGAGAAGCAGGCCGGAACTACGGCTGGGGAACCAGGAGAAGTAGGCCGGAGATGCGGCGGGGGAACCAGGAGAAGTAGGCCGGAGCTACGGCTGGGGAATCAGGAGAAGCAGGCCAGAGCTACGGCTGGGTATCCAGGAGAAGTAGGCCAGAGCTACGGCTGGGGAACCAGGAGAAGTAGGCCGGAACTACGGCTGGGGAACCAGGAGAAGTAGGCCGGAGCTACGGCAGGGGAACCAGGAGAAGTAGGCCGGAACTACGGCTGGGGAACCAGGAGAAGTAGGCCGGAGCTGCGGCAGGGGAACCAGGAGAAGTAGGCCGGAGCTACGGCTGGGGAATAAGGAGAAGTAGGCCAGAGCTACGGCTGGGTATCCAGGAGAAGTAGGCCGGAGCTACGGCTGGGGAACCAGGAGAAGTAGACCGGAGCTACGGCTGGGGAACCAGGAGAAGTAGGCCAGAGCTACGGCTGGGGAACCAGAAGAAGTAGGCCAGAGCTACGGATGGGGAACCAGGAGAAGACGGCCGGAGCTTAGGCTGGGGAACTAGGAGAAGTAGGCCGGAGCTACGGCTGGGGAACCAGGAGAAGTAGGCCAGAGCTACGGCTGGGGAACCAGAAGTAGGCTGGAGCTATGGCTGGGGAACCAGGAGAGAGTACCAAGCGCACAGCAAATCTGACTTCCACATGGCATGCACACTTTGACTTTCTCTCCATCATGCACAATTCATTATGTTTGAATGTGTTCTAGATGTATCCTAATTCTTATTAGTATTCCCAAATACTCAACGTTAATGTCACACTCATGTTTGTAAGGAATCAATTGGCCTGGGGCACCAAATGTAGCTTCTGGTCACGGTTGTTTTCAGGGTAACCAGGATCTCCTTGGCTAGAAGCAGGAGCTAAATAGCTGCGAGCATCCCCTCAATTTCTAGCCCTGGGTTTATGACATGCTGCAAAGAGTGCCCATGGAAATCTGATGTTCTCAAACAACCGGTTCTTCACATACACCCACACTGACAACACACGCCCTGAAGGTTGCAAGACACCAACACGCCCCAGGAAGTGAATCCCGAGTGTATGAACACTGGGCGGACCACGGTCGCCAGGCACATAATGAACTGCAACGAGAAGGTCGGAGTGAGGTCAACCTCCACCTTTCTGCACACGCCTACAATGACAACACGTGCCCCCGCTGGCAGATCCAATCCCGCCCAGGAAAGCAATCTACACTGGGCAGATGATGACCAGTCTCAGGCAGGATATGACCGTAAGACCCCACCGCACCTCCATGAGGCATTCTCCTGAAATAACTCACTGACCACATGCACTTGAAGGTTCGAGAACGTCACAAGACCCGGCCATGCTCATGAACAGAAGCAGCAGGGAACTCAACTGAACGCCTGGAGACCATGCCAATGGCAGCAGTGTGTGGTATAAATCCAACCGCTGGCTCATAGACTGCAACAACGCAGCCATGGCTCATGAAACCATCCTCTTTCCCTATATGCCCATGATCACAACACACCCTGGAGTACCAGGGACGGACGCAGCCCCCCTCCGCCCCAGGAACATTTTGCACACCTGCAACATGCTCCTTACATCTATGTTAAGCCCTTCCATAAATCCCTGCCAGGTCACTATTTACTATTTAAGGATAACAGCTGGCCAGATGTGAATTGACGCAGTGGACCGCCCCCTTTTGGGTGGATAAGTGGATATCCTGAGGAGGAAAATAGGTGAACAGTCGGTGTGCTTCTGAATTGATTTTTAATTTCCCACTCATATACTCTGATCTCTATAAAGGGTGGCCAGTGTTAAAATTGCGAGGGAATGGCCACCAGTGGGTGAAATTTCCCAAAAAAGGCATCCCTGTAACATCAAACTCTTCCCCAAATATTCTAGGATTGGAGTTTATAGTATAAAAGGATAACCCTCCTAGTAGAATATTTGGGGAAAGTATTTTAGGGGGTCAGGAAGTCACCTACTTGGTGACTTTTTCCAGGCAACATTATCACCTGGAACCCCCTAAAGTGGTATACCTAGTGCTGTATAATCTACTCTTTTTCTTCCTTGTCCTTTTGCAATATGTGTTCCAGTTTCTGTTCTTATTGGTATGATTGGTTTTAAGCAACTTGTTGCCTTGCTATTAGTACCTCTAATTAATACATTTTGAATAATGAATGTGTATTTATTAGTATCATGTTTAACCCGAAGCAAGCAGGTGCTGTTAAGGTTGTGGTTGCAACCCCTGGTGACTTCTTTATTACCGCCCCCCCTACATCCGGTTACGGTGCCAAAGCACGCCTGGGCACCCGGTTCATGCTGGCTCACTTGAGATGGGGCGTTGCTCAAACCTCCCGCACCTTCACTTGCCTGAGTGTTAGGGACTCAGAAGACATTGCATCAAAAGCCTGAGAGGCTCAGGAGGATGGAAGTACTAAGGGAAACCACAGAGGGTGTAGAGGTCTCAATTGCGACCACTTATTCTAGTTGAGGCCACTGTGATTTTGGGTTGCGTCCCTTTCATTTTCTGTTTATCAGTGAGATCAGGGATTGATATTACCAGATGACACCTTGTCATCGGGGATGTCATGCCCCAGTCCTAGGCTTTCATTTTGCTATCAGTTGTACCCTGGGAGTTGTAGTCCTGGACTAGTGCCATTGAATAAAATGGACTAAAGTAAGACTAAAGTAAAAGCAAAGCTCAGGACAGGGTGTCATCTTTGAACCTTATCATGAATAGTGTAAACACAAATTATATCTGAAGTTTGAAAAACAACCCCCACATTCAATCTGCAGCACAGATACGAAGATCTGCAAAGGGCATGTCATGTGGCAGCCATACACAACATTTGAAATAAATTCAATACAGGTCAGCTAGGAAAACATGGCGGCCCATCAAAATGAGCTCCAATATCCAAGCTGAATTGGTTGAACCTTTTATCTAAAATGACAAGCATTAGAAGATAGGGGGATGAAAAACGCCCGATAAGCGACACTATAGGAGAGACGGGCAAAAAAAAGCTTTGAGATAGAGGTTCAAACTGCCACCTAAGCTGCCCGGCGTGGAGAAACGAAGGCCCCCGGCATTGTTCTCCCAGCCCTTGTGAAACGTTGCACAAGTTGGGTGAACTTTGAGACCTCAGCGTTTATTCTGCGATTAATATTAACCCGCTCGCTCGGGGAGCCATCGATTACCTCTCAACGGATGTGGCAAGATTTGACAGGCCCTCTACTTCTTTTTTTCTTTCTCTCTCTTTCCCTCTCTCTCTCTCTATTCAGACAACCCATGTGTACACAAAATAAACTGAGGGATTTTGTGTTAGGCAGATATAATGATTAATTATATGTCGATGGGTACGTCAAAGGCCTAGGGGTGACGCTAAAACGTTTACCTATGTAATAATGAAATAATATGGATTATTAAGATATATCACACACCTGAAACTTAAATGCTTCTTGGAGCCTAAAGAGCAAGAGATGCTATTAGCCAAGTCAATGATTCTCCATAAAGTGCGCAAATGCTGCAATAGCGCAGACGGCGCGGCCTCGTCAAAATCTGGTCGCGCACTAAGATGCGACTGGGTGGAACGTGGGCGTGAAAACACTGCAAGCGGCTGCAATAGCATTTCTGTTTCAATGTCATCATCTGAGGTCTCAAAACGACATCATTTAAGCTACAAGAAGACATTTTTGAACCATATACAGCGAAAGATTGCATGGGACCATTTTTTTTAAAAAAAATATTGATTTCTTAATTTTTTGTCATAAATTGCTTCCTTTGAAATGATCGGACTTCTGCATGTCATGCATTGTTTTTACACTTGTTTGAGGACTGTGGGCCTGATTCACAGGGCGTTTTTCAATGGGACTGCGCCATTACAAGTGGCTTCTGTGAATCAGGCCCTAGGTTTTTGTTTTTAGGGCTGTTTGACACCGTTTCCCTTTGCTATCGGGTCTGATCCGCAATCTCCGAGTTTAAAAAAAACTCTGCAGGGTTAGTGAAGGGATATGTTTATTAAAAAACATATTTTTAAACCAAAATTGTTAACATTTTAGGACTGGAAGTAATTGCTGGTTTTTTCCTAAACAACGCTTTTCTAACAAACGTAGGCCTTAGGGCGAGGGAAGTGAGGGCGGGGGGCGTGCGGGGGGAGGGAGCAGAATCGGTGTGTGTTATGCATTTTAGGGACCTACTTAAGAATGTCTTTCACTTTATATCAGCCTCCGGCCCTTTTCACGTGGCACACGCGGCCCGATTGGAGACTGTGGTGTCTGATTCGGTTTACTTAATTTGGGTTTGCCCCGGCGCCTTTTACTTTTAAACTATTCTTAATTAGTAAAACCTTATAAAGGAGAAAGATAACCCAGGTAACCAAGGACTAAAGGATTTTATTTGTGAGATTTCCCAAAGAACTACAATTTCGAAATTGCACTAACTTATGATTGGAGAAATGTGTTCCTCCAGTTTTTAATACAATTGGACAATACATTTGTCTATTTAAAAATATATTTTTATAACATTCCAGGGGCTTACGGTAAACGATAAAAAACAACCAAAAATGAACCATCTCCATTTTTTTAATTGTACAATATCATGTGTCCGTGGAGCAGAGCAATCGCTGCATTATGTAGAACACATTTATTTATTTTCTTGTAATAGACACGAGTGGAAGTGTCTCCCCTGCTAATTCCTTTTTCTTCTTGTAGTAGTCGCGAGTGGAAGAGTCTCCCATGCTAATTCCTTTTTCTTCTTGTAATAGGCACGAGTGGAAGAGTCTCCCGTGCTAATTCCTTTTTCTTCTTGTAATAGACGCGAGTGGAAGAGTCTCCCCTGCTAATTCCTTTTTCTTCTTGTAATAGACGCGAGTGGAAGAGTCTCCCCTGCTAATTCTTTTTTCTTCTTGTAATAGACTCGAGTGGAAGAGTCTCCCCTGCTAATTCTTTTTTCTTCTATTTCTCTCCTGCTAATTCTTTTTTCTTCTTGTAATAGACGCGAGTGGAAGAGTCTCCCCTGCTAATTCTTTTTTCTTCTTGTAATAGACACGAGTGGACGAGTCTCTCCTGCTAGTTCATTTTATTGTTGATTAAGAGCATTTCATTTTGCAATTTTACGTCCTCAAGAACGCCCCTCAAAAAACACAATTGGCAAACGACACCACAATGTGTGCATTTATTGTTTGGTATTGCATTATTCTCTGAAGCAGCGCGACTTAGCAAACATTTTATTACAAATTGAAAACGTTCACGAAATCCCGTGAGAGGAATTGTAGAGAGCGATCTCATTTGTTTTGGAATATAATAATATTGCGTTATTGTATAGCTCTTCATTCCAGACGTCTCCAACTTCTATGCGCTCTAAGAGCAGGTACTATTGTTACCCAGTTTTGAATGGCACTTTATTTAACGGCCAGGGAGGGATGAAAGGCTGAGTCAGCGCTGCCGCGGCATTCGAACTTGGGAAGTGCGGGCTGCCGTCGTGTCTACTGCCAAGGCTGTACTCGTGCGGCTTTCCACCACACTCATGCTCAAACATATAAAACGACTAGGCTATTTTTTAGAAACGTGTCAAACTATCCAGTTTTAAACAACATCTAACATCACATTTGCACCGAAAGGCTGCCAAACTAGCGCACGTTGGGCCACGCAAGCTCACGCACGCACTCAGGCACGCGCGCGCGTGGTCTCTGGGGAAAGCCGGGATAGAGTTTAGTGTTCGTTGGTTCACCGCACTCTGTCTGCACTACAACATGGAGGCAGCCTCCGTGTCAACATTGCGAGCCATGAAGTAGCACTAGGCCCGTGGGGCAGTGGGACTTCGTGTTAATGTTCATTTTGGACAAGTGAGGTCACCGCTCGTGACCCCCCCTCCCCCTCCCACAACGGTGCAGGCGGCAGGGTGGCGAGAAGACACCCCGCAGCTCCTATGTACAGTGCCTGGTTGCCTCCTGGCTTGGTTACAAGATATTCCGCGCCGAAAACCCAAACACGCAAACACATATATCCAAACACCCTGCACCTTCCAAAAACGACCACCCCACGCAGAACTTAAGGTCGACGACGCAACACAAGAATGTACATAACCATGGTGTCAGGTAGACGCATACATCTTGCACGTGGACACATATTGACTACATACAAATGAGGAGAGTGGAAATAGCTTTTTAAAAAAATAAAGCATGGGCTTGTTCAAGGTTGTTCGGTATTTGGATGGAAGCGGGGTACGTGGGTAAGGGGGACGCCACCTCTCGAAGGCGGCGTGTACGGAACGTTTCCTTTCCCCCAATAACCTAGAGGCCACTGTTCCTTTGTAGGAAAAGGAATTGGCTCGTTTGCAAAGGGCGACGTTTGTTTTGCACTTTTGGGGAAGGATAGCTCAGGGGCAACGCGTTTGTCTTGCAAGAAAGACAACTGTAATCCAGGTGCGAATCCCGATCCTGCGCTTAGAATCCATTCGCTGGTATTAAGCGCATTATAAATGAACAATCAAATAAATTAAAAAAGAACAGGAGGCAGACAGCATATTATGTGCAATCCTTGGGATTACAGGTTGACATGTGGGCACCCTATTATTTTATGGGTAGTATTTTTGATATTTTTGTATGGGACCTGCACTACGTCATTAGCTTATACAGTGGTCCCAGTTAATGGGCCTGTCTACCATGAGCTCTCTGTATTAACCAACTAATCCCCAGTACCCTGCTGCATAGCCCACCCAATCCATTATAAGTCAACCCTCTTATTTACACAACTTCTTACACAACTCCTTCCAAAGCAATTAGACACCTTTGGGTTTAGACGCTGCTCCACAGGGGTCGCCAACCCTTGGCTCTCCAGATGTTTTTGACTACAACTCCCATCATCACTAGCCAGCATAGCCAATGGTGTGGGATCATGGGAGTTATAGTTCCAAACTTTTGGAGAGCTACAGGCAGGGGCGTTGCTAGCAGGGTGTGGGGGGGGGGGGGGTTCACGGGGCTATAGCCCTTGGTCTTTTGGTTTTAGCCCCAGATAGAAGCTCGGGGGCTACAGTCGAAAGGCTTGCTAGCTCCTAGTCCCGACAGCCCCGACATTAGTGTAGTCCCGGATCTCTTCCAGATCTAGCAACACCACTGGCTACAGGTTGCAGAACCTGGCACGATAGTAACAGAGACATATAAAATGCCTCCAAACAGTATTTGTTGTATGGTGCACGGTACAAACTAAACAATAGGCTGGGGCCTTATTATTTCTGACAAAGGGAAACAAAACCTAGATGGCGAAATGGAACCCTTTTACACTACAGAAAATTCCCAACAAAAAGACATAAAACCCCGGAATTGCTGTAAGACAAATGTTGTCCATATGCACAGTGAGCAAGCAACAGAGGCTACCGCATAAGGTGATTTACTGGAGTGACCTCCACGTGGTTAGGGAATTCCATGTGACTGCATTGTTTGATGCTATTTATTACCATGCACACCACTTTCTGTCATGTATGGCTAAAATGATGTGGTGGGGGCGCATAGCCTGCCAATCGGAGGCCAGGTCACGTGAACGGAATGAGCAAAAAGAGGGGGCATTATCATCCAGTAAATCCCCTCTCTATAATTACCAGCATTGGCACCCTTGCAAAATTACTTGGGTGTATTGGCTTTTAAGTAAAAAAAAAATTGGTAGCGTGGTTTGTCATTGCCGCCATGAACAAAGCAAAGGGGTTCTCCAAGGAGCCCATTTTCTTTTTTCTTGGTGGCAGCAGGCATATTTAATTATGCACATTTGTGGGAGAAACAGGCAGCAGGGTGGGCAGCTGTCAATTAGCATGGAACATGCCCTTCTGCGAGCAGATAGAGCCCACTTTCTGAGAAGCCAGATAGGTTTACGTACCCTTGTATCGAGCCAAAGCGCAGGCAAAAGTAAATATCAAGACCTGTAGCCAATAAGTAGCTTCCATGGCCAACTCTGAATTCCGTGCTGGTATTAGCCCATATAGACGCCAGCATTGCCAGCCCCAGCCTCTCTGCCCCTTCATTCCCCCCCCCCCAATATAGCATTAATTGCCAGTGCTTTGAAAAATCTACAATATATATTTCAGAGGAGTCAAATACCATTAGTTACAGACTTCACTTGGAAGAAACTGATTGGCTTCGCAGGGAAGAAACTGATTGGCCGCGCCATCTCATTGCTAGAATGAATAACCACAATTAGCCTATAATAATATAACGAGATACATTGTTGTAGGCCACGTGTTCAAGGATGCTGCACTCCTAGGCATCTGAGCTTCTTGAAAGACCCCTTACAGTGTGTTTAGGCTTCTAGACACCAGATGTAAGCCTGTCTGAAACAAAAAAAACAAAGGACAAATCAGAATGCCATCGCCCCATTCTTTGGACAACTGTCTCAAATTCTAGGGCTCATGATGGGCCTCTGCAACGACTGCTCCACCAGGTTACATCGGCTGGCGCAGACAGTTACCTTCATTTCCATCAGCTGGCGGTTGCGCTTCTGGTGGTTCCCTGGCATAGCCACTAACTCCCATCCAACCAGCCAAATGTAAGACCCTTTACTGAAGTCACCCTGGCATTCTCCTCCAAGACGCTGCAGACCATCTGAGCGCAGGATGGACCAAGAGCTCCCTCAGCTGTGTTGAGGTTATTGCAATGGTTTCTAGTGGGACGCCAGACCGGAGGTCCAGGTGGTTCACTCGTATTTAAGGCAAGCACGGTCCAGAGGTATCGTCACCACACAATTTACACAGCAGAAACCAAGGCTATTGTTTAGTTACAAAAAAGACTATTGACTGATTACACATTTTTTTATTTATGAACATGTCTCATTGAGCTTCCACGGGTCATGTCCGGTCCTCAAGAGCTCCACCCACAGGGTTTCAGCATCACCACTACTTAAATAGCTCCCATTTAGACTCCCTTAAGTCAAATATATTTGGTGTGGCTATCCCGAAAACCTGGAGTGGATGAAGCATAAGGCACTGGGGCAATGCGCTGGTCTTAGAAGCAATACCACGCAGAGTAATACAGGTTTGAATCCCAGACCCGTGCTTAGAAACTGAACTCAGGTATAGGTATTAGGTGTGTTATAAAAATGAATTAAAATAAAATACACACCAACCGTCCTGATCTAGACGAGAGACTTCCAATTTTGCAGTTCATTATATTGCTATTTTTGGCTTTCTCCTGCCTAAAATAATTCTAACCCCAATGCAAGCCTATGGGAAAAATAATTTCTCCCGCTTTCATTGACAAAATCTCCCTCCAAGGTGCTTCAGAATGCTGGAATATATGATAGAATCATACAATTACTGTGCCGATTTTCGACAACCCCATTTCACCCTATATATTTATGGGGGGATGGGTACAGTAAATAATTAATGTGGGGGGGAGTAGGGGAGCTGTGGGGGGGCTCCCCCGCATATATGTGCTGAAAAGGGGGTACTACATTTTTACTAAATCGATATTTTCGGGCTGTCGCAGTAAAATCATCACAGTAATCGCATAGATCCTATATGATTACGCCCTTGAGGACTGGACTGCACTGGACCTTGAGACACTTTGAACAGTAGTTCTGCTTAAATGTTTAGCTTCCCGGCTCTTAGAAAGAGTCAGAAAAACTTACGGGTCTAGCCACTCCCGGTATCTTTCTGACTTTTAGAACAGCAGCAGTGTTGCAATGTCTGCTTATTACAAGGCCCTTTTGGCTTTTTTAGCCCAAAGTCGCTTATACATTTTACAGGGCGTTTGTCGCGGTTTTTATCTGCTTATCTTCGCCTTTGTGCGCCTATAGTTGTGCTTATTAATTGCTGACCACCCCCGGCCCTGCCTGGTCATTCACAGGGTAACGAAAGGAGAACGCCTCCAGTCCTCTATCACTGTCACGCACAGCTCCGGCAAGTACCCATTAGAGGAACGGACCTTGTAACGTATCCTCTCTCATCACGCATTTGCCAGTGTGCGACTTAGCTGCTGGGCAGCAGTTTCTTGGGCTTTTGGGAGCCAGGTGGCGGATCCATGGGGAGAAAGCTGGCATGAATTTTGCACCCACAAATAAAAACAACAGTGCGTGGGGATGAATGCATGACCCAAGGAGGGCCTTGATGATGTAGACTCGTCTAATACATGAAGAGGAGCTTTGTGTTTAAACGTGAGCGCTTTTCAAAGTGATACATTTAGTTGCTTTTCTATTAACAGTCCACGGAAGTTGGGAATTTCGGTGTGACAAAACAGGATTGATTATTTTTACTGGGCAGCTTGTAGAGCATGGATTTCCCATAATTAATATATTGCCAACCAGGAAGGAGCACAACAATTTAACTTACATTTGTTTAGGTATTTGTGAAATAGCCCCTCCTAGTTTTGGGCTGCTGTGCCGATGGCTGCCATGTTCCTCACATGTGTGCAATCTTGCTGTGCTTTGCTCATTTCGAGTCTCAGGTGAGCCATTTGCAATCCATGTAAGTAATCAGTTAAAGCCCCGCGTACGAACCGTGGTGCGAAGTGTAATAATTGATTATGACATGACTCCTGTGAAGCTGGATACATTCAAGTACTGTGTAGGTGTAATATATATCGAGAACACGTAATGCGCAATGGTTCTGTAACGCCCTCAAACAGATCCGCTACGTTGACCTGGCCCAATACCAGAGTGACGCCAGAGTGGCAATACGGTGGCATTCAGAAACCAGCAATGCGCGCTCTCCGTTGTGTTGTACAAGTCATGTAGGCTTCCTACTGGCTGCACTGCGTAGATCCACGGGAATGGAGTAAAAGAACAATACCTAACATGTTTAATAAGTGTATATGTACGTATGCACATGACCTTACTGCCTTTGCGTTTCATAGAAGCTGGCCATTTATTTTGGTACATGCTTCAATTTGGTTTAGTCTGGTGCGAAATGTTACTTTTCAAATGGCCAATGTTTATTCACAGTAGGGAATTGAATATGGAATTGAGTACGACAGTTTGCATAGGTAGGGTATTTGCCAGCACCAGTAGTGGATTGTCATAACTGCTCTTTGCGATGGGAGGCAACAGAGGATCCTATGTGCCTGATTATTGGAATATTTGCCCGGTTCCAAGTGAATTTGCACTGCTGAAAAGTGACTTTGCACTGCCGACACAAACCCTGATTCATGGAACCGTGCAAAGTGAATTTTTTGCCGTGCAAAGTCCGGGCAAAGCCCTTTTGTACTGCAAAGATGACTATGCGCTGACTTTGCCCGGACTTTGCACAGCAAAAATACACTTTGCACGGTTCCATGAATCATGGTTTGTGTCGGCAGTGCAAAGTCACTTTTCAGCAGCGCAAAGTCACTTTGAACCGTGCAAATATTCCATGAATCGGGCCCTGTTTGTTTTTCTTCACATGCACGTAGGTCGTACATTAAAGGCATGTGATTGATGACATTGTTATTTGACATCTTGCTAAGCATGTGCGTCTGTGGACAGAGAATTGCATGGTGTGCTTCTATTTTTCAGAGTCAGCTCTCTGTGCTGGCAAGTCCTGAATGCTCACAAGGCCTAGCAGGCCCGCCTCTATCTTTCTTTCCGATGTTCCCTCCCTGTTGCCCTCTGGGCACTTTGAAACACAATTTACTTGATTTATAAGCGCCTTACAAATGCACAATAAATAAATAAATTGCCATGGTTATCGAACAATGAGACTAGTTGAGCAAGTTAAAATCACTGCTTTCGGTGCAATGTGCACCTGCAGGCATGCTCTATGACCCAACGAGAGGCACCTGTGATTTCTTCTGAGCATTCGTCTGAGGGCATTAGCAAGTTTTGTTTTATCATAGACAGAATTCACATTTTATAAAACCCTTTATTTGCTATTTTCTATAATGTCGAACATAAAACCAAATCTATATTTTTTCAATGCAAACTGCATTTGTTTTAAGATGTCTTTTAACAGTGATACCTGGGAGCGTGGCCAAGCAGCCATGGAGTGAGGACGCCGAATCCACGAGCTCTGCCAGAGCCGCAGTAGTCTGATCCTGAACTGACTCTCCTAGCCATACTACACCTCCACGCGTTGCTCCAGCCGCAGCTGGGGCGAAGACCTTTGCCTTGCAGCTTTTTCCGAGAAAAATCGGAGCGTGGGAGCCTGGTGCGATGCTCCGGCCCGGCTCCCCCTCTGCTCCGGACAGCGCACACAAAATGGTGGCCGCGGCGCGCCAGCAGTCCCCGACCGCGCACAAGACCTGCTGGGGACCCGCTGGGCAGCGACGCCTGTGGCCGGCTGGGCACATGCACCTGCCACTGGCTGGCGACGCCTGGGCGTGCGGCCTGACCACCGGAGCCACCGGACCATCGGAGCCGCTTTGAGAGGCTGGGGGGGCGGCCCCGATCGATCCCCCGAACTACACTCCGGGCGAGCCGACCGACTTCGGCTGGGCACCCCCCTGCGGCTAGGGAGAGAGACGGTGCACTATCGGTGCACGGCCGAGGCATTCGGCCCTGCTGCCGCGGCTTCCCTGAGGAGGAGTCTGCCTGCCGCGGCATTTATCGAAGGCTGTGCCCCCGTTCCCAGGATCAGTGAGGTGAGGAGCTGGGGGAACCACGCGATACGGAGGCCGCATGTTCCCCGCACCAGGCGCACACCACAGACTGCGGTGAGGGAGCCTACCCTGGGGAGCGTGCTGGAGCCCTGCGAGATGAACAGAGCCCGGTGGGGCCGACTCGCTGGGCGCACTTAGCGGTGCGCGACCGGGCACGCCGCCCCCCCCCGGGCGCAGGGTTAGACGACCTGCATTCGACACCATTGCGCACTCACAGCGGCACATCAACCCCACAACCTAGCAGGTAGATCCTGCCCTCAGCACTGAGCCCGGTGGGCTGGCCTGCGGTGGCGACCGGGACAGACACCATTTGCGACAACGGTGTGGTGGGAGCCCACCTACCCAGCACCAGGGCCGGGCCACCGAGGAGAGTTGCTGCGCTGAACCCCTGCGAGGGGGACAGCGAGAATCTGGAGAGGGTCGCGCCGCTCTCTGGTTCGGGGGCGTACTGGACGCCTGCACCGCTTGACGGGGCCTGGAGACCCTGCAATGGCCACCTCAAGGAGTAAAGCTAGAAACGCCACGATGGACCCCTTTGTGACATCGAAGCCTCACCATGCCTCCCCCTCTGCGCTGAGAGGCGCAGCAACGCAGGCTAGCCAAGAGGAAAACACCAAGGACAACCAGGTGCTGGAGGCGATTGCAGCCCTAAGAACTTTCATAGACACGAAAATAGGCGAGGTCAAAGCCGACATCCAGCTCATAAGACAGGATGCCTGCAATCTGACGGAACGCGTTACCATAATAGAATCCTCCCAGAAGGATATGTCGGACGATACAGCGGACCTCAAGGCTGAGGTGGCAGACCTCAGGAGAAAGGTGTGCTACCTGGAGGCGAGGTCGGAGGAGGCGGAAGGACGCGCAAGGCGCAACAACATCAGAATACTAGGCATTCCTGAAGGGACAGAGACCACAGACCCGACAACTTATGTAGAATCCTTAATACAGCAGGAAATAGGAGCGGAGAAGCTCTCACAGGGCTTCGCTATAGAGAGGGCCCACAGGTTGCTCCAGAAGAGACCCCCTCCGGGTTCCTACCCACGTCCCATCATAGCGAAGGTCCTCAACTTCCGAGACAGGGAAGTCATCCTGAAATTTTCAAGAGAGGGAGATGTAATAGAACGGGGTAGCTCTAAAATTACCACCTACCCTGATTACACACAGTCGGTACAGAGAGCAAGGAACTCTTTCGTCCCAATCAAGGCCCGACTGAGAAAACTGAACTTAAAGTATATGCTCCTGTATCCTTCCAGATTAAAGGTGATTTATAAGGGACGAGCGATATTCGTGGAGTCGCCGGCCGCGGCCAACATGTGGATGGAGCACAACAACTTAGCTGAGGTCGCTGGGGAACCCTCCCACGAGAGCCACGGTGCAGAAAGCAATGAGTGGTAAACGGACGCCTCGGCATGGGCTCCCTCGACCCTTGTCTGGAGCACTAGAACGAGGGGATACACTACCACCACTGAAGCAACACTACTACAAGAGAAGGCGAAATGACTACTGGGCCCGCGCGGCCTCCTCCACATGCACACGAACCACGAACCCACCAAAGACAAGTGCAGGCCTGTTGCCAACATGCACCAACTTGCGCCAGAAACCCGGACAGGGAAAGGCAGCGCAAGAGCGCCCGAGCACTGCACCCTTATGGCAGAGGCTGGGTGCACCAGTTATAGTTACTGTTTTCATGTTACGGTTGAGACTGCCCTATTCCTGATCACCATTAGCCAAACCGAAGAGGACCCAGGACCAGACCTCGGAGCTTACCAACTTGAGCAGGCAGAGCGTGATGTGACGCCAGACAATGCACTGCCGAATCACAGATACTACGTGGAGCCCACCACGGCTAAAAGCCATCTCACAAAATGGCCACACGACCCAGGATAATTACATGGAATGTTAGGGGGATGGGATCCTACCCACGAAGAAACCGCATACATTCGTACCTGAAGAGGAAGAAAGTATCAATCGCCCTCCTGCAGGAAACACACCTCTTAACTGACACTACGGACAAGCTGATAGATTACTGGGGGGGGCAGGGCGTCAGTGCATCCTACTCGAAGTACGCACGCGGTGTATACACATGGGTGAGCCCGGGTACACCATTTCACCTGATGGGTGTGGAAGCGGATAAAGAAGGTAGATATGTGATCATGTGGGGCATGCTGGAGAACTCTCGGCTGTGCATAGTGAACTCATACTTCCCCCAACACGGTATCCCTTCTCATCTCAAGAAGCTATGTGCCATAATCACATACCACAGGGAGGACATCATTTTATGGGGGGAGACTTCAACTGCATGCTGAATGAAGAAATGGACAGATCCACTGCGCCACGTATCCTCAACACCTCCGCCCCCCGAGCACTCTGCAGCGCGATCGAGGACTTGCACTTAGTTGACGTCTGGAGAGATTTACACCCCACCGACAGGTCCTACTCATTTTACTCGGCCCCCCACGACCTGCATACCGGGATTGATCTCTTTTTCATCGACAGTGGGCTAACTTCGCAAGTCGAATCTGCGTGCTACCTTGGCAGGTCAATATCGGATCACTCCCCGCTGCTAATACAGCTCTGCCTCAGGGGCCATAGACCACCTATTCCGACGTGGCGCATGCCGACAGACACTTTAACAGACCCTGCATTCAAGGATGGCCTGGGTGAAAAGCTGGAAGAATACATAAATATCAACAAGGGATCAGTTGAGAAATGGAGCACACTATGGTATGCCATGAAGGTGGTAACTAGGGGCGAGATAATAGCTGAAGCAGGAGGGATCAGGAGACAACTGAGAAAGGAGCTCGAGTCAAGGGAGGAGGAGATCAGACACCTAGCGAACAATCTCCAACCTACCAAGGAGAAGGAAACCAGACTGAAGGAGATCAGAGAAGAGTGCAGAATTGCATGGGAGAGGCTGTCCAAATTCGACTTCTCTGTGCGAACCCTTAAGGCACACAAGGAGGCAGACAAACCAGGCAGGATACTTGCCTGGCTATGCAGGAGGGAGCACCCGAGGCAGGCCCCCAAAGAGATCAAGGATAAAGATGGTATAACTCACAGGTCACAGCAAGCAATAAACGATGTATTCTCAGACTTTTATGCCGAACTATATGCCCACAGAGACCGAATCCCTGAATCAGACATCAGAGACTCCCTGGCCGAAGTTGAATTGCCTAAACTGAGCCAGGAACAACAAAATATGCTGGGAGAGGCCATCACTATTGAGGACATTTCAGAGGCGATCAGATCCCTTTCCACGAGCAAGACCCCTGGGACAGATGGCCTAACTCAAGAATTTTACAAGGCTTATGAGGGGGTCCTTGCTCCCATGCTGCACGGAGTATACACGGAGGCATATGAGACCGGGACGCTACCAAGTAGTATGAGAGAGACCCTCATAGTACCAATACTCAAACCAGGCAAACCAGCCGACGAGTGTGACTCATATCGCCCCTTAGCGATGTTAAACTATGATAGTAAAATATTGACAACGATATTAGCTAAGAGGCTCTCTAGGGTGATAGGATCCCTGATACATGAGGACCAGAATGATTTTGTCCCAGGACGCAATACAACGGCCAACCTGAGAAGGCTCCAACACATAATGGCTCAAACAGCTGAGCATAACGACGACCTGGCAGTACTCTCGCTTGATGCCATAAAAGCTTTTGATTCAATATTCTGGGAGTGGCTGATTGAGACCCTGAGGGAGTTTGGACTTGGTGAACATTTCATCCGGTGGGTTAGGGTGCTCTACAACAACCCAGTGGCGAGAGTGAAGACAGGAGGCATGGTGTCGGGGGCTTGGGCTATCCAAAGGGGAACCAGACAAGGGTGACCACTGTCACCAATGCTGTATATCCTTGGCCTGGAACCAGTGGCAATCTATTTCAGGAGGCAGCTCTTCGACGCTGGCATCAACATCAATGGGGTAGATAACATAATTTCCTTGTACGCTGATGACGTCCTCTTATACCTGCGAGACCCACAACTGAATGCACCAACCGCGCTAGACATCCTTGATAATTTTGCGAAATATTCAGGGATAAAATTCAGCAGACAAAATTCTTGCTCCTTCCCCCTGGCTGGGCTTAAAGGGAAGGGTGCAGAGGAACTACCCGAGATCGGGATCCAATGGCAGCCAGAAGCCTTCCGCTATCTTGGTCTCACCATCATGCACACCCCAGCCTCCACTCATGAGTGTAACACGGAAGCAGCAATGCGCGGAGTGCGCAGGTCTATCAAATTCTGGTCGAAGTTACCGCTCTCAGTGATGGGCAGAGCTGCAATCTCCAAAATGATTATACTACCGAGACTCCTCTATTACTTTACCAACATAACATACTACATACCCCCGTCCTTCTTCAGGAAGCTGGAATCCCTAATCAGAGACTTCCTTTGGGGCCGGGCCAGACACAAACTTACACTGAACACCCTTACGCTCCCATATGCAGAGGGTGGCATACAACTGCCTGAGTTCCAGAGGTACTATTTAGCAGCACAACTAACGCATGTCGCTAAGTGGCTACTGGATGAACCGACTGCTGAGACAGGCCTCCTCTGTCAACTAATCACACCTATGCACCCAAAAGAGGTATTATGGAGCAATCGAATAGGGCCCCCTGACCCACCCATGATTGTAAAGCTGGGGAGACAAATCTGGGACAAGGTCAGATCACTGCTCGGACTGCAACACTCATATGCACCGGACATCCCCATGCTTGCAGACGTATGCAAAATCCCCACAGACTTACCAACGATGAGGAGCTGGGAGAACTGTGGCCTCTATACATGGGGAGACATGTTCGACGAGGGGCTGTTCAAAGAATTCGATTCATTACAATTGAAGGATGGGCTTGCCACAGGACAGTTCCTATGGTACCAAAGGGTGAAGCACGCAGCCAAGACGAATTGGAACACTTGGCCTGAGGAGCCAGAAACATACCCTCTTGTGCAGGAAATGTACAACCTTGGCGACGGCTGGAAACCGACATCGAGGCTCTACACACGAATAAACGACAGGCCTAACCCGAGAAGTGCGCGCCTGAAAGAGAAGTGGGAGACTGATCTGGGGACTGAAATCACGGACGGTGAATGGGCAAGAGCCCTGCTGTATCCGAAGGAGGTGTCACGGAACGCCAGGTTTAGGCTGCTTCAGCTGAATGTCCTTTACAGGACTTACATGAGCCCGCACAGGATAGCCGCCTTTAATGATAAAGTCCTCCCGACTTGCCCATGGTGCCCCTCCGAACATGCTGACATGATCCATATGTTTTGGGCCTGCCCCAAATCACAGAAACTCTGGCACACAGCTGAGCAGACCTGCAGGAAAGCGGGAATGGAAATATACGAATGGACACCCAAAGAGTGCCTGTTGGGCACTCACCAGAGACTGAGCAAAGTCAGGCACTTAGTGAAACTCATGGACATGGCGTGTATACTAGTGAAGCGAACGATCGCTATGGCCTGGAAGTCGCCAGCTGGTCCCAGGCCTGAACCATGGATCAGGGAACTGGAGAGATGGTCCGCTGCTGAAACAAGAGCCTGGGAGGAAGGGAACAATTGGGGCGGAGAAGAAGGGAGCACCACACTAGAGTCTTGGAAGGCCCTCATGAGAGATATGACCTTCTCCACAAGCTACAAACCCCCCTGAGTTGACTCTTCTTGCACAGACTGTAAGCTTGAAGCACTGACCAGGACGGCGGGCCCGGGCACCTCCTCGAGCCACCCCCCATGTGAAGGCAATGGAGAGCCAAGGTGTTGGGCTCTGGGCTTGAAGCACGAAGAATGAAGAACGACAGGGCAGAAGGAAAAGGGCAGTCAAAGTAGTTACCACTGTTTTCCTGTTTCTGTTTATTGTTTTTTCTCTCTCTCTATTTTCTCTCGTTTTTCCTTTCTTTTTTTGCTGCGTGTTCTTTTTCTGTTGTTCTTTACAGTTTACTTGGCAAATAAGACATGCTACAGCTGAAATGACGCGCATCTTTTGCGCAACTGTTTCTGGTACACATATAAATGCCAATAAAAACATTTAAAAATAAATTAGCAATTTAGCCTTAACTACACACCCGCTGCCGTGGCCCGTGTAATATAACATCACCATTACATATTTTATACAATAAATCCATCAATTTAAATCACAGTATTCCTTCAAACAACTCTAAAAATCTAAACTCTAAAAACCACATACTAATAAAATCAACCTTTAATAAAGCCAATTCTTCCGGCATTTAATCTGTTAAAAATATTTCATTCCCTGCAAATAAATGGTTCCAAAGATCATCCACATGTACTAAGTATGAAAAAAAGAATAATAAATAAATTAACAGTGATACCTTTTTATTGCCTTCACTTGTACAAAAATGCCGGCCAAGTAGCCCAGAGAAACTGCGAACATATCAAGGGCTGCATGACATCGCACAGACCAAGAATTGCACCCGCACACAGCAATTTAAAATCAGTCCCTACAGACATCAAACAGAACGTTAAGCCTCTACAACCAACTTATATACATTGCACTAGCAATGGACTGTAAAACCAGGACACATGAGGCTCCCATTTGGACACTAATACCTCTATACCTCTATTCCAGCGACACAGATCACCTAGAAAGGGGGCCTGCCCCAGTAGCTGGTAATTCCGCGTCAATAAAGCAGGAAAGTTACCTTGCATTTTCCTTGTCTCTCACTAACCTAACCCACCGCCCAATACCAAAATATATTTGTTCTAACACAATGGGCCTGATTCACAGAAGTGTTTTATAATGGTGCAATCCCATAGCAAAATGTTCTGTGAATCAGGCCCAGTATGTCTGTGTTCTCTCTATGTATGTTAACATTATTGTGTTGTGTTTCTTGCTTTTGAGACCTATCCACAGTGTTGTATGTGTGCACTTGTTTTTTCTGCTTATTTGGAAGGGAGTCAGCTTGTTTAGGGCTTGTTTCGGAAGGGCATTCGGCTTATTTTTTCCCTCTGACCTGGCAACACTGAGCAGCATATATCACCTGAACCACAGACACGTCTCTGAAGAGGAACGTACACGGGAAGGTAGGAAGCTGCTGCAGCTCCTTTGGGTGTAAGCTCGGGCACGGCCAGTGTGCTCCTGGCTCGGCATTCCAGCCACGCTCTGGCGGAAGACTCTGTTCCCTGACAGACTGTAGGGGGCACACATTGTTACCGCCCGCGAGGCATTCCGCGCTTCACGTGGTTTATCAGACGCTCTGGATGTTATTACTGCAAAAATGCGGGCCTTGCGTCTCTGTTTTGTGTCATATGGAGCCTGTTACTTTGTGCGCCGGGGAGCAAGGCCGTGAGGCTGCAGTGTCCATTCACGGATTTCAGTCCCCTCGGTAACAACTAACAAGATACTTAGTAAATGCCCCGCTACTCGCTCTGGGAAAGTGCACGAACTTACATTTCATTCTCATACCGAGAAAGCAAGTTACTGAGCTCCACGCTAGAAACACTCTGAATAATTAAGGCGCATTGGAACACAAAGGCACCTGCTCCCGGAAATCACGCAAAGTGAGTGCACCTCAGAACGGGAAACGGGCAAATGTTTGCGCTGCATCAGCAGACAGTGCTTTCTGTGTGCAAAATGTACACAGGACCACATGATATGCCACTGAGTGTAAAGGAGCGGGTGTCGATGCAAGGGCACACTGGCCGCACTTGATTTTCCAATGCCTTGAAAGGAGTGGCCAAGGACAGGCACTGCAAATGAGGGTCATTCCCAGTGCTTTAAGTGGTGTGGGAAATCGAGGGGGGTCTGTAACGAGGGTGTGTGGCCTAAATGATGGGCGTGCCCTGGAGTGTCCCTAACACTGGACAATAAAAACAAAGTGACTTTCCTTACTGTAGGTTTTTTTTTAATTGTCCGGTCCTGGGGGTTCAACCCCGAGCCCTATTTTATTCAATAGCCTGCTTGACACCGGTTTTATATGTGAAACAGTCTTTTGAATGAAAGAAAAGTAACCCAGCATCTCCCAGCTAGCACAGTGCGATGTGACACTGGTTTGTCATCGCAGGGCTTGGGTTAGCATCCGCAGCGTGGGACAATAACAAACATTTTAATTCATCACCTTCTTTTTACTGCCCCATGCAGGGAAGTGGATCCCCAGTCCAACTGCTGACAAGCCACTGTCGCATTGCCCTGTGCGATTTCAGAGGTACTTAGGTCCTGATTCGTGGAATTTTTTGCCCGGTGCAAGACACTTTTCTGTGCTCCACGAATCAGGGTGGAGCAGTGCAAAGTGTATTTTTGCTGTGCAAAGGGACTATGCATGGCAAAAAGACACTTTGCACTGTTCCATGAATCGGCACACGGCAAAACGATACTTTGCACTGTTCCATGAATCAGCGTGTGTGTTGGCAGTGCAAAGTCACTTTCCACCACTGAAATGTCACTTTGCACCTTGCAAAACATTCCATGAATTGTGCCCTTAATTTCTTTCATTGCATTCAACAGACTGTTTGACAAATAAAGCCCGTCATGGGCTCCATGTGTCAAGCAGTCTTAAATGAAAGAAATCCAGCACTTACAAAATGGCACTGTGCTAGTTCGTAGGTGCTGGAACCTTTTATGTTTCATTCAATAGACTGTTGGAAACGTGAAGCCCATTGCGGGTTTCATGTGCCAAACAGTCTTAAATGAAACAAAAGAAATCCAGCACCTACGAAATGGCACTGTGCTAGTTCGTAGGTGCTGGAATCTTTTATGTTTCATTCAATAGACTGTGGGAAACATGAAGCCCATTGCGGGTTTCATGTGCCAAACAGTCTTAAATGAAACAAAAGAAACCCAGCACCTAGGAAATGACACTGTGATATTTTGTAGGTGCTGGAATCTTTTTGGTTATATTCAATAGACTGTTTGAAACATGACGCCCCTCACATCTAGCAATCTTTTCAATAAAACAAAAGAGTTTCCAGCAATTCTGAAATAGGACAGTGGCTGTGAAACAGCCTTGATAGTGGCAGGGCTAGTGTTCGAATCCCCACACTATGGCAACAAAAGAAAATAAGAGTCTTTCATTGCTGGTGGGTAGGGAGCCCCGGTAGGTCCCCCACCTTAACCCGTGCTTCAGGAGACTGGTAGTGCTCGGCCCCAGATAGCCCCAGCCCACTTAAAACCCTGGTCATTCCTATGTAAGAGGCGAAAGGCCAAGAAAGGTGTGGTCATACGCCAACAACCAGCACTGTTTCTGCTTGTAATACATTTCCCCTGTTCTATAATGATCTGGTTCAAATCTAAATATGTTCTGCATTATAAAAGTGTTGAGAAGGATGGTTTGAGATTTGCACTATTTAGCATCCCCTTTTAGTTAACTCATACAAAAAGTATGTTTCCATTATTTAATGGAACCACTTGAGCTTTTCTTCTTTACAGGATAAAAAACGTAAAACATTACGGGACGTTTTACAATTTTCGCCGTAACTGCTGGGGTGGAGGTTGGCATTGGAGCAGTTACAAGGTGGTATTCTGCCTTGTCACTGAGCAGTATTTACCAGCAGTGATATTTCAATATCCTTCATACCTCTAATATTGTGGGCTATAAAACAGGTGATTTTGGGTAATACTTTCACCATTACCACCAGACCTTAATGGGTTCCTTAATAGTAAAATACAGAAGATAATAGTGTAATATCCCAAAATAAGGTGCCAGGTAGCACAGTTCCTCCCTGCCGTAGCAGAACATGCAGAAACTGGAAAAAGAACGCTTTGTGTCCTTTCCTCTAATAATGTAAGAGACACGCCTCTCATAGTCCATCCCTCCAACTCGCGTGCTGCAAGGACACCACACCGCTAGAAAAGAACATGGAGAAACATAATATGAGAGGTCCGCTCCCATTAAATGGACAACACGCTCATGTCGAGCCGCCGGCAAAAAAAACAAACAAGTTGGGATGCCCAAAAAAGTATGCTGGTGCTCTCACACACACATTATGAAGTATAGCTATCAGCGCCACCTACTCAGCCTGCTGTGATCCCTGATTCGTTCAGCGACATGGGATCTAAACCTTTAAATAAATACTGGCCTCAAATAACATGACTGCATTTCCAAAGAAACTACATACTTGACTGAGCATTCCCGAGAACCAGTAGGAAAAGAGGGCTTATGCTGCAATTTTTAGGACTGATTGGTGGTGGGGCTCACGTGTTTAAGGGCTTCGAGGATTGGTAGTTTTCCTTGCTGGTGTGGGATAAGGAAAAGTGTGCTCTTCAAAATAGCAAGCATCTGTCCTGCCGTAAGAGGGTGTGCTTTGCATTAACACCCATATCTTCATCACACCACTCAACTTTGCCCCAGGAAGTAAAGTGAATGAGGAGGAAATACAACAAACCTGACTGAATGTATGGCTGATGAACACATTAATTAATCCATGAAGGAACTTCTAAGGGCAGCTCTCTTACCTGTAACCTCAAGGTACTCAGGGTGCCCTCAAGGTGCTTTGTGGCTTGAAGGTGTGGGTCATTTCACAAAGGGTGTCGGTTCTCGTCTGAAGGAGAGGCGTTGCGATTTGATCAAGGTGCATACATAACATAAAATTAACGTGTGACTCTTTCTGGCCAGTAATGAGTTTACAAGAAATCTGTGAAAGTCTGCAAGCAGGCAATTTTCACTGACAAACAGCCTACATATAATCACAGAATTTTGACTGCGAACTCGAATTCTAGGGAGTTATTTATAATTCTCAAGGATTTCGAGAGCAGGTCTCCGTTAAAGGCTCTCGGGACACCATGCATGCATGGTGTCAAGAATTCCAAGATGAATTAAGGAATACGATTAGGAAAGACCTGCAAGTCATCGAAATGCATAGAACGATTGATGCTCCTGTATTACGGACCTCCGATTCACCTGCTAATCCTGCAGTTTTGGAAGATATTCCTTCCTTTTCTTTTAAGCCCGTTTCAGAGGATGAGGTATGTCCCATCAGCATATCTAAAACCAACCTCTTCTGTTGCTGATGTCTGCCCCGCACAAACTGTAAAGGCCTGCCGTAACTTTCTACTCTCAACATTTATGCAGATGAATACTGCAGCTTTCCTTTAGTCCTGTTTACCTGACAATCTTAAAGAGGAACATCTAGATCCTACAGTTGTGGGTAATTATCTTCATACCTCCAACTGCAGAAACACACTGAGAACTAATACATCCTGTGGTTTCGACAGTCCGGGTTCAGGGACAGACATGGTTCTGAATTGGCCCTACTGCACCGGAAGTCAACTATGACCAACATTTTCTACGGGGACCATGTTGCATTATTGCTTCTCTTAGATCTATCCTCTGCCTTCGACCTCGTCGACCAACCCGTTTCTGGTAAGGAGAATGGTCGAGGTGGCCAGGTGCTCAGATAGTGCAGCGGCTTGGATCAAGTCTTTTTTGGGGCCTAGGTCGGTGAGAAGGGCCTTTTATGATGCCCGGGCATGCCCTGTAATTCTGGATTGCAGTGTCCCTCAAGGCTCATGTCTCTCTCCAACTCTGTTTAATATATACACGAGACCTCTTTTTGACTTACTTGATAACATTGGTGTAATATACGCTACGCTGATGATTCAAAAATTCTGCTAAAATCGACAGGTGTCTATGGTTATGATTCAAAAGCAATCAATAAGATTGACTCCACTGTGCAGACCAGGGTGGCTCACAATTCCTTAGCACTAAATAACGCAAAACACAGCTTTTGATTTTAGGGATGGGATCAAGGATAAAAAAAACTTGACCCCTGATGTGGTGAATTTATTATTGCCCATTGTACCCTCCAGGATGCCACTCATGTGAAAACACTGGGGGTCTATTTTCCAGACAGGTGACTCTATTAGTTCATCCTGTACATATATCCATAGGCTTCTGCTTTCACCCAGGGGACACTATAACTGAATGTTTCTTCTTGCTAATCTGTAATTAACTGGTAAACTTTCTTATGATGCACCAGTATATATGATATATCTAATGTATACACTGCTTCTCTTGTTTGTAAGTAACTCATTGTGTAACCTTATGTAATTTGCCCAGATACCTGAGGGTTAGGTGCGCTATATAAATGAATAAATAAAATAAATAAATAAGCCTACACCTCTCCTTGGAAAACAGAGCCTCTTTGGCTACTGCTCTAATCAATTCGAGGTTAGATTACTGTAACAGCTTACGTACAGATACATCAAAAGGTAACCTGAGGAAGTTGCAAATCACGCAGGATGGTTCCGTAAGAGCCATTCATGGGCTAAAGAGACAGACACATGTTACTACCCTGCGGCGTTCAATGCATTGGTTGCCTGTGCAACATCGGATCTATCATAAAGCACTTTCTTTAATGCAAAATGTATCTCGGGCTCTGCTCCCAAATATTTGAACGATTGTCTCCATTTTAAGATCCCCTTGAGATCATTACGCTCAAATGACAGTATCCGTCTTGAACAACCTCGCTTTAGACTTACAAGATATGGAGCTACCAGTTTTTATGTCTGGTCACGTAAAGCATGGAATGTCCTTCCTGTTACACGTTGAGATCTTTTCTGCTCCTCGAGATTTAAGAAGGAGCTTAAGCCATATCTTTTTAATAAAGGGATAGATTAACTGTCCCCTGCCCTTTTCCTTTCTCCTACTGGCTCTCTACGCATCGTCTCTTGTTTTGCAACTTGCTAGCGCCTTGAGGCCCCCCGTGTGTAGTGCCTTACAAATATTGGACTAAATAAATACATTCCTAACAAAGTAAGCACCCCGATGGGATCCCAAAGAGGGATAACGCCCCACAGTGGCTACAAACCAGGGGTCTGCAGCTCTCAGACCTCCAAAACCTTTGGACTGCAAATCCAATGAGCCCTCACTATTAAGTATGTTCTCTAGAAATGATGGGCGTGGTAGTCCAAAGATCGGGCAAGCCAAAGGTCGCACACCTCTCTAAAGTGGTAAACGCCGATTAACCTCCGGGTCAATGTAACAGCTCATAATCAGTAGGTCCTCCACCTTGCAGGCTGCCACTTTAGATTTTGGAAAGTCAGGTTTTGGTGGGAGGCTGTGGAAGTTTTCAGAAGTCACAATCCCCACCCCTGTAACATGGCACATCTTTTCATTTTTCAATGGTGTGATGTTAAAAACATAAGGAACAAGAGGCCGCTGTTGGCCTTTGGCCAGAGAGGGAGAGACAAGGTGCAGTAAGGAGGGCGTGGAAGACATGGGAAATACATAAAGTTGATCAAATCAAAGGCAAACCAAACAGTCAGATTGCGGTTTATTAGACTGCAGAAACAAATACACAAATAAGCATTGGTAGCATTTGAGCCACACTTAATTAGTGTAATTTCAAGACTTATTTCCTCTTGAACTGATAATGAGACAACTGCACTAATTCGGGTTTGGCTGACGTGTTCTCCGTTTTACACAGTAGAACTAAAGCGGCCAATTTCCCACCTTCACACGTGCTCATTTGTGAGCTTTGTGCTAGAGTACACAGTAATTGGAAACTACCATCCACACAGCAGAAGAAACACTGAATGCTGCAATCTGCACCAAAACTGCACTACTCTCTGAACACACCACACGTGCTGCATGGTCACAAAACTCCCTAACCTCTTGGACCCCCATTCCTGAATATCTGTTCCTAGATAGACAACCAGACCTGTGAAGTCCCATTCATGTAAGGCAAAGACAGTGCCCTGCAAAACCTTTCTGTCAAGAGTACTTCTCGGTCCGCATACGTACAATCAATGTATCTCACCGTTGGCACACCTGCTTCAGCAGCCCAAAAACCAATTTACCAAACCACCTGGCTCTCCTATGAGCTAAACTTTAAACACACTCACCCCTCAAACTTAAATTGACCTGAGACTGCACATTGACCCGAGACTACAATGAAACCCCCTTGAATGTGACAGAATAAAATTCAAATGCAAACTGTGCAAAATCCCTAACTCCCGCCCAAAATCACGACAATCCCAAGACTATCCTTCCTAAACACTGATGCTAGAAATGTGATATTCTCCTCAAAACCCATCTCCTAACCTTTCCGCTCAATTACAATTACACCATTCAGATTCCTGCCCCGCTCCCTCTTCCCCACTGACACTAGATCCGAAATGCTTTGTTGGCCAAAGGCACCTTGCGATACACAAAAACCTGGTCAGCTACCTCCCTCATTAAATAGCCTTCCCTTGATCCCAAAGACCTCAGTGTCCTGGCACCATGTGATATGTTCTGTATAAAATACATTGGAAATAATCATCTGAATCCATGGCAGCATGCAATGTTGCCCTTCTTATGAATTTTCATGCACAAAATCATGCAGAATTTGTCAACAAAAACGTTAAATATTATATCTGTTTTTGTGAGGTCCAGAAGTCGTGTTAATAGTGCGAAAACCAAAGAAAAGGGTAGGGAAGCACCACAGGACCCACCAAAAGCCAAATAAAAAAAGTAAAAATAAACTAGGACAAAAAGGGGGTACAAAATGGCTGACAAATGGAGAAGATGTGACCCCGCAGAGTTTTTTTCAGCCCGGGCCATGTTCGCACAAGTAAGACAAAGACAAAACTGAAAGGGAAAAATGATTCTACAGAAGAGAGTTTTCTCCCCAGGCGAGAGAAAACTCTTGCACACCTTTACTTTCCTCCATGAGGAACCGAAACTGAAAAGTGATGATGTTGAAAGGCAGTACATGGGTTGGAAGGGAAGCTAGAATCCCTGTCCAATAAAATGGGCGCTTTAGAGCACGAACGTGGGTAACATGAGACTTGTTTAGGGGTACCTGAAACACATACATCATCTGATCTGAGATTGCAGCCTGGGAAGGGGCTAAGGAATTTCACAAGTATGACATCCACAACGCTATCAACTGGGATGCCCAGGTCAAAACCTGGGAGAATGCTGGGAGAGGTGCCAACTGGAGAGACCCGCATGGCCCCCAGAAAATCCTACCTGAGGAACTGATTTCTAACCTCGAGGCTCTTGATTCGGATGATGTGGAATCTGCAATGGAGAGACCTGGGGAGAACAGTGACACGAGAGCTTGGAACCCCAAGTTCAAGGGATGAGAACCTTCACAGGTTGAAGAGGCCGCTCTATCTTCTGTGGCAAAGCTGCAGGTGGGAGATTCTTGATCACTCATGCTGCTGGTCGGGCTTTGAGTGAGTAGGCCCACTCATGCTGGCCTGGTTCGGGCTTTGAGTGAGTAGACCCACTCATGCTGGCCTGGTTTGGGCTTTGAGTGAGTAGGCCCACTCATGCTGGCCCGGTTCGGGCTTTGAGTGAGTAGGCCCACTCATGCTGGCCTGGTTCGGGCTTTGAGTGAGTAGACCCACTCATGCTGGCCTGGTTTGGGCTTTGAGTGAGTAGGCCCACTCATGCTGGCCCGGTTCGGGCTTTGAGTGAGTAGGCCCACTCATGCTGGCCCGGTTCGGGCTTTGAGTGAGTAGGCCCACTCATGCTGGCCCGGTTCGGGCTTTGAGTGAGTAGGCCCACTCATGCTGGCCCGGTTCGGGCTTTGAGTGAGTAGGCCCACTCATGCTGGCCTGGTTCGGGCTTTGAGTGAGTAGACCACTCATGCTGGCCTGGTTCGGGCTTTGAGTGAGTAGGCCCACTCATGCTGGCCTGGTTCGGGCTTTGAGTGAGTAGGCCCACTCATGCTGGCCTGGTTCGGGCTTTGAGTGAGTAGGCCACTCATGCTGGCCTGGTTCGGGCTTTGAGTGAGTAGGCCCACTCATGCTGGCCTGGTTCGGGCTTTGAGTGAGTAGGCCCACTCATGCTGGCCTGGTTCGGGCTTTGAGTGAGTAGACCCACTCATGCTGGCCTGTTTCGGGCTTTGAGTGAGTAGGCCCACTCATGCTGGCCCCGTTCGGGCTTTGAGTGAATAGGCCCACTCATGCTGGCCCCGTTCGGGCTTTGAGTGAATAGGCCCACTCATGCTGGCCCGGTTCGGGCTTTGAGTGAGTAGGCCCACTCATGCTGGCCCGGTTCGGGCTTTGAGTGAGTAGGCCCACTCATGCTGGCCCGGTTCGGGCTTTGAGTGAGTAGGCCCACTCATGCTGGCCTGGTTCGGGCTTTGAGTGAGTAGACCACTCATGCTGGCCTGGTTTGGGCTTTGAGTGAGTAGGCCCACTCATGCTGGCCTGGTTCGGGCTTTGAGTGAGTAGACCACTCATGCTGGCCTGGTTTGGGCTTTGAGTGAGTAGGCCCACTCATGCTGGCCTGGTTCGGGCTTTGAGTGAGTAGGCCCACTCATGCTGGCCTGGTTCGGGCTTTGAGTGAGTAGACCCACTCATGCTGGCCTGGTTCGGGCTTTGAGTGAGTAGACCACTCATGCTGGCCTGGTTTGGGCTTTGAGTGAGTAGGCCCACTCATGCTGGCCTGGTTTGGGCTTGGAGTGAGTAGACCACTCATGCTGGCCTGGTTCGGGCTTTGAGTGAGTAGGCCCACTCATGCTGGCCTAGACCACTCATGCTGGCCTGGTTTGGGCTTTGAGTGAGTAGGCCCACTCATGCTGGCCTGGTTCGGGCTTTGAGTGAGTAGGCCCACTCATGCTGGCCTGGTTCGGGCTTTGAGTGAGTAGACCCACTCATGCTGGCCTGGTTCGGGCTTTGAGTGAGTAGGCCCACTCATGCTGGCCTGGTTTGGGCTTGGAGTGAGTAGACCACTCATGCTGGCCTGGTTCGGGCTTTGAGTGAGTAGGCCCACTCATGCTGGCCTGGTTCGGGCTTTGAGCCTGGTTTGGGCTTTGAGTGAGTAGGCCCACTCATGCTGGCCTGGTTCGGGCTTTGAGTGAATAGGCCCACTCATGCTGGCCTGGTTCGGGCTTGACCACTCATGCTGGCCTGGTTTGGGCTTTGAGTGAGTAGGCCCACTCATGCTGGCCTGGTTCGGGCTTTGAGTGAGTAGACCACTCATGCTGGCCTGGTTCGGGCTTTGAGTGAGTAGGCCCACTCATGCTGGCCTGGTTCGGGCTTTGAGTGAGTAGGCCCACTCATGCTTGCCTGGTTCGGGCTTTGAGTGAGTAGGCCCACTCATGCTTGCCTGGTTCGGGCTTTGAGTGAATAGGCCCACTCATGCTGGCCTGGTTTGGGCTTTGAGTAGTAGACCACTCATGCTGGCCTGGTTTGGGCTTTGAGTGAGTAGACCACTCATGCTGGCCTGGTTTGGGCTTTGAGTGAGTAGGCCCACTCATGCTGGCCTGGTTCGGGCTTTGAGTGAGTAGGCCCACTCATGCTGGCCTGGTTCGGGCTTTGAGTGAGTAGACCCACTCATGCTGGCCTGGTTCGGGCTTTGAGTGAGTAGACCACTCATGCTGGCCTGGTTTGGGCTTTGAGTGAGTAGGCCCACTCATGCTGGCCTGGTTTGGGCTTGGAGTGAGTAGACCACTCATGCTGGCCTGGTTCGGGCTTTGAGTGAGTAGGCCCACTCATGCTGGCCTAGACCACTCATGCTGGCCTGGTTTGGGCTTTGAGTGAGTAGGCCCACTCATGCTGGCCTGGTTCGGGCTTTGAGTGAGTAGGCCCACTCATGCTGGCCTGGTTCGGGCTTTGAGTGAGTAGACCCACTCATGCTGGCCTGGTTCGGGCTTTGAGTGAGTAGACCACTCATGCTGGCCTGGTTTGGGCTTTGAGTGAGTAGGCCCACTCATGCTGGCCTGGTTTGGGCTTGGAGTGAGTAGACCACTCATGCTGGCCTGGTTCGGGCTTTGAGTGAGTAGGCCCACTCATGCTGGCCTAGACCACTCATGCTGGCCTGGTTTGGGCTTTGAGTGAGTAGGCCCACTCATGCTGGCCTGGTTCGGGCTTTGAGTGAGTAGGCCCACTCATGCTGGCCTGGTTCGGGCTTTGAGTGAGTAGACCCACTCATGCTGGCCTGGTTCGGGCTTTGAGTGAGTAGACCACTCATGCTGGCCTGGTTTGGGCTTTGAGTGAGTAGGCCCACTCATGCTGGCCTGGTTTGGGCTTGGAGTGAGTAGACCACTCATGCTGGCCTGGTTCGGGCTTTGAGTGAGTAGGCCCACTCATGCTGGCCTGGTTCGGGCTTTGAGTGAGTAGGCCCACTCATGCTGGCCTGGTTCGGGCTTTGAGTGAGTAGGCCACTCATGCTGGCCTGGTTCGGGCTTTGAGTGAGTAGGCCCACTCATGCTGGCCTGGTTCGGGCTTTGAGTGAGTAGGCCCACTCATGCTGGCCTGGTTCGGGCTTTGAGTGAGTAGACCCACTCATGCTGGCCTGGTTCGGGCTTTGAGTGAGTAGGCCCACTCATGCTGGCCCCGTTCGGGCTTTGAGTGAGTAGGCCACTCATGCTGGCCTGGTTTGGGCTTTGAGTGAGTAGGCCCACTCATGCTGGCCTGGTTCGGGCTTTGAGTGAGTAGGCCCACTCATGCTGGCCTGGTTCGGGCTTTGAGTGAGTAGACCCACTCATGCTGGCCTGGTTCGGGCTTTGAGTGAGTAGGCCCACTCATGCTGGCCCCGTTCGGGCTTTGAGTGAATAGGCCCACTCATGCTGGCCTGGTTCGGGCTTTGAGTGAGTAGACCACTCATGCTGGCCTGGTTTGGGCTTTGAGTGAGTAGGCCCACTCATGCTGGCCTGGTTTGGGCTTGGAGTGAGTAGACCACTCATGCTGGCCTGGTTCGGGCTTTGAGTGAGTAGGCCCACTCATGCTGGCCTGGTTCGGGCTTTGAGTGAGTAGGCCCACTCATGCTGGCCTGGTTCGGGCTTTGAGTGAGTAGGCCACTCATGCTGGCCTGGTTCGGGCTTTGAGTGAGTAGGCCCACTCATGCTGGCCTGGTTCGGGCTTTGAGTGAGTAGGCCCACTCATGCTGGCCTGGTTCGGGCTTTGAGTGAGTAGACCCACTCATGCTGGCCTGGTTCGGGCTTTGAGTGAGTAGGCCCACTCATGCTGGCCCCGTTCGGGCTTTGAGTGAATAGGCCCACTCATGCTGGCCCCGTTCGGGCTTTGAGTGAATAGGCCCACTCATGCTGGCCCGGTTCGGGCTTTGAGTGAGTAGGCCCACTCATGCTGTCCCGGTTCGGGCTTTGAGTGAGTAGGCCCACTCATGCTGGCCCGGTTCGGGCTTTGAGTGAGTAGGCCCACTCATGCTGGCCTGGTTCGGGCTTTGAGTGAGTAGACCACTCATGCTAGCCTGGTTTGGGCTTTGAGTGAGTAGGCCCACTCATGCTGGCCTGGTTCGGGCTTTGAGTGAGTAGACCACTCATGCTGGCCTGGTTTGGGCTTTGAGTGAGTAGGCCCACTCATGCTGGCCTGGTTCGGGCTTTGAGTGAGTAGGCCCACTCATGCTGGCCTGGTTCGGGCTTTGAGTGAGTAGACCCACTCATGCTGGCCTGGTTCGGGCTTTGAGTGAGTAGACCACTCATGCTGGCCTGGTTCGGGCTTTGAGTGAGTAGGCCCACTCATGCTGGCCTGGTTTGGGCTTGGAGTGAGTAGACCACTCATGCTGGCCTGGTTCGGGCTTTGAGTGAGTAGGCCCACTCATGCTGGCCTAGACCACTCATGCTGGCCTGGTTTGGGCTTTGAGTGAGTAGGCCCACTCATGCTGGCCTGGTTCGGGCTTTGAGTGAGTAGGCCCACTCATGCTGGCCTGGTTCGGGCTTTGAGTGAGTAGACCCACTCATGCTGGCCTGGTTCGGGCTTTGAGTGAGTAGACCACTCATGCTGGCCTGGTTTGGGCTTTGAGTGAGTAGGCCCACTCATGCTGGCCTGGTTTGGGCTTGGAGTGAGTAGACCACTCATGCTGGCCTGGTTCGGGCTTTGAGTGAGTAGGCCCACTCATGCTGGCCTGGTTCGGGCTTTGAGCCTGGTTTGGGCTTTGAGTGAGTAGGCCCACTCATGCTGGCCTGGTTCGGGCTTTGAGTGAATAGGCCCACTCATGCTGGCCTGGTTCGGGCTTGACCACTCATGCTGGCCTGGTTTGGGCTTTGAGTGAGTAGGCCCACTCATGCTGGCCTGGTTCGGGCTTTGAGTGAGTAGACCACTCATGCTGGCCTGGTTCGGGCTTTGAGTGAGTAGGCCCACTCATGCTGGCCTGGTTCGGGCTTTGAGTGAGTAGGCCCACTCATGCTTGCCTGGTTCGGGCTTTGAGTGAGTAGGCCCACTCATGCTTGCCTGGTTCGGGCTTTGAGTGAATAGGCCCACTCATGCTGGCCTGGTTTGGGCTTTGAGTAGTAGACCACTCATGCTGGCCTGGTTTGGGCTTTGAGTGAGTAGACCACTCATGCTGGCCTGGTTTGGGCTGCCTGTGGGGTCGGAGTTCACTGTATAAGAGACAGAGGTTTGGGTGTTCTTTCTCCACTCGAGGGCGATTGAGAGAAGCTATGTGTATCTGATTTTTTTAAAATTATTTTATTTCTGAATAACCTTCTCATCTGTTTTTTTCTTTTCACTTCTCTGCGGGCTCTTCCAGAGCGGCAACGGTTTCTTTTCAGTAGTTAGTTAAAAATGCTTTACCACAGTGGTAGTTGATGGAAGGTCCTACTAACGTGTGCTGTTTTGGTGTTGCTGTGAGTGTAAACACCATATTATGTTGCAGAAAAGTATTTGTCCACCACTTCCTTTGATGTCATGTGTTACGTGGTTCAGACTTAATTAACAGAATGATCATAAAAAAATGGGCTCTATGGGGCAGATTCTTCAAAATGGGCACGAATGAAAAAAGCTCAGAGGATGCGTTTTGTTTTCCCTTTGCGCTCATTGCCGAAGAGCTATTGGCTCTAATCATGACTGCGAACTTCACAGATCGGGGCCCTTAAAGGGCCTGTCTCTGTGAAATACGAGAAATAGGAAGAAAAAAATGTCTATGCCTGTTTGAGAAACAGAAATACAAGTGGGACACAGTGGCTGTCTTTCATTTCTGCACATTTTAAAGTGCCCTGCATTTGTGAATTTTGAATGGTCTTTACAATGCACAGGAGCACTCCTTGATTTGTTATTTTTTGTTTTGTTTTATTGTTATAGTTGTCTTTAGTTCCAAGGAACTTCTACAACTGTTACAATTATCTTTTTACATACAATGACATGCCAAAAAAAGTCATTAAATTTACCTTAGACTATTGTCAGTGCACATATCACATACTAAACATACAAGCATTCACTATTAAAACTTCAACAAAATTCAAATTAGTTCTTGATTACTATCTACAACAGCAGCACATTACGATGTTACAAATCTCATTAATCAATTATAGCTAACAGCTGATGTTACCAATAGATACACACTTATTAAAATCACTTGGATTTTCTATGTGTGATAACTACTACTATCATTTCTATATAAATGACTTATTTTCTTATTTTGGTAATTCGACAGCAGACACAGCTTTAAGCCAAACACGATAAAGTGCAATGTGCATAGATTCAGTGTGCGTATTTAGACACTAATGCCAAAAATGCTCTCTTTGGATTGTGGCGTATTGATGTACATATCTCCCATATGTGGACATATGTAATGACGCAAGTGTCTTACTGTCTCAAGAGTTTCCACCATCTTACATATACGGCAATAGAGTTGAATTTTTGTCAGTTGCCATTGACACCCTGTATTGCTCTAACTGGCAGCTGGTTGCTTCTCAGTAATAAGCAAAATGTACGTACATCTGGATTTGGACAACGTAGCAAATAAGTTTGGGGGTGGAAAATGTATACACAATTCCCTCTAGTTGTTTATAATTAAGAAGCAAACTCATACAAGTAAAATTATTTCCCCAGTCTTCTATTTTAACCTTCTATTTTATATAGCCAAGATACATTTTTGCACATTTGCAAAGATGTGAAAAAGGGCACGGTTTCTGAGTAGGGCGCATCTCACCATTTGCTCCCCAAAACCTTTTGAGAACCTAGCCCTATGATTGCAACTCAAAATAGATTCAAACACAGTGTGAGTAACAGCATGAAGAAATGCACAGTCCTGCATACTGTTGGATTAGCAGGCGACTTAGGGCACAACTCAACCAAAGAACTTTTCAAATCACAGGCGAACTTACCTCCACAAAGTGGCAATCAAAGCAGTGTTTCAGGAGGGGTTCCTGGTGGTGTGGCTAGAAGAGCAGTGTATTGCAGACCCCCTGCATCCTCCACATGAATGAAGCATGAACTAGCAAGACCTCTGCTTCAGCAGTGGCAGCTATGCTGCAACAGCCCACCTTTCATTATTATGGTATTTATTGAGCACGGGCCCAGCTTCGCTAAGCAATGGAGCGCTTTACAGAGGTATACAACAGTACAGATACACAGCAGAGCGCTTTATAGAGGGAGTGCTCTTGGGCCGGTTTAAACTGTCAAAGGGAACCTTAGTTTCCCTATGACAGTTTCTGTTCCCCAGCGCGCATATCCAATGGACCAGGCAAGGCACTGGTGTTTTGCTTCCCCAGCCTTGTATGGCCCGTTGGGGATGCATGCTGTGGAACTGCACCTCTGATTATGTGAAGGGGTGCTTCTGTGCCTCTGTGCGCATTCAGATGTCCTGGGGAAGCTGACTTTGGAGTGCTCTGGCTTTTGCGTGCATGTGCAGGGACCAGGAAGTGCTCCGTTTCCTGGTTCCTGGTAAGGCTGTGCGGGAGCCGGAAGGCTTTTGGGAGGCGTGGTTGAGAGAAGCGGAGTCCGGACTGGGGCTGAGGGTCAGGTTAACTTTAATGTATTATACATGTATGTATGCGTGTGTGAATGGGTGAGTGTATGATGCATGGGTTTCAGCACGCAGGGGAGAGTGTATGGTGTATGGGTATGCGTATGAATGAGCAAGTGAATGCTGTGTGTGAAGAAGGGGCGAGTGAATATTGTGAATGTGTCTGCATGCACTTGTGTCTGTGATGTCTAGCTGGTGCACTGATTTTGGAGGGGGGGGTAGGATCCTCATTTACCCAAATCACTTTTTCAAAGACACATGAATACACAATTACTATTATTCAATCAATTTTTTTTTATTGGTTCTGAAATTATGGAAAGTCTAAGTGTACTGCTGCTGGTTTTCTAGCTTTCTGCCTGCAGGTCGCAGCAGCAGGCACTCAACGCGCTCAGCAATCCTAAGGTGGATATTAGCAAACCTACAACAACTCTTTCTACTTTGATTGTGTGGAGAAAACCATCTGTGTATGATGAAGGAACACTGTGGCTGGAGGGACTCTATGGTGTACCTATGATGTCTTGCCCACTGCACCAAAAACATCTTCTGCGATACAAACATCTCCATCCATTAATCTTTTCCTTCACTAATGAATTCATTCCCCACTCTTTCATTCATCGATTGGTGGGAGCCTTTGCTTATTCCGTCATAGGATGTTACCTTTTTCTTCATTTGCAAATTCAGTGCAATTTGATATATTCAAGCAATCTGCCCTGATTGAAGAAGGTTGAGTTCTGTGTGTTTGCGGACATAAATTTGCATCTTTTGTGTCTATGTGCAAAATTGCCTTCACCTAGTACGGCTTAATATTGCGCCCTATTTAAAATACAGCCATCCCTGTACTGCTATTTGGGGCCAAAGTGCCATGTCTGGGTGAAATTCAAACGTTTTATAATTGGTTTCCATCAAGGTGGATTCACGGCACTACATAGCAGAATGAATACACCTTTGGCATAGCTGGCTTAATTTGACGATATTCTGTGTAAACTGGACCAATAGTTTACGGCGAGCACTTTCCTCATATCTTTGTAACCGCAAATAGTACAAGATGTCTTAAGAAGCCAGATCGAGGGAAAGAATGAGTGACACAATGGCCCCAGGAATTAAAGCTGCTGTGTTCATATTTAGTTTTGGCTATTAGTTGGTGCTCTAAGAACTCCTGTAGAGCAGAATTGGCATACAATGGAGATGACACGGGTGGAGGGATACACAACCCTTAGATGCTTCTGTGGATTTTTACCCACCCACTGATCGACCTTGGCCATGCTAATTCCTGTGACCATTCCCACCCACTCCCTACCCAGTCGCACCCACAACACTCTCCTGGGATCTTTTATAGGTTTGTAACTATGAGCTTTAATGGGTTACGCCATTATTATATCTAAGCAGTTTTCGGAAAGATAATGGCTTAGTTGCAGCTGTAAAAAATCTCTCGGTGTAAAACAAATCTTCATCAAGTTTCCAGTCATCCACTTAATTTGTAAGCAATATCTGTATCCTCAGATCTGTTCCTTGCACTAAGTTCCTTTTAAAAAAATGCTTTGGCAAAGCCAACAGTGTTGGCTCTTTTATAAACCTTAGATAGAGGTTTGCTAGGAACCACCATTAAATGCACCGTTACCCACCCCCAATTGTCATTTTAGGCCCGGATATTTCCATCATGGCAGTGCCTGGCAAATGCCTATATCATGCCTTCACAAAAGCACAAACTGTTGGCTTTGCCATTGCTTGTTTTTATATAAAGCCTCGGGCAGTGACACGAATGCTGGGTCATTCAGGGCCCAATGCCTTTCTAGCCAAAGTTCCCGCCCGTGCTTTTGACGGGGAGGGAATGAAGGGAAATTAAGTGAAGTGTTTTATCTTTGAGTGGAGTGGGAACAGGTGCACGGATAAGGTACACTGTGTTCTTGAAACTGAAATCTCAGAAGCTTCTATTTATTTATTCATAGGGATTTGATTTAAAATAAAACCTTTTATTCGAAATACAAACTCAGTGTTATAACACATGCAATGTTATAATGCTAATTAGCAATTAACACTTATCGAATCACATGAATACAACACCAAATAAAGAGGATCATTTGGACAAAAACCTACAAATCGCCAACACCAGAGGGACTGGGCATCCTGATTTCAACCCACACCAAAACCTATCCATGCATCGGGACAATAAATTGTGAACAAAGCGCCCAAAACACATCTCCTCAATAGATGCATATTTCCACAGTGCAGAATTAAGGGCCTGAATCACAGAGCATTCTCAATTATTTAACACTTCTGTGAATCAGGCCCTACGTGTTTAAGAATTCCTAACTGTTCTTGAGCTTTACAAACTCGACAGGCTCACTCGCTAAGGTCAAGTTTCAACCTAGGCCCCAAGACTTCCAGGGCTTGGCAGCAAATGTAAACGAAATCCCATTTAGACCACGAATCGTTCCACAAAGGAATATCTCCCAATTTCTTTCCAAGCTGGACGAAGCCCGAAAAAAGACTTACAGTTCGATGCTTGATCCATGAACATTGAGCATTAAACGGAAGTTGCAATTCCAGAGCTTCCTCTTCACCTGTTGCGGATTAGCCATGAGAGAGGGTGGAATGCCCCAACAACAACAGTATGGCTTCACGATACTCAACAAACTCGTGCAGTAGATGCTCTACCCTTCACATTAGGTAGCAGACCAGAATAGAGCAGGGGGTCGGCAACCTTTGGCTCGCAGATCTTTTGGACTACAACTCCTATCGGCCCAAACCAGCATAATCAATGAGGAGGGATCATAGGATTCGTAGTCCAAAACATCTGCCGAGCCAAAGGTTGCAGACCCCTGGCAGAGTTAATGATCTGCAGAAATTAACTGTGCCCGCCAAGTAACAATAGCTTCCATTTTAGGTGTAGGGTATACTGTGGCCACCATGTGACAATAGCTTCAATTTTAGGTGTAGGATATAATGTGTCTGCCATATAATAATAGCTTCCATTTTAGGTGTAGGGTATACTGTGACCGCCATTTAACAAAAGCTTCCATTTCAGGTTCAAGGAATTCCAAACGAAAGGAATTAATCTCACCAGCAATCCTCTATTGTGTTCCCATTAATGTCAGACATCTCTGAGTCCATAAGCATTGAATTGGTAAAGCACTGCTGAGTCAGAGCCAGACATTGCCATACGCATTCACTATTTGAGACAAAGTATTAGAACTTTTTGATCAGTAAAATGTTATCTAAACTTACTGGTGTACAAGAAAAACAACATCTGGGATGTATTTCGATCTTGTTAGCGTTCATCAGAGGAGTACAGCTTAGAACAGACATGAGCAGGGCACTCTATGCTACTAAATAAATAAATACACAACACCCAAACACTCTGAAGCTCAGTGATGCATAAATTATGCAAAGCAAAAGTCGACCTCTAGGCAAGTCCCTCTTTTAAGTGGAGGGCATTCCCACCCTAACAGTTTATTGAGAGGCCACCCTCAACACAGGGAGTTCCTTCCCTCCCCAAGCTAAGTGTCACACAATAAATGGCTAATGTCAGTTCTTTTATTCCACCCTATCTCAGCGTCATATCATGCTCCTTGGATCCCTCCCCCTCAGCTACCAATGAGCCAAGAACCAGGCCGGTGTACAGGAAATATATTTGTATTTATTTGAATTATAGGTAATAGAAATTACACTAAACTACACATGCCGCCTTCTTTGTGGCTCACAATTAACGTCTTGTTTCTTGTTACATAAATAAATCACAGCAATGGGTTGGGAAAAACACAAATGACAATACTTTTCTTTCTACAGATTTCACTTTAAGAAATAATTAGCGCTGGTTTGTGAACACAATCAATATACAGATGTAGTGCTGTGCAATTTCGATTTTCCTGCGCTCTTAAAAGGCTAACAGTTTGGTTTACATATTTGGACAAATGCATATGGCAATTACTATTTCACCCACACCTTTGCTCAAAATAAACACAGGGTGATTTAACAGTGAGTTTTAAATACCCCCTTACTTTGGTCTTTGTGGTGGAAGTCGGAGATAAAAATGTATATGATTTGAGAATTTTGGATTTCAGATCCCCTCCTCTAAAAGGCCTGGATTGGGAAAGCTGTGCAGCAAACATTGGAACGGTTGAAGAATTTTGGATTTCAGATCCCCCTCCACTTAAAGGCCTGTGCTAGGGAGTATGAACAGCAACATTTGGGATAATTCAAGAATTTGGGATTTCACTTAAAGGCCTGTGTTGGGAAGCTGGATGGTAAAATGCAGAGGATCTTTTTATTGTTTTGGTTCAGGAACAAAGGCACCCCTCTTCCTAAAAGAAGTCGGAGTTAAGAGGCAAAAAAGGATTACCCAATTACATTACAGTCAATAGGGAATGAGCTTGTTTATTTCAAATGTTAACAAAAATCACCCTGTAGTGTTCTGCCAATGGGAATTAATTAAATTTAATATTTTTTATTTAAATAGGCAAAGAATCTACACAGTTCTGCCCCCGACCCCATAAAGGAAAAGGATTTAGGATCAGCAGATTCCCCCACCTTTTGGTTACAAAGGGCTACATTCTACTCACATTGAAAACCTCTGTTTAAAGATCAGGAGAGCCAGCTGCATTTCGGGACCCTTTAGAAAGACAGGGCCGGGGTCTGGTCACTCCACTCTCAAGGATGGCATCCAGCTCTTCACCATAGGACCCAGTCAGATTTTAGGCCTTCCCAGCAATAGACAGCTCCACCAAAAGGCAATCTCTGCAAAATCTCATTTTGGCGTTTGCTTGTGGCTGTCAAATGGGAAGTTTTATCAGCTCCTGTCACAATAGTAAATTAAGTAGCTCTTCTTTTTCCTCATAGTGCATCCACTTTATATAGCAGTGATGACACCATCAAATTTACAATCTTGGGCAGCTCCCTGCAAGAGTTCTCGCACCCAAGATTGGACAGTCACCCTTTTCTATACTCCTAACTCCAGCCCCTCTCTCATGATTGGTTTAAGAGTCTGGAACACATATGACAACTTCCCTTTGAAATCTCCTTTTGTTTCTATGTCCAATTTTGGGCAAATTTTCATACTTTTACTAGTAACTGCCATAAGATACATATATTCAGCTTCAGCTACTCATGGGGAATTTAATAAAATGACAGCCATCTCCGCATCATGTTGCATGGCTGTGTGACAATTTTCTGCCATTTACACAAAACAGGTAAAAATGGTTGACACGCAATTTACTCCCCAAATTCCAAATTTACCCTACACCGGTTCGCCAACTCTTAAATCCGAGACATTTTTAGACCAGCCAGAATCCCATTTTAGCTGGTCATTACAGCTCCATGAGTCGCAGAAGGATGATTTTTATTTTTAAAAAATCACCTGTAAATTATCTAATAAATGACACATAAATCAATGCAATATGACTAGTGGATGCTCGGAAAAAAAGCCTAAGTTATATCAGTCCTTTTAAATTAATTGAAATTCTTTATTTTAATGCAAACAGGAGCTCTGCTACCTCCAAGCATTTGTCTCTCTTGGCCAGCCACTGACCAGAGTTTTTATTAGTCACTTTGTTGTTTGAAGTTGGTGGCTGTAGATCGTAAATGGGGGATGCATTTGCTACACAGAGATCTCCCACTGCAGATGATGAGCAGGGCTGGCCCTGTTATGTCATGAAAATTGTCCTCTTATCTGAGGGGGACCATCATTCTGATCTGAAAGGCTTCTATTTCTTTCAAGGTTTCTGCTTCTGTTGATTGTAGCCCCTGGTTTTACACCTCCTCCACCCATACATTGCAGCCATGCACCAAGGGCCAATTGTCCTGCAGAGACAGCAAGTCTAGAGAAAGTTTGTTTACCAACATCATTCAGGCAGGACACATTTGATTGCAGTTGTAAACAGTTGGGATGCACAAACAAGGCAGGCAGTGAGGGAAGTCACTTGTGAAATTTGCCCATTATCCTTGGCTAAAATGAACTCACATACTGCATCTTCCAACATCAGCCTTTATTCTTTGACACACAGTGTGTTTTACTGATCAGAGTCCACTTTTCTTTTGCGCTGAAAGTGCACAGGTGTTTCTTCCACTCAGTAACAAAGTACACTTTTAATTACTTGCTGTTTGTTTTTCTACTGAAAAGTGGGTCTGAATTGTTACAGTGCACCCCCTTTTAATGGGTGACTGTTTCAGTGAAAACATTGCTGATTTTTTTCTCAAACCACAATGTGATGTGTTTTTGCAATCATTACCCGGATTACATTTTTGTTTTAGACTTCTCTGGATTTACCTTGCAGAAAGACACCAGCATTGTCTGCCTAAATAGGCCCAATTTTTCAGCATGCAGGTTTCTGAATGCAGCAGGTCAGTTTCCCAGTGAGCCCTCAGTTTCTCTGTTGGTTTGTGGCCTTTGATTACACCCCACACCACTGAAACCCATCAGGTACATCAGCAGAACTCCAAAGGACTGATATACAAAGGCATTTTTCACTGGGAAAATCCCATTGAAAAACGTTTCATAAATAAGGCCCCTAAGTCTGTAGCTCTGGGGCAATGCTGTGCAACATGGGTTCGATATCTGGTCTATGGCTTAGAAGCTGGAGGAGCCCTCTGAGTTCAGTCTAGAAGCAGGAGCCAAAGTGCCTAGGGAAGGGCCTCTTCCTTGTACAGGTTTTCGCTGTTGCCTTGCTCTCTTCTTTGAATGAAACACCAGTCTCCTCCTAGATGTCATGAGCTCTGTCTATTTTTCTGGGAAAGGTGTTGGAAGCCTGCCTCAATGAGGAACTGCTAGAGGGGATTTGCCAATCCCAAGGATATATGCGGCTAGAGACGGTGATGTCCCTCAGGGGGTCTTGCTCACTCGTGTGGTCATGTTCTGCAGCGCAATATCCCATGTGTGCCAGACTCTTTGACCACCTCTGCTAAGATCTCCAGTGCATCTTGCATTATATGACCATTGGCTGGGGTTGTTTTGATTTCTTCCCACTTCCAGCTGCTGATGCCATTATTTGGCTCATATCCTTCCAGGTCGCTGTGTGCCTGATATCTACTCTTGTAAGTTGAAAGGACATTTATATGTATTTTCTCTCTGGAGTCTGGCACATATGAAACCATTTCCCTCATGTCACTATAGGCAAATGAATGACCAATTAGTGGACTAGTCCATACCAAGGGGGGCAGGGAGCGGCTATGAGCATGGGAGATAAAGCAGACCACACACAGAAAAGTAATGGAAGCCCGAGCAATACATAGCAAAATGTGTGATGCATAAAGTGACCCTCCAAAAGTATAGAACAGAAAATATAAGATGGCACCAAGCTGGCCATTGTACATCTGGGTAATCCTAAAGCACCCAAAATATATGATGCCCTGAGAAGTAATGTGCTGCTCTGGCCCAGTCATATGCTGGGTCTGGGGATGGTCGGGACAATGGACCTGACACGCTTGAAAATAATTCTGATCTAGAAGGGGTATCAATAGCGGACTGCACTGCAGCAGGTGGCCGCAAAAGTAACTTGTCTCAAATAGTGCAACTCAACAAAAGCACAAAAGGCTCAACACGGGCACACAACCACCCCTGCACCTCCCAGACATTGCAGAATCCATACAGCTGCAGGAAAAAACCCGGACAAAACCCAAGGTGTGAAATCAGGGGACCCGGCTTACGCTCAATGCCACATTCCTGACATTGGGCTTAAACTGGACATTGGAAATATAATCATCAGGGACACAAAAGGCCTGATATTACCACTAGTACAAAACCGAAGAGAAGAGTCGAGAAAGGCAGAGAAATTGGTCCAACTCAACGAATCCCATACGCTCCTCCAACAGTCTGGCAATGGAGAATCCACGAGGACCTCTAACCCCTAATCTAAAGAGAAACTGAACCCCAAGGCCAACACGTTCCCCAACTCCCAGTGCACCACAAGGTTATCTGTGTATGCATGGATCTGCTATTCCAGAGCACTCTGTGCAGCATGCAACCGTATTCTTCATTGTTTTATGCATTTGTTTGATTTTAATGTTTAACAGTTTTCTGGTATTTCAATTTTTAGAACAGTTTTCATGTTCTGTGGTGTCACAAAAGGCTTTCTGGGCCAAGTGATCAAATCACTATGTTAGGTTATGTTATGTTATGTGATTTGTACCAAGCACCGCTGCCATTTTTCATGGTCTCCAGGCACTCAGGTGGATCTGAAAAGGAATGGGGTTGTGATGGTTGGTTAGTAGGGTTGAGAGGGAAAAGCGTAAGAGAGCTTTGCCGTGCTGTTGGTAGCTCCAGTTTGGAAATACCGGTCACTGTGTGTTTTATGATTTTAGTAGACCAGTCAATGCCCATTCCAAAAACATTGCAGCTGCTCCACCACCAAGGCTACATGCTGAATTCTAAAATGGAGCTTCCAGAGGTAGGGTTGGTTTTGTGTTTCTATTTACTGAAGAATTGGGTGTCCATTACAAACAGAAATGACTTACAAAGTTGGCGATAACAGAGAGCGGCAGCAGTCCTAGGTAAGCTGCTGTAAGTAAAAGCATTGTTGGATGGAATGACGTATGCCGGCGCATGAAGGCTAAGGATAGGAACACAAACCAGGGACAGGACTGGAGGACTTTATCGTGTTTTTAGCATTGAGAAACTGAAGCCAATATTTACATTGTTACAAATGACATCAAACTTTCTGAGGGCAGAATGCAGGACAGGTGGGCCGGTGCATAGTTTGGATAGAAGGGCGCATGGTTTTGTGAGGCTCCTTTCATTGCTAGCAGGTGAAGTTTGAGCCTCGTTTTAAAGAGTTTCAGTGAAGAGATGCCTTTGAGGGACAGGGGGAGTGGGGCAAGTAGTGAAAAGGAGAGAATGCGGGAGGAGGTATGGGGGTAGACTGAGTTGTGAAAAATCGAGGAGTAAGCTGGAGTGCAAGTGTCTCACAGTCCAACCCCCTTGCATATATAAATGTTGGTGTTAGTGGGACACCTAGAAATTCTTTGGTCTGCACCAATGTGGGTAGACGGCTATGACCATCTTCCACCCATATGGTCACAAGGTGCACATAGCAGCTGCCAGGCCTAAAGGGCTTGTCACCTGCAGTTCAGTTGGCCAGACATGTGCAGAGGAAAGGTTTGTTGAGGGAACCTATGTGTTTGTGATGAAGGGATGTGCTCTTTCATGCTCTTTTCAAACTCCCAGCATGTCCACCTCTCAGATGCTCCCTTTGGGCAATTTTTAATTTTTTTTTATTTTATTGGTTATTTTTAATGCACACTTTACAGCAAAAATTGTGTTTCAAGGCGCATCAGGACAGGGGTAGGGGGAATAGGGAAGAGGAAGAAGGTATAAAATAAAAACAAAAACATTCTCAAAAAGGTCTTGAAACATTCACAACGTGCAAGTGCTATAACATGAGAGCAGGTGAGTGGGGGAAGAGGGGAAGTGCAGGAAGGAGGTAAAAGGGGAAAAAAACTAACTAAAGCAACAAGCACACAAAGGCAAAAACCCACCCTAGTCGGAGGGGGCGGCCAGAGTGGAGGATCAGCCTGGAAGGTGCGCACAGGCAGGGGAGGAGCCGCTTCCATTGCTTGTCGGCACGTTTAGCCGAGGAAAGAAGAATACGTTTTGAACTGTATTTTGGGCAGGGCGAGTCAGACTGATAGTTTCGGTCGCAAGCGCATGAACGAAAGACAAGAAAAATGTTTTTTGAATTGTGGACAGTGGGGAACAGGGAGCGGGGCGTGGATTGCGCACATTTGTTTGTAAGGGAACAAGAGCAGATTGCTGCAGATTGTGTGGGTTACTGAGGGGGAACAAGAAAAGGATTTTTGGGTAATCCTCAGCAAGGGAAGGAATAACATTACGTTTGAAAAAAGGGGCTGAGGGAATGGACCCAGCTACCTTGTCAGTTTTCATTGCTATATTACAGGGCAAGGATTTGGGGGCAGTATTAGGGTCCCTCTCTGGTGGCAGTGGAGCACAATGACCGGGGGTGACACAGGGGAGGGGGCTCACTGGGGCGCTCTCCATCAAAGCCTAGGAGAACAAATGTAGCTTCCAGAGCTGCTTTTCCCCCTTCTAAAAAAGGATGGGGGTAAGACTGTGACAGCCCCCACACAAAGGGTGGTGAGTGAGCAGGACCAGAGAAGCAAGTGCTTGCAGTGCCAGAGCAGAGGAATCGGGGGACAGGAGCCACAGGCAGACATTACACTACTGCCAGCTACAGCTAGTGCACTGGCAATCCCTGGGCAATGTAAATGGGGGCATCGCACAGGCTTGCTGGGGTATGGTGCAGCAGGACAGGTGGGGTCCTGGGGGACACACAATGGACAGGGGATGGGCTTCACGTGGGGAAACTCATTGTCTGGTCCACAAGGAGGTGGGGTGGGTTGGCCCTGCAGAGGTAATTACGGGATTTGGCATGGGGGGCCTCCACAGCATGGCTGGGCAGCTCTAGTTGGGTCTGACTTAACCCCAGGGACAGCACCTGAGGGGGGAGCATGCCCAGGATGAGCGTGCTACAGGGATGTCAAATCCAGCCCCACTGGGGGTGGCAGTAGGGGCATGTAAATCCACAGGAGCAGCGATAAGAACACAGGGGGGTGCAGGTGAGCCAAGAAGGGGTGAAAACTCACAGGTGGGGGGGCCTGTGCAAAATAATGAAATGGAGCAAGGGCAGCAGATACAATGGCTGCAAGCACGGGGCCCTTGCCCATGCTGGGGGTGGGTGGGGCATCGGGCAGGGCAAGCCTCCGCCCCAATACAGGTGGCAGAACTGGGTATGCTTACCTGGCTCGTGCCTCTAGAAACAAAAGAAAAAATATGGAAGGAGAAATATATTGACATATTCTCACTATTGGATTATAGAAGGATAGAAGAAAGTAAGGAGGGGAAGAGTGAGGGGAATGAGAAAAAATTATTTGTGGAAAGATCTCTGGCTAACTGGGTAACTGGGTTCGCAATGTTTGCAGCCATATTGCTGGTAAAATGTCCCGAGCTTCATCAAAAGCTGTGGTCTTACCACCATTTGGTTTTGACAATGTATCATGATTGTATATTTGGCGCTTGGTTGGTAGATGATGAGAGATTTAGGAATGCAAAAGCAGGAAATGCTCCATTGGACTGGGGTAGTAGGGCAATGCATTTGTGGGAAAGTTGCATGACAGCACGACCATCCAGCAGCAAAGGTTTAACGTCAGTGAGGCCGGCTCAGACCTTTTGGAACGGCGCGGGAGGTGGGGACAAAAAAAGGGGCATGTCGGCCATAAAACAAATCCTCCTGTGCAAGGCTGGTCTGTAAATGTAAGCATGTGTGCTCATTCTGCGGGGTGTCGGGGCACAGGGAAAACAAATGCATCAAGTGCAGTAAGGAGCACAAATAAGAACGGGGGCTCGGGTACCACCGGTGGGCCTACTCTCGCCTGTGCGTGTTAATGTGTTGAGGGCCTGGGTAAATGGATACCCACAGGGGGGAGACACAACATTGTTAGTGGAAGGATATTCAGAAGGTCTCTGGATACCGGTAGAGGGGTTCACTCCCCTTCAGCCCCCCCAATGCCTGAAAACTAGAGGTCGGCCTGGACACAACCAACAATATTGATGGAAAAAGAAGCCAAGGTGATTAAACTGGGGAGCTTTGCAGGTCTGTTCTCATCACCACCACTGAGGGGGCTGGTTTGTTCCCCCTTAGGTATTGTTCCAAAACAGGAACCAGGGAAGTATAGGTTGATCCAAAACGTATCATTTCCAAAGGGGGCTTCGGTAGATTATGCTATCAATGAGGATCTGTGCTCGATTGGGTATGCCTCCTTTGATTCCGCAATAACACAGTTGAGAGAGAGGGGGTGCCACTGGCAAAAGTAGACATTGAGGCGGCCTTCCGGCTCCTGCCGGTTCACCAAGAAGACTAACATTTCGTAGGGTTTCAGGTAGAGGGGACCTTCTATTATGGCAAGTGCTGGCCCATTTGGGTGCTCTATTTCATGTGCTTACTTCGAGACATTCAGCATGTTTCTGGAATGGTTGACAAAAAAGGAACGTAAGGGGTCACAGGTATAACATTACCTGCACAATGTCCTGCTTATAGGGCAAGGGGGCACAGAGGAATTCGAAAAATACACAAAAAACCTTTCAGGAAGTGGCAGAAAAAAATGGGGGTACCACTGCGGCAGAGAAGACGGAGGGCCCCATGTCTTCTCTGTGTTTTCTGGGCATTGAAAGTGCAAAGGGCGAATCCTGCCTCTCAGGGGACAAGGTGAATGACTTCAGCGAGGTGGTATCTGGTTGTTTGAGGGCTAGGAAGGGGACTTAAGGGCAGTTTCAGAGTCTGGTGGGACAACTGAACTTTGCACTCAGAATTATTCCTATGGGGAGACTCTTCTCTTGGTCCATCGCAGGGGCTATGTCAGGGATGACAAAAACCCATTACCAAGCCAGGTTCTTTAAAGAGCAAAAGCAAGACCTGCTAATTTGGGATACTTTTTGAAGGATTTCAACAGAGCACAGGTTTGGCTAAAGGAAATTGAGAACAACGGCCAGTTGGGCTAGTTCACTGATGCAGCAGGGAGTGTAGGCTTCGGGGCCATCCTGGGCAATAAATGGTGTGGACAACAGTGGCCAGACAGCTGGAAGGAGGACAGCCTCTGCAGAAACATAACGTTTTACTAGCTTTTTCCAATCATAGTGGCATTAACTATTTGGGGTAATGAGTTGAGGGGAATAGATGTTGTTTTTTGGTCAGACAGCATGTCTGCGGTCCGCTCAATTAACAGCCAGAGGACGGCGTGCCCAATGTTGCTTAGATTACTCAAGAGATTGGTGTTACTATGTTTGAAGGGAAATATGCACTTTCAGGCTAAAAATGTACCAGGTGTACTCAACAATACGGCTGATGCTTTGTGCCTTATTAAACTGCAGGAATTCCAGCGATGGTTACCAGGGGCAAATCTAGCGATGTCTTCATTCCCTGAGACACCACGGGAACTTAGTGCCCGGACTTAGCCTACCTGATAGTGGTCTCATTGTCGAAAAAGACATAAAGGGCTTACGAAAGAGGATTTGGAGAATTCAAGCAAAGGGGATAATAATAGAGATGGCCAGAAAAAAGATGGCAGCCATTGGGTTTTTTGCAGGATTACAAGGAAGGTATGATATGATATAGCATTTATAATGCGCCTACACACAAGTGTTTCAAGGTCCCCACAATCCGCTGATTTTGCCATCAAAAAGGCATTATCCAGCAGGAAGAGCACAGTGGTACCAGGGAGGGATAGTAGGAGGCCATTAGACCCGTACAAATTAACAGCAATAGTATGGGTACTGGGGGACATGTGCAGAGATGATTGGGAAATTTCTCTGTTCAGGGCTGTTTTTGACACCACACTTTTTGGTGCCTTCAGGATTGAGGAGGAGGTGGGGGCAGCCACAACTGACCATGGGCACAACCGCCCTTGAGGGAGGGTTGTCCATGGATGACTTATCATTCAAAGCAGGGGTGGGGTGGACTGGCCCACATATGGGTAAGAAAGTCAAAAACGGACCAGAAGGGAAAAGGGGCCAGGGTGACCATGTCAGTACATACCACAGCAGATATCTGCCCAGTGGGGAGGTTACGGGTATACCTGGCGTTCAGGGGGGACCAGTAAGGCCTGCTGTTCTTACACAGGGATGGGTCTTGCCTGTCCAGTTACCAGTTCAAGAAGGTTTTTCAGAAAGCACTGGAGAAATCAGGGCTTGGGGAATGTGATTTGCCCCCACACTCTAGAATTGGGGCAGCCACCATGGCCGCAGGTTACGCGTATGGTGTAGGACAGATCAAGGCAATGGGGCACTGGATATAAAGGCTACATCAGGCCAGACATATTGTGTTAGAAGGGCGAGGGGATGAGTAGGGGTGCTGATTCTGTACAAAATGTAAATAAGATGGTGGTATGCCGTGAGATGACTAACGTGCTGTTCTTCTGTCCATTTCTTGAGGAAGGAGATGGCAAAACCAGTGGTGTGGGACGTGGGACACTCTTTCATAACAACGATGGAGCAGAGAGTGAGAGAACGGCCGGGGTTGCTGTTGAGGGGCTGGGGAACTTGTCACCAGGATGGGGTGCATTTATCCCAGCACGGGATGGAACTGTTATTTCAGAACTTTTTTGCCGTGATAAGATTTTTTGTGCGTTTGGGGCGCGGGGCACGGACTGGGGGGTCCGTGCCCCTGTGGCAAGTAGGGGGAGGACCATGGGGAAAATGAGATCCCTTTCTGGGGTCTCCAGAGCTGGAAGGAGGCTCCCTGTGGAGGAGCTGGGGTGGAGGTACCGGGGGGCAGCTGGGCTCTGCAAGAAAGGGGTCTGCCTCCCGATAACACCCCCACATAGGGCATGGTGGGGGGGGACAGGGTCTCACCACCATGCGACACCCCAGTGGGGCGGAGAGCCATCATCCACCCGGACCTCTTGCCAGTAGGAAGTTTTGTAAATATATGTTGATTATTGATAACTGTGTATATTGGAAACATTTCACATTTTTGGAGTGCATTTATATTTGCTGTGATGGTGAACTGTGGGCGGTTTGGCATTCAAAAAGATACTTGTCTCGTGTGTTCACTTTCCACCTGAGGCATGCCCCCATGTGCACTGCTGTAGTTCAGCAAGGCCAAAATTTGCCCTAACGGGGTTGCTGGGTGGGGTTCATTCATGAAACCTCCTCTACCAACGTTTCATTGGCAGGTACCTTCTTCAGGAGAATATGGATGGAATGTATTTATTTATTTATTGTGCATTTGTAAGGCGCTTATACAAGAAATTGTGTTTCAAAGCGCCCACAGGGCAAAATGGGGAGGTAACATGGGGACAAAAGGCAAATAGAAATAAAACTGATGAAGAGGAAAGAGGCGATCCTACTAGGCCTTGTGAGCATTCAGAACGTGAAAGTGCCTCGAGATAATAGGATCCATTATCCCATGGAGAACTCTAGAAGTGCCTCATAATAACGAGACAATGAGATCCATCACTCCTTGGAAAACTCGAAGTGCCTCGTGATAATGGGATCCATCCCACCTTGGAGAACTCTAAAAGTGCCTCGAGATAACGGGATTCATCACCTCTTGGAGAACGCTAGAAGTGGCTCGAGATAATGGGATCCATCAACCCTTGGAGGACTCTAGAAGTGCCTCATAATAACGAGACAATGAGATCCATCACTCCTTGGAAAACTCGAAGTGCCTCGTGATAATGGGATCCATCACACCTTGGAGAACGCTAGAAGTTCCTCAAGATAATGGGATCCATCACCCCTTGGAGAATGCTAGAAGTGCCTTAAGATAATGGGATCCATCAACCCTTGGAGGTCTCTAGAAGTGCCTCGAGTTAACGGGATCCCTCTCTTCCAACTCTCTACGATAGCTTCTCCAGCATCAAGAGAAGATTTAAGTCCATCACTTCCATCTTCTGGTATAGCTCTGCAAGACAACAGAGGGGATATGATACATGCAGCCCTACTCTCTTGGATGGCTCTACATGTGCTCATGGGTGGATATGATCCACCTCTGCGAGCCCTCCTGGATCACTCAACAAATGCACAGTGAGGAATTGATCTGCCTTTTTCTCCCCTTGTGGTTGGCTCTCCAATCGCTTGCAGGTTTTCTAGTCTATTGCTTACTGCCCGCTCTGCAAGTGTCTGGAGGTGAACTAATCCATCGATTCCGGACATCTATCATTGCACTGTAGCACTAAGCAGAGACCCAATCATCTACATTATGCATTCTTTCATATCATTATAGTGCCTAGAGTCTACTTGGTCTTTGTTTTCCTACTCGTTTAAATATCTCAACTTCCTTCAATATCTATGAAATGTCTAGAGGAAATATGAACTACGGTTTTCCACCCTCTTTAATATCTCACTAGCTTTTTCTACCCTATTTGATTTCTCTAAGCTTCTCAGATTGGATCTGATACGCCACCTTCTACCCTTTTCACTAGTATGCTGTGAGGTATCTACTCCTACCCACTTCATTACCCCTGTAGCACCGAGTGAGGATCTGCTCTAGCGCTTGTTGATATCTCCGTAGCACCTAAAGATGATCTGATCGATGTAGTGCTGACTTCTTTGATAGCTCGATAGCTCCTAGACGTGATCAGATCTATATCTTTCTGCCCCCTTTGATGTCTCTAAAGCACCAATAGATGATCTGCGCTTTGTTGTTTTACCTTCTTCGATATGGCTGTAGTGTCTATTGATGATCTGAGTTTCCGCTTTCTACCTGTTGGAGCTGTAGTGTCTATTGATGATCTGAGTTTCCGCTTTCTACCTCTTGGAGCTGTAGCACCTCTTGGTGATCTAATCTTCTGTTTTGTACCCTCTTGGATATGGCTGTAGAGCTGCTTGATGATTTGAACTCCCACTTTCTACACTCTTGGGTATAGCTGTTTTGCTGCTTGATGATCTGAGTGTCCGCTTTCTATACTCTTGGAGCTGTAGCACCTCTTGATGATCTGAGCTTCTGCTTTCTACCTCGTGGAGCTGTAGCACCTCTTGAGGATCTGAGCTTCTGCTTTCTAACCTCTTGAAGCTGTAGCGCCTCTTGATGATCTGAGCTTCCACGTTCTCCCCTCTTGGATATGGCTGTAGCGCCTATTGATGATCTGAGCTTCTGCTTTCTACCTCTTGGAGCTGTAGCGCCTCTTGATGATCTGAGCTTCCGCTTTCTACCTCTTGGAGCTGTAGCACCTCTTGATGCACTGAGCTTCCATTTTCTACCTCTTGGAGCTTTAGCGCCTCTTGATGATGTGAGCTTCTGCTTTCTACCTCTTGGAGCTGTAGCACCTCTTGATGATCTGAGCTTCTGCTTTCTACCTCGTGGAGCTGTAGCACCTCTTGAGGATCTGAGCTTCTGCTTTCTAACCTCTTGAAGCTGTAGCGCCTCTTGATGATCTGAGCTTCCACGTTCTCCCCTCTTGGATATGGCTGTAGCGCCTATTGATGATCTGAGCTTCTGCTTTCTACCTCTTGGAGCTGTAGCGCCTCTTGATGATCTGAGCTTCCGCTTTCTACCTCTTGGAGCTGTAGCACCTCTTGATGCACTGAGCTTCCATTTTCTACCTCTTGGAGCTTTAGAACCTCTTGATGATGTGAGCTTCTGCTTTCTACCTCTTGGAGCTGTAGCACCTCTTGATGATGTGAGCTTCTGCTTTCTATCTCTTGGAGCTGTAGCGCCTCTTGAGGATCTGAGCTTCCGCTTTCTAACTCTTGGAGCTGTAGCGCCTCTTGAGGATCTGAGCTTCTGCTTTCTAACCTCTTGAAGCTGTAGTGCCTCTTGATGATCTGAGCTTCTGCTTTCTACCTCTTGGAGCTGTAGCGCCTCTTGAGGATCTGAGCTTCTGCTTTCTAACCTCTTGAAGCTGTAGTGCCTCTTGATGATCCGAGGCTTTCTACCTCTTGGAGCTATGGCGTCTCTTGTTGATCTGAGCTTTTCACTTTCTACCTCTTGGAGCTGTAGCGCCACTTGAGGATCTGAGCTTCCGCTTTCTAACTCTTGGAGCTGTAGCACCTCTTGAGGATCTGAGCTTCTGCTTTCTAACCTCTTGAAGCTGTAGTGCCTCTTGATGATCTGAGCTTCTGCTTTCTACCTCTTGGAGCTGTAGCGCCTCTTGAGGATCTGAGCTTTTGCTTTCTAACCTCTTGTAGCTGTAGTGCCTCTTGATGATCTGAGGCTTTCTACCTCTTGGAGCTATGGCGCCTCTTGTTGATCTGAGCTTTTCACTTTCTACCTCTTGGAGCTGTAGCACCTCTTGATGATCTGAGCTTCCGCTTTCTACCTCTAAGAGCTGTAGCGCCTCTTGATGATCTGAGCTTCTGCTTTCTACCTCTAAGAGCTGTAGCGCCTCTTGATGATCTGAGCTTCTGCTTTCTACATCTTGGAGCTGTAGCGCCTCTTGATGATCTGAGCTTCCGCTTTCTACCTCTAAGAGCTGTAGCGCCTCTTGATGATCTGAGCTTCTGCTTTCTACCTCTTGGAACTGTAGTGCCTCTTGATGATGCAAGCTTCTGCTTTCTACTCTGTTGGATGCGGCAGTAGTGCCTAGAGGCGATCTGATCTATAATTTCCTGTCTTCTTTGATACTTCTGAATCACTTATAGACCACCTGATTTACTCTCTTCACTATTGCGAGTTGTTTTTCTCACTGTCCTCTTGAATACATCTTCTAGCGCCTGGAGATGCTTTTTTTTGCAGTGTACATCACAGAAATCATCAGTTATTCACATACGAAATAAATACGTTGTTTTTTAAAACTGATTTTTTCACTGGGGGTGGGCTTTATGTTTTTTACATATTTGTTGTATTTTTCTATTATTTTATTTCATTGCATTTGAATCGCACCATAGACGAGCGTGGTTCCATAAGCGTTTTCAGTGGGAGTCGCCCGTTGAGAACATGTTGTGCCCTGTGTGAATCGGGCGGGCGGGCGATCGCGCCAGCGCTGCCGTGTCTTGAACACAGGATGCATGATTTAGTAAACTTTCCTCCAGGCTTCCGTAGCTAACACCTGCATGTTGCTGACCTCTGCATCTGCTGCTCGCGGGACTCGTGCTCCCTTCCCCGCCAGCAGAGGAGTCTCTTCTCGAGCAACACAATATTACCCCCGTAAATGCCCCCTATTTAAAGCCGGCCACTAACTGGACACGCAACGAGGCTGACAGTTTGGCACTTAGCATCTACAATTATGCATGAGAAAGGCGTGTTTGTCACAAATTTCTCACAGCAACCCTTAGACCAAAGCCGACTTAGCTGCCTGAAAGGTAATGCTTTGTAGGAAAATAGAAAAAAGGAGCGGCTCTTTTATTTTGTGAAGTTATCTTTAATTCCCGAGACGCTCGGCGCTAGTCTGGGGGGCTTCCTTCGGGTGTTGGGTCTGTATATCTATGTTTGAGGTTGATGCCAGTTTACCTTTTTTTAAATACAGCCATGGGCCACTAAACACCGGGAGAGGTTAAGGGGATTGGTTAAAACTGTGTCATTATACAACAAAAAAAAGTAAAACATTTTCTTTTACGCTAGAACATCGTGATATTTTTGTTGTCGCTGGAACATGCCCCTCGCTACTAACCTACTCCCTGGCCCTCAACCCCCCTCCCCCCCATCAGACCGCCCAGCGCGCCTAGAAACAGTGCACAGGGCAGAAGAGGGCGGAATAAATTGCACTAACCTAACATAGCTACAATGTAGTACGTGCCCATATCGGATAACTCGCACATAACACGTGCGCGTGTGTGCGGGCGGTGTCGCCCGTGTGAGGGCGCCTACGCTGGCCTGTGGTGACCAGTGTCGTCTCGTGTTCCAATTGAACCCGGGTTCGTTAAAAGCCCTGGGTGAGGTCTTTATAGGGAGTCCAATGTTCCTGTTCGCCGGTCATAATGACAATGGGCCCCGATTTACAAAGCGCTTTTCAATGGGACTTACTCATTGAAAAACGCCTTTGGTAAATCAGGCCAAATGAGTGCAACTTTCTTCGACGGGGTGTGTATTGAAATGAGCAATAACAGAAACGCTAGGAAAATGGCTGACGTCATTTCTCGGGGAACAGTGGCACCCCGGCCAGCGTCAATGGAAGCACTGGAGGTCGGTCTGCCTCTGATTGGCCATTCAGCAGTGTTTAACCTTTCCAAAAACGAATATTCTTAAACATGTCGCGTAAGTGTACAAACTACGTCATAGAATACGAGAGCATGGTGCCTGTAAATTCAGAAGGCATTTGCTTGTATAGACAACAATAATAGAATTACCAGTCTGGGTTTCATTATTATTATTATATGTATTTATATAACTACTATTATGACAATTCGTATTAATACATTATTGTTATTATTGATGTAATTTTAATATAGTTTCTGATATAATACTAATACGTATTGTTCGAGTCTTGGTGTAATTCTTATTGGCTACTCTTGCCCTCATTTGACATAAACATAGCTAAGGACATGTTATCAAAGGGAGCGATATCTGTTAGTCGGTTTTTTCGCTTCGAGGCTTGTTTAATGAACCAGAGGAGCGCATTCATTGAAGGCAGGCAGGCCTGGTCCTGGCTCCTGGTCCCCTGGGCCCCTCTGCTGCCGCGGTGCTCCCTGGGCCTCCCTGCCCCGGGATGGGCCCCTGAGCCCCTCTGCCGCCGCAGTGCTCCCTGGGCCTCCCCGCCCGGGATGGGCCCCTGGGCCCCTCTGCCGCCGCGGTGCTCCCTGGGCGTCCCAGCCCCGGGATGGGCCCCTGGGCCCCTCTGCCGCCGCGGTGCTCCCTGGGGCCTCCCCGCCCCGGCCTGGGCCCCTGAGCCCCTCTGCCGCCGCGGTGCACCCTGGGGCCTCCCTGCCCCGGGCTGTCATGGCGCAGGAGGAGGAGGCGGCAGCTCGGCCGCCATTTTGAAGGCCCTGCCTGTCCCCGCGGCTGAGTTCGCCCGTTGCACGGCCCCGTGTCAAGGACAGGCCCCGCACCTGCCACGGGCAGTGTGCCGGCGCCAGGCTTGAGAGGGGATGGGCGCCTCTTCAGGGTCTCTGGATGAAGGGTGTAAACAAGGAGGTATTTTGAAGGAAAACGCGTCCATTGGTGTCCGCGCCAAATGAGCCACTTGTGTCAACCCAGGCCTGCTAATTACCTCTGATTGGGAGGGGGTTGCTTTTGTTTAGCCCCATATCTCGATCCCTTTTGTTGTGTCGCCCCACCCCAACGTTATCCCTAGGCCCGAAAAAAATACCTTTCTCTAAATGAGGCATGTGGGTGAAGCAAATCTCGCTAGTCCTGCTAGCCGCGATCCTGCTTGTTTCCAAACCTTGCCTGGCGAGGGGAAGGTTGAGGAGCGGACTTGGATTTATGGCCCCAGCAGTGCCACCCCACAAATGTCATTCACAGGGCAGGGGTGTGTTCTGGGAGATGGGTGGCAGGCGACACGCGGCACAGAAACCACAACATCATCATCATAATAATAATAGTAATAATAATGACGATGATGATGTTTATTGTCCCAGGAGGATAGCTCAGTGGCAACGTGCTCGCCTTGGAAGCAAGATGAAGCATAGCAGCACGCGTTCGATCCCCGGGTCCGTGCTTAGAAACCTTTGGGTTTTAAGCTCATTAAAAGCGCATATTTTATACGCAACTAAGACATATTCCTGTAACAGCGCCTTGATGCCCTTGGGCTTTGTGAGCGCTTTGAAAATACTAATAATTAAATACATACATGATGTCTCTGGAGAAATTAATGAAAGCTTGTTAGTCCAAGGGCTACTAGTTTTTGATTTTTTGACATGCAACAAACACCGTTTTTGCTAACCTCACCTACACCCCACCCCTACACTTCCCACAGTCCCTCTGATGATCCCAGCATACTGTCTTCTGCTCAGTAGGGCCAGCATGTATGAGTTGAGATTTAAAAGGCCCTCAGACGTTTACTCTCACTCTGGCACTGGTCACTATACAACTAAGACCACTGTCTTGCTTCATCTGTCATTTACATGAAGTGGGGAGGGGCGGCGTAGCACCCCGATGCGTTCCCGCAACTATGGTGCTATACATGTTTTTCTTATTGTAAGTTAGTTTTCTAATTATTAGAATCTGTGAAGAAAGTGTCGCACCCGCCGCAGTGTCCGACTTTGCCTATTTTTTCTGGACATCCCCTGCCTGCAACCCTCTGTCTCACCCGCCTAAGTGTGACCGCAAATGCCGGCCCTTTTAGTGGTAGCCATGTTACATGTAACCTCTCACTGTTTGCCCTTGGTGGTGTACAGTGCTGCGTTGCTTCACAGCTATGATTGCACAATACACAAACCAGCACCTACCTACATACGCACAGAAGGACACTAGAACATTGGCATGCAGAGAGCGCCAAAGAAGAGGGTGGCATGGGGCACATACTGGCTGGCAGAAGTACATTCTATGCCAACAGCCTAATCCCTCGCCTCTGTCTCCGCCTGTTCAAGAGGGAGTGAAATGTTCTAGCGGCATTAAAGCTCGTTCTGCTGGTATATGCCAGTCCACTGGCCCGGGTGTGAGGGCAATAATGTAGAACAGTTGTGATAAATGCGGTCTCACGCAGTTCCTTTCTTCATTTGCGTGAAATGTCCTTGATATCAGATGAGCGAGTCCTCAAGCTTCAGAGATCTGCGAGTAGCCCGCAGGCCCAAGTTTCCGTCTTATTGCAACTAATAGAGTATAATGACCTTGGGTGATGATATCACGTTTTTAAAGCTCTTAGTGGTGATTCGGCATGAAGCACTATACAAAATATATTATTAATTAATATTATTCATAACTTATGTAACCTATGTTAAGTGCTTTGGATAAAAGCGCTATATAAATAACACATTATTATGAATTATTATAACTTGTACAACGACTGAAGCTGCTGTTTTTAGGGTTGGTGCAATACATCCTTTTGACCCCCCGACCTTCCTTTTCGCCACTGTCTATAAGTAACTCCCTTGTCAATCGAAGGCCTCAAATGAGTGTGAAATAGGGTTGAAGATTAAGAAAAAATCTGATTATTAAAGGCCTAGCCCGTTCGTTTTGTGTCGCTAGCCGTTCCTTCCAAAGGAGTTAGCAAAATGTTATGTTATGTCAGATGTCACTTGCATAGCTCCTGCAGCCATTGCTTTGGCCTTGAAGCACTGTGGGGTTCAACGCCCTTCAGACAGACCGTAGCCAGAGATGTAAGAGGTGGGGAAAGGATTCCTAAAATGTGTGGGTGCATTTTTATGCAGAACGAGGGTGGCTGGGTGCCCAGCAGCAACCCATAGTTATCAGGCGAGTGAAATGGGTGCCGCGACAGATTGTCAGGGGAGCAGGAGAGTCCGAAGGGTTCTGTATTCTATTGGATGAAGTGATGCGTGTTTTGGGTGTGTAATCAAGTAGTGTTTATTGAGCGGGATGCAGGTGAGTGGGCTCTGCCCGTGGGGTACATGGCAGGAAAGTATGGCAGTGGAAAACAGAAGCAAGATACACCCTGGGCCCCAAGGGAAGTACGGCAAGCATGGCAGTGGAGTCATAGAGAAGGCATAATCGGCCTTTTGCCATCTGCCTGTCTATGCGTGTGCATACCTTCCTGGGTGCCTGTCTGCCAACATGTCTGGGTACCTATAGGTTCTGCATATAACCCTTAGACCTATCTATACATCTGGGTGTCTTTGCATGTCTAATGCTCTCTCCCTTCTCAGGCCAGACTCACTCTTGCTGAACTGATGCGTCTGGGATCAGTCTCGGAGGCACTTTGGGGAACCATGATGCACCCCCCAGCACGCCCCGCCTTGCCAGAACGTGGGTGAGATTTGGTTCCTTCGATAGGCGCGCGTGTTAGTTTCGGCTTCAAATGAGGTGGCTGGCCCAAATGAATCAAGGAGCGCACTGTACCCCAAACATGAAAGCGAATTGCCAGCAAAGCAATCGCCACCCAATATGTTCCCGGATTCTGCGTCCCCTCTTCCACCTTGCATCGCTGCAGAAAAAACTTCAATGTTGCTGGGAGAGAAACTCGCCAACTGAAGGTCGCGCTGCCCGGCCGCTGGACGCCTCGCGGCGGCGGCGGCGGCGGCGGCGGCACGAGCTTTCCGTGGCCCGGCGGCGACCCCCGCGTCGGCACCTCTGCTGGGGCTGTCCTATGCGCATTTAAAACGCATTCTCGCAGACAGGGACTGCAACGCCTAAGCTACCAATGTACCGACCAAGGGCCTGATTCATGGACTTTTTTGCACGGTGCAAAGTGACTTTGCACTGCCGACAAACATCCTGATTCATGGAGCAGTACCGCGTGCATTTTTGCGGTGCAAAGTCACTTTTCACCGTGCAATAAAATGCCATGAACCAGGCCCGCTGTCTCTGGCATCAGTGTTAAGAGCTGCAGAATCTCCAAAAGGACGTGCCTAGATAAATCGACATGATTTCATTCATGCGTAAATCTGCGATAAACGCACATGCGGATACAAAAGCGTGTGTGGCAGTTGTGCATTCTTTTCTACAGGTTTCGGTCGCGATGCGTCAGGAATAGAATGCGCTGGCTTTTTGTCTTTTTTTATAGAAAAAGATGTGTGTTATTATGGGGAAGGTGGCGTGTGTGTGCTTTAAGGCCTGTAAATACACAACCACGACCAACGGGTAGTGGATCTCTTGAATATGTTTGTGTGTGGGCCGTCTCTTTCTGCGTGTTTAGTTACGTGTATGTTGATTTTTTTCCCATTTTACGCTTGGCGAGGCTGTACTTAGACACAACTGAAGCAGCTCAAAAAGAAACACGAAGCGCTAAACACTTGTGTACAGGCGCGTTATAAACGACTTATCATATATCCAATGGATCATGATTTCCAACAGCGCTTCCAGTGGGGAACACTCTCTAAAGCCGGCCCCGGTCCTTCTTGCTTTAGAGGTGTAGTCTTAGGTTATTGCGAATGCATGTGATGCGGTGTAGAGCCTGGGTGAGCAATGCCATCACTCCGCAGTACACGTGGTGCGGGCAAAGGACTATAGCTCCTCGCGCCCAACGATGTGCCCCAGTTCTGCACCAGCGACCCCCCCCCCCCTCTCTCCCCTTGAGCTCCCTGCGGCCAGTTCCGCGCACTGGAGCCGTGCCTGGGGAAGCGGCGCCACACGCCACTGAGTGCGAATCAGAACCGCAACGATACAGCCAGACCAATGCGCCGTGTAGCGCCTCGAAGCAGAAGTGGGCAGGCCCCTTCTAGGCCCAGTTAGGGAAAGGAAACACACGAACCCCCCCCCCCCACCCCGCAGGTCTCGTTACACACATGCAAGCGCTGCACTTTCCCACTGCAGGAGTGACTAATAACAAAAGAAGGGACGGCGGCGGCGTGAGTACTAACAATAAAGCAGGCACAGCCGCGGTGTGAGTACTAATAATAAAAGCAGGCAATAAAAGCAGGCACAGCCGCGGCGTGAGTACTAATAATAAAAGCAGGCAATAAAAGCAGGCACAGCAGCGGCGTGAGTACTAATAATAAAAGCAGGCACAGCAGCGGCGTGAGTACTAATAATAAAAGCAGGCAATAAAAGCAGGCACAGCAGCGGCGTGAGTACTAATAATAAAAGCAGGCACAGCAGCGGCGTGAGTACTAATAATAAAAGCAGGCAATAAAAGCAGGCACAGCAGCGGCGTGAGTACTAATAATAAAAGCAGGCACAGCAGCGGCGTGAGTACTAATAATAAAAGCAGGCAATAAAAGCAGGCACAGCCGCGGCGTGAGTAGTAATACATATAACGTATTAGCAACCGTAAAATAAATAGATTTAACAGGAGAAACGCCGCCTATTGTTTTGTGTTCCTAATATCCTCACGGCACGAGCGGCAATATTAATACAACAATTAAATAATGTAAACACCAGCGCCTAGTTGCCCCAGGGTTCTGGGCGCTTTACAAATGGCAAAATAAGTAAATACTACACTGTATGAGAGGGCTAGTGGCAATACTGGCGAGAATAATAGAGCATACACTGATCACCATCATATGGTTATTGCTATCATGATGGTAATACCTACTTAAATAAAAGTAATAACGGTAGGAACATGATAAACAGAACGATAATGACATGCGTATTAATGCTTGTCATAACATTAATAACAAGGCTAGTTTTACTATCATCGTTGTTGTCATTCATAACACTCGCAGCCACGCTGCCATAGATGGATGCTATTATTAATATAACACGCGTCTTCCAAACAATAACAATACAACAACAATAAAACACAATGAACTGACATCACAATAATAATAATAATAATAATAATAACAACAACAACAACACAAGTGATGATAACATTAACTACAGAACCAGACTCTCGCACTAAGAGGAATAATGAGGCGCGTCCTTACCGAGGTTGGGGTGCCGGCCGCCCCCGGGGTTGCCCCGGCTCTGGAGGTTCTGCAGCACGGAGCTCTCGAAGGGGGACGAGGTCCAGGGGCTGCCCATGTCGGGGCCCACATAGGCCTGGTAGGGGCTGGGGTAGGACCCCGCCAGGCCCCGGCTGAACTGGTCCCGGCCGCCGGTGGAGAGCGCCAGCGGGCTGCCGTAGGCCACCTCCCGGGAGGAGGCCGCGCTGATGGGGGGGCTGGAGGCGAAGGGGAAGCGCGAGGGGCCGGAGGGGCCCGGGCTGTAGACCGGAGGCTCGGAGCCGGGCTGCGCCCACACGCTGTGTCCGGAGGCCGCCTGCTGCGAGGAGCCGCCGCCCTGCAGGTAGGGCAGGCTGGACATCATGGAGGGCACCCGGGTGGTGGGCACGTAGACCGGGGAGGCGGCGGAGGGGCTGTGCATGAAGCTCCCGGGCCCCTCGTAGGACGGGGGGCCGTGGTTCGCAGCCATGGACAGGCCCTGATACATCCCTGCCAACAGAGGGGTCCTCAAACCCACAGCCGGGCCCTCAGAGGGGGGGTGACGCTTCCAGGGTTTCCGGCCCCTGTATCAGTCTCTTTTGGGCCACAGGGCCCCTCTCCTCACATAGGAGAAGCTCCTTCCGGGAAGGGCCCTGGTAGCTCAAATCACGGCCCACTCCTCAAACCAAGGATGTCCTGCAGTAAGAGTCCCGCGTCTTTAAACGAGCCCCTTGTGGGAGGCAGGGCCTCTCGCCTGGGCCTCTCGCCTGGGCCTCTCGTCTGGGTCCGTCTCCTCACAGAGAGGGTAATCCTGCCAGGGAAGGCCCCGGGTCCATGTAGCCCAGATCCAGGTCAATACTGCTCCTCTCACTCCTGGGCCTCTCCCCTGAGCCCACTCCTCAAAGTAGAGATGTCATTCCAGGAAGGTCCCGGGTTCTTGTGTCTGCTCCCCACTCCTCACCCCAAGGTCACCCCCGTAGAGTCCCCTTCCCCTTTCGTTACAGCAGAGTGGGCTGTGCCAGGCTGGGCCCCTCTGATCACAGTGGAGTTACTCTTGTCTGGCTGGGTCCAATATCTTCTTAGCTCAGGGCACAGGTGCTGGTTGGGCCCCCGCAGCCCTCTGCCCGGTGTAGGGGTAAAACTGCCAGCTCGGCTGGGCCCCCACGTGTAGTTTAAGCGATGTGGGCCCTCCACACACCGAGGGGGCTGTTTCTGGCAAAATCGCCCTCTGCGCTCACGTGGCCGCGCCCCAGATCCTCGGAGCTTGGGTGCTCGCCAAACCCAACGCCGTCACTGGAGAGGGGTTCCTGGCAGGTGCAGTGGCAAATCCTCGTGTCCCACACCCGGGCTCTTCCTGCGCCCCCCGCAGTGGGGTCGCTTCTCCCACACAGGGCCCAGAACTTTGCGAGGTGGCTATTTTAAGCAGTAATCCACGGCTGGCGTGCACGGGTGCTAATGAAACCCACAGGCGACTGCCCTCCTCGCCTCACGCCCTCCAAGTTTCACTCCGGGACGTCTCCTCCCCTCTCTGGGTGGATGTCTCTTGGCACCTAGCAGAAAAGACAAAACGAGAGATGCTCAGGCGGTCCCTGGTATAATGACAGAGCAGATAACGCGGTTAGAGGCTTGCCTCGAGGCGCTGCTGGCGAGGGACTCGCGACCCACCCAGCGCTGCCCCCAGACTGTGTGTGTTTGTGTGTCTGTCTGCAAACCCGACCACCCCTCCTTTGTGCTGCTAATTTCCCAACAATGGGACTCTTTGAACTGAAACACCAACAAACATGGGGTCGAAGTGACCTGGACGCCCGTTTGCAGCCAGCGAAGATGAAGGCGGAACCCACTCTGATGGAATTAGGGCCGGCCTCTGGTATGGACGGATAATCTCATCACCAGACCCCACAACTCAACCGCGGGCGGGGATTTTAACATCAAAAAGGGATGCACTTTTAAACAGAAAACCGAAAGTCTCCCGGGTGAGTGCAGCTCACCCCCACACCCCTGCAATGCACCGACGTGATGTAGACGTCGCAGAGCAGCGGCTGGAATATGTACACCGCTATATTTAAATGTCGGCGTTACCCGTGCACACGTTGACTCGTGTATTGCTGTTTTCTTTACTAAACGCTTTTTGACTGGACTTGAGTAACACGCGCGGAAACTAAACTACAAAATGACGCACCGAGAAGATAGCTCAGCGTGTCAAGCACGTGTTTGGATGAATGCAGCAGGCCCATCCCAGCCCTTCCCCTTTTTGAAGTGTATACAGACCGTGAAGTAAAATACGTTTTTTTACAGCGCATAGCAACGGGAGGAATCCGTCATGAAGCTCTCGCGGTGTGTGTGTGTCTGTGCGTGCGTTTGTATATATATATATATATAGTGTATGTAGATACTATCTCAGTGTATGTATGTGTCCCCTTGCACAGATGTGAATGCCTTTGTGTATAAACACACAAGTGTGTAGAAATCAAGCCATTCATATGTGCATGCGTACAAATAAGTATACACAAGGGACCTGATTCATGGCATTTTTTGCACGGCGCAAAATGACTTTGCACTTCCCACACAAACCCCGATTCGTGGAACTGTGCGACGTGTATTTTTGCCGTGCAAAGTCAATTTGCAGAGCAAAAATACACTTTGCACTGCTCCACCCTGATTCACGGAGCAGTGCAAAGTGTATTTTTGCCGTGCAAAGTGCCTTTGCACGGCAAAAAGACACTTTGCACTGTTGCATGAATCGGGGTGTTTGTTGGCAGTGCAAACTCACTTTGCACAGTGCAAAACATTCAATGAATCAGGCCCAAAGTGCTAACCCCATGACTGTCTAGCTTGCAATCCATCCACGCATTCATCCATCCACGCTTTTGGAGACATTTGCACATTTCAGTAAACCCTCCACACCCATAGGGTTTGATGGATTAATTGACAGGCAGAAGGAGATAGATGGATGAATAGACAGGAAGACGGATGGATATGTGAGTGAGGGGGGGGCGGCTATTAGCAGGGACTCTTGTGCCTTAAGAAATGTGAATGGGGGTGATCAGAAGGGTGCATACTGTTGCATGCTCTATGACATAATGACTGTGGCTTTTCAACCCAAAGGGAGATTTGTTATGCTCACATTTACCTGCCTGATGCTATTGTGACTTTGCATGCAGGATGGGGAGAATACAACTAAAGCCATACACTTATTGCTCAACATATTTCTATGAAGATAGTGCAAAGTTTGTTTATTGTGAAAGTCTAGTTTATTATGCTTTGCTTCCAAGGCGTTGCTATATATAAAACATTATTTAAGCACACCATATGGAAAGCAAAACCTTAGTAAATATCTATGTCAAGGAAACCTGGAAAGATGTGTTCAATTGCTTAAATTGTCCACTTCTCGTTTCCAGCATTTAACCAAAGTGTGTGATCCTGGGCAAATCATTTAATCTCGCCGTGTCTTATCTGCATCTCTGTAAGTGATTCACTTCATAGCTTGTGTTAATATAGCATGCTCTTATAAAAGGAATGACTATAGAGTTGTTCCATGTGTAATAATAGTGTAATTGCGGAGTTTTGCACCGCAAAGTTATTTGCACTTGCTTTATTTATGGCAACTTATTCTAATGTCACTTCCATGGTGCCTCCAAGTATCAAAGACTGATGATGCTCCTTGCAATGTCCTTTTCTGTGAAGTCACTTCTGTTGATGCAGTCCATATGCAAATGAGGAGGCTTGCATGTATTTTGCCCAACAGAGCCTGGACAGAGCTCTAATAGATGGGTTTCCTGCCTCTGTAATGGTCCTGCAGTTTTATTTTCTTATGTGCATGTGTTAAAAAGCCTTTAACCACTAATGTTACCAAAAAAGTAAATGGGGTGTGGGGGGCAAAGGCGCTGCTGTTTGGACTTCTCTGACGTTTTAAAACAGAACGGGGTGAGAGCGGGAGTGGTGGAGCAGGGGGGCGGCGGAGGTCAACGCGATATTTCCAGCGCCAAGGCGCCATTGTGACGCATGCACTTCCGCGTGCTGCAATGGCTTCTGCGTCCACACCAGTGACAATGTGTGAAAGGAAACTTTGAAGCGACTATGTTAGTGTGCTTGGCTGCTGATAAGAAGCCGCCGTTATGTCCGAGCTTTGCAGACAGGACATTTTCACGCTAAACGCAAGTGCGCCCTTTGCCGCCCGAGAGCGTCGCGCTGCGGGGTTCTGCATTGGTGAACAGGCTGCACGAACATAGCGAACACGCGTGCAAAGAAATGCATACATAGAAACATGAACAGCACAACCTGCTGCTGTTCCTTTCAAATGGTGCGTCTTCCGTTTTTATAGCCGGATCTAATTTCGGCGGATCCGGGGAAATAGTTTGGGTTTTGCAAACGGTGTCGAAGTCCCGGGTCCTTGTGGAGGATGGGACAGTGGCGGCAGGGAGAAAGGCTGGGGGTGGGGTTTTACGGGAGCGAGGGGAGGTCCTGGTTGTTGTGTAAGTGGGGCCGGGGGCGTGATGCAGTCGTTACAGTATCCGCAGTGTGTGGCATATGCAGACCTCGTGTGCAGTGTGCGCAGTCTGTGGTTGGCATTGAGAGTTCCATGTTTAATCTGGCACTTTCGCATACATTCCGGACGTGCCAGTCAGTCTGCTGGGGCGCACTCAGCGAACAACCCCCCCGCCCTCCTGCGAGGAAGAGCGAGGGTGGGGGGTGCAGGGGGAGCGTGACCGGTCGCCTACTTGGAAAGGGTGAAATGTATGCTCTGTGGGGAGGGGGGGGGGCGGCTTTATCTGTGATCAGTTCGAGCTGACAAGCACCGTCAGCCTGACACCCCCTTCCCCTTTCAGTGCGAATATGGCATGGAAAGGCAGGGAGATAACTGCGCGTTAGTGGCCGGTGGAGCAAGGAGACATCGGGGCGGGAGGGGGGGTTGGGAGGGGGGGATTGTAAGTGGGGGCTGACACTCGCCCAGGTCTGAGCTACACTGTGAGGGGAGACCTGGCAGACAAGCACGGCCGAGGGGGGGGGGGATTCTGGCAGACACGCAGTGGTAAAGTAAAGCGTGCAGGGGGATCTGACAGACACCCGGGTGTCTGCTGGAGTGCCGTGGGTGATGTGACAGATAATGAGGGGAGGGGTCTAGTGTGATAGGGGAGGCGGTCTGACACCCACGGTTTAGACTGTTTGGGGGGGGGGGGAATCTGACAGACACCAGAGACAGCGTAGAGTGTTTTGGGGAAATCTTGACAGACACCGAGGGATGAGGTGCAGCGTTGTGGTGGGGTACAGGGAGCAGAGGTGCGTTGGAAAGCCAGTGCAGGCTGGCAGAGTTGGGCTGCAGCAATGGGTAGAGAACCCGACCGGCACCCATGGGTGGGGCAAACGATTATGGGCACGGCACCAGAGTGTGACTAGGGGAAGAGGTTCACGGTGAATCCCTGCCTGGCACCGGGCCATGCAAGACTCGGGGGTGGGAGCAGAGAAAGACAGCAGACCCCCCCCCCCCCCAGGGCGTATGCCCCAGTAGCAGCGGGGGCTCCTAAACTGGCAGGAATCCCGCCAGACACCCCGTAAGGGCTCTGCCGTCACAAGTGGAAGAGGGAGTATTTGGGCAGCAATGGTAGGAGGTTTCGCCCTTCTTACCTAGAGCCGGGAGGCGAGGGGTCGCAGGCTGGCACCCCCTTCACCGAGAGACGTAGGCTAGGACAAATGGAGCAGGTATCCCTAGGGGTCAGGCCGGCGAGTCAGATAGCGTATCCTAGCCAGGCGTTGCAGGCTCTGGTCCATGAAGTATTGCGGTTACTCCTGGTTCAGAATGTCCCTGACGTCACCCTGGCCTTTGATGCTCTCGATGTGCTGCTGGTGCCTGTCAAAAGCCCGACTCCTGGCAGTCTTGGTGATGTCCCAGAGGGTGACTGGCTTCACCTGGTCACGACAGCCCTGGTCTGCTGGTGCCTGGCTCGGTCCTGGCTGTCTTGGGTCTCCCGATGTCCCAGAGGGTGACTGGCTTCACCTGGTCATGGCAGCCCTGGGTCAGCTGGTGCCTGGCTCGGTCTTGGCTGTCTTGGGTCTGCTCTGGTCTCAGAGGGTGACTGGCTTCACCTGGTCATGGCAGCCCTGGGTCTGCTGGTGCCTGGCTCGGTCTTGGCTGTCTTGGGTCTGCTCTGGTCCCAGAGGGGGACTGGCTTCACCTGGTCATGACAGCCCTGGGTCTGCTGGTGCCTGGCTCGGTCTTGGCTGTCTTGGGTCTGCTCTGGTCCCAGAGGGTGACTGGCTTCACTTGGTCATGGCAGCCCTGGGTCTGCTGGTGCCTGGCTCCGTCGTGGCAGTCTTGGCTCTGATGATGTCCCAGAGGGTGACTGGCTTCACCTGGTCACGACAGCCCTGGTCTGCTGGTGCCTGGCTCGGTCCTGGCTGTCTTGGGTCTCCCGATGTCCCAGAGGGTGACTGGCTTCACCTGGTCATGGCAGCCCTGGGTCAGCTGGTGCCTGGCTCGGTCTTGGCTGTCTTGGGTCTGCTCTGGTCTCAGAGGGTGACTGGCTTCACCTGGTCATGGCAGCCCTGGGTCTGCTGGTGCCTGGCTCGGTCTTGGCTGTCTTGGGTCTGCTCTGGTCCCAGAGGGGGACTGGCTTCACCTGGTCATGACAGCCCTGGGTCTGCTGGTGCCTGGCTCGGTCTTGGCTGTCTTGGGTCTGCTCTGGTCCCAGAGGGTGACTGGCTTCACTTGGTCATGGCAGCCCTGGGTCTGCTGGTGCCTGGCTCCGTCGTGGCAGTCGTGGCTCTGATGATGTCCCAGAGGGTGACTGGCTTCACCTGGTCATGTCAGCCCTGGTCTGCTGGTGCCTAGCTCGGTCCTGGCTGTCTTGGGTCTGCTCTGGTCCCAGAGGGTGCCTGGCTTCACCTGGTCATGGCAGCCCTGGTTTGCCGCTGTCTTGTCCAGGCAGCTCAGGCTCTGGTACTAGTGCCTGGCTCGGTCCTGGTCCGCTCGTTTCTTGTTCGCTCCTGCCAGTCTTGGGTCTGCTGATGCTCCAGCGGTTTTCAGGCTTCACCCTGGCCCTGACTGCTCCTGGCCTTGCTGGGTCTTGGCAGTCCTGGGTCTGTTGCTGTTCCAAATGGTCCCTGGTACAGCCCTGGCCCTGGCTCCTTCCTGGCAGTCATGAGCCTGCACTGTCATAGAGGGTTCTGTGGGTGGGGGCCCACACCCAGCCTGCAGCTCTGCTTCTCGGGACTCCCGGCCGAGGATCTCCGGCCAGCCCCTGCCTAGAAGCCTGGCCCTTCTCTCCCTCGCCTCCCCCCTCCTCCCCTCGGTGACTGGCCTCTCCCCCTGTCACGTGGGGTTGTCCTATCTGCTGCAGCATCAGCCGGCGCCAGGCTTCTTTCCTGGCCAGAAACACACACATCAGGCAAAGTTCAGAAGCTGCTGCGCTGAGAACTCCAGAATGTCTGGGAGGGTTTCACATCAGCCGCGGGTGTGAACCCCCCCCTCCCCCCGCGCCCCGCACTCCCTTCCGCTGCTCATGGTGGGACAGCAGGCAAAGGGGCAGGCACCTGCCAGTCACCGTGTGGGCACTGCCAAGAGGGGCATCTCATGGCATAAGCTAGAAGAGATACACCTTGCATTGGAGGTGCAGTGGAAAGACAATCATTTTATGAGAGATGGCGAAAAGCTCAGCAATGTCACCAACAACTGTGGCTGGAAAAGAAGAAGCGCCCCGCAACAACCAATAATAACTAGAAGCAATAGCCACGATTGGTGAACGACGATAGCACAGGGGCAACGCACTGGTCTTGGAAACAAGTCCACGGAGAGCAACATAGGTTCGAAGCCCGGATCCGCGCTTAGAAACCGAACCCAGGTGTGGTATTAGGCATGTAATAAAAAACGAATACAATATATAAAAAAAACATATATACAAAGCTGACATTTCTGCCGTGTCTCAAATTCTCCTGCCTCATATAACTTAAGAGTGAAGGAGGGATCATGAGTGGGGGTAAGACCCGCACAGAGGTTATTGGATGACGACTGAGCTGATAATTCAGGCCAAGGTCATTATCCAAGTGATGAGGTCCCACCCCCCACGAGCTTATGGATAGACAGGGAAATTAAAGCTTTTAGGCTGTTCCTCAAATCAGAACGTTTGGTATTGGCAGAAGAGATAAACCAGAGATTATAGACTGCATTCGGAACATTCTAATTGGTTGAGATGGAATCCATCTGCTGATAGGTTTCAAGATCATGCAAGTTAATGATGCCCAATTTAACAGCCTCAAGACCAAGTGGTTTACAAGCTTTGGGTAAATTGCCTTACAGTGTGGTGGGTGGTTCCGTGGTCATTGAGGAAGAGGGGGAGTGGTGCAAGAAAAAAAAAAGATGGCAGGGCATGCGGTTCTTAAAAGTAAGGCCGCCTGTGTCAGAAAGGGGTGATAGAGCAGAGAAGTGTGGGTGGCAGAGGGGGTGCTAGGAGGCAGGACATTGGCAAGCAGAGAGTAGTGAATGGGCAGGAGACGAGGGAATGGGAAGCAGAAGTGGGAAGGAGAGGAGGGAATGGAAGCAGAAGTGGGCAGGAGAGGAGGGAATGGGAAGGAGGGGATGGTGGTGGGAGTGCCGGGAAGCAGGATAGTGGCCAATGAATGGATAAGAGAAGGTAGGGGAGAGTTGGGAAAGGAAGGGCGGAGCAGGGCGGAGAAGTGATCAGCAGAACAACCAAGAGAATGGTTAGGACTAAGGAGTTAGGGAGGCAAGAAAATACACCAGGGCAGTATGCAGGGTCGGATTGGGACAAAAAATAGACACAAACACCCAAAAAAAAGTGACCCATAGGCCCAGACACCCCAAAAAAGTGGGCCACCTCTTGCCTCAAAAAAGGGGCCTCATGAACATTGACCTCTGATGACATCACCGTAAGTGATGTCATTTGACCCCACACCAAAGTGACATCCTGAGAAGTGATTAAGCATGACCTTTAACCCCTTGACAAAACAGGAAGTGGCATCAAATAGCATTGTTCCTAAGTACACTATGAAAAATATGGTTATGATTTAATTTCACTAATGTGATATACATTTCATACACGAATGGATCACCATACTTATCATTAGTATCTGTGTGTATAGATCCATATTGTCAAATTACTGTGAATGCAAGCAGACATCCAAGGCCAAATGATAATTTGGTATTGTATAGCACTTACGCTTAAGCTCTTTTTAATAGAACAAATATGCATACAATATCACCCAGCCTCTGTTGGAACTCATTTATCGACCTAAGAAGGATGAAAGGCTGAGATGGACTTGCTGAGATTCGAACCTGCAGATCTCACACACACATCACAGCAGCACGCGCTCTACCCACTGAGCTATCATATTGGCTATAGTAAAATGAGCAATTATTCTGTAGTGGATACCATTAAACTGGTAACTGAGATTTAACAGCACCAGTTAAGTTCATATGCAGGTCTGGTGCAAAGTTGGCCGCATGTCAAGCCTCCATGCATCTACTTTCAGGCTTCAGAGGTTGCCAAAATAGGGAAAGCAGCGCACTCACAGGACATACCATACTCTGAGCCCTCGTTACCTCATACATGCAAACAAACATCCTGAACAGCATGCCAGGGAGATGGGAAAGATAGACACATTACAACAAAGCATTCATTGTGGCTCAATGGAGTCAATGGCCACTTGATGTGCTATGGTCAAATATTTCTACACTGTACAGAAGCTTTTAGGAACAAGGATTTTGTCAAGTGACAGAGGACACCGAGATGGAATGTCTTGTGATGATAGTAACAAAGACAAAAGCAGAAAAAAACATGCTATTAATGCAACTTGCGAAAGGCAAAATATATGGGGGCCATTATAAGGTTGCTGGTCCGGAAACAACGGTACCGGTAAGCTTGCCGGTATCGTTGTTTCCGGACTGGCAAACTACAAGTTCTGCGAGCGGGTGCCTTTCCGCCCACCAGGTCTGACCTGGTGGGGTAAAAGGTACTTGCTTGCAGAACTTGACGGATGCACCGGCACCATTTATGAATGGTGCTCCCGTCCTCCCTATTCCCATTGAGTCCAATGGGACGCTGTTAGGGAGAATTCTCATTTTATGGCTAATTTCCCTCACCTAGTTAGTCCCCCAGCCGCTTTGCTGGACTTCTGGAGTTTATCTTTTCACTTGGTAAGAGTGTGAGCTTTTCCCCCACTCTTACCCATGTTTAGCCATGTGTTATGCACCAGCCTTGGAAGTTATGGTATAGGTGGAGATACACCTAGCACGGATGCCTTCTATGTCTAGTCAACGGTCTAGCCTTCCACCAAGATGGCGTCCGGAGCGTATATACGCATCACGCACAGTAACAACGGTGCATTGTATCATCGTTGATTTCTAACTTTGTTCATTGCCCCTTGCTCGTGTTATTCTGTTTCGCAGAAAGACCTTACCTCCTCCTTCTTACCTTAGCCTTTTTTCTACCCTTCTGCTTTCACTCGCGGTGTTACTCCTCTCAGGTGTATACTCAGCAGCGGTTTATTCTGGTAAGTTCACAGGAGTTTCTTTTCTCTTTTTTCTTCGGTTTTCTGTTCCTTTACTTGAATTTTACTATCTTTTTATTCTGCCTATCTATTACCTTTTTTCACACTTTTTCTTCTTGTTCTGTTCTTTTCTCGCCTTTCCGAGACTCTGTCTGCTTCCAGTTCCTCTTCCGCTGCACTATCTCACCGCTGCAATTATACTTCTGTGCCGAAGCCCCTGTTACCGCAGTCTCCCACGGAGCCGCTGGTCCTACGCATCTCCTGCCTTCTGCGGTGCCTGTCGGATCTTGCGGTTTGCCCAGACAACGTCTGCCTTCTGCGGTGCCTTCTGGATCGCAGTACTCTTCGAACGTTGCCTGTCTCCTGCGGTGCCTGCTGGAACTTGTAGTTTCTCCATACTACAGATCTGTTCTTGTCCTTTGATTTCTTTAAAGTCTTCAGAATATCTACAACCTCTAAAGACCCTTTTTTCACCACAGCGGGAATCACAATGAACAGATCGGATACTCCTTTCCGACAGCAGATAAGATCTGCTACACAGGGTTTTTTGCCAAACAGCTTTTTCCCTGGAGTTTTGGGACTGGCTCCTGGGAGATCACCGGATTTGGTTCCCATCCGGTCAAGGTGGCCTCCGAGGAGCCACGTCCTTATTTACGTCAAAAGAAGACCAAGAAGAAGACGGAATCAAAGAAGTATCGAAGAAGACAGGATTGGTCGACTTCTACGGGCTCCACTGAAGATTCAGGTGAGGAGTTGGGCATAGAGAAGGGGGAAGTTGTTAGTTTTGACACCATGTGTCTTTTACCTGTTTTTATGATTGTGGACTCTGAAGTACACCACTTCAGTAGTCCCCTCCTTCTTTTGTGTGTTACACAGCACCTTCAGTGCAGTGACACAGGGTTGTCTTTTAGACTTCCCACCGACTCCATTTCTGGGGCTGACAACAGTTCCCCAGAAAAGGGTAAAGTTGCCATTAACTTTACTTAGTCAATTTACCACAGATCCAGTACACCCCATCTTCCATGGAGTACTGGAAAGGGTTACTTCATATCCCCTTTGTATCTGTACCTCCTAGAGCATTGTTTTGCTCTTTTAATATTTAGACTTGCCTGGTGGCAGTGGTATATACCCTAACCTTTCTACCGCGATTATACTATATAAACGTGGTATTGTTTTAGGCTATTATATTAGCCTCGAACTTAAACCCTGCTTGACCAAATACTTTTTCTTTTGGCTCCGGTCGGGTTTATTCGCCATTTCTTTTTCTTAAAGTCCTTCATGTGTTTTACTTTGCGCAGCAAACCAGGTTTGCCTTCTTTGTTCACTGTCTTTTGGCGGGCTTCTGCTCAGAAGCCCTCCTCCAGGTGCCTGGGTGTCTAGGTGGGCTGAATGTGAGGGAGGGGTGTAGTCACCCCCTGCAGAGGGTATCCTAGGAAACCCAAGTCGCTCTTTTCCATGATTGGCTGAGGTGGTTGTCTGGGCCGCACAACCCCCCTGCTGCGTGATTGACAGCCAGGCTATGTGAATGGGGGATTTTCGCATAAAAGGCAGCTCTCTTGGGCTAGAGTCGCCATTGGAACTACAAAGAACTGAAGAGAAGTGGAGAAGAAGACCGTCCCGGTGAAGCCCTGCTGCAGGTCCGAGCTATCTACCCTTCGACGACCAGAGAAGATCCAGACTGGAGTCATCTTCCCTTGAGCTTGGTGAGGATAACCAGCTCATCTTCCACAGCCAGAGGATTCTCTTCTTGGTCGAAATCGCTGCACACAGCTGTAGTGGTCCGGATAGCCATCTGAAGAGACTCTCCTGTTTTTAAGGAGCGCACCTTTTATTCATCGTCGCAGCTGTCGGCTTCATCCCTGGTTGGTGCAGACCCCTCCAGACGTCCTCCTTCACCTCGAAGCTCCACGAACCGTGGGTCTACAGGAAACCAACAGGAACATCTGCCAGGTCACCGGCTTCCCCATTGAATAAGGTACTGTGTTCTGCTTGAGGAATTAGGGTGAATCCCTTTACTTCATCCCCAAGGCTTGCCCTTGTCTTCCCTCCTTCTTATAACTTTTGCTTCCCCTGTTGACAATATCTAAGTACTCCTGGCAACATTGATTGCCTGTGATTTTTGCCCCCAACTCTCTCTGGTTAACACAGGTGCTAAGTGTGTTTTTGCCCCGGTAACAATTCTTGCCACGGATACACATTTCTTTAGTAAGACCGAACTGTCATTACTGTCAAAAAGTGATCGCAAGAGTATTCCCGGTAAAGACTATTGTTTCATAACACCGGTCCGTTGAAACACATGGTACTTACCTTGAGTTAGAGTGTACCAAAGTGAATTGGTTGGTTGTAGTATATTTTACGAATGGTTTTGAATTAATAGAAGTGTTGTGTTTATAACGAATGGTTTGAAAATAAATGTACTTATATTTTTCTACCTGAAACCTTGAGTCAGTGTTTGCTTGAGTCACAGTAATTGTGGTCCCTTTGTGTAATCTCTGCTACTGCTCATATACTCTTGAGATAAGCCTAGCTGCTCCGCTACTGCTACCACTTTAACATAGTAGTACAGGCTTGTACCAAATGTAAAACGTGTATTGCCACCTGTAGTCTTAATTGTGTGTAGCGGTCCCTAAGAGCACTGCACAGGATTCTGCCTAACAGACGCAAATGGGAATGGGGAGTAATATTTTCCAGCGCCTGGCAATCAGCAATGATCTGGGACCGCCGGGGCCGTGATGCCCCAGTAAGTCCCAATTGCTGAGCGCTTGAAAAAAAATGAGTCTGGCGGCAGATGTGCAGTTTTTACCGGCACGGCTACCGCCGGACTCATAATGAGGCCCACCAAAATGGATGCTTATTGGTCGTATATCACTAATATCATTAATACATATTTATCACTAATTCAACAGCACAGAGACTCCAGGGGGCACCATGCACCCTGGGGTGGCAGCACAGTGACAGCTGCTGGCCCGGCGGCCCTGGCCCCTCAACTTTGCATGCTGCAGCAGCATGTGAATGATGCATGCATCATAATTTATGATGCACACATCATGCATGCAAATAAATCATCAAAGCAAGGTAACGTGTTACCTTGCTTTGATGAATTATGCCGTTGTAGGTATTTTTTTTTCAAAAAACTTTTTTCTCAAAACATTTTTTTTGTGTCCGCCCCAGCCCCAGGGATGATTTCGGCCTGGCCACGGGCCAAGAGGAAGAGGGGCTAATCCAACCCTGGCAGTATGGGGATAAAAGGATGGTGGTAGTCGGTAAGAAAATTGGCAGGTGAGTAGAAATGAAGCGGGATGCCAGGAAGAAATGGTTGAATGTACCAGAGAGTGAAGCGGCAGCAGGGCAGGACAGGCATGAGGGCAATAGATGGACGAGGTGAGGATGGATAACCATTCCCATGTAGTATGCACTGGAAAAAGAGATTCCTGGTGATGGAGGACCAGGATAACAGAGTGAGCTATATCCAGGAATGGGGGATAGTGGGGGATAGTCCCAGAGGTATTATCAGGGCGGGGCCCAAAGAGGGGTGGGAGAGTTCAAGCAGAGGTGAGAGTTGAGGGGGGTGTGAGGTGGGGGTTTGCTTGGATTTGATAAGTGTGACATGGGACGGAGGGGTCAGAGGTTCTACTGGAAGAGACGATGCAGTCCCAACCAGAAGGGAGCAGGTGGAAGACAAGGTGCCAGCAGATGGCCACTGACAAGGGCAAGGGCAACACGAGGCATGCCCCAGGTCACAAGGCGGTTTTCTGGCATTTCATGAATAGTGTGAAAAAATACAACCCACTAGGGAAAAAGGGCTGCACATGTCTTGCAAGGAGAACAAGGTTTAATCTCACAAAAATAACAATATGTGCCAGCAAAGAACTCTGTTGCTACGGATACCTCTGAAGAAAACAGCATAAGATATGGGTTTTAAAGATACACGGCGTCACAAGTGACGTACATTACATAGCTTACAAATCCATGTAGCTGGTTGGTGCGACCCTATACACATATAACCTGCTCCATACGAGATGCCAGGTGATTGGTCCAGCATCTTCTGTCTATCCTCTTCCTCGTGGGGATCTTTTTCTTCCATCATTCGGTACAAATGCTCTAATTGGCAATTTAATTACACAATTCATTATTTCATAGACCTATGGTGCACCTGGTACCAAGGACATGAGCGAGGCAGATACTTTTGAGGTTGTGATAACTTCTCAGAACTGCGTGAACCCCCGCTCCATCCCAGAAATGCCAGTGCCTTCACAACTTTCCCACCCAGAGCCTACATTTGTTACGATCTTTCTGATCTATTGGCCACTTTACAGTTTCATGGCCTGGGCTCTTCGGCTGTTCAGTGCACTGAAATGCTTGTGGCCTCGACTCGGGGTCTCTGGCTGCCATAACTTAAAAATCTGGACTGGCAGAGGCCTGAAGCCCTTGCCGCCCTTCTAGTGGGCTAGCTCTTCAAAGATCCATTCTGGCCCTCTCTTGGCCTTGCAGGGCACATTCCGTCTGGATTACATGCACTAATGATAAGACACAATAGAGAACTGTGTGTATTCAGTAACTCAACCTTCTGCAGGGCTAATAGGGCTGCAAGCAGAAGACACACACAAACTCTGCTAACCCTCAGGACGGAATTAGATGTATGGGCATGGCTATGGCACTAGGTCTCAATTTCAAGATGGCGTCTAACTTCTAAAACGGAGTGTCACTACACATGTGCTATTAGCACGAGGATTCACTACATTTCCAATACAATCTAGCTTCTATGGGTGACCTCCCTCCCCCTCAATTTTCCCAACTCCACAACAACATCTCTTTCTACAGTCATCTCGTCCTAAATCGCTTAGGGGCCTGGGACCTCTGCCCCGCTCTCCCACATCCCCCCTTTCATTCATTCTATATTAACAAACTCCCTTACCACCCTCTCAGTCTTCTCATACCTCCCACAGTCTACATACTGACCGTAAACATTCTCCCACTTCAGCATTCTGCTCTAGGGTGCAAGTAAGATACATGCAGCCCCCTCCCCTTCTAAGTCAACCCAGTTCTCCTCATAATATTCTGGATCATGTGGTGTCATAGTAACTATACCAGTGGGGTCAATGATTTGCTCTATTCTCACCCTGCAGGATATATTTGGGTCTGTTTGCACCTGCCCATCTTTTGTACTGCGAGATTCACTGCTCACCCCAATTGAAACCATCATCATTGCACTATTAGGGGTCGCTTTACTACAGCATCAAAGTCCCAATGGGCACATGCAGAAGATCACCTGCATGAACACCACCACTGGCACTAATATCTTCACAACTGCTCCCATCCACGACGGTGCCCACAAGAAGAGATCATCGAACTAATCACTCTCATGAATGCCTGCTTCCATCTGCATATGTTCTCTGAGGGCGTGTATGGCCTCTATGTAACGCTCACCTGATTCCCACGGAGGCACCGGTCTGGCTTCGAGTGCTGATGCTTCTTCAACGGTGAAGCGCAGGACTCTGTTGATGGACAGGAAGGGCCCCTCTACTCTGGCTTTTCTGGCTCGCAGGAATATTCCCCTGTGCGTGAAAAGGGAGTATTACCTACTGACGGAATAATGCTCAAGCCTCCCACTCCCTTCCAACCCTCCACGATACCCTTCCATGATTCCCCGTGAAGTCTCACCTTAGGGTCTGGAAGGATGAGTTCTCCATCCTGCTTCTGATGCAGGGGCGCGTTGAAACCCAGTTACTTCACTGGATTGAGGTTTGATGGAAGTTCAAAATAAGCTTGACTATTCAGGTGAGGCGCTGTAAGAGTTCTGTTGCAAGTTCAAAAGTTCAAGCTTAATAATATTGTTCATTGTCCTATTGCAGCAAGCGCTAATGCTTATGTCTTTTTCCCCTTAGGGGCCGGGGTTCGGAATGCCGGAGATATGGTGCCGACCCGAAGTGTAAGTTCTGGATGAGCGTTCAGGTAATGTCTTTGCATTCGCTCATTCAATGTCTTTGTCTTTTTTCCCAATAGGGGCCGGGGTCCGGAATGCCAGGAAGCGGCAGGACCCGAAATGAAATGGGAATGACCCAACAGGTAAGTCTTAGAAGTAAACTGAGCTTTTCCTATTTCCCTTCCTTCTCTCACCTTGTTTTCTTGTCTTTTCTCTCTAGGCTCTGGGAAGTGGGTGCGGATCCGGATGATCGCTGCTGAAGATGGAGGCGCCCAGGAAAGGTGAGTGAAATGCAGCGCTGCAGCGATCGAAGCGAAATGCTTTTAAAATGATGTCTTCCCTTTCAGGATCGTCGGTGTGATGTCTCCGTGATGCAGCTTTAGCAGGTAAGGTCTTCTTTCTCCCCAATTCTCTCTTATCTCCCTTTGCAGGCGACCCAGGATGCTGACAGGCGTGGCTGAAGTCCAGATGCAGGAGCTGACACGGTGAGCGTCCAGCTGCGAGGAGCAGAACAACGCGAAGCGTGAGTTGCTGATCGGGCGTGGTTTAAATAGCTTTGGAAGAAGTTCCAGGCATGTATCCTTCCACCGATCAGGTATGTATCCTTCCCCGACCACACCCAGGTGGAAAGTAGTCCCACAGGTAAAGTAGTTCCATTCAGGCCTCAAGAGGGCCTGGATGTAGCAGCATGGTCTGCATCAGGTAAGTGCACATTAAAACACTTGAACACATGTCTAGCTTTATGAGCCTGGCGCCTAAGGCACCAGGACAGGGGTCCAACATGAGCCTGGCGCCTAAGGCGCCAGGACTGTGTCCAAAGGGCCCCAGCTTGGGCCTGCTGGCACTTCCCTGGGGGGAATGATGCCTGCCTCTGGGGTTGCTGGGTCGGACCTGGCTCCTTGGAGGTAGGCATCATGACACTCTATTATCTGTGTGAGAGACCCATTTGTGGAATAGTTTGTAGGTGAGTAGGTGCAGCAAGAATTTCCTATTTTTTACAAATGCCCCCTTCCATGGCTGTGAGCAGATTGAGTACACACTGATTCTGCAAAGTCAGTAACCGGATGGCTCTCAATTCAACCTTGATTTCGTTGAATCCTTGCTTAGTGTCATTGGCAAGCTGTATCAGTTCCCATGGAACTCAGACCCTCCAGCTTATAGCGATTTTGCGATTCCTGCAAAATGCAGCGAAAACAGCAATTTTGTGCGAAAAGAGCATCTTTTTTTTTAAAAAAAAAAAAATGTTACGAAAAAAATAATCTGCAAACATGACTTTAAAAAAAAAATACTCAGGGTGCCAGGCTCTGAACTTTTTTTTTTCTGCAAGAAATGAAATGCGCCAACACATCTCATCACTTGCGCCCCAAAAAAACAACAGCCCGATCCACAAGGGACACATGAATGGGCCATTTTATATGCGTTCCCATTCAGATGGCCTTTTTCACCGCCTTGAAAAAATAAAGTGGTGTTTCTGCCAATTTAAAATCGCATCACTCATTTCCAAGCAAGATACACTTTTAAATGTGCAGAAATTGTAGGCAACCCTACGCGCATGGGATGTGGGGGTGCCACTTCATGACAGAGTCTTTCCTGACCCTATCATGCATTTCTTTTAAGGTATGAACCGCTGCTCTGTCGCTTGCATTTCTGTTCCTCAAACAGGATAAAAATGCATTTTTTAGGTTGCATTTTATAGTGGCACCTGTGAAAGGCGCTGGGAGCTTGCAGAACACTGTCGGGAGAGCGATTCTATTCAAGGTACTACCCATTTTGATGACAAAAATTAAATCGAATGGTACAATTTGACCTATTTCATCCAGTACTATTCAATACATTTTCATAAATACCAAACATGTGTTGCGGGGGTGTCAGCTGCTCCCCAAGTTCAGTATTATTTGGGTTAGGGGGTTGCAGGGGTGTTCCCCACTTCCTCAAAATTGGAGGCGGGGACAGAAAAAAAAGAAAATAACGAAAAAGGGACCCTGCAGGGTCGTAGCCAACCCACGTTAGAGGGACAGATCTGACAACGCAGTGTTGCAGGGGAAGCGGCAGCGACCAAGCAGTTAAGTAGGGGAGGGGGTGGTGGTGAAAGGTACATTTTGGGTTGTTTGGCTGAAGTGCAAATCAATTCACGGCGAAATGGACTACGGTCAATTTCGCCGCAAATAATTACACAATTTGCACTACAGCTCAAGCCTGTGGAAATGCGCCGGTCACCTTTGAGAATAAGGTGACCTGCTAATTTCCAAAAATGGGTTGTCTAAAAATAGCATGTCCTCGGCTCTATTTGTAAATGCCCCATTTTTTGAGGATCTGGGTCAAAACCTACATTTAAAAAAAATAAAAAAAATGGTTAAACTATGAGAGGGAAAGGAGAGAGAGGGAGAGTGATGGGTGAGATGTGAAGTGATAGGCAAGAAAGCAGAGGGAGAGCAGTGGGTCAGAGGAGGAAGCGGTGCACAAGAGAGCAGAGGAAGCAGTGAGGCGGTGGGCCCGAAATCTGAGAGCGAGCGGAGGTACAGAAAGTAGAGGGAGCGTGTGGTCAGTGTGCCAGAAAGCAGAGAGGTAGCGGTTGGCCAGAAAGAGGCAGTGAGCTGCAGATTGGGAAAAAGGATGAGGGAAGAGTGCGATAGAATGGGAGAAAGGATGCAAGATGCAGAAGCAGCACAAAAGAAGGAAAGACTGTATATTGCGGGAGGAATTGAGTGTAAGGTGTGAGTTGGGAGTATGATTTGGAGTGTGGCAGGGGATGGGCAGTGCAAATTGTGACTTGACAGTGTGACATAGCACGTGAGTATTTGTATGACAGAGTGTTCAGGAATGCAAGTTGTGATGGGGAATTGGTGAGATGTGTGATGTATCTTGGTGAGAGAGGTGTGTGGGTGTTTGGGGGATTGGAGGACCTAAAAGGGGAATATTTTCAGCATTACAACTGATAATGATCAATTTAGTTAATACTATTAAATAGGCATGCACATTAAACCAAACATGTAGTCAAATCAAACACTGTTCTGCCAAGCCAGAGACATTTGGGACTCTTCCTATTAAATTAATACAAAAGATACGTAATAATGACATCCTGGCTCTCTTGTAGCCTTGCACTCTGCCTCTTTCCTACGATGTGGTAATCTTACACCCTCCAGTTAATAGAAAATGTCCCGCAAAAATGCAGCAATAATTAAAGGTTTGTGCTGCAGAATTTGCCATTTCATGCCTCAAAATTTGCCATTTCATGCCGCAAAATCCTGGAAGGTCTGTGTAACTATTTGCAGCCATTTGGCATTGGCTGCTGTTTGTATCCCTGGCACTAACAGAGAAGCAAAAAATGTCACTTCTTTATTGTACAGTCCATATTGCTTGGGTATTTCTTGAAGCACTTGAGCTGAGTTTTTCTTCAGATAGTTAGACCTCTTTTTCCTTTTTAAAAGTATGCTTTCCTTTTTCCCTGGCAAGATCCAGTAGACATGGGGCTGCAGTGGTAACCAAGCTCCCTGGTCTCACAGTTAGGTGTGCTTCAGATACCATTAGGAGAGCCGAGTGCAGTGGGGATAGTGCGCATATGCCATTCCATGATGCTGGGAGGTGAAGGAATGCCTGCTGGCCACCGACCCAGTACATATCCATCAGTGCTGCTGTTCCTTTGTTTAGTACTGGAAAGTTTATTGTCACTTGGCACTTGTCATTGGTTCCCACAGGGACATCTCCTGCATTACAGATGCACAGTTGATATTCTTGTTTCTCCACCTTCATTGGCTTCTCTGTTTCTTCCAGCCATACAGCTCATCGCAGTCTCTTCATACCGATTGACCATGAACTTCATTCATTCCAACAGCATGTATGGTCTTTGTAAGCATGGTGGGCGTTTGGTATTATGGGCACACTGCTGTTCATCTGGGTCCATCATCACAAGGTGTATGTTGTGTGCTTGCATATGCTTTGCAACCTACATAATGCTAGATGGACAAGACATTGGGCATCCAAAAGCAGAACCTCTTGTGGTATTAGTACCTTGGGGGCTCCCAGCGCGTGGGGTATTGAGGAGCAATTATAACAACTCCCCTTTACCCTCTGTTTCCTCACCAAGCTCATGTCCACGTACCAACTGTTACTCATCTCTGGGTGGTGCACATCCTCTATCATGTCACAAACCTAATCCTCTGTATTCATCATACTTTTTGTTCTTGGTCTGCCTTCTAAAACGTTTTAACGTGCTTTCATATGGCACATATAACTTTGCATTTGATTATATATTCACATTTCTTTTTCATGTCATCACATTCCCATTTTTTGGTGTATTAGTGTCAATTCCCAATATTGTGTTATTGTCCCCATTCTGATATGTACAGCCGCCCATGGTACACCTCCCTCAGATGATCCCCTTTTATATGTTCCAACCATAAAAAATGACTTACTAAATATAGTCCTAAACCAAACATACAAATGCAAATTATTTTCTATGTGAAATGCATCACACAGATATATGTAGATAAAAACATAGATTATTAGGTTTCTTCTTATCTTCTTATTTTACCTTAGTAATAGGCACATCAATAAGTAATAACTTCATTATTAGATAAAAAGGGAAGGGAAAAAGTTGATTTGTCCGAAACAGTGGGAATATATGAGTGCAAAAAAAGAAACATGTAGACCAAAACTACATTTAGTTAAAATAGCCAATTTGTGAAATTCTGTATGTAATTCATATACATATGTACTTCTGGTGAATTGTTTTGCAAATGTATGCTCACTCTTATTAGGCACTACTCATGTACTACTGTCGGGTTCGTAAGTGGGGGGTTTGGCATTCAGAGCCCTTCGGACATCAGAAAGGTGCACCCAATTTTGCAACTCCTGGACATTCACCGTAAATAGAGTGGGGTACACAATGGTAAATGGCTCGTTGTATCTTGGTTCACTCTATCTGCGGGCAAAGTTCCTAATAAACACAAGATCATCAGGAAACGATTGAAGAGGCTGTGATGTCATCAAAGCACATGCAGCGCTGGTTGTTTCTTCAGATCGCCATGGTGCTATATGTTGAGAAATGAATGTGATTGATCTTGTCAAAATAGTCAAATGATCCTTAAATTCTTCACCCAGAATGGATGCTGCCCTGTAAGCATCAGAGGCCTTCCTTTTAGGGGATATAGGCATGTGCATTTGCCGACTTGGCACCACCTCATGTGGAGATAAGTGCTGATCCTTACAGGGCTCCATGCACAAACTGAATCGAGCAAGGGGAAGACAGTGCATCCAGTTTCTCTTAAGGGTGACACACCTCTTAGATAATTTTTCCTTTAGCAATCCATTGATTCTCTCCACAATCCCGTTGATCTTTGGGTGGTAAATTGTGCACATCCGATGCTTGATGCCCAATAACACGGTCACTTCTTTAAAGAGTTTGTTAAATAAATGGATGCCATTGTCTGACTGCAACACATCGCAAACAGCCCAGCATGGAAACTCCTCTCTTACTAAGAATTTGGCAGCTCATTTAGTGTCTGGATGTGCACAAGGACCTGCCTCAACCCACTGGGAGAAGGGACAATCTATGACAATCATGTACCTACACCCATTGCATCGCTCTCCCATATCAGCGTAATCTATAGGGAGCTCCTGAAAAAGCCCAGTAGGACAAGGTAGCATACCTCATATAGTTCGCAGGTTGTGACCAGTACTGTAGGTCTGGTATGTGATGCAATGTATCACCATTTTGGTAAGAACTTCCTGCAGATTGGGGAAAAAGCAGTCCTTCTGTATATCCACAGCGATATGTTGGCTTGACAAATGGAACGGATGGTATAACTGGTGGGAAGCAATCAGCAACAGTTTGTGAGGCATAACAACTTTATCTGTGCTTTCTTGTCTCCATAATAAACCTGGGGGGGATTGTATACACCCTCTTTTCTTCCTTTGTGGCTCGTCATTGCAACTCAATAACTTATGCTATTGAAAATGAAGTGTATGGTGCTGGCAACTGCTCTTGTCCCAATGCTATTACTGGGTACTCAGAGAAGTTAGGCACTGGGAGATAAGTAGTCTGTTTTGCTGCTGCATCTGCAGCAGCGTTGCTGAGTGAAACTTCATCTGTGTCATTGGTATGGGTGGCACATTTAACTGCTGCCGTCATGGAGGTCTGGGAAAGTGCTTCAATCAGTTTATCCAATAATGCTGCATGTTGGACTGGGGACCCATCAGCCCTTTTAAAACATCTCCTGTTGCAACTCGCAAAGACCCGAATGCACTGTTGTTGTAACATAGACTGAATCAGAATAGATGGTCACCCTGCACCACTTCGAGGCTAAAAGTGCTTCAATAAGTGCTACAAGCTCCACTGTCTGGGCGGAATAATGCTTGGGCAGCCTTTTTTACAGCAGTACTATGTACTCACCATCCACTAGGCGGACAACTGCCATACCCGTATGTCTCAGGCCTGTCCCCTCGTCAATAGTCACTGAACCATCAACAAAAAGTATCCCTCCTCCCCCTTCAAGTGGACTATCTTTTGTTTTTGGTATGTCCTTCTCCTCCCCCTTAAAGGTCACACAGTCATACTTAGCACCTTCTTCCTTAGTATACAGTTCTGTCAGAAAAGGGGCAGGGCTTACTCTCTTGCACCGCACTATGTGGATGTTTGGGCTGGATCAAATTACCTCATATGCGGATGCCTGCTGTGACATTAGCGTTCACTTAGATTGTTCTAGTATGGCAAGTACTGCATGCACCACGTATGTTACGTAACACACCATGGTGACTGTGCAGATTTGTTCTATAGTGGATGAGACAGCTCACAAGCGCCTGCTCTCAAGGGAACTGACCCGGCATCTAGCACTCCACTGTAATAGGCCAATGGCTTGTGGCCCATAGTGCATTTTTGAGTGAGTACTGCCGTCATCATCTGGCCATCAGAATGGGAGAAAAGGTAAAACTCTTGACTGTATTCAGGGGTTGCCAACACTGGGGCAGTGGAAATAACCCCTTTTAGCTCATTAAAGCTCAGGAGCATGTCCTCTGTCTATGTTATCTTATTGTCTGTATTGGTGCTTCTTTAAGGCCTTGCAACAAGGGCCTAGTGTATGCAGTGTAATCTAGGATTAACGCTCTACAGTAATTACACAACCCAAGGAACATCTACATTTCTTTGACAGTTTTTTGCTGGGCAGCACTGCACACTGATGCAGCACGTTCTGGTGTTATTTTCTTCCCATGAGCAGATATCAATTGGCCCAAGTAAAGAACCTCCTAGAGGCAGTATCGTAACTTAGCCTTATCCACTTTGTACCCTTCATGTGCTAACAGCTGTAAGAGGCTGACAGAGCGTGACATTTCCCACGCCACACAGTCCATGTCAGTTTGCCCATCATGATTCAGAAGTTATATAGTGCCTGTCTATATCATGCACAGCATGGATGATAAGGCTTAGCTATACTATTAACCTAGATGCAGAAAGTGGTTAACCTACACATACAGGCTAAGTGTGCAAGTGGCTAATGTACACAGTTGGGTTACATGCAGGAGTTAGTGTTTGTACTCTCCGCTTTTCTGGTTGTTTTCTCTTGTTGGATTTTGCATGATTTATTGCGCTGGATTGTGTTCATGGAGGTAGATCCCTTTGCTTGGTCTCGCTTAACATCGGGTGTGTTTGGTTAGTCCCTGGTTTCGAGGGGTCCCTTTCCATGTATTTGTTCATTTCGTGGTATGCAGATGCTGTTGGGGCATTTTCATCCCCTTCGGTGCTGAAGAGTCAGGTTTTAAGAGATTTCCTGAATTTTAGATGGTCCTTCGTAGTTCTTATTTCACTCAGGAGGGAGTTCCAGAGTTTTACGGCTGTGCAAGAGAAGGCTGAACCTCCAAGCTTTATTATTGTGTAGAGTTTAGGTTCTAGGCAAATTTTGTTGCTGGATCTAAGTGTTCTTGCTGGTTTGTAGATGGTGATTTTCTTTTCTATGAATTCTGCTCCCTGGTTGTGGATTGCTCTGTGTGTTATGCACATTGTTTTGAAGGGGATCCTTTTTTTGACTGGGAGCCAATGTAGCATCCTTAGCGGTGGTGTGATGTGGTCTCTTTGGGAGAGTTCGAGAAGAATTCTGGCAGCTGCATTCTGTATTTGTTGTAGTTTCCTCAGCAAGTATTAGGGCATTCCAATGGAAAATGCTGTTGGCGTAGTCTATCCTGGACATGATGAGGTAGATGATCACAAGTGTTCTGTGCCTGAAGGAAAAGAAGGGTAGTATCTTCTTGATAGTGTGCAGATGAAAGAAGCATTTCTTAATTATTGCGTTGACTTGTAGTGTTAGCTCATTGTCCATTAGGATTCTAAGTTTTTTGATTAATTTGGATGGTTCTGGTGGAGTTCCCAGTTCTGTTGTACATGAGATGGTCTGGGTATTTCCTTGGCTGTTTGGTGAAATCATGATTTTCTGTTTTGTCTGGGTTAACTTTAAGGTTATTAGTGTTCATCATTGGTAGAGTTCTTTGATACAGTCTGGTAGTGGGGGGTTCTCCTCATTGCCGTTGATTTTGCTGATCTTGGTATCATCTGCGTAGTTGTAGCATGTCTTTTGATGAGGTTGATTAGGGTGTCTTGTAGATGTTGAACAATAGTGGGAATAGTGAGGTGCCTTGTGCGACTGTAACAGATTTTATGGCACAGCACCCTCCAGTCAGGGACTCCTTCACTGACACTGGTGCACTAAAACACCCCTTTTTAATTTTATTTGAAATTCCTGGATTCTTGGCTTGAATAGACTCCCAGCTATCTAAAACCCACCTTAACAAACACCCTGTGTCGCAATGGACCATGAACCAGGCCTGTGTGTAACAAAGAAATATTTATCTATTTTTAGAATTCAAATGAAAAATCAGAGCAAAACAAATTTTAGGGCAGCGATCACCAGTGTGGTGACAATATAATGCAAAATGTTATGATACAATTAATTTAACTTTCTGATATCATCTGCATAAACCTTAAATAGAAATGGAAGTAAAATCACTTTTTTCACAATCATAGATGGCACATATATTATGCAATTCCCCTGCAACATGCCCCCAAACACCTGCTAAATAATTTCTGTGTGGATGGAAAGCAGTGGCAAGGAGTCAGCAAGAAGAGGGGAAAGTCGGTTTTTAAATTCGACCCACCACCCCAAAATGGAAGGCCAAAACAGAAAATGAAAACCTTAAAAATGAGGGAAATGGCATACTCGGATTTCACTGGTTACTTATGGATCAGTTACACTTGCGGTAGGATCGCTTGGACAGAAATGTGTGTGGCTGCACTAAAGAGACAAGGAAGCTGGAAAGCTACTGAGCAGGGCACTAAAGCAACATGAACACAGGTGAGAAAATGGATTTTGGGGAGGAAAACTGTGCAACAAAAATCACACACGGCAGAATTGCAATTTCTTATTTCACGCAGACTTTAAACTGGAAAACAGCTAAGAAAATGGGATTAGCAATCAAAATCGGAAATTGGTTTTGGGATGGAAAACACAGACACAGAACAAATACTGAGGGTAAGGGACAACTCTTATGGGATGATGATATGGGTTTTATTAGGGGAAATGCAAATGGGATTTTTAAAGGAAAGCAAAATACATGGGCAAAATCGGTTTTGTTAGCACAATGATTAGTTCTACTGAAACTATATGTTAAGGCTATAATTAGTAAAAGCACTCGACAAAATTGATACTTTCGAAGTGCAACAATAATTAACATGAATTTTCAATGAGGAATTAATTAATTTATTCCAAATTATACTAGGGACTTATGCAGATTCTTCTAGGGAGAGGGTGAGCGGAGGATACTGGCAATTTGGAAAATGGTTAGGGTTTTTTATGGGACTTTAATAGGATTTGAACAAGATGCAAGGTAAAAGAGCGGGATATTCAGTCTTTGGATACTGGGTGATGTGATACAAGGTACACTTGAGTTGGGTAATTTGGATAGCCAGCAAGGTCGCTGGAAAGTGGGGCCTAGGATCTGGTCACAGACAGCGGGGTCAAGAGATCTGTTTGCTGGGTCAGCTGGGCTCTCCTGGATGGGAACAGCTGGGCAAGGTCTGGTCACTGTGAACAGCGGGATGGGTCAGCTGAGCAAAACGTCTGGTCTCTGTATTCTCCTAAACAGGAACAGTTGCTTTTCCTTCATTCTCCCTGGATTATTGAGTATACCTGGTTCTGGATAGATGTTTCAGCCTGGATCTGGATCTGGAGTCTTGGAATCTTGAAGGGTGAATTTTGAATGTTGAATATCCCTGTGTCTCCCTATCTACCCCTTATATATCCAGAATGACATCAGAGCATTTTACAATATGGGCGGAAGTATCCTGGACCTACCCGCTGAATGGGATAGGCCAGGCTATAGGGGTCGCCTCCTCACTCCGGGCTGATTGTTCCAAAGGAAGTGACCTCACCTAAGGTGTGTGCATTTTTATGACTCCCTTTGTCTCACAACCCTATTTTTCACAAAAGTGGGTTATTGAACAAAACTTCATATTTACATTAGTCACCATCATAAAAATCAGATAGGCAGATCCCATATTTCACAAGGCACATGCCGGTTCAAACGCCAATTCTGTGCGATGTTGCATTGTCCTTGAGCACAATTTTGCCATTTACAGGAGCAACGTTTTATCTAAAATTCAGCAAATGGCTACACATATGCATAATAGTATTTGGCATAGTTTCCCCAAGTTTAATATCTGTGCCATTTATGTTTCCCCCAGAATTGAATTGAATTTTTCCTGCCATTCTAGTTCACCACGTGCCAGAAAGATGCATCTAGTCTTATTGTGCTTGTCCAAAAATAACATTAAAACTGTCATAATATCACATTACTGCTTATTCATATTGCGGAGAAAAATGTCTTAAAGAATAAATGTCCTGCATTGTCAATGAGGTGGATTTGCCAAAGATGTGGCCGGTGCTGCCACCCCACAATCCAAATTGTCTCCCCTGTGTCAGTTTGCACAAGGGTTTACATGACTCCCCTTTGAAGTCTTCCAGTTCAAATGTAGAGGAAATCACCCCCGAGGCAAAACTCAGTGCTTCACCCCCATCCTTTGTCATTGGGAGCAGTTCTGCCTGGCAGTCTGGGAGAACCTGTAATTATCACACTGTTCAATTCCATAAGAACATGGCCCCTCCCCTTGCAGTATCAGTTCACAGGGAGGTGCGACATTGGCCTTGCTGCCAAACTGATTTGACAGAAATTCCTGGGCCTCAACCAGGATGATTTGTCTTTTGGGGGAAAATCCGAGCACAAAACATATCTTTGCAGCCCCTCCCCCCCACGTGTACAATTGTGTTTCTGTGCGAGCTACATTATTATTTCACATTTAGCTTTCCCAATGTCATTTTCTGCTTTGCAGAAACAGATTTACTCATGCTCTTTTTCTTTCATGTTTATTTCAGTAAAGACATTTTCTTCCTGCACACAGCTTCCTTTGCATTCACTTTCTGAAAGGCTTTTGATAGATCTGGTCAGTTTCTGGACACAGATATGCTTCACAATGGTTTCTTGGTAATTGACACGAGGAGGCAAGAGAGATCATCTTTTTTTTAAGTACATTGAGTGTGTTGGTTTATTTCAAAAAGTAAATCCAAGCCGTGTGGACTTGAAGCAGAATTCTTTTGCTTTTCATGGACTTTACTGATGAAACAATGCTGTTCTGGGAGGGATGGCCTTATTTGATGGTGTTCAAAATAAAATACACAGACAGCAATGTGTTTTAATAGAACAAAACTGTTTGATGTTTGAAATGAAAGAAGCACCAGTGAGATGCCATTTTAAATGTAGGTCATTTTCCTGTGCAGCCTTGAATGTTTAAATGACAGAACAGCAATTTACAGCCATTCTGAATTTGAGTGTTTTTTTTCTGCGTTCACGTGAATGACAACAAAATGCAGCTATTCTTGGGGTGGCTGTGTTCAACTCTCGCCCCATATGTGCTCAGCAGACCAAAGCACAGCCATTTTTGGGTGACTGCTAAAATGCAGTTTTTGGTACTAGTGTGGTTCTGCCTTAGGCCTTAAATGTACCCCACAGATCCCCCTGCTCTGCCGCAACGTCTTGTTGAGGGAGAATAGAGCAGAGTGGGGTTCATTTGACGGAGTTCTCTTTCATCAGGAAGCGGCACACCAGGATTTCCTTCCGTCTTTTGTTTAGAGGGTATGGAGCGGCACCCCCTTTCCTTCCTTCCCTTTCCAGGTCCCCAGGGAGGTCCCTGCCAGGCTAGGAGGTAATACAGTTAATTATCTAATAGGAGATAGATAAAAACAGGTTTTAGGATATTTACATGGCAGTCTTCCCAGAAGATTTACAACACCGGAACAATGCTGACAGTTAAAATTTTCTATGTTCTTTTCCTTACATTTAGACAATAATATCAAGCAAATTACTCCACAGAACAAGAACACCATTTGACTTTTACAACACGTTGGTTTCATTTTTACTGCAACAAAAAGAATAATACTCCCCGTTATATAGATATACCTGTGCACCTGTGTATGTCCTTCTGCTTTTTCTTTTTCTTTCTTCTCATTCTTCCGATGGCTCTGTTTGATTTTCCCTTGGCTCATCAATCGACTGCAAAGTGTATCTGGGGTGACAACTTTTTAATTGATTGATGTGGACCTATTTCTCCTCTGACAGCTCTTCTTTGGGGATGCGGATTCTGTAGGCGACAGGTGAAATTTTGTCTACAATTTCAAAGGGACTGCGCCAGGAGGGGAAACATTTTATCTCCTTGGTCTGGTTCCTCTGAAAATTGTACAAGTATACCCTGTCTCCTACTTGGTATTCTTTTTTAGTTGTTTTTAAGTCGTAGTGGGTTTTCGTCCCCCATGCCGATTTCTCCAGATTCCGCTGAGCTTACTCAAAAGCATGCTGAAGGTGTTTTCTTAGATTCCCAACATATTCATGTGTTGTGGAGGCGTTTATCAGTGTCTGCTCTTGTGTTCTATAGAGCAGATGCTGAGGCAGCACCATTTTTCATCCAGTCAGTAGCTCAAATGGAGACATTTTTGTCGCAGAAGATGGTGTAGATCTGATGGCCATCAGGACAAGCGGTAATCGAATGTCCCAACTTGGCCCAGAATCTGCCACAAACTTCTTGAGAATGGTCACAATGTTTTCATTGTACCTCTCAACTCCCCCACTAGAAGCTGGTGGTATGCCATATGGAGTTTTCTTTTTACCCCAAGTATCTCCCACATCATTGTCATCACTTAAGTGGTGAAGTGACTTCCTCGGTCTGACTCAATCCTCTGGGGAGGCCAAAATGCGAGAAGATGTGGTTGATCATCAGGGCAGCTGCTGTTTCTGCCTTGCAATTTGGGGCTGGGAGACATTCCACCCATTTGGTAAACAAGCATGTTATCGTTAACATGTACTTGTTCCACCTAGAGGAGCGAATCATGGGCCCGATGAAATCTACTTGTAAATCTGGCCAAGGCCGTGTCATCCCCCTCTTCTGTAGGGGAGCTTGGTGTGTGAGTGAACTTGGCTGAAATTGTGCACACACAAGACACCCCTTCAAATATTGGTTGAAGTCCTGCCCCATGTGTGGCCAATATGCAACCTCCTGCAAGATTTCTAAAGTAGTGTGACTCCCCGATGACTGGCTGTGGCCACGTCATTGGTGTGACTTAGCATCAGGCTTCGGAATGAGGTAGGTGCCACCCACTGGTCACATCCACAGATGGATCTCCTTACCAACAAACCGTCTTGGATTGAGAACATTTTGGGAAACTTCATCAACACTCTGAGGTCCTCTTTCCCTATGTAATCGGTTTCCGTCAGAGCAAAGTTCACTGGGTCCTCAATGTGTTGGTAAAATTTCCCAGTAATCGGATCCCCTTTTTGTGTCATAATTAAATCAGCATCTGGCGTCTCCTTTCTCCACTGGGCAGTTAAGAGTTAATTGTGAGCAAGTGTCTGGGACCTGGTGACAGCAGTGACCTGGAATTCCCCCAACAGGGACTCAATCTCAAGGAGAACCCCTGGTTGGCTCCAGTTTTGGCCAAATGATCAGCCAGGTCGTTTCCAGTTTTGTCTGTCCCTCTATTCTGGAATGACCCTTACTCTTTTTCCAATAGATGGTCATCCCATTAGAGGTGACCAGATCATCAATATTTCGAATGCGCTAGCCATGTTTAAGTGGTTTATTGTTGATACATTGCATGCATCTGGTTCTCCAGTTGATCAGGTGCTCCACGAACCCGTTTCGGACAATCTGAATCGTTGATTATGACCAGTTCTTGGAGTCAGTGATGCACGGCAGTGAGGATGGCCTGGTGAACTGCCATCAACTCTGCCACTTGACTACTTCAGGGACTGATTTTGTACCCAGCGGAGGGCTCCGGGGCATCATCCACCCAGACATTCCCTGCACCGGCCACCAGTTCCTTTTCCTTGTTGTTTTCAACATGGTACGAGCACCCATCCACATAGACTGTGGGCATCCCCTTGCACGTGTCTTCTTCATAGGCCTTGTGCAGGGATTTCAGATACGCCTCCATGTTGTCTTGGGATTTGAGACTTTCATCTTCAAGACAGTTTTCTCGGGCTAAATAATGCAAGTCAGCCAAACCTTGCACGAGGGGACTTTTTTGGCCATATCTGACCTCCACAGGAAAGCCTTGCATGGACAGGATCCAGGAAGTAATTCTGGAACTACTTACATTTCCAGCTCGGATTCTGTCACTTTAGAGGTATTGCAAAGGCTGGTGCAGAGTCTCCACTATGATGTGCTGCCCCTGGATGAATGGGCGGTAATTATTCAGTGCCCACACCATTGCCAGAAGTGCCTTCTCACATTCGTTGAAATTTTCCTCCACAGAGGATAAAGTCTTACTTGCATAGGAAATGACTTTATTGACCTTGTCATGCTTTTGATATAATACTGCTGTTAAGCATGTATTCGAGAACCCTGTCTCCAAGAATAACTCCTTGTTTGACAGAGTAAGCTCGACAAGGTCCTTGCAAGAGGCTTCTTCTGAGTTGTTTTACAGCCTCAGCTTGTTCTGGACCTCACTCCCACTAGACTCCCCCATTTCACATGGACCCAGGGTCTAGTGACCTCTGCGTAATCCTCAAGGAACCTCCTACTGTAGTTGGTCAGTCCAAGAAGGCTCCTTTGTTCACGCAGAGTTGTGGAGTCTTTCCGTTTTATGGTTGAATGGTTCTGGTCTTCCAGCCCAGCAAAGAAGCTACAGTACTCTGGAGAGAACGTCCATTTGGCCAATTCCATACAATTCTGGCTATTTTTAATGTCAAAGAGGTCATCATCTCTTCATATAGCTCCAGATGCTTCCAGACAGAATATTTTGCATTCTTGTGGTACAAAGCCATGAAACCCCTAATAGCTTTAATTTGTTTAATGGGGTCTTTCACCAGAGCTCTCTTTTGTTTTTAGCCTTCTTTTGCTGCTTAACCTGAGTCAATTATCCCTCAGACTCAGAGCTGCTGCTATTTGAGGTCCCCTCGTTATCCTCTAGGCGCTCCCTAATTCTTTGAGCTTGTGAGTTTTTCCCAGAATGATGGGGCCTAGTTTCATATGCCCTGTTGTACCTGGGGCTCTCTGGGTTACTCCCCTTGGACTCCCTCTTTCACACAGGAGAGTAATCTTCTGACTCCTCCCTGCTTCCAGGGTTGGTGGAGAGTCCCCCCCCCACTGCCCTGATTGGGTGGAGGTTTTTAGAATACTCTTTTGAGGCCTCAATTCATACTCCTTTTTCTCTGCAAAGCGAACCAAGTGGTTCCTTTGTAGGTGATGTTTCTGCAGGTCTAGCACCCTGATTTTCTCCTCATAGGATCTTTCCTGGTCAGAGCCCTCAGCCATAATATTTTTTTCCTGAACAGGGACGCCCGTCCATGGACGCTGACCTGTCAGCTCAATCATGCTAGGCCTATTTAAGTCTAGCTGCCTCATGGTTTCCGGTTCATGTGAACCTGGGAACATGAAGTCAGCAGTGCCTGGTGCATACAAGATGGTCAATGGGTTTGAGGCCCTTGGTACAGAGTGCATCACACTGTGATCAGCGGTTGCCCTGCCACTCTCTACTTTTTCGGGGTTCCCCAAGTTTTGATTCAGCCTAGCACACTCTTTTTCTAATTTCCCAAGTTTCTCCTTCTCAGCCCCTACCTCTTAATAGTAGGCCAAGGTCTGAGTCTTTTGCTCTGCTATCAGGGCTTGCATTGCCTCTATTACCTTCCCTTGGGCTGCTACCTGGCTCTGGAGTCCCCTGTTATCATCACAGAGGGCCTCATTGTCTTTTTGTGCTGCCTGTATTGCCTGGGAACACTGATACCATTTGTCTTGCAGGAGGTGCATCTCCTGACTCAGCATATTTTTGGCTTGGGTGGTCTCTTCTAGATCACCTACTTGTCTTGTGTGCCCCAATAACTTTTCATATCAGTTTTTAGGTCTGTCAGTTCCAGAAGGTCTGACTCTCTTTTCGGCAGGTCTGTTTTTAATTTGCACACTTCCTGGTATAGGGAATCTTTTTCCTGATACAGGGTGCCAACCTGTTTAGTTAGTTCATCTCTTTGTTGTTTTATAGCACCTAACTTCTGGCGCTCCTGGTCACATTCTGATTGGGAATGAAATTCCTTAATAATACATGTATTACTTTCCTCTTCCAATTGCTGGATCTGATTTTGTAAAGTTTTTATCTGCCCAGCACAGGGTCTATTGTACACCACCTGTTGGTTTAATTTTAGTTGAATCTCTTTCAGGGACTCAACCTTTTCCTGACACTCTTCTTTTAATGTAGCTAATCTGGCCTCTTGTTCTGAGTTGGTTTGTTGATGTACTGCCAACTCCTTTTTTACATGTTTGATGTGGTATTCAAATTCTACCTCAGAATTTTGTCTCTTTTGTTATTTTTCTCCTACCTGTTTTAATTCACTCTGGATTTGGTTTAAGAGCTCAGACTGCTTTTGCGCAAGAGTTCTATTTTCTTGATAATTTTCCTCCATAACCACCATGTGAAGGTAGGCAGTGAGTCGGACCATTTTAAGCTGGTCTTCTTTAATATTCAGAGTCATATGCAACTCAGTCAAGGCTTGATGTAACAGGCCGCTGTCCTGCCACACATCCATGTTGATGGAGGTGACCTGTTGCATCATGTTGGCTAGCCAGGCTCCCTGCTCCTGTTCCGCCCATTCCCCTTTAACGAATAGTTTGGACAGAAGGTACTGCCTACCTATATTAATCTCTACGATGCTCATTATGAAGAGTGTTCTTCCATTATTTAATTATTTTTGTAAGGACAGATCTATATTCTGCTTTTGTCTAGTTTAGGGTTAAGTTTACTTTATTTTTACACACAGGCCTGATAACTAGGATACAAGTTTTGGGATGGCGCTTTTTCTAACCACCAAAAGTATCACTACCCTCAATGAGTTAGCCTGCATCTGTTAAGCTGTCACAAGTGGAAACACTTACTTCAATCACGGCACGAGCCTCCAACGTGTAACAGATTTTATGGAACTGCACATTCCAACCACGGACTCCTTCCACTGACACTGAAGGTGGCACACTAAAACACACCTTTTTATTTTTATTTGAACCCTGGATTCTTGGCTTGAATAGGCACCCAACCCGTCTGACCACGCCCCTTAACAAACTCCCCGTGTCGCAATGGACCATGAGCCAGGCCGTTGTGTAACAAAAAATTATTTATTTATTTATTTTTAGAATTCAAATGAAAAATCAGGGCAAAACAAATTTTAGGGCAGCAATCATCAGTGGGTTGACAAAATAATGCAAAATGTTATAATACAATTAATTCAACTTTCTGACATCATCTACATAAACCTGCTAGCTAAATTCTGTGTGGATGGAAAGCTGTGGCAAGGAGGCAAGGAGGTTTTTAAATTCGACCCACCACCCCAGAATGGAAGGGCAAAAAAAAAAAAGAAAACCTTCAAAATGAGCGAAATGGCATACTCGGATTTCACTGGTTACTTATAGATCAGTTACACTTGCCGTAGGATAGCTTGGACAGAAATTTGTGTGGCTGCACTAAAGAGACAAGGAAGCTGATAGGCTACTGAGCAGGGCACTAAAGCAACATTAACACAGGTGAGAAAATGGATTTTGGGGAGGAAAACAATGCAACAAAAATCTCACCCAGCAGAATTGCAATTTCTTATTTCACACAGGCTTCAAACTGGCAAACAGCGAAGAAAATGGGCTTAGCAATCGGAATCGCAAATTGGTTTTGGGATGGGAATCAATGACACCGAACAGATAGGATACTGAGGGCAAGGGATGACTCTTATGCAATAATGATATGGATTTTATTATGGTAAATGCAAATCGGATTTTTAAAGGAAACCAAAATACATGGGAAAAATCAGTGTTGTTAGCACAATGATTAGTTCTACTGAAACTATATGTTAAGGCTATAATTAGTAAAAACAATTTGAAAAAATTGTTACTTTCGAAGTGCAACAATAATGAATGTGAATTTTCAATGGGCAATTAATTAATTTATTCCAAATGATACTAAGGATTTACACAGGTAACTGAAGGAAATATAAAAGAAACATGCTAACAGATATAGACTGAACAGATTCTTCTAGAGAAAGGGTGAACAGAGGATACTGGCAATTCGGAAAATGAATAGGGTTTTTATGGGATTTTAATAGGGTTTGAACAAGATGCTAGGTAAAAGAGTGGGATATGCAATTTTTCAGAACTGGGTGATTTGATACTTACAAGGTACACTTGAGTTTGCCAATTTGGACAGTGAGCAAGGTCTCTGGACAGCGGGGCCTAGGATCTGGTCACAGGCAGTGGGGTCAAGAGATCTGGTTACTGGGTCAGCTGGGTTCTCCTGGATGGGAACATCTGGGCAAGGTCTGGTCACTGTGGACAGCGGGATGTGTCAGCTTTCTTTCTCCCTGGATTATTGGGTATGCCTGGGACTGGATAGGTGGTTCTGCCTGGATCTGGAGTCTTGGAATCTTGAAGGGTGAATATTGAATGTTGAATATCCCTGCGACTCCCTGTCTACCCCTTATATAGCCAGAATGACATCATAGAAATTTACAATATGGGCGGAAGTATCCTGGGCTTACCCCCTTCATGGGATAGGTAAGGCTATGGTCGTCGCCTCCTCACTGTAGGCTGATTGGTCGAAGGGAATTGACCTCACCTTAGGTGTGTGCATTTCTATGACTCCCTTTGTCTCACAAGCCTATTTTTCACCAAAGTGGGTTATGTCATAAAAATCAGATAGGCAGATCCCATATTTCACAAGGAATATGCTGTTTTGAATGCCAATTCTGTGCAATGTTGCCTCGTCCTTGGGCACAATTCTGCAGTTTTCAGGTGCAACGTTTTATTTAAAATTCATCAAATGGCAATACATAGGCATAATAGTATTTGGTATAGTTTCCCCAAGGTTAATATCTGTGCCATTTATGCTTCCCCCAGAATTGCATTTTTCCTGTCATTTCAGTTCACCACGTGCCAGAAAGATGCACCTAGTCTTATTGTGCTTGTCCAAATATCGTATTAAAACTGTCATAATATTACATTACTGCTTATTCATATTGCGGGGAAAAATGTCTTCAAGTATAAATGTCCTGGATTGTCAATGAGGTGGATTTGCCAAAGGTGTGGACGGTGCTGCCACCCCAACAATCCAGATTGTCTCCTCTGGGTCAGTTTGCACAAGGGTTTCCATGACTCCCCTTTGAAGTCCTCCAGTTTGAATGTAGAGGGAATTACCCCCGAGGCACAACTCAGGGCTTCACTCCCATCCTTTGTCCTCAGGAGCAGTTCTCCCTGGCAGTCTGGGTGAACCTGTACTTATCACACTTGTCAGGTCCATAGGAACAGGGCCCCTGCCCTTGCAGGATCAGTTCACGGGGAGGTTTGACAGAAATTCCTGGACCTCAGTCAGGATGATTTGTCTTTTGGTGGGGGGGGGGCAGAGCACAATACATATCGTTGCAGCCCCTCTTCCCATATGTACAATTGTGTTTCTGTGCGAGCTACAGTATTATTTCACATTTAGCTTTCCCAATGTCATTTTTGGCATTGAAAAAAACAGATTTACCCATGTTCTTTTTCTCTCATGTTTATTTCACAAAACACAGTTTATCCCGCACAGAGCTTCCTTTGCCTTTACTTTCTGAAAGGGTTTTGATAGATCTGGTCAGTTTCTGGACACAGAGATATGCTTGAAAATGGTTTCTTGGTAATTGACACAAGGCAAGAGAGAACATCTTTTCTTTGAAGTAGTTTGCGTATGTTGGTTTATTTCAAAAAGTAAATCCAAGCCGTGTGGACTTGAAGCAGAATAATTTTTCTTTTCAAGGACTTTACTGATGACACATGCCGTTCTGGGAAGGATGGCCTTATTTGATGGTGTTCAAAATAAAATACACAGACAGGCTCTATTTTAATAGAACAAAACTGTGTGATGTTTGAAATGAAAGTAGCACCAGTGCAATGCCGTTTTAAATGTAGGTCATCTTTTCTCTGGATTCACGTGAATGACAACAAAATGCACCTATTCTTGGGGTGGTTGTGTTCAGCTCTCCCCCCATATGTGCTCAGCAGACCAATGCACAGCCATTTCTGGGTGACTGCTAAAATGCAGTTTTTGTTGTAGGGAGGGTTCTGCCTTAGGCCTTAAATGTACCCCACAGGACTCGACAAGTGGTGTCCCGCAATGCAGATTTTAATGGCTTTAGCCATATTGTTTCTGTTCTTCTGGACAGGAAAGATTTAATCCAATTGAGCCCTGTGTTATCGATACCTAGATTTTCAAGTTGCTTAGCTAGGGTGTTATGGTTGACTTTGTTGAAAATTCATTTTGTAATCTGCATTGGTCTTCGGGTCGTCCCATATAGAGAGTCATGCTGTCTCTGTTCCTCTCATAGAGCTGATGCCTACTTGTGCTGATCCAATAGGTGATTACTTTTCTATGTGTTCCAGTATTCGTTCATAAACATAGGTCTCTATTAGTATTGCTGGGTATGGAATGTTTGAAATAGGTCTGTAGTTTGACAGGTCTTCCAGATCGCTAGTCATATCTTTGAGGAATGGTTTGATGTAGGCTGATTTGTAGGCTTGGGGTACTCCTCCTGTTGTAAGTGACAGATTGACAAGGTTTAGGTAGTATTCTGATGACGTTCCCTGTGCAAGGATTGATTTGTGTATGTCTGGTGGACAGGGGCCAACTGGGGAGCATACCTTGTTGTTTTTGTTCACCAGACAGATTAATTTGTCTCTTGATACTTGGGGAAAGAGGGTCCTCCTGGTCTGTGGGCCGGGGGTTGGTTGAATGGGGTGAATGGTTGGGAGGGTGGGTATACTTTGTATGATCCATTGTATATTGGTGATTTTACTCGTAACGTGATCTGCACGATCGTTGCAAAGTTTTTGTGACTGGACCAGCGTGTTACTGCATTCAGGAGGATTTCTCATCTTGTTTATGATTTTGAACAACTCTTTCTGAGTGTTGTTGGCTATCATGATCCGTTTCTGTATTTCTTTTTTGCTTTGAGAATCTCTGCTTTATATGATTGGGTCTGTCATTGAAAAGTTATTCTTTTGTCTTGGTCATAGATTTTCCTCCATTCTTGTTCTAGTTTCCGGTTTGCTTTCATTTCTTTGAGGTGGGGCGTGAACCATCTAGCCACCGATTTCTTTTGCGATGAGATGTCAGGTTTTTCCCGTGAGATGTTATCTATTGTTTTCGTGATCCAGTTTTTCCTCTAGGTTACTGCTTTTGATCGTTCTCCAGTTTCTTTTTTCAGATCAGGGTGTTATTTTGGGGCTTGTTAGATGCTTTTGATGGTACCACATAGATATAATGAGATGGTTGCTCTGCATTGTTTGGATTGGGGTGCTGTTGGGATCATATTTCTATTGGCAAAGATTGCATCTGGAGTGTGACCCACTGAATGCGTGTCTCCTTTCAGCATTTATCCCTGATATAGCCCGCCATAACATGAGGCGTGGCTTTGCCAGACGGTGCAGTTACCCTATTTTGTCTCTCACGTATCTGTTTACCTGATGCAGCCCCCGTAACATGAGGCATGGCTCTGCCAGATTATTCTCTTTAAGAACCACCTATATTTCATAATCTGTATGCGTGGTCTTTCACTTTGAAGAATGTCACCTCGCACTTACTGTAACTAGCACCCTTATGCCTGAGGGTTTGGTGCTCTGCTATAAATTAAAAAATAAATAAAATACAATAAATAAATATTCGGCACTGTTGTTAATTATCAATGCATACTAGCAAGTTGTCCACATATTGTATAATATTGCGGAGTACCTGTATGTTTTCCAAATCTCATGTAGTAATCTGTTGAAGATATTTGGGGATTCACAATACCCCTCTGGTAATCTTGTATGCTCATATCGATTTCACTGTGCTTAAACACAGTGAGATACTGAGAGTCTGGGTTTAGGGATATGGAAACAAAGACATTTTTAAAATCTACAACAGTGAAATGTGTTGCTTGCTTTGGGATGCTGCAGAGAATGGTTGCAGGATTAGGAACTACTGGAAATTCCACCTGTACAATGTCATTCAAGGGGCCGAGATCTTGTATCATTCTCCAACTTTCTTTATTGGATATATAGCCGTGTTGCATGGGGAGCTGGAGGTCACAATAATCCCTTGATTTAGGAGTGCAGAAATGGTATCTCTTATCCCCTCCTCTGCTTCTTTGAACAGTGCATAGTGTCTCAACCGGGGCAACACTGCACCTTGTTTGAGTGTGATTCGATCGGGGCCACTCCCTGTAAGAGCCCTTCACTGGTTGCCCATAACCCCTCAGGAGCCTGTGCTAGGTCATTTTCAGTGATAGGGGATGCTTTTACAAGGACCATCTCGGCACACTGTACTCTAAGATATTGCACCATTATCTCTCAGGGTATGCAAATAGCCAGCACTATTTCTTCATCATCAACCTTGTCTTCAAACAATTCTGTATTTGTTACTTCTTTCAAAGGTACTGTTGGCTCAATACACAATATGGCACACCACTCACCTATCTGAATCAGTCCCAATTACCGCAATTCTCTTCTCTGACACCACCAATGCCTCAAAGTCCAATGAAATCACTGTTCCCGCCTCAAGCTCCGGGGACGCAGGGGTCTAAAAATAAAACCAAATGGTATCCACCAACACCCTTTTCCAACCTGGGGCACTGAATTAAGTACAATTGTAATCCCATACACAAACATATCCGGATGAAAAGGAATGCAGCACATCACCACCTCCCCTCCTATGGCATGTATTATCATCATGGCTCTCAAAGCACACATTCCCGGAGTGGCACATACTATCCCTCGATTGGTAAAGGAACTGGTCATATTAAGTTTACTCAAAATGTCACATCCTAACAAATTTACTGGGGAGGTTTCCAAATATAATAAAAGGTGCATGCACCACTTTGCATCCAATTTTGATGGGCACTTCTTCTGTGAAAGGAACCATTGCCACAGCCCCAGATAAGCTTTGCGTGTTGAGAGTTTCCCTTTATAACGGGAAGTCTCCATCACTAATGCATGATTTAGTGGGACCTGTGCCAAACATGAAGATGAAATGTTTACTTCCTATCTCAGCACCCACCAAGGGTTCCTCATCTGGGTGGGTAGATATGGACAGGACTGGGCCCGCAAGAGCTTTCTGTGGGCTGTCCTTATCAGGATATGTATTCGTGCCTGGGAATGTGAAGGGGTTGCCTCCCATGACACTTGCTCCTCGATTATGCGCCACTGTCCCTTTAGGAACGGCATTGCTACCAGGCATTTGGGCTCCATATGATTGGTCTGGCGGTGCAGCTTGTGTTGGGATGCCGGGTGGGGTGGGCAGCTGTGCCTGATGGGGGCATGGGTGCAACTGTGTTTACGCTTGATGTATCTCATATGGTATTGAGGTGGGCATTTGGGGTGCTGGAAAATGTTGCTGCTGTGATGTTGGGACCGCAGGAGTGTACGGATTGTATCTGGCTTTCATCCTCCTTCTGCTCTCCCTCACAAAATGACCAATTTGCCTGCACCCCCAATACTGAATTGGTCTTGCTCCCTCTCTTGGCCCCATCCCCCTGAATCCACCTCTGCCCCCATTTCTCCTTGAAACCCCCCTCTTCCTCGCTGCTGACCTCCTTGGTACCACGCAGGGTACTGTGTCTGAGACCAACCATTCCATTGCTCTCCACCTGGCTAGAATGCTGCTATTCTTGCATCCGTTTGCACTGCTTCCTGCTCTGCTGAGCCTGTTTGAGTACCTCCTATGACAGCCCCTTCAACTGCTATTTTTGCTAATTTGTCCTGTACTAGTTGTGCTTCCTCAGCCTGTAACCTCTATGCTGTTTCCTTCTTTCTTTCTTTAATCCGTTTACATTGATATAATTATAGTCTGTATTTCAGCCCACCCTTTCGCCTCTATACCCACTATTTTATCAAGCGCTTTCTGTACTTCCTTCGGCAGTCCCCTTTTAATAACAAAATAGAAAAGTGGAACTGACTGGTCCCACTGTTCCCCCATCCCTGCCATCCACATCTCCTGTACTTTCAAAATGTATTGAGTGTGGTCTTAATCATCCCCCATTGTATACTGCATTATGGACTGCAAACCCAGGGTATCGGGGTGCGCCCGCCGTAGTGTGGCACACACCTGCGCTCTGATGTCGTTGAAGTGCGCCCCATCGTGTACATCATCATCTATCTTTTTGATATTGATATTTTATTTATATCGTGCTCATACACAAGTGTTTCAGAGCGCGACCAGGCAAAAGGGAGGGGAACAGGGGAGAACAAAAACAACGATCTTACTAGGCCCAGTGGCATTGAGAATGGGCAAGTGCATGGGAAAGGGCAAAGGTGGAAGTGCATGGAAGGGAAGGTGGAAAGTGCGGAATAGAGGAGGGAAAAGAAGAAAATAAATAAAAATAAATAAATAATTAAAGGTGGTAGTGCAGCCAGCTAGTGGCAAGTGCTAGGTTAAGCAGATAGGGTATATCTGACAGTGCAGAAAAGAAGTGGGTAGGGGACTGTATGGGTACAGATACAGACCGCAGTGCATGAGGTGGCCAGGAGGCAGTGCAGGGGGGTGGCAGGGTAAGCAGGTACCTGTGCCCGGAGGACAGAGGGTGTCCAGGTGAACGGTGCAGATGGTGGCCAGGTGAACAGTGCAGAGAGAGAAAATAGATCAGCAGGGGAGAGGAGGAGAAAAGGCAGAAACAGAGAGGAAGGTCTTGAGGTGCTTCCAGAACCGGAGGTGGTTCTCCTCAGGTTTCAAGGTGGCAGGGAGGCTGTTCAAAAGGGAGGCCCCAGCCGAAGACAAAGATCTACCCCCAGCACGTTTCTTTGAGAAAGGACTGACCCTGAGGGAGTGAGAGGTAGCGGAGAGAAGGGCTCGAGAGGGGAGGTATTTACTGAGGGATAGTTGAAGGTATTTTGGAGCCAGGCCCCAGAAAGCCTTGTGGATAATGCAGAGGGTTTTAAATGTAATCCTTCCATCCACTGGGAGCCATTGAAGGGAATTCAGAGCTGGAGAGATATGATCCCAGGGCTTGAGGCCAAGGACAGTCCTCGCAGTCCTGTTCTGGATTAGTTGAAAAGGGCGGAGAGTGGAGGCAGAAAGATTTAGAAAGCGGCTGTTACAGTAGTCCAACCTAGAGTAGAGTGAACCAGAGTTTGGGAGACAATAAGCTTCTGAGGGAAGGAGAGGAAAGGCAGAGTACCTCTGAGGGGTTGTAGTAAGAAGTTAGATTTTTTAGAGATGTCAGAGATGTGTGCAGAGAAGGAGAGTGTGGAGTCAAAGATGACACCAAGGTTCTTGGCCTCGCAAGTAGGGATTGGAGGAGGGCTAAGGGAGGCCAGCCAGAGAGTGAGGGGAAATGATGATGCTGGTGTACCAATGAGGAGGATCTTAGTCTTGTTGGCGTTTAGACAAAGGTCATTGGCGGCACACCAATTTTGAATGGCGATTAGGCAGTAAGAGATGAGGGTAGGAGAGGAGGTGGCTGAAGGAAGCCTGAAAATGAGTTGGGTGTCATCAGCATAGCACTGGAAGTTAGAGCAGAACAAGGATATGCAGTAGACGAGAGTTGCCAGGTATTGGTTGAAAATCCAGGGTGAGAGGGTCGACCCCTGGGGAACACCACAGGTAGAAAGGGAGATAGAAGATAGGAAAGACCCAAGTTGAACCTGGGAGGGTCGATCAGAGAGGAAAGAGGTCAGCCAGGCCAGAGACTGGTCAGTGATGCCCAGGTTGTCACAGAGACGGTTAAGCAGGGTGGTATGGTTGACCATGTCGAAAGCAGAGGAGAGATCAAGTAGGATCAGGACAGAGGGAATGTTAGAGTCAAGGTTGGAGAGCAGATCTTCACTCTGGATATCCTGCCTTAACCGTAGCATCCCCTGCCTGATCCCCCACAATTGCCACAAGCAAACCTTTTGTATCTTCGACTGTTAAAGGGATGCCGGTCATTTGTTTTTCGAAAGCATGTATCCATTTACCAGCCATTGCAGTGAAAGGCTGGAGCACTTTAATCAGGGTATCTGAGCCCAAGGTACACATTGCGCCATCCCGGGGCCTTTATGTAATAATGGCAACTCTGTGTCTACTTCCCGTCCCTTCTTCTTTCCATCGCTCACCTTTTTCCTTGCCAATTCTGCGTGCCCAAATCTGTTCCTCAACATGGACTCCACAAGCTCTCTACCTTTGGGGTCATTTCTGACATCTTCTCCTTGTCCTCTAATTTATCCACTGTGTCCCATTCTTCTTCCCACAACTCCCTATTTGTATCTCCATCCATCCTCACCGTCCCGTAGTCTACACTCCCCGTCCCTCATTCATCACACTTCCCCATCTCCCTCTCAATGTGAACATCCTTGACTGCGGTGCTATCCTATCTTAACAAATGCCTCCTGTCCTCCGTTATTCTAGTCCACACCCAATTTATTTCCTTTCTTCCTGAGGGCCTTCAACCATGCCAATTCCATTTGTGCTGTCTTCAATGCCTCTTCTAACTCCTTCTGTGGTTTCCTAACCAACGGTACAACAGTGTTAGTATTAGTTTTTGGTTTGGGCATGGCAACACAGATGGGGTGGTGCTGTAGCTGATGAGAATACATACGTTAGATTGGTATATCCAGTGGCGGAAATGGGTTGGTAGCATCCTACTGGGGCGGAGGCAACTGTTTTTCCCCAGCTACTGCGGCTTTAACTATACTTGGGTTTGGGCCATTGTCACACTGGGATTTACACTCATCATTGTCCTCTATGTCCTCAACCATTTTCCATAGTTCTAAAATCTCTTTTCTCCCTTGAAGTTTTTACCTTTGTATTTAGCAGCCAGAAACGTGTACATGTGTTCCAGTATCCCTCTATTATCCATACCCTGCTCTGGCCATCGGCGGAACATTCCCCCATGTGTATCTGCCACACACAGCTTATGATATTTCTCAATTATAGCCTTATACAACAGCAATGCACTGTGCATGAACTCTAACAGTGTAAATACCCCCATGTCAAAAAAGCTTATGTACGAAAATGTCATACCATATACAAAATATAATTCATCTTAAGCGTTCCTACCAGTCATTCCCCTGTTGCCCCCTACCCACACTCCCTTCTTTCTCTCTAACTCCATGCACACACACACTCTCCACACACACACACACATACACAACACCTACACCACTTCTTCCACAGGCCCTCCTTTGGCCCCCTCCCACTGTGAATTAAGAACACTAAAACAACAAGCTAAAAGAATAAACTAAAAAAACAACCACTACTTCATCTTATTCTCCTACCCAGAATATATTGGGCACAGGAATTCGAGCCTTCTAATTATACAGAGCCCCTACTTCTGTATTCTCTTTTCTTTTTTAATAATATGGTGCCATCTACTTCCCTGCCTCAGAATGGATTCCACTTCTCTGTTTCTCTTCTCATATACTCATAATAATAATAAAAATATATATAACCGCTGCATGGTCTTTACACACTACTCAACCCAGTCACGCACCATTCCACCATGCACTGTCGCCCCCTCCTTTTCAACACATACAAACCCACACCCCGGTTCCCCCAAATTCCCTCTCACCACCCTCTCCCATTGTTTTTCTTCACAGGAGGTGTATTTACATCTGCGTGTTCACTCCATTTCCATCATCACGGGGCCCCATTAACCACCTGCACATTCCTAGGAGCTGCACATGCTCCAAAAAGCAAACAGCAGTTCTGTCAAAACGGCTCCTGTATACCACTAGGAGATGCGCGCTTGGGACTGGTCGCTGCAGGTGAGCATGGCCCCTAGAGCTGTGCAGCCTGGAATCCTCCATCCCTCGCAGAAAATCTGGGCTCACGTCAGGGTCACCAATTTGTTGAGTAGTCCCTCGACTCACACACCAGAAAAAGATACAACCCACTGGGGAAAATAGGCCAAGCACACCCCTTGCAAGGAGAACAAGGTTTAATCTCCCAAAAATACAAATACGTGCCAGCAAAGAACTCTGCTGCTATTGAGCGCTCTGATGAAAACAGCTGTAGCAATGGCTTTAAGGATAAACAGCATTACAAGTAACGTACATTACATGGGTTACAAATCCATGTAGCTGGTTGGTGCGACCCTATACACATATAGCATGCTCCATACGGATGCCAGGCGATTGGTCCCAACATCTTCAGTTCATCTTCTTCTACATGGGGATCTTCTTCTTCCATCATTCCGTACAAATGCTCTAATTGGCAATTTAATTACACAATTCATTATTTCATAGCTCTATGGTGCACCTGATACCAAGGACATGAGCGAGGCAGATACTTTCAAGGTCGTGATAACTTTTCAGAAGTATTTGAACCCCCGCTCCATCCAAGAGATGCCAGCGTCTTCACAACCTTCCCACCCTCAGCCTAAATTTGTTACCTTCTCCCATGGCACCTCGCAGCACAAATCACATGGTCCGATGGTGGGGGCAACCCTGTCACCGCTTTCCGATCTTTCTGATCGATTGGCTACCTTACAGTTCTATGGTCTGGGATCTTGGGCTGGTCAGTGCACTCAAATGTTTGTGGCCTCGACTTGGGGGTCCCTGGCAGCTATAACATAAAGATCTGGACTGGCAAAGGCCTAAAGCCCTCTCCCCCTTCTTGTGGGATAGCTCTTCAAAGATCAATTCCGGTCCTCCCTTGGCCTTGCAGGGAACGTTCCTTCTGGGTTACATGTACTAATGATAAGACACAATGGAGAACTGTGCGTCATCAGTAAAATAACCTGCTGCAGGGCTCCCAGGGCTGCGAGCAGAAGACTCACGCACACTCTTCTAACCCTGGAGACAGGATTAGGCATATTGGCATAGCTATGGCACTAAGCTTCAATTTTAAGATAGCACCTAACTTCTAAAATGGTGTCTTTTTAAAAATAAAAAATAAACTTATTATGTCACACAGGTACCTCCAGGTCTATGAATGTGTCAATTGCACAACTTATACATTGTTTACAAAGAAATAAAAATGCACAGGAAGAAGCTATCACACATCATACACTTCCTCTCTTTCGGCTATATCAGCAAGGTACTGTTTATATCTGGACCATATGCTGTTTGGTCTTGTAGTTATTTGTAATGAGTCAATATATATTTCTTCATTGTCGTTTGTCCATATCATGTCTCTGTCCCAGTCACTCTTGGTGGGGAGACTTTTTCTTTTCCATTTCAATAATATCGCTCTCTTGGCTAGTGGTAGGCTTACATTCAGTAATTTCCGCCAGGTTGGGTTCATTTTCGCTGTCGTCCCCAGTAAACATATCGTCGGTGACCATTCCATAGGTTCTTCTGCCAGGTCATGCAGTGTATTGCAGATCTCCGTCCCAGTATTCCCTCAATTGTGTGCATGACCAGAACATATGAAAAGTGTCAGCCTCATCACCATTGCACCTTGGGCACAGACCTTCAGTGGTGGGATATATGTGTTTCACTTTGGCTGGGGTATAATGTAATCTATGTACAACCTTATAGTGAATCAGTTTATATCTAGAATTGCACGACATGGATTTTGTTAAGGCGCATATTTGTGACCATTAATTGTCATTGATCACGTGTCCCAGGTCCTGCTCCCACTTTTCTTTACCACTATGTGTCTCAGGTGGGCGGGTTTGAATGATGGTCTTGTATAGTGTCGATGCTGATATCCTCCCCTTCCCGGCTGTGAACATGTATCCTAATCCCAAATTGATTGTTGGCTCTGATGGAAATTCTGACCATACCTTTGCGATGGCAAACTTCATTTGTATGTAGTGCAACTTATGTTTCGGCGTATCTCCTACTATGTCTTTGGGGATTTCCCATGCCACAAAGCGTTTATCTCTGAACAATTGACCCCATTGCATGATTTCTCTAGCGCCCCAGTGTGTCGCTACTTCTTTTTCCGTAGTGGGTGGTATATAATGAGCGCCCCAGATTGGCATGCTTGGATGATAGAGTGTGTCTGTGCCATGTATGTCGACTATCTTCGCTCAGGATGTGGTTGTGACTTGTGTGGGATTAACAGCATTGTAATGTTTGGGACGTGACGTTGTCAGGCCGTGAAGTAGTACAGCTGATTTCGTTATAGGGGCGTAATTCGTTGTTTCCTTAGGGTCGAGGAAGTCTGTCGCCCATTGTGTTGCATAGTGTACTTGAGCAGCCAGATAGTAGATTTCGAAGTCTGGCACTGTTAGGCCTCCCTGTGGGTGCTGGTCTGTAAGGACCCCCCACTTCAATCTAGAGTGTCCGCCCCATACCAACGTGGTGCATGCACTCCCTATTTTTGCAAATAATGCCCTTCCCGGCCATACTGGCAATGTGCTAAATAAATAGAAAAGTTTAGGAAGAATAATCATTTTGACAAGGGCAATTCTCCGTAGCAGTGATATTGGCAAGGTGTTCCAGCATGTCATCTTGATGCATAGGGCATCAGCGAGGGTGTTGTAATTCAGCACGTGGGAAAGCTCTGCGGTTCTGGCCCCGACCCCCAAGTATTTAATGTGTACCAGACTCCAAATAAGGCCGTGAAGGTTCTATGGTTCAGTTGTTGCCTCGTTAAGTGGGAAAACTTCTGATTTGGTTGGGTTTAGTTTCAGGCCCGAGTACTCGCCAAATGTTTTGACCACTGATAGGACCTTGACGAGAGTATGCTCAGGGTTTCTTAAGTACTGCAAAATATCATCTGCATACAGCGTAATGATCTCAACCATACCCCCCGCAATATTCCGTATTTGCTATATCGAGCCCTGAGTATATCCACCAGGGGTTCAATCACTAAGGCGAATAAGAGGGGGTACAGTGGACAGCCTTGGCGGGTGCCCCCAAGTAGTTACAGTAGCCTTGTCAGTGTTCCATTTATACTTTTATACTTATCCTAGGATAGGGGAATGTGTAAAGGACCTTGACCCATCTAATACAATTAGGGCCGAACCCATAATTTTGTATGACCCTGAACAAGAAAGGCCAGTATACCGTATCAAAGGCCTTTTGCATATTTAATGAGACAGCCACTGCTTGTAGTCCTTCGGGTATCGCTGCTAGAATCTCGTGGCAGCATCTGATATTCATTGCCGTGGATCTGCCCATTATGAATCCCGCTTGGTCCTCATGGACCATGTATGGCATCAGTGGCGTTAGTCGTAAGGCCAGGATTTTTGCAAAAATCTTAGCGTCAGTGTTTATTAATGATAGTGGACTGTAAGAGCCACACTCTTCGGGGGGCTTCCCTTGTTTGTGCAGTAGAGTTATGACCGCTTCTCGGGTGGTTTCCAGTAGCTCCCCTTTTTCTAGGGCTGCTGACCAAACGGCGAGCAATTTGGGGACGAGGAGTTGTGAGAACTCTTTGTTGAATTCTGCACCAAGGCCATCCGTGCCTGGGGCTTTCCCATTGGGCAGTGCTTTTATGGCTTCAGATATCTCCGCCTCAGTAATTGGGGTTTCTAGGGCTTCCCTGGAAGAATCTGATAATAATGTCGTTGGTATCTGGGCTAAGTATTGATCTCTTGGTTTGTGGTGTTGCTTTGTGGTGAGTATAGGTGTTTGTAAAAGTCATAAAATGCCCCCTCAATCTCTAATCGGTCTGTGGTCCCAACTCCATAACTCCGTGTTATACATGGAATACTCGTTGGTCCTCGTTCCCCCGTACCATCCTGGCCAATAGCCTACCTGGGCGTTCTCGTGTCCCGTATCGCTGCGCTGCTGCAGGCCGATCAATATAGTGAATCTGGCGGTCAGCAGCCTCTCTAAATTCATCAATCTTGGTTTTAATGTCAAGGCCTAGTTGCGTAGACGGTGTTTGTGCATACTGATTTTGTACCTGTGCAATGTCTTTTTCCCGCTGCGCTAGATCCTTGCGGATGTCCTTAAGGACACCAAATTCATTTGACGTTGCGGTGCCCCTATTCCACACCTTAAACGCCTGGCTGGACACTGAGACTTCATTCATCTCAAAGTATTCCTGAATGTGTTGGGCCAGTGATGACTTGTATACCTGGTCTTGTAATGCTGCGGACTTGAACCTCCAGGGGGCCTGTGTAGTTTAATCTCAGGGATTCGCATAGTTATCTGAATGGGTGAATGGTCTGAGTATGTCCTTGGATAAATATGAGTTTTGGTGACCCAGCCTAGTACCTCATGTGATAATAGCCATACGTCTATCCTGGAGTGCATGTCGTGCACCGAGGAGTAGTATGTGTGTGGTCGTTGGGCGCCATTTAATGAGCGCCATACATCCCTAAAACCCAGATCGGCCATGTGTGCGAGTATCTTTTGGGCCGCTTTAGTTAGTGTCCTCGGCTGATCCGATGTGCGGTCAAGCTGTACATCGAGAATAGTATTTATATCACCACCAACCACCAGGTGAGCCGTGGGGAGTTTTGCCAGTTTCCTAAAGGATATGGAATAAAAGTCAGGGTCATCCATGTTTGGGCCATATACGTTTAGTAACAGCACCTCTCTGTCTTGGAGGGTGCCATGCACCATGACATACCTGCCCTGTGAGTCACATTCTGTGTTGCGGCATGTAAAGGGAATGGATTTATGTATCAGAGTTGCTACTCCCCATGCGTGACTTGAATAGGATGTGTAGTAATGATGCGTACCCCAGGTGGGGGCCAACGTTTCAGCTTGGTGCTGCAGCAAGTGGGTTTCCTGCAGGAACACTATTTTAGGTCCTACCCTGGCAATGATTGCCATCATTTTCCTTCTCTTAACGGGGATCCCAGCCCGCGGACATTCCAGCTCAGCGCGGTGATATTCTCTGTGTTTGACCTAGCCATTGTCTTGTGACCTCATTAGATGATGTGTGACGTGTTCTCTCCCCGCTGTGCGTGCATCTGTAGTCTTTTGCAGTAACTGTGTGATTTTAACTGTAACACCCTCCTTCCCCATTTGGTTCCACATCAAACTTTTCCCATATCCCTCACCCTCCCTCATAGTTACCCGAACTTGAACTATGTCCCTCTGCTCATCCCCTTTCCCTCCCATAACTGTGATGTGCACCTGCAACAGGGGCGTTCTGCTACGACATTCCAGGCCGAAACGCTTAATATTCATTGTCCTCTCGGCCGGTCCTGCTTATTTGTTACTCGATCCCATTCTGAATGGTGGGAGTATACTCTTTTCTAATGCAGATCATGTTGATATTTGAAGTGCTCTCATGAAGGGGTTTCACTGCCCCCTCTCCATCGTTTTCTCATCGTGTTGTGTTACCATGAGCACTTGGCATATCAGGGATTGTCCCCGTTCATTGGCTGGCGTGTTGGCAATGAGATATTGGCTTCTAAGAAACTTGCTGCCTCCTCTCGGTATGTAAAAAAGTATGTTTTGTTTTGGAATTGTAGCCTCAGCCTGGCTGGGTATAGCATTACATAGGGAATGTTACGCTTGCGTAGTAGTTTCTTGACCCCAGTGAATGAGCGTCATTCTTGCTGTACTGCCAGCGTGTAATCAGGGAATATGCGTATAGTGTTGGCCTCCCATCTTAATTCTTGTTTTTCTCTGGCTGTTCTCAGTATTAAGTCTCTGTCTCTATAGTTCATCATGCGTGCTATGATGGGTCTCGGGAAGGCCCCCGGCTTGGGCTTAGGTGCCAGTGATCTGTGTGCTCGTTCCACTATAAACCTGGGTGACCAACCTGGGTCCCCCAAAACGTCTCGTAGTAGTTTCTCTACGGCCTGCTCCATGGGACCCTTCATTGCTTCTTCTGGCATACCAATTATGCATATGTTATTGCGTCAGGATCTGGCTTCCAAATCCTCACACTTTATTTTGACCGTCCCCAATTCCTTCACCATCGTTGTCACTGTGTTTTTCAGCGCTTCCAGCGTGTCCTCTGTGTTGCTGATTCGGGTCTCAGCTTCCGTGATACGAGTTGTAGTCTTGTCCAACTGTGTCTTGATGGAGGCTAGGTTGGCTGTTATGCCATCCAGTTTATCATTTTAGTGAGGAGAATAGCATAGCCGCATAGACTGCCTGCCGGTCCATTGTGGTCGTTGGTGTGGGTGGGAGTGATTGCGACGTTGGTTCTGTTCACATAGTATTTTCGATCACTTTCTTTGTAGCCATGGTGGGCATCATCTTGTGATGGCTTTGGGTTTGGTATTGCTCCTGTCCTTCTTCATGGCGGTCTGTCTTGCTACGTGAGAGTTGCGTTGTTTATCTCACAGCTGTTATCTCGTTGGGCCCAATGGATTGTTAGCGTTCATGAGTCATCCTTGCCCACACCTCACTTGATGGGTCTATGGCTACCGTGTCCCAGCCGTACACGGGTTGTGCTCCCCTTCTTGCCAGCCGCGTTTACTCTCTGTTGCGCTGTATTCTAGTGCGACCTAGCTTGCATCACGACCATCGTCTCGAAGGTCGTGGTTGTTCCGTGCCAGAATGCCACACAGGACCCTGCCGGTTATCTGCCATTCAGTTCTGGTTATGGCATGTGTGTGTCTGAGCCCAGGTGGTCTGTGTTATGACTTATTACGCCCTTTTGATCTCCGATTCCCCCTCCTCTGGGAACCGCCATGGAGATGTAACTAAAAAATTGACAGGGGAGGGAGGATGTTTCAGGCGCGCCTGCTCCTCAGATGTGGGTTTGGTTTTTCAGCTCCTGGGGATAGTGTGTCAGGTAATGAAGGGGCATCCGGCGTGCTTGCTGTGTAGGCCTATTCCCACAGCGTGAGATGGCCAAGATTCACTGCCTTGTAGTCAGGGTGCTGCACCGTTATGTCCATGATTATCTTCTTTGGGCCTGGTGGACCCCTGAGTGTGGGCCGCTACTGCAACGCATTGGGTTGCCGTTTGGTCAGTGGCACAGATCTGGTGCCGCTGGGCTGCGTGGCTGGCAGCAACATTGAAGAATTTATATCTGTTTGTGATGCAAATATGTTGCCCAGAGCGCTGTCACTGTTGATCTTTGGGTCGTAGCCGTGTCCCCCTCGTGCAGTCTCCGAGGACTGGAGTAGCAGAATTGTGCACACAGATGGGGCGTAATTAGTGAGGCAGCAGCCCCGGTAGTGTTCCGACTATGGCCCAGCAATGTTACTCGTGTCGCACCATAGGCGAAATGGGGCAGTTCGCCTGTGCCAGAGTTAAAGCCCCTTGGGGGAGAGACAGGAGGGTGGGCAGCAGCAGTCCTTCGCTCAGCATGAGATGATTGCAAGCTAGGCCGATGCCCTCCGCCTCCCGCTCCCCCCTCTCCTTACCACTGTCCGGATTGATTGCGGCGCTCGGGCACCACGGCTCCTGCTTCCGTGGTGTGGACGGTCTCGCTGGATCTGCAGGCGCTCAAAGTTGTACGGAGCGCATGCGACCCCTGACGTGTTATAGCCTGGGCAAAGAGTTCAGAGCACTTCACTGATGGCCGCCTGCAGTTGGGCTCCTCCTCCTGTGCTGCAGGAAGAAAGGGCAGCTGGCCTCGCTTGTCGTACGTGGCTGTTTTGGAACGCCACAACTTTGAGAATAGGCATCAAACACTGCTGAAACTTGCACATGTTGTTGGCGGGTTTCTGATGAGTGCCCCTATCAATTTGCAGTCAGAACCGGGCCGATTTAGCTGATTTTTGGGTTTTGCGGCCTGGAATGGCGCAGGAGCTCACATAAGAGCATCCATTTCTCTGTGTGTTCAACAGCGCCCCCCTAAAATGGTGTCTAATTACACATGTAATATTAGCACCAGGATTCACTACATTTTCACTACAATCTAGCTTCTATGGGTGACCACCCTACCCACTCCATTCTCTCAGCTCCCCAGCAACATCTCTTTCTACAATTGCCTCATCCTAAAATGCAGAGGGGCCTGGAACGTCCACCCCCGCTCCCCAAGAATAGGCTTCTATGAGCTGTGTGTCAAAGGAGCATTAATTCAGACTGAAGACTTCATTTCTGACATCTTGAAACTACAGCGGATCAGACTCTACCCCACATGAGGACACCACCCCTGAGCACCTCCACCACATTAGACTAGCCTCTGCTCAGAAGAGGGCACCAACCCGGATAACTTCAGTACTTATCAAGCAGGTTCTGACAACACAAAGACACCACTCTGGACCACTTAAAGTCACTCATTCAAAACCCTGCCCACAAGAGGACACTGCCTGGCTGCTTTAGTCCACCTTTCACCTGTCTCTGCCCACAAGAGGACACTATGCCTGAGTGCACTGGTCCCCATATGACCAGTCTCCTCCCAAAAGAGGACACTATGACTGCGTGCTGTTGGAGATGTTTTATGGGGCATCAATTAATTCACGGAATTCTTTCCCTCCCCAATCAGGAGCGCCACACCAATAACTCAATTTATTGGATCTTTCACTAGCCCGGCCTCTGACCCATTTCTTACCACTATCAGCTCTCACCCCGGTGCAATAGATAAGCCAAGAATCAGGCCGGTGTGCAGAAAGAATATATATTTATTATTTAGTAGACACAATCAATGTAGCACAAACATGATCACTAGACACGCCACATTACTCTGTGGCACAAACTTCCATACAAATAATCTGAACACTATTCACGTTTGATAATAAAATTCACAAAATATCCCAAACTCCCCATGTGTATTTCCAATCCTGCTCTCATGCAAAAAAGACACACAGTTCGAAGAAGCACTTCAAATGATGGGGTCACTCAAAATACATCTAATGTAAAAAATTAAGCAGCACCCTGGACATCATGGAACAATGTAACTTTACTAAATATTTTGCATGGGGCTTGCTTTAAATAACATGTAGCACTTTTCAATACACCTTTCATGAGCAATGCCATTCAGCTGTGATATCGCTGCACGTCCTATCTCTAACAATGTTCAAATATCCAATCATTTAATATGGCAACACTTTTCTCCATATAATTCACTCGTTTTCTTTACCACTATGCAGTGAGAATCTTTATTCAATTTGGATCCTCCCTCACATTCTCTTTAGAGAGTGTGACTTTTCAATCAGTTCTTTCTGCTCAGCACAAGTCGATGATTCGGTTTCTCATTCAGAATCCCACTGCTTTAAGGCATGGTCTAGAGAACGATGCACAGTTGGGAATTTCGTCTTTTAAATGTAATTTTGGAGTTGTTATAAAAAGAAAATAGGTGTACCCAATTACTTTAACAGACTAAATTTTTATCTACACTGGGAACGATTTTGTTGATTTTGAACTTCAACAAAAAACCCCCGTGTCATTTCAATATAGGGGAATTAATTAAATTATTATTTGGTAGGAAAATGCTAGGGATCTACTTCCATAGCCCTCCCACTAAATAAAGGGAAGGTATTGACTCAAACAGATCCCCAAATTACTTGGTTCTGTTGGACGTTTACTTACATTGAACAGCTTTGGTAAAGGACAGGGACCTGGTCAGACTCCTACATCAGCCATAGATAGCCTGCAGAATCCATCCCTCTATTTGTGCCTCCTTGTATGGATCAACGCCTCTGTCTCTGTCCCTGGTTTCCTCCACCTCACTGGCAATTTTGGCTCTCCAGCAATGTTTCCAGTTCTAACTCAGATAATTTCAGACAGCTCTTTGTTGTGGGCAGACAATATTAATATTGGCAAGAGCCCCTGTTTCCCATTGTGCATCTCCTTTTAATATCTAAACCACACCCACAAAACATTCTAAATTGCGAGGTGCCAACTTATTGGCTCTTGATTCGGATTGGACATCTACTGCCCTCCCTTCAACAAGGCCTAGCCTCTTCTCTTTGGATTCGTTCCTCTAGTTACTAAGCTTAATTCTTGTGAGTTTATGGCACCACCCCCTTGAAATGCATTTCTGATCAACTTTAGTTATTAACTTAAAATCTTCAACATGACAACATTTTCCAATTTACAGATAAGAGCCACAAACTATATATTTTTTAATTTTTCTGATCACGCCGGTCGTAACTGTTAGGTCCAACTAAGGGCTTCAAAAACCCTACATCTGAGACTGTACATAAACTGCAATCTTAGCAGTACCTGTACCAATTGAGAATGTTAGTAGCATAGACATATCAGTCAGGCTTATCTTAGGAGGGAGAGAGGGCTGTAGCTTGGTACAAAGAAATTGTAGCATACATACGGCCCAAAAAAACACTGAAACACTATGGGCCCGATTCATGGAAATAATTGCGTGGAAAATCGAGGGCTAGCATGCAAAATTGGAATTAAACATGAATCGCTGGCACGGGTAAAAGCACGTGCAAATCCCGAAACAGCTATGCTATGAGATAGCAGGCATAAACGTGAACGCCAGGGCTTTAAGTGGGGTAAGAAATCAAGGGGGGGCCTCATTTGGGTGCATGGCTTGTCGGGGCGTGGCCTAAAACGTACGCAAATCATAAGGTATGCACACAAATATATATAAATGTTGTATATCTGTGTGCGTACCTTACTATGGTTTGTGTACTATGCAAGCCATCTTTCCTAAACATAGAAATATATAACATATTTCTATGTTTAGAAAAGATGGCTTGCCAAGTATATATAACATATTTCTATGTTTAGAAAAGATGGCTTGCCAAGTACACAAACCATAGTAAGGTACGCACACAGATATATAACATTTATATATATTTATGTGCGTACCTTACGGTTTGCCTAGTTTTCAGGGCTTTTTCTTAAAACATTTTGGGTTTATAAAAGATGGCTTTGAAAGTGCACAATTCAAGCCATCTTTCATAAACTTCTAAAATGTTGAGGAATCCCCAGGTTCGCCAAGAGTTAAAGATGCCTCGGTGACCTGGGGAAACAAAGGGACAGTAACTGCCTCTGGTGACCTCTTGCGCGAGGGGTCACCAGAGGCAGTTACTATGACTGACCGAAGTGGCAGCCAGGCACAGCATCACTGTGGTTGGCTGCCACTTCTGTCAGCTAATTTGACTTCATGGCAGGCGTATCTCCCGTCGCTGCTGCGACCTCGATGGGATAATGCATCCCGCCAATGTTGCGTGCGGTGGGATAGGGGTCCCCGGTAGGGGCCCCAGATCAGCCCCACTTTTTGGAGACTGCTGGGGCCTAGCCCCGGCAGGCCCCTGCCCACTTAAAGCACTGGTAAACGCGCAATCAAATGCATAATAAACACGCACAATCAACAAACACACGTATACAGCCATGATGAATGCACCATTTGTTGCAGCAGTCATTCTGGGACATCGCAGGAGGAGGAGGATGGCCAGGGCCTGGATCTTCCACCCAAGATACAGCCTTTTTGGGATGCCTGACGACTAGGTCTATGCCAGATATAGGTTCCCCCCTCATATCATCCTAGACCTGGTCACAGAAGTGTGCAGTGTGCTGCTGTGTGTTTCATTTTGCTGCAGAGCGTCTTTACTTTGCTGCCTCAAATCCTTTGAAGCATTCGAAAGTCCTCTTTCTGTCTCTGTAAGGGGAGGTAGAGACTGCACCTGCTGCTATAAAAACTCCATTGGAAGCAGAGCGCAGCAGTGTGCTGCTGTGTGTTTCATTTTGCTGCAGAACGTCTTTACTTTGCTGCCTCAAATCCTTTGAAGCATTCTGAAGTCCTCTTTCTGTCTCTGTGAGGGGAGGAAGAGACAGCACCTGCTGCTATGAAACTTCCATTGGACGCAGAGCGTGGTGGTGTGTTGCTGTTTGTTTCGTGTTCAGTGGAGCAGGAACGTACAAGCTGCAGTGACTCCATTCCGCCAACTGCACTGACCTCTGATGACAGCAGCACCTCTTGAAGTAATTTTCTGAGAAACTGGTTGGTAGTCCTTTTGGCGGTCATCCGTGCTTCTATTGTTAATCAATCCCTGATTGGAATACCACACAGCTTTAACATCTGGTCGTGTTATTCCCTGTTATTTCCATTGGATCCTACTTACGGCCATAACGTCGTACTTGGCTCTGCGCTTACCTTTTTAACTGTGGATGTGCTCACTTTGTTTTTAAAAAACGTTTCCTTCGGCTCTCCCTCCTGTTTAATTGAGCTTCCTTGGCTGTGGTAACTGCAGGGTCACGGCCCTTTGAGCCAAAGCTGACTTCGCACTGTCTTTTGGAATCACCTATGTGCAGTGCAGTGGCGACTGCAGGGATTTTACTCTTTGAGCCACACTGTGAATTATATTTTTACCTTTGGCTACGTGATCATGTGTGCTTTCAATCCTTCTAAAATGCATGGGTTTTGTAGCAGCAGACGTCTGGGGGAGTTGGACCTGGCGCAAAGTGAGGAACTGACTCACACATTAGACAGTTCTAATTTAAGTTCTATAACAGCCATTATCCCTAAGGAGCCTCTCTCGGACCCGCAGCCCACACCGCATGGCTTACTGCAGTCCTCAATAACAGGGGACAGTGTTGAGGCTGGCTTGGCAAGGCCCTTTATATCTAAAGCTACTAATGGCAAAACCATGGATTAATTCATCCTGTACACCAAGCCAAGTGTATCCTGATGTACTAAACTGCGCAGGCTAAAGCTTTGTCTCGTACATTTCATTGTTGGCCCCGGTGGTGTCCCTTGAACTATCTAAACGGGTTTGCCTATCATTGGGCCACACTCATTGGATCCTTTAGTAATTTGCCCTAGCACTCCCAAGGGGAATATGGAGGAAGTGTTCCTACACAAATCTAGGGGGAAAGTGATGTTTAAGTCTTCTGCTTATGGGGAGGACTCAGGGCTCTCCCCTAATCAAGTGGAAGCTCGTCTTTATTTTAATCAACCAGGCCCAGATTCCTCTCAATGCTCTTCCCCATTGAAGAGTGCAGGAACAGTGCAGAATCAAGCTGATCTGTTCTTGTCTTCGAGAAATGGTTTGCCTTTGACTCACGAAGAGCCTATAATGTATGCATTTTCATTCCCAGGTTTTTCAAGGATTCTGGATTCTGTGGACCAAGGCAATGACCAGAGTTTACATGAACTACGTGAAGTGCATTCTATTCTTAACAATCTTTCCACAAAAATGAATTTTATTGAAGGTTTTATCATGGCTGCCGGAATTTATAATGTTAATGGCGTTAAAGGTAACAGAGAGCCATCCAGGGTTACAGACTATTTGTCTAGAGCCTCTCAAGCGACTCCCCTTGTAAATGATGCGTACGATTGTTTGTTTGTTTGTTTGTTTGTTTTATTATTTATAATGCGCGATCATACCCTCAGGTAACAGGGCGCAGCAGTTACATGTATATGCAAACCTTAGTTGCAACAACGATATTATATATATATACACACACAATTATAGCAGGAGTATATACATATGTACACATGTGGGTACAATATATGTAAAGAGAGGGAGTACTGGAACAGGCAGACCACTTACTGGCTTGGAATTGTGAGCAAGTAAAAGTTAGATAAAGTATGTACATATAGACAGTAGGGTAGAGTGCTATGCTCCTCGTGGTAAGACTTAACAGCATGTTGCGCTTAAGAGCCTACATTTTCAACCATAGGACAACCTTAGACCGGAAGTTATAGTAGGGCAGGTCCATTCTGAGAGTGGGAGGTAGGGAATTCCACAGTTTAGCTGCTTTCACTGGGAAGCTGTTGCCCACTATAGTGGAGCGATTGAAGTTGAGGACAGAGATGCAATCTTTGTAAGCTGTTCTTGTGGGTCTCAGGGAGGTCTGTCTATGGAATCTGTCGACCAAGTAAGTAGGAGCGGCGTTGTTGAGAGATTTTTGAGTAAGTGACAGGGTTTTGAGGACAATTTTGTCTTTGACAGGGAGCCAGTTATTCTGTTGGCTATATGTAGAAATGTGGTCTCTTCTGGAGATGCCTAATGCTGCTCTGAGGGTGTTATTTTGAAGAGTTTGTATTTTACTGGTGGTAGCTTTGGTAGACCCAAGATAAAGAGCATTACAATAGTCCAGGTGGGACAGGATAAGGGCTCTGGCAAGGGTTGTGCAACTAGTCTCGGAAAGAAAAGGCTTGGCTGCACGGATCAGTTTACACGTGTAGGCCGTGGAGGATGCTAAGGAGTTCATCTGTTTGTTAAAAGAGAGATTTGAGTCTAGGTAAAAACCCAATGTTTTGACCTCTAGTCCTACTTTGATACTGTTGCCATCGATTATAAATGAGGAATAGAGGGGGCCTAGTTTCTTTAGGCTAGAGGTGGTGCCCAGGATGATAAATTGTCATGATGCCTACCCCCGAGCATCCGGACCAGGCCCATCAGTCCCGGGAGCAGGCATCCAGATGCTTAGAAAAAGCCCAGCAGCCCCTGCTAGGGGCTATCTGGGTATAGTCCTGGCGCTGTAGGCACCAGGCTCATAGAAGGGGTCAGTCCTGGCGACATATGCGCCAGGCTCATATGCTTACACTTACCTCATGCAGACCATGCTGCTAAGAATCCAAGCCAACGTGAAGCCTGAAGGGAACTACTTTACTTCAGGTACTAATTTCTTACTCGGGTGTGGTCTTGGGGGAACTTCTTACCTGGGACTACTTTGAAGGCTATTTAAACCACGCCCGAAGAGCAGCACACGCTTCACGTTATTCTGCATCCAGCAGCGTAACGCTCACCGTGCCTGCAAGTCAGCCTCCAGCCTTCTGTCACACCCGCCTCGAGTCTGGAGCTCCTAGAGAGAAGGAGGAAAGATTAGAACAAGAACATTACTTCTATTTCTCACCTGATTCCAGATCCATCGTGCCTTCAAACAAGGAAAGAGACGTTAATTCTATACGCGTTGCATCGCCCGCTGTAGCGCCACGCTATTCTCACAAGCCTTCGCAGCACCTCCACGATCTGCCGCAGTCTCCATCACATCTTTGCCGAACTCCGGCACCTAAGGGGGACAAAAGAAAAGCAAGGTGAGCCGAGAGAATAAACAAAGGCAATCTCTGTTACCACCATAGACTTACCTGATTTTACCGCCGGAGGCATACTCATCAAGACGTCATAATTTTTCACACCGCACCTGTAAAAGGAGGGAAAGCAACAGATTAAACACAGGTATCATTTACCGGACAGTGTTGGGTAATACAGACTCTTACCTGAATGCTACCAGCTGCCACGAGGCAATCTTCTCTTGGGTCAAGCTGCAAGATAAAAGGAATCGGACAAGAGTGAATATCAGACATTTTTGAACTCTTACGAACTATATACTTACGGTTCCTCGCCAGGGACCTCAGAGTCAATATTGGTCTGGAACTCTCCCAACTCCTTCGGACCAGTGAAGTAACTGGTTATCTACGCGCCCCTGCATTCCATGCAGGATGGAGAGTTCATCTTTTATAAACATAAGGTAAGACTATGAAAGGAGATATCGGAGGTGATTAGTAGGAAGAACAGTGGGGTGTTCTCACTCAAATCCACGGGTGGCTAATTCCCTTTCTCCACGTTCCGGAAAATACTTCTACGGATCAAGCAGACGAAATTAGGCGGGCCAGTCCAATCTGTCATCTCTGCACTACTCGTCACGTTGGTGGAGACCGCAGCTGTCCAGTTCTGATCAACGCCCCTGTGGGAGCCAGGTGAGCGTAACAGAATGCGAAGCGTCCCTACAAATTCCCACCTGGGCGTTAAGGAGACCTCTGAAACTGACCAACTGGCCCAATTATTAGGGGAACTTAGGGCTGAAGTACATTCCGCCCGCCAAGAAACTAATGCCCTCAGGAGAGAACTGATTGTAACAAATGAGCGCACTGATGACCTTGCTAGACAACTACTGCAAAGCCTGGCTGGGCAAACACCCCTACCTGGACTCGGGGGAAACCCAACTCCTGTTTCATCAAGCAACCCTGTGCAAGTAATTCTACCAGGAACTATTCCTTTAGCTCCACCCGAACACTTTGCTGGGGGCACCAAAAGGTTCGCTGTGTTTATGAACCAATGCCGCCTGCACTTTTTATGCAGACCTGGAGCCTTTCCAAATGAGCAAGCCAAAGTAGCCTTTGTACTATCATACCTCAGTGGCAGCGCAGCTGATTGGTCAATTCCACTAGTCAACCAGGATGACCCTCTTCTTCGGGATTTTCAGGGTTTTCAAATGAGCATGGAAAGACTATACGCCCGACATTCACAGGGAAAGGCCATGGATAACGAACTCTTGTCCCTGCGACAGGGTAACCAGGATCTGCTAACCTATATCGCTACCTTCAATAGGTTGGTGGTGGAAACCGGATGGCCCGAGGTAAAACGAATTACATTATTCCAGCGTGGGCTGCGAGGAGAACTCAAAGATGTTTTGGCTCAAGTTGTGAACCCACCTCAGGATTGTGCTGAATATATAGACTTAGTGGTCCAGATAGATCACCAACTTCAGAATAGAAAGGCTGATCGAGCTAGGTTTGAGAATCAAGTGTTGGTTAAACCCAACGTTACCCCAAAGGAACAGATGCACCTGAATCCATGCAGATCGGGGGGTTAAAGGACCTTTAACTCAGAAGGAAAGAGAAAAAAGACGGCATTTGCACTTGTGTCTGTACTGTGGAACCTCGGGACATTTTCTACGGGATTGCCCGGTAAAACCACCCAAAAAGGTGGTAGGAGTTGCCGACAAAAGCCATACAGGATCTGATTCGGGAAACAACTATGCCAGACAAGCATAGAGGTCGGCTTGCCGAGCTTAAAGAAGGACACTCAGACCTAGCATCTAATCATACCAATGGTCCTTATAGATCCAAGGCAGCCATCACGTATGCACGCAGTAAGAGCGTACATTCATAGTGGGGCCATAGGAAACTACATGGACCATGAACTGGCTTCAAGGATGAACCTATCTCTTTGCAAAAGGACCACTACAGATGTCATCACTACCGTCCATGGACTGAAATTGCCTCTGGGCCAGTAACTCATTCCACTACAGAGATGACACTGTTGGGTCAAGATGGGCATCGAGAAAGTATTGTGTTTGACCTAATCAAGGCTCCGCAATTCCAAATAATTCTGGGAATGCCATGGTTGGAAACACATAATCCTTGTATCGAATGGCGAGAGAAGAGAGTGACCTTCCCAGATTGTGCACACACCTGTTACTCGGAAAAAACCTTGAACCAAGGCCTGGCCACAGTCACTAATCCAGTCGTGCAGTTACCTCATGAATATCAAGAATTCCAGGATGTTTTTCAGAAAGAACAGGCAAACACCTTACCACCTCACAGATCTTACGATTGTCAAATCGATCTCTTACCCGGTGCACAACCCCCATGCAGCAGGATCTAAGCCCTTACGGAGCCCAAAAACCTTCACCTACGGCAATACTTGGACCAATACCTTGCTAATGGCTTCATTCGCCAATCCAAGTCTCCTGCATCCTCAGCTCTATTCTTCGTACGAAAAAAGGAAGGTGACCTTAGAACATGTATAGATTACTGCACATTAAACCAAATTATGGTAAAAAACCGATACCCATTGCCTCTGATCCCCGAATTACTGGACCAAGTTAAGGATGCTTGTATCTACACTAAGTTAGATCTCCAAGGGGCATATCATCTGGTACGTGTGAAGAAAGGCGATGAATGGATGACTGCCTTTCGCACCAAGTACGGATTATTCGAATATCAGGTGATGCCTTTCGGGTTGTGCAATGCACCTGCAGCCTTCCAGTATTTTATGAACGATGTCTTTCGTGAACTCATTGACGTCTGTGTTGTCGTATACATAGACGATATTTTAGTGTACTCCTCCTCAAAATCAGACCATGTTAAGCACGTTCGTGCAGTCCTTGAGAAATTACGCCAGCACAAGTTATATGCAAAATTGGAAAAACGTGTCTTTCACTCTACAGAAGTTGAATTTCTTGGATTTATCCTGACCCCAAAAGGAGTCCGAATGGACTCTCGGAAAGTGGACGCCATTCTCAAATGGCCATCACCTAGTTCAGTCAAAGGAGTACAAAGCATGATTGGCTTCGCTAATTTCTACCGAAGATTTATCCCTGAATTCTCACATATTGTACATCCCATCACAGCACTCTTGCAAAAGAACAAGCGCTTCTTGTGGACCGAAGAATCTGAAAGGGCCTTCCAAGATCAAAGATTTAAATTCGCGTCTGCACCTGTCTTAAAGCACCCACGCCCCGAGCTTCCATACGTAGTTGAAATGGATGCATCCAGTTTAGCCATGGGAGCTGTCCTGTCTCAGAAGGATCCTGAAACCGGCCGACTTCATCCAGTAGCATTCTGGTCCAGAAAAGTCTCGCTGCCCGAATTAAACTATGCAGTTACTGATAAAGAGTTATTGGCCATCAAATCTGCCTTCAAGGCTTGGCGGCATTATCTTCTCGGCGCCAGGCATACCATCACTGTAATCACCGATCACAGGAATTTGCAATATTTGAAGACAGCCAAGGCCCAATCATCACGTCAACTTAGGTGGGCATTATTCTTTGCAGAATTCGATTTCGTGATCACTTATCGACCAGGTTGTAACAATGGCAAGGCAGATGCCTTATCCTGAATAGGAATGGGAGAAGCATACTCGAACCCAGAACCAGTACCTATAATTTCAGAAGAAAGAATTCTTGGCATAACTACTCGACAGACTCTAGAAGATATTCATCTAAAAATCAAGCAACTTTTCGATCCAGCAGCCCTACAGGACTGGGTAAAGAAAGGCCAAGATTATTCAGTCACCAATGACCTACCTTACTATCAAGTTCGTCTATTCATATCACACAAGGAACTACAAGAATTGGTTATCTCCAATTATCACGATGCGCTGATTGAAGGACATCCAGGAGTCGCAAAAACTGAAGCTAAAATTAAGAGACAATTTTTGTGGCCCACCTGGCGAAAAGACGTAAAGTCATTTGTGCTATCTTGTGGGATCTGTGCCCTAAACAAAATCCTGAAGAAAAGACCAGCGGTCTTTTACAACCTTTGGATATTCCACCTACACCATGGCACACTTTGTCCCTAGACTTCATTACTGATCTACCTCCATGTAGTGGATTTAACACCAATCTAGTTGTAGTGGATCTTTTTTCCAAGGTGGCCCACTTTATACCTTTGAAGGGATTACCTTCTGCTTCGATTTTGGCCAAGGAATTTCTTGAAAATATTGTTCGACTACATGGATTCCCTTCCGTATTGGTCTCGGACCGAGGTAGTCAATTAATTTCGCAATTTTGGAGGAAATGCTGTCAATTAGCGCAAATCGACGTGAGGTTATCTACCAGTCAGCATCCCCAGACCGATGGTCAGATGGAGAGAACCAACCAGACTCTTGAGCAAAACCTGCGTTGCATGCTACACCAAACCGAAGGCAATTGGAAGGATATTTTGTGGATTTCCGAATACGCATACAACAACTCTGTACATTCAGGAACCGGACAAAGCCCCTTTTATACCATATATGGGCATCATCCTCGAACTTCAGAACTCGATTTACCCCAACAACTAGAAATGCCCGCATTGAATAATCTGCACTCTACTATTACACAAGCCTTCAAGGAGGAAACAGAACATTTAAGACAAGCAAAATGAAAATAAAAAAAAAAGCTGACCAACATAGGAGTGATGCTCCACAATACCAGATTGGGGATCAAGTTTGGCTGGCTACAAAACACATACCCCTAAAAGGAACTCGGACCTTTAATCCTAGATATTTGGGACCTTACACTATTAAGGCCATTATCAACCTGGTGGCCGTCGAATTGGAATTACCTTCTAACATGCGAATCCATCCCGTCTTTCACGTTTCACTTCTGAAACCAGTTCAATCCGGGACAAGATTAACCAAACCACCTGACCCCATCCTAATAGATGGGGAACCCGAATTTGAAGTTAAAAATATCTTGGACTCTAAGATAGTGAACTCAAGACTTTTTTATTTAATTGACTGGAAAGGTTACGGACCACAAGAAAGGTCATGGGAGCCTAGTGACCACATTCATGCACCTCAATTGGTGAAAAGATTCCATTGGAACTTCCCAGACAAACCAGGGCCAAGAGGAAGAACAACCTTAGGAGGGGGTTTGGAGGGGGAGTGCTGTCATGATGCCTACCCCCGAGCATCCGGACTAGGCCCATCAGTCCCGGGAGCAGGCATCCAGATGCTTAGAAAAAGCCCTGCAGCCCCAGCTAGGGGCTATCTGGGTACGGTCCTGGGGCCGTAGGCACCAGGCTCATAGAAAGGGTCAGTCCTGGCGCCATAGGTGCCAGGCTCATATGCTTACACTTACCTCATGCAGACCATGCTGCTAAGAATCCAAGCCAACGTGAAGCCTGAAGGGAACTACTTTACTTCAGGGACTATTTTCTTACTTGGGTGTGGTCTTGGGGGAACTTCTTACCTGGGACTACTTTGAAGGCTATTTAAACCACGCCCGAAGAGCAGCACACGCTTTGCGTTATTCTGCATCCAGCAGCGTAACGCTCACCGTGCCTGCAAGTCAGCCTCCAGCCTTCTGCCACGCCCGCCTCGAGTCTGGAGCTCCCAGAGAGAAGGAGGAAAGATTAGAACAAGAACATTACTTCTATTTCTCACCTGATTCCGGATCCATCGCGCCTTCAAACAAGGAAAGAGACGTTAATTCTATGCGCGTCGCATCGCCCGCTGTAGCGCTGCGCTACTCTCACCAGCCTTCGCAGCACCTCCACGATCCGCCGCAGCTCCATCACATCTTCGCCGACCTCCGGCACCTAAGGGGAACAAAAGAACAGCAAGGTGAGCCAAGAGAATAAACAAAGACAATCTGTTTACCACCATAGACTTACCTGATTTTACCACCGGAGGCATACTCATCAAGACATCATAATTTCTCACGCCGCACCTGTAAAAGGAGGGAAAGCAACAGATTAAACACAGGTATCATTTACCGGACAGTGTTGGGTAATACAGACTCTTACCTGAACGCTACCAGCTGCCACGAGGCAATCTTCTCTTGGGTCCAGCTGCAAGATAAAAGGAATCGGACAAGAGTGAATATCAGACATTTTGGAACTCTTACAAAGTATATACTTACAGTTCCTCGCCAGGGACCTCGGAGTCAATATTGGTCTGGAAATCTCCCAACACCTTCGGACCAGTGAAGTAACTGGTTATCTACGCACCCCTGCATTCCATGCAGGATGGAGAGCTCATCTTCTATAAACATAAGGTGAGACTATGAAAGGAGATATCAGAGGTGATTAGTGGGAAGAACAGTGGGGTTTTATCACTCAAATCCACGGGTGGATAGTTCCCTTTCTCCACTTTCAGGAAAATACTTCTACGGATCAAGCAGACGAAATTAGGCGGGCCAGTCCAATCTGTCATCTCTGCACTACGCGTCACGTTGGTGGAGACCGCAGCTGTCCAGTTCCGATCAACGCCCCTGTGGGAGCCAGGTGAGCGTAACATAAGTTCAGTTTTATCATCATTCAGGCATAGTCCATGTGTGGCCATCCATGCCTGGATGATGATGTACACTCTGTTCACCAAGGCCAAATCCTTTCCGTAATGCCCAGAAAGCGGAAGGAGGATCTGGGTATGGGTATCATCTGCATAGTTAGTGTAGGTGATACCGAGATGATCCAGATCATTGAAAAGCGGCTTGGTAAATATATTGTACAGTGGGGGCGAGACACAGGAGCCATGTGGCACGCCACAAGTAATAGGTATAGGGTCTGCCGCTGCTGTAGGTGAGAAGACCCTCATGGTTCTGCGGTTTAGGAATGATCTGATCCAGGTGATAGCATCAGCGGAGAAGTGAGTGGATTTGTTAAGGTGGGTACACAGGACGGCATGGTCGACCAGGTCGAATGCCGCCGAGAGGTCTAGGAGGAGGAGTAGGACAGTTGACCGTTGTCTCTAAGCTCATCAACCTGAGTCTTAAGGTCAATGAGGGCAGTCTCGGCCCCATGTTGGGGACGGAAGCCTGATTGTCTAGCTCCTAGTAGGTGGTGTGCTTCCAGGTGCTTCTGTATTTGTACGTAGGCAACCTTGTCCAGGATTTTTAGGAGAAAGAGTACGGTCGTAATAGGTCTATAATTTGTTGGTGTGGCTGGGTCAATGGTGGGTTCTTTTAGTAATGGAAGTACCCAGGATTGTTTTAGATAGGAGAAGGAAGCATTGATTAACTTTGTGATGAAAGGGGAGAGGTCTCGGGCAGCATCATCTGTGCGGGGCACAGATCTCCCTGACAGTTGGAAGGTTTCAGTGACAAAATGATTCTTTCTACTTCGAGTATGGAAACTTTAGAGAAGTTGAAGCGGGTGGATTCAGTGTCTGTAGGATTCTCTGTGGGTTTGGATGGAGCGGGGTCATTTAAGGAAGCTTTTTTGCAGGAAATTTTGTTTTGTAAGGTGGAAATCTTGTTGGCTAGAGCATTGTGGATCTCTGAACACAAGTTTTTATCTTTGGTGCATGTATCAGGTGGTGCTAAAGGAGTCTCTATTTCTTTGAGGATGGAGAATAGTTCCTTCATATTTTATTTAGCTTGGGATATGCGAGAGTCGAAGGAGATTCGCTTTGCTATGCAAATTTCTTTTTTGTAGAGGGCTGAGAGTTTAGTAAATTTAAGTTTATTGGCTGATGAAGGGAGTTTTTTCCAGATGGCCTCAGTTTCTTTTTTGCTGTCTTAGGTTTTTGAGGAATGGTGTAAACCATTTGTTCAGATGTGTTTTAGGCTTACTTGATCTGATTCGAGGGGGGAAATTAGGTCCAACGAGGATGACATGATTTTATTGTATTCTTCAACCAAGGTCTCAGGATCCGAAATTGTCAGGGAGTGTGTTAGTGTGTGGAGTAAGGTCGGGATAAGTCTCTCCACAGTGATACTCTTTTTATTTCTCGTAAGCGTGGGAGGAGCCCTGGTGACTAGCGGGGGTGGGAGTCTGATAGTAGAGAGCATTAATGACACAAGGTAGTGGTCAGTCCAAGCTAGAGGTGAAATAGCGATGATGTTAGCTTGACAATTGTAGTCGGCCACCCAATCGAGTATTATACCCTTGGCATGTGTGGGTACATTACTTCTTTGAATAAATCCTAATTCTGAGAGGGTGTTGAGCGTAGTGCTGGTGAGCTGGTCCAAAGGGTCATTGAAGCCCATATTAAAGTCCCCAAGAATAAGTACTTGTGCGGAACTTTTGAGGTTGCTGGACAAAATGGTGTTCATGTCCTCATCAAATGTACCTGTTGGGCCTGGGGGACAGTAGATCAGGTGGATGTTGAGGGTTTGGGCATTACTGAGTGGAACTTTAACAGAGAGTAATTCATATGAGAGGACATTGATGGGGTAGCTAATCTCATGGTGAGACTACATTTGTGTATAATGCCCAACACCCCCTCCTCTGGAATTTAATCTATCTTTTCTCAATATGGAATAATTATCTGGGTCTGCTAACATAAGCATTGGGCCTGCTGCCAGGTGTAGCCATGTCTCAGTAATGGCGAGGAAGTCAAAGTCTTCTCTAAGGATCAAGTCTGCAATTTCTGTTGCGTGAGCTACTAAAGATCTGACGTTGATTAGGGCTCCCTTGATCTGGGGACTCGCGGTGGTTGTGTTGGGGTGGTGGGCTTGTATTATTTCAGGTTTGCTCTGATTAGGAGGATTTAGCATCTTTGGCAGAGACCCTTGGACCATTACAATTGAGCGTGGACCTTCTAACGCAAGCAACTGCAGGAAATCTGAAAGGGGCCGAAATTGCAACTTTGCCCCCTTTGGGTCCATCCGCTGATGACGGTGGGTCTATTGATGAGGTTGAATTGGCAAGTGTACATTCACTTGCCCAGCTTGCTGTTCCTAAAAAGAAAAAGAGGACATCTCAAAATGCTAAAAAAGCTTTGGCTACGTTGGGCCAAAACAATAAAGGTTCTCTTAAATGTTTGCGGGCTTTGAACGCACTGACTGAAGTCTTCTCTCAAGGGGAGTCTTCTGAGGCTTTTTATGAGGAGGGCCATGCAATGGGTTCCTCCATGTGGAAATCAAAGGGGAAATCCACACGGAAGAGGGAAATCAGTAAGCCTAATCACTCTTGTTTGTTTCCTAAAAAGCCAAAATCAGTTCATAATGATAATAAGACAAACAACCTAATTACAGCCTCCTTAAAATCAAAAGGTAAAACTGAGACAGATTGCGAGGTTAACCTCTCACTGTTGTCCATTTACTCCATAGACTCTGCAGAGTCTGGCATTAGCCCAGCTCTAAATATTGCAAAAGTACCACTGAATGTCTCTTTGGACCAGGGAGTAAGTGGCGAGAGAGTGAGTTTACCTCTTTTGGGTGAAAACGTGCAGTCAACAGCTATGCTGAATACAAATGCTCCTAATTTTGTACCAGCTTCTTGTATGCCCCAGACTAACCTAGATAGATCCCCACCCTTTATGACCATGGAGGAACGCAGGGTTAGAGTTGTATGGGAGCAAGTGCCACTTCTTCCCTTGGAACATGCTCCATGTGAACCTAAAGATCCCACCTTTGTGGGTACATTTAGGCTCCCTGTCATAGGGGATTTTGACGAGGTGGCTACACATCTAGACCATGCTGGTCCCAATATAAAGTTGGGGGATAGTTTGGTTTTTTTATCAATAAAACATACCTTCAGTGTCAATGGGCTTTATCCACTGAATCACCAATACATTCTGGCATTGTTTAAAGAAATTCCATCTTTACATTCATTGACATCTAGGGATATTGCTAGGATTTTGTTTGTTGACTTTAGAAGGGTCATCATTGTAAAAGTAGGTTTTCACTCACACTTGGTGAGCAATCTTGTGATGGCTGAGGCAGAGAGGCTTCTCTCTATGGGTTATCTATAAATGGAAGCAAGCGATGAACCTCTCGCTGGCAACCGAGGTGAGATCTCTAGTCAGGGATTAGATTTAACTCCTGGGAACCCCTTCTAGTGAATTTTAAAGTTTCTGCCACCAGTTCCACTGCCATAGGATCCCTTGTTGATAAGAAAACATACAGTTTCATATGATTGGGCTCACGATTTTAACTCTCTAGAAGAGCACAAACGAGTGCAGAATGGCTCAAATTGAAAATTGGCCACACGTTTGCACTCCTGGAACTCACAAGGTTTTTTTCATCTATGCTTTAATGGGCAGCTTTAGGATGAGGCAGGCCTTATCTACCTGCAGGAAACCTTTGTTAGATATCCCTGTGGTGGATGGGTTCCTTATTTTTCATGAGCCCGCTTAAAAAGGGGCAAAGGGCAGACCTTTTGGTGGCCTTTTGATGGCCTGGCGTAATGTTGTTGGCTTAGTTTTGAAGTAGTTGGTTGATTTTAATGTTTACTACAAACCGGCTTCAACATGCCTTGTTGATTTTCTATCTGCTATAACCAACTGCATTGAGTCATACTGTGTCTCTAAAGAAATTGACTTGGTCATCAGGTGATTTCAATGCAGAATGCCTGGATGCTACTTGGTGCAACTTAGTTTATGCAAGGCAATATAGGCAGAACGCCAGAGTGAGGGGTAGATTGGTACATTCTTTCGTGTATAGATGTAATTTAAGACCACTGAATGGTATAGATTGTGATACACCCCAAAATATACCTGGGTCAGTGGTAACCATTGTTCGACTCTAGTTTACGTTTTTATCTGGGATTCTATGGAACCCAGTTTTCATGCTCTGGATATTAAACACTCCCAGGAGAGTGATCATTCACAGCTTAGATTTGTATGGGGAGCATATAATAATGGGAGGACTATACCTAATTCCCCTCTCCACATTGAGATCAGACCATGGGACCACTCAGTAATATGACACCTTAAAATAGCTGACCGCTTCAACAGGAAATTAGAACAGCATCTTTTGGTGGAACCTTTTTCTGATAAGTCCCCTGATAGGTTTCGTTCCCAACTACAGTCTATGTTACATGGTCTAATACAAGCCTCTGTGCTGTCTAATGAGAGTGCATAGTTTGAGCTTTTTCATAAGTATAACCTTGCTACCAACTTAAGAAAAAGGAAGCTTCAACAGAATATTAGGCAGGCAAAGAAGTTAGGATCCGTCACTTCAGAATCGATAAAGAAACTGAGACAGACTTACCACAATTGGCTGAGACGGCATAGGTATTTACTCATGCAAGAAGATGCAGAGTGTATGCTGTCTGCGCTCACTTCGAGCAACTCAGCTCATTTCTGGTGACTGATTCGAGGTCAGACAGCCCAGATATCTTTGCAAGCACAGCCAATTTTGGGATCTGTTTGGGTGGTCCACTTTAACACCGGCAGTCTTCAGGGAACAAATGTCTCTACTATGGCTCCCAATTCACCATTGTCTTGTAGTGCTGCTGGGGAGGCATTGAAAATTGATACAGAGGTCATATTGTGGGCAATTAAGAAGGCAAAAAAATATAATTTTCCGGGCCCGGACGGCCGAACGAATCTAACTTTTAAATTGGCTCCTTGGCTATGGGCTGAGGTCCTATTGCTTCTGTATTCCAAAATACTGATGCTTCAGGTATTCCCACTCACTTGAAAGGAGGCCATTGTTGTAGTGATCTTTAAAAAGGGAGGTAGAGCGGATCCTGCTAACTACCACCCTATCCCCCTATTCAATGTCACATATAAAATCTTCTCAAGATTTCTTTTGCGAGACCTTGAACGCTGGGTGGAGGAGTCCGGGAAACTTGATTTTAACCAATCTGGTTATACAAAAGGTGCTAATACATCACTTAACTGCTTTATTATTCACTTACTAATGAAGCAAGTGTTTTTATCAAAGCGTACCCTGTATGTTCCCTTTTTGGACATTACAAAGGCATTGGACTGTGTAGACCGAGTCAGTTTATGGAAGTTGCTGAGGGACTGGGCCTGCCCCGAATGTCTGGTCAGTATTTTGGAACACTTGCACATGGATATCTGCCTAAAGGTTAAGTTGGACCAAAAAGGACATTTCACTGAATTGATCTATGCAGCATGTGGCCTTTGGCAGGGCTGCATGTTAGCTCTGTTCCCAATGAATCTATATATCCTAGGGATAGGTGCGGCTCTGACCGCTACCGTCGCAAACCCTCCGCAATTGGGTTAAACTAAACTGCAGTATTATCTTTATGCAGATGATACTGTCCTACTTGACTATACCGCAGTGGGACTGCAAGCTTCCCTGACGGCCATTGATTACTATCTTAAGGATTTGGGGCTGCACATTGACGTCCCCAAAGATAAAGTCCTAGTCATGAATCGGCAAAAGCCGTTGCCGGGCTGAAGACATTGTTCTTGGTTTATTGATAGCCATAAACCTGTGGAAGTGACAGCATTTAAATATGTAGGCATATCTTTTAACTTCAAGAGATCATTGAGATTGGCAAACCAGGCCCTTGAGCTCAAAGCCACTCCAGCCGCTTCCCAACTTTGGCTCTGGATAATAAATATGGTTGATTCTCTCTTGCTCCAGTATTAAAAATGTATAATCAAATCCTGGTTCTCAGATTGATCTGTGGAGCCAAGGTGCTAGAAGTGGGTTTGGTGTGGGCAGAAGTTGAAGTCACTATTTGGAAGCAGGTTCTAAATCTCCCATTGTGTGTGTGTTCCTTTGGCCGCAATTCGACATATCTTGGGCCTCATTTCACTGGAAGCCATGATCTCTTGGCGTAAATTAAAGCTTCTACGCAGTATTTTATTTCCTCCAGCCGGTACTCTGTTTAAACAATTTAATATCTGTCTCCTGTGACGACTGTAGCATTTTAACTCAATGGATTAAGGGGTGCATGAAAATTCTTATGACAAATGATTTGCTACTAGCTGACTTGGAATATACCCCTACTAAGGTCAAGAGGAACATTTATGAAAATGATTGGATAACAAACAGAATCCGGTCAGAAACATATAACATCTTAGAACATTTTGTATTTGATATTAAAGTGTTTAACACAACTAAGAATTGCCTTCTCAGACATCCTTCTAAGAACTCAAGGTCTTTCTGGGTACGTTTGAAGCTAAATCTCCTCCTGACCAAGGATGTATTAGGTACGCGCAGCAAATTATCTATGCCTGATCGATCTCGCCGGTATTGCTCTAATGCAAAGGAAACTTTGAAACACGTAACTATAGAATGCGCTGCACTTTCTGATTTTCGTAACCTCATGTTGGAATCTTATTTTAAAAATAGGCTGCTTTTATTTTATGAACATTTGTGGTGGACTTTACTTGTTGAACCAAATGATCGTTTAGTGATCTCTATACTGAATTTTTAAAAAGATCTGTTTTAGTCTTGTTTGATATGATGAATTATTGTGTTATTTTGTGATAATTTGTGTAACTCTGATTTTAATTTCTGCAATATATTGTCCTGTAATGTGTAATATCGCTGATGAATATATGTGTGTAAAGTTTTGTTGGACAAAGCTAACTCACACAATAAATAAATAAAATTAAAAAAGATACGCAATCCCAACACACCTGCCGAGGTAAGATACAATAAGCATATTGCAACTTGGGGCATAGTGGAGCGCTCATTCGGAGAGCTCAAGTCACGTTTCCACTCGCTTGACCACTCTGGTGGTGTGTTGCTATATGCACCACCAGTAGTCTGTAGGATCATTGTTGCAGCATGTGTCTGACTATGTGATTTCAGACCCACTTGCATCGTCCACCAAGCTGCCGAATGTGACACCACAGGATACACTTCAGATATTCTAAAAATTGATTAAGCCCCAAACCACCACCTGATCACAACATATGTGCAATACGTGAGACACTCCAGAGAGTGCAGCATGGTCACATTTAAATACTGTAATGTTTCAATCTACAATTAACAGTAATACCCAGGTCCTGTGACAACCATTTTGCGTCCGCACAGGCATCATCTTTACCCCACTCGAGAAATTGCAACTGTAACACTACATTGGTTACACATTTTGATTAATGCAATTTTGTATAGTTTTATGTTGCACTATGCTGTCTACACACCTTGATTAATGCAAAATTGTACAGTATTATTCAGTGATATCCGATTCACAATCCTGAATCTGATGCCACCCGGCAATCTACACCACATGGGGCATCTTGCCACCACCATTGGCACTCAACTCAGCCAAAAATATATACTGTAGAATGTTATTATAAGATGTCTGCAACAAAGCTGTGATACCTGAGGGTTTGGGCGTTTAACAAATGCAATAAATAAATAAATAAATAAAATAAATAAACAAGATACACAGATTTTAATACGTCCAATAGCCACATGTTTCACCATATGCATAGATCGCCTGGCTATTTAAATGAATCGTAGGACAGAGCTCATCAACCTATTTAGGTGCCAGGATTAGAGCCAATAGGAAAGCAATGAAGTTAACACTCGGTTGAATACAACACAGGACCGATTGACCGGCAGATACCCACAGGAGTGTTGATAGGCACTGTGCCATTGAGATAAGCGGGATATTGGAGGGATATTATTATCCTTTCCCCCCCCTAATTTATGAGACACCATATTCACTTGGGGATGCTACTAACATTTGATTTGGCGCAAGCGTGAGGGTATCGGGCTCCCGTCCACAGGTTATTCACTGATAATGCACCTGCGACCACCGCAGAGACCATCCATGAGACGCTTGGCACACCATTATGGTAGCAACCCAGCAACCAGCACTTTTTAATTCTCCCTCATCCCAGAAATACATTTTTCAGCGCACACTTGAATTCTCTATGCGGCGCAATCGATACGGCTCTTAGCAAAATGGCACTTAACTACTCTTGCACCTAATGTGTCTTATTTGACCACGTAACACGGCAAATGGACATACTCCTACCTGCACTTTCTACTTTCCTTATTATTCCTCTCGACCACCATGACCCAATCAGGCCATAGCAAATATAATATACAGCCCGGTGACCCATACCGTCATGACACACACCAGACCCCGCCAGGCCACCGATACCCCCCCCACCTCATCCACCCACTCTGAATATTCCACCCGATATGCAGGACTGAGTGGAATTATTGGCACCACTGTTATGAGCAAGGGTGGGGATCACCACAACTGTGGTACCATACTGCGTGCTTGATCCACCTCATTCTCCCCAACATGTGTGGAGCCTTCACAACAGGCGCGGCCACCCCTTCACATTCTCCTGCCCACCACCCCACTAGTACGTCACCATTCTCAACCCACAGGGACCTTAGCTAGGACCATACTAACAGTCTGAACATAATCTGGGACAACAACAATTCCTCACTCATAGTCAGCCACCACCCCACCCGAGTGAACCACCCCATTCTATGATTTAGGAGGCCCCACCGCCTCTATGGCACATGTGACAGCAAGGAGGACACTGCCACGCACCGACCGACCACATGGATCCACCGTTTGGAAACCATATTCTCCCACATGACTAACCTTAATCAGCAATGGAATGTTCCAAACATGTTAATTTCTTCTCCCGAGATGCACCAAAGCAGGTGATATTACTCACCCAGGGCTGCCTGCCTTCTTATATTCACTACAAAAGAGACACCGGACTTCTAGGTGAGCTCTTCATTTTACACCCATGCCCATTCTTGAAACTATGCCATTAGTTAATACACCTCAAACAACTGATCTAACATGCATTCTCCTTTCCTTTACTTCCCTTGTGCATCCATTTCTCTCCTCATAATTTCTCTCCTCATAATTTCTCTGCTCATAATTTCACTCCTGATGTATGGGAATGTCTGCAAATATGATATACACTCACTGTATGTTGATAACAAAATTGTGATTTTGTGTTTATATAATTGCCCAAAAATGTTGCCAGGCTTTTTAACATATTGAATATTATAATGATCTCACCTGTTGCACTTAATCACTTGTCACCTTGCACCTCTCACGATGATGTTTGGATATGATGCTTAATATCTAAACAAACTCACCTAACAATGGTTGTAGCCTTGATAAACACCTTCAGATGGTCGAAACACGTGCCAGCCCTATGGTAATAAATAAAGATCCAAAATGGTATCAAACCTAAACGCGTGGACTATACCCTTTATGACAAACAGTGAACAACGGAAGCTCTTATAAGATTGTGTACAAGCGCCATCTGTGTAGGAATCCAACACAAACCTACCTGTGTCCTGCACAATGTTGCAACACAGTGTGGCGTCCTGGTGGACATGGTGGTGGCACCTCATCCACACCCACAGGCCCTTCGCCTGCGTATGGCTGGACAAAGGGCATGTGGAGAGGCTGCACGTACCCAGCATGTATAATCGTATTTCACCTAAAATCCCTCCCCTGTGGAGTGCACATGACCCCGCTACATCCTAGCTGCCATTCAATGACGATAATGGGCCAATCCACTGGGCCCACAAAACCACCCTCAGAAAGAGCCCTTGGAAGTGCTAAATTGTGTGCATCCCTTAGAACTAAAAGTTCTTTTATCTTGTGTTTCCAAAAGAAACACATTGAAGAGGGAGTACGCCACTACCACCATGCCAACCAATCAATTAAATCACTTATGTGTCACCAACACCATCACATATGTAATGTAAAACGATAATTATACTGTGGTATGTTATGGTATGGTAAAGGTTATTTATAAAGCGACTATGCACAAGGCAAGTGTTTCAAAGCGCTCAAGGTGGGAGGGAACAAGGTGAAAAAGAACAGTCATGCAGAGCCCTTGAAATTAAAACCATAATAGTTGTACAGGCAGAGTAAGTGCATATTACATAATAAACACTGGAGGTAACAGTAAATAGGTCTGACAACGATTCTACAATTTTTCTAAGTGCATTAAGGCACCACCCTGCAGGCAGTGAGGAAAGGGGGAACAGACAGATGATCTACAGGCATGGTGCAATCAGATCTAGCAAGTGCACAGACGGTTGCAGGGGAGTGGTAGGTGGAGGTTGGGAAAAATGTCCAGGGGGGAGGGGAGTGCATCCAGTCGGTGGCAGCTGGACTAGGTGCAGAGAGATGTAACTCTCTAGGGCCATTGACCAACTGCAGTGGTGGTGAGGCAAGTGCAGTGCCCGGAGGCAAGTGCGAGAAAGACTGCCGGGGGTGCCAGAGACCTGTGAGACTCTGAGGCACACCAGGTGGCCAGTCAGCGAGCTGTATGGAAAAAAGGAGGGAGAGAGGAATAGAGCAGAAGGATAGGTTAGCAGGGAGAGAGCAGGAAGAGTAGAAGAGCAAAGTCTTGAGGAGTTTCCAGAACTTAAGGAGATCAGGCTCCAGATGGAGTTCGGCAGGGAGACTATTCCAGAGGGAGTCCCCTGCTGAGGATAAAGATCTCACTCCAAATCTCTTCTTGGAGAACCGGCTCACTTGAAGAAGTTTGGAGATAGATGAGCAGAGGGTTTGGGAGGGACAGAATTTAAGTAGGTATCGTTGCGGATAGGTAGGTCCCATGCCCCAGAAAGCCTTGTGGATAATGCAGAGGGACTTGAACTTGATCCTTGCAGCCACGGGGAGCCAATGCAGTGATTTCAGCACCGGAGAGATGCGGTCCCTGTGGTTGAGGCCAAGAATAAGTCTTGGGGTTCTGTTCTGGATGAGTTGTAGAGGGCGCATAGTAGAAGCAAAGAGGTTAAGAAAGAGGATGTTGTAGTAGTCCAGCCTATAGAAAACCAGGGCTCTGGAGACATTGAGCCACTGGGGGAAAGTGAGAAAAGGTAGAGTACCTCTGAGGAGGTGGACCTGATAGTTGGACTTTTTAGAAATGTCTGAAATGTGAAAGGAGAAGGAGAGAGTGGAGTGGAAGATGGCCCCATGGATTTTAGCCTTGCAGGTGGGTGAGGGTGTAGGGCCAAGGGAGATCGGTCATGGTGAAAGTGGGAAAGCGGGAGCAGGGCTCCCAATGCGAATGATCACAGTCTTGCTGGCATTAAGGCAGAGGTCGTTTGCAACACACCATGACTGAAACGTGGACAGACAATGAGATATGAGTGAGATATGAGTGAGGAAGAGGGGGCGGCTGAGGGTATCCTGAAAGAAAGTTGTGTGTCATCCACATAACAATCCACATAACAATGGAAGTTAGAGGTGAAAGTGGCAATCACATGTGCTAAGGCAGCCATGTAGACGTTGAAGGGGAACGCCACAGGTTGAAAGAGCGATAGAAGATAGAAAGGCTCAGAGTTCCACCTGGGATGGGCAGCCAGAAAGAAAGGAGCTTAACCACTCCAGAGCCTGATCCATGAACCCTGTGCACCATACCCACTGTGGTGGTCCCCTTCTGCTGTGGTGGATCTGACTAACCAACATACCGGTACAATGTGTAAGCATCGATAAACCCCGAAATATCATGTCAGAGCTGCAAGCCATACATGGCTTCAGCTATTCACACGTACATAAGCTTCAACATGCACAAATGCTAATATATGCACACATGTCACAGATTGTGCATGATGCACAAAACCATGTGCCAATTGGGGTGTACAAAAGAAGTGCAGTACAGACCGACAAGTTCCTCACCATTCCATAACGAACAGTATAAATGAACATCTTACCTGTCCCCTTGGCATGCAGTTGACAGTAAAATATAATACCATGAAATAGCCATTATTCCCTGATGGAAGGATCTGCAGACAAAGAACAAATTGAAACATGGTGCAGCTAACACATACATGCCCAAAAAAACTGAAGAGCCAAGGATACCCCTCAGTGACATAGAACACATGTAAACAAAACTCACAAGACAACCATCAACATGTGTCCCAGCACAAATGCACAAACACCTGTACACTGCATGCAAATCAAACACACAAAACACACAGACTGACAACCAAAAACAAGCCCCACACTGCCTGTCCCCCTCAATGACATGCAGCAAATGTTCATTTAACATATCCTTATTCATTTGACGATGTCACATACACAATGCACGCATCAGTTAACATGCTGTAGGAAAATGTGAAGACATCACATATGCAGATAATTGATCCCACCAAAAAGCTGGTACACCCCTGGAAGACTACTAATGACATGATAAGACTGTCCATCACCTGCGTAGTATTAGGACAGTGCACTGCACACAGTCATGGGAGCACGTTATTAAGAAACTCATGTATAGGTAATTTGTTAGGCACTTATACAATTACCCCAAACGTTTCTAAGTACACAGAGAGCAACAGGGTGAGGGCAGGGGAAGGTAGCCAATAAATTACTAACAGAGATAAATAATACAATCAATACTACAAACAAATCATGACAATAACTGGAAGGGTAGACCCACTATGCCTTGTGAGGGTTCCCAACGTACAAGTGTACAGGGGAGAGTGGTAAGGGAAAAGGTTCTGATTTGTTCATGGAGAACATCTCGGGGTGAAGTGGAAAGAAAATAATAGTTAAATGTAAGTGCAAATGCCCGTGGTGAGGCTGAGCATGAGCAAGTGCAGCACACACACAGTTGATTCAATGATTCATGTGGGGGGTCAGGGCTCCAAGGAAACATAAGGGCCCTGGACATCAGGCACACTACTGTATGATTAGCACGGAAGAGAGGGGGAGAAGGAAGCGGATAAGAGAAAGGACTAAAGAACGTTTTTCAGTCTCGCTGCGCCAACACAAAGAGTATGTAGACACTGCATAAATTGCAGATTTATTAAATGAAACGGTGTACAGCCTGACGCGTGTTTCGAGCAGTTCTTGCTCTTCCTCTGAGGCTGATACATATTGAAAATAAAGTGTAATCCAACAAGAACAGTAATATTGCACAAAAAAAAGAAAAGAAAAAAGGAAAAATATTTCATTATGGCAATAGAATTAAATGTAAATGGCATGATACGGACAATTATATCCAGGTGGGGCAGGGGGTATAACAAAACCAAATAAATAAGTAATTCCCCAGTTGGTTGGCATAAATGTAAAGAAATTATTATTTTGCAAAACACAATTTCAATTTTTAAATCAACCATACAGCATAAGTTCGTGGTCACACACAATTGTGAATTCATAGCCAATGAAAATGTATATGAAAGAATTGTAAATACTGTGAATTTGAAGCATTGCAGGTGCAAAAGGAACCAAGGATCAATTGAGTTGTTTCATCATAGGGAGGAGAAAAATATAAGAGGGAGAAGGAATGGAAACAGAGCGACAACAATTACATTAATCCATCAGTTGTGATGACATTTACTAAATAAGGAATTACGGGAGCTATAAAATTTGTTTTGATAGTCATATTTTGAACTATATTTGAAAAGAACTTGGGTACCTTATGTTGAAGGATATTCGGGTGCGGGCGATCATAACTTTATGTAGTTTGGCTGCAATAGTGCAATGTTTGGTTAGAATGCAAACATATGTTCAATTGGAGGCAATAGCATACACTTTGATAGAGAAGGCAATAGAAATTCAGCGCCAAACAACATTATTAATGATGATTTGCGCAACATGGCTTTTTAATCTTTGAGCTCTAGCTTTGTTTACTACTTCTCAATTCACATTACATTGGCCAATCTACCGTGCGCATTAGCGAATTTCATCCTCCAATACATTTTTCTGTATTCTTCTTAGTGTTATATAGCCAAGTCAAATATACGTGTTCAATTGACACAATTCAAACTTACAACGTTGGACTCAATTATCCACCTTGAATAACAACGTTTTACAATGTGGCCCTGTTTGGTGTCCATTCAACGCAAGCACTCCGAACACCTTTCCAAGATGGCGGACCCACAAACAAGCCTTTTTGGGCTACCGCTCACACACTAAGCAGTACGCGAGGATATAACAAGTTAGCTAGACCGGCGCTCGTGTGGGGTCCAGCCGCTTCCAAAGCAGACCACCAGGGTAAGATATTTTTCCCGGTCCCTTAGACCGCTGTCAAACCGCATTTGTCTTTTCATCTGCCATCCTTAGAGGTAGTAACAAGGCAAACGTCGACAACTTCATAACAAGCTTTGTTTATCTTTCTCTTTTCTTGCACTATCGGGACTCCAATTACTACAAACCCGTCTTGTTGCAATTTTCTCCTAACCTCTGCAACGCACATAGTCCGGCTTTCAACTAACAGATTGCCGCAACTGCGATGAATTAAAAAAGGTACGTGTTACTTTTTGGATAATTTTTGTATTAATCCTAATCATGAATGCTAAGCCATTGAACATGGCTATTGCCACCAATTGAACATATGTTTGCGTTCTAACCAAACATTGCACTATTTCAGCCAAACTACATAAACTTATGATCACCCGCACCTGAATATCCTTCAACACAAGGTACCCAAGTTAATTTCAAATATAGTTTAATATATGACTATCAAATCAAATTTTATAGCTCCCGTAATTCCTTATTTAGTAAATGTCATCACAACTGATGGATTAATGTAATTGTTGTCGCTCTATTTCCATTCCTTCTCCCTCTTATATTTTTCTCCTCCCTATGATGAAACAACTCAATTGATCCTTGGTTTCTTTTGCACCTGCAATGCATCAAATTCACAGTATTTACAATTCTTTCATATACATTTTCATTGGCTATGAATTCTCAATTGTGTGTACCCATGCACTTATGCTGTTTGGTTGATTTAAAAATTGAAATTGTGTTTTGCAAAATAATAATTTCTTTACATTTATGCCAACTAACTGGGGAATTACTTCTTTATTTGGTTTTGTTATACCGCCTGCCCCACCTGGATATAATTGTCCATATCATGCCATTTACATTTAATTCTATTGCCATAATGAAATATTTTTCCTTTTTTTCTTTTCTTTCTTTTTGTGCAATATTACTGTTCTTGTTGGATTACACTTTATTTTCAATATGTATCAGCCTCAGAGGAAGAGCAAGGACTGCTCGAAACACGTGTCAGGCTGTACATGGTTTCATTTAATAAATCTGCAACTTAAGCAGTGTCTAGCCTGGAAAACGTTCTTTAGTCTGCCATTACCGTGGAGTACTTGGGCAACGTACCCACAACTCCCAGCCATCTGCTGCCTTCGAGTGTTTATTGTAATTTGCAAGTGCAGTGTTCCACCTGGCTCTTTCTGCCCTCTCGCCCTTTCCAGAGAAGAGAAATGACTTGATGATTATTGGGAATTTAAGGAGGTCCTGCTGAAGACACAGAGGGAAAGCGAGGCTATTACACAGAAGACAGCATGCAGAGGAAATGGATCCACCAACTGCCCTTTCTATACCAAAGTGCTTCACACGCAGGGAGTAGTTGCCAGAGGAATGCAGAAGTCTAGAAGTGGAGTATTTGATCAGTAAGTTTTGAAGTTAGACTGGTACCCGGCCCAAGATAGACCTGTGGATGATACACAGGGATTAAAATGTAATCCGTGCTGAGATTGTGAGCCACTGAAGGCCTTGTAGTGCAGAAGAAATGTAGTCCCCGGGCATGAGGCCAAAGAAAAGTCTTGCTACCCTAATCTGTGTAAGTGGGAGGTGTTGTAGGGTGGACCAAGGAACACTAAGGAGGAGGCTGTTGCAGTAGTGTAGCCTTGAGAGAACCAGAGCATGGGTAACATTGCGTCTCTGTGGGAAGGTTTGGAAGGTTTCAGTTACTTTGAGAAGGAAGAGCTGAAAGTGGGACTTCTTGACAATGTCCAGAATATGAGGGATGAAGGAACGGGGGCAGTCGAAGATGACTCCAAGACTCCTGGCTTCGGATGAGGGGGCAGGGGTTAAGTCCATGGAGGAAGGACAGAGTGAATGGAAGAAGTAGGCTGCAGGGGATCCAATAGGGTCACTCGGTTTGGATGCCTACAAGCCGAGGTTATTTGCAGCGCACAAGGCCAGGATGGCGGAGAGGCAATCAGGGTCAATGAAGGTGCACATGCATCAGTAGGAACTTTTCTGAAGAGTTGTATATCATTAGCATAGCACTGGAATTTGTGGGAGAATGAGGCAAAGAAGCGTTGCAGTAGGGAATGTATATGTTAAGGACGCATCACAAAAGAATGGATACCTGTGGGATGCCACAGGAGGAGGAGGAAGTAGGGTAGGAGTAAGGGCACAGAATCGTTTTGTAGTAATGGTTGGTTAGGAATGAGCTAAGCAAGCCCACTGGCCACTCATGGAGCATTTTAATGAGGATGGAGTGGTTACTCTGTCAAATGCAGATGAGATATCAAGGATGATGAGGACAGCACAGGAGTCTGATTTGAGGGATGCTAGCAGTTCTTCATGGATGTTCTGGATAGCAGTGTCCGTGGCTCAGGAAGCTTGGAATCCATATTGGTGTACATGTACACCGCCAACAAGTATGTCATGGGCGTACATTTGGGAGAGGGCAAACTTCTCAAGCAGTTTCCCCAGGAAGATGGTGATTGAAATGGGGTGGCAGTTGGCCGGGCAGGAAGTCTCTGCACATGGTATTGTAAGGATGGGACGCACAAGGGAGTGCTTGAGGGAGAATGGAAACGAAACAGCAGCAAAGTAGTGGTTGCAGAGATCAGCAAGAACAGGGGTTAGAGAGGAGATGTTGCCCTTGATGGTTCTGGATGAGCATGTGCCCACCTATTTGGATGTTACCTTCATGGAGTTGACAACTCTGGTGACTTCTTCAGGGGAGACAGAAGCGAAGGAGGAGAAGGAGGAATAAGGAGGGTCAGAGGGTCGAGGGTTGTGTTTGACGAGCCAGTCACAGGTAGGTTTAGTATGTTCTGGCTTTTTGAAAAAAATGAGATGGAAGTGCATTACAAAGGGACTGTGAAGGAGTAGGTGCAGAAGATTCAGTGGATGGGTTGTTAATTTGGCAGTACATTTTGTAGCGTGCAGGCGTGATGCAAACCACTAGAATGCAAATAGACAAATACTCACATCTTGCACTCCCGTCAGGACCATGCTTGATGCATAAATGCACAGAGCTCCAAGTCACGATGGAATGCTGGCCACTGAGGAAATTGCAATGGAAGACATAAGCAGACAACACAAAGCAATGTGATACAGCAAGCAACGAGAAATGCATGCTAAATGTAGGATGCAAACAAAAAGCATGGTCAATGCAAACTTCATTGTCACAGCATACAAATGGTCAAATACTGCATTCAATCAAATGCACAAGTACCGTGGACTCAGCTGCAGTGAACTTGAAGCTGCAAACACCATGGTGCAGCATGCATGGTACATGCATGAGAAAGCACCAACACCACTAACCCTAATGTGCTGGTAGACAACATAGCATCCCAAAAAAATGCATAAATACCCACTTGTTTGTGGCTTTAAACTGGTGCTGCACACCGTAATGGTTGATCTATTATCAAGACAGGTCAAATGTGCCGTCGATCCATAAAGCCACAAACATTGCAAGGGATATGAAGTGTCACTCATTACACATGATCAAAGTGCCATGAGACACACATCAACACAACCAGCAACACCTGTCACAGGCCACAGTCGGCCATGCTACCCACTCCCAAACAACCATGAAAGGCCCACACAGTTAGAATACCCACATTTTAGAATGTGAGAACAGTGGCTCCACCAATCCATCAAAAATACACCATGCCCAGAACCATCATCAGAAGCACACCCTGTGAAACATGCACCCATTACGAAGTCCTGGTGGTCCACAAAACAAGTTAATCCCAAGTGAACACACACAGTCCTAGACTTGCATGCAAACACCACACAAATGTCTGCTAAAGCACTTCACTTAACTGTACAGGGAACCCACCTGCCTTGCATATGATGCAGACCATCAGGAGACGCTTCCCCTAAATGAAATCACATACATAGTAACAACAGAAAGAACATGCACATCCATGACAACACATGATTTGATACAGAAAATATGCAAAGACCACCCACTGCAAGAACAACACAGGGTGCCAGAGGGTGACTGGAAATAGATTGTGATCAGCCCAGGAGTGATGTATACCATAACAGAGAGAGGGAGAGAGAGCGACACGGAGAGGGACGCCCAAGGAAATGCCACATGAAGGAGTACACTGGCTGAATTGGAGATGGACAATTACATGCTGTTCAGCACAGTAGGTGCAGCTATAGAGGAATACACAAAGGTAGGTAACACAGTGACATGTGCACCACTTAAATGACCATACCAGCATGTCAGCATGATGGGGCCCCTAGGGGACCCTCTCGTATGGAAACAAGGCACACTCACCACACACTAACTGATACGCCAGACACGAGGTTCAATTCCCAAAATCTAGGGTTTATTGCAAAGCAAATAGTCTCAGTTGGCCAACTGGGTCTCACATCCTGCAACGTGTGTCTCCAGAACCCGAGGGACGCAAGAGAGCGAGCATTCTACAACAGTTACAAATATACAAAACTAACATCTTATTATCAGAAATGACATATTCAATACCGGCCATAATGTACTTCCTTTGAAATAGATTTGATGATTGACAATTGTGACGAATATGACACCTTCAGACATTCATTTAGCAACAGTTTGCAATTTGCAGACTGGCAGACACGATTCTTTGTTATAGGGAACATACTGCTCTTGTTCTTACAAGCAAGCTGCATGCAGGGGAGAGACACATTCCAGACCTCACTATCTTCCAGTTTCTATTTGTGTGCTAGGGGTCAACTCGCTCTACAGGGCTCAGTGAAGGGGGGCCGTAAAAGAGAGCATAATTCAAGCCATTAATTGTTCGTTCCTACTATTTCTACCGCATCAGCGAGACTAGCTAACACCTGCGTAGTGATCTGGGGGCCGATTCATGGAACAAATGTGCGCCGAAAATTTTGGCGCAAGCTGGCGCAAGCGATCCATGGGAGTCCCTGCGCATGTTTCCCTCAGGATGTACGTCAAACCCGTGCGTGGCGCACACTGGTGCACACGTCATTGCAACATCTCGAAAGCGCACAATGTCGGCGCACACACCAAAAAGGGGGCGGGACACGGGGCGTAACACGCGGAATGGGGAACAACGTGTGAAAAAGAAGGCGTAACTAGGGAAGTACTGCAGGGAAATACACGGAACGCCCACATGCACGCGAACAACACATATTCATGGAATTGAATATGGGAAACCCGCGCATGCTAAAAGATGTGCATAGGCGTCAACAAGTCCGCCACACGAAGGCAGGTGGAAGCGTCCCACGCACAGTATAAAAGTGCGCGCAAACAATAAACACGTATATCCAGCTACGATGAATGCCCCATTTGTCACATGACTGATCGTGGGACAACGCAAGAGGAGGAGAATAGCCAGGGCCCGCATTTTGTTTCCCCAGACTAGCCTTTTTGGGATGCCTGACAACCAGGTCTATGGCAGGTATAGGTTTCCAACCTGTATCATCCTAGACCTGGTCAGGGAGTGGGTAGATGACCTTACATCACCCACCCTGTGCTCCCAAGCATTGAGCCCCTTGGAGAAGGTGCTCAATGTCCTGCATTTTTTGGCCACTGGGTCATTTCAGCAGACAACTGCCATAGTGGGGGGGGGGGTCTCACAGGCCACGCAGTCACGCTGCCTACACCAGGTGTTGACAATCATCACTGCGCGCCCCTCAATCCGCAGGCACATATACATGCCCAGAACACCCGCAGAAAGGCAGGCCATGGTCCAGGACTTTTACAGGGTGGCACACTTCCCCAAAGTGCTCGGGGCCATAGATTGCACCCATGTGGCTCTATGTCCACCTAGGGCCACTGAGCACATCTATTGAAACCGCAAGCACTGGCATTCCATCAAAGTGCAGGTTGTATGCGATGCAGAGGGAATCATCACCTCTGTCTATGCAAACTACCCTGGCTCTTCCCATGACAGTTTCATATACAGAATGTCCGCCCTGAGCCAGGCCCTGGAAGCTGGGCAGCATGGCGACACATGGCTCCTAGGTGAGTACAAATGCCTGTGCACATACATGCATGTCACACACAGCCAAATACACAAACCCCAATAATCACAACCATTATCACCTCCCCAGGGGACAGTGCCTACCCTTTGAGCAACCACATGATGACGCCAATCCGGAACCCCACCACACCACCCCAGGTAAGATACAACGCTGCCCTTATTGCAACCAGGGGCATAGTTTAGTGCACATTGGGAGTGCTCAAGTCACGCTTCCGCTCCCTTGAACGCTCTGGTGGCCAGCTACTCTATGCACCCCCAGTAGTGTGCAGGATCATTGTGGCAGCATGTCTCCTGCACAATGTTGCAACACGGCGGGATGTACCGGTGAACATGGTGGTGCCCCCACATCCCCAACCACAGGCACAGGCGCTGCCCATGGGAGGGGAAAGGGCACGTGGCGAGGCAGCCCGGACCCAGCTTGTGGCCACATTTTTCGCCTAAACTCCCACCCCTGCGGAGTGCATACCAGGTGACAATCGATGATGACAAAGAGACAGTCAACTGTCACAACCTCACCTCCCTGAGAATGTTGCCACGGAAGTGCTACATTGTTTGCGCCCCTAGCTACTTAAACATAACCAATCCTGTGTGATCAAAAGGAACACATGCAAGGTGTGTATCACCCCCCGCCCGCGCAAAACAGGCCATCACAATCCCTGGTATGTCACCCAAACCCTCCCAAACCACATTACCCTTGTCTGCCACATCATGACATGGCATGCAATAGCAAAAGGCCAACACATGACCAATGAGATACGAAGTGACATGTCATAAATGAAAACTGGCCCTAGGCAATGAAGCCTGACATGGAATCAGATGAAATGACTGACCAACAACCTCCCACACATACAAAGTCAGACACAAATGCTTTCCACCAGTTGTAGCATGAACACAACACTGAATGCCTGTTCACATGCACATTGGGCATTGCAAAATCCGGACTCCCGAACCCGTGTGCTGTGTGTGTCTCCTTCAACACACTGCTCAGCACACAGCACTTTGAGCAGCCATTGTGTTGCAGATACACCTTGTGCATCACATGAAAATGACAAATCAAATCAATAACCAAATTACGCATATACAGGATACCCAAATGGTAATAGATCATGTGCCGCAGGACACAGCGGGCCTGGGAATGCAATCTGTGTGCACCTGTGGCCATGGAAGGGTGGTTGTAAGTGTGGTGGATCATTGTGCAACTGTGTGTGTCATTAGGGACATACACTCAACATACGCATGTGGAATCAAGTGACCCTCAGTGTCCTGTACACATCACATGTGGACATTGCCCATGTGAACACCCCAGCATGTCAAACCACACCATTCCCCTGACACCAGAAAAGTAAAGACAACACAGGAACAGGCATTGCCCACCACAACACATTGTGTACATAGTACCCCACAATTACAATGTCAGAGTGCCCAAAACACTGTAGCCCAAGCCAACTGTCCAACAACAAAAGGCCCCCCTCATTTACACATCATTGTGACCTGAACAACTGTGCCTGGGCTCTGTAGCCTTCTTCATTTAAGTCTACCTGGCTACAGGACCACCCTATCCCTTGGTCTCCGTGTTCCAGCTTGTGTGTAAATAGGGTCCAACCCCCTCAGAGGCCACCTTGACTGGTAAATATACCAAATCGCAGAGAACTCCATGTAGCCAAACCCACAAAACAGGGAAAAAGCCTGTAGGCACCAAAAACCCCCGGAAGAGTCTCCAGTAGATGACTTGAATTAGCAGGAAATGTCAAAGCACATGTACAAGCACAATGATAGAACAACCAAGGTAGCACAGTTGAACAATGGACCAACAGGATGGGTACCATTTACGGTACATAACATACAATGAGGATGCAACAACTGATGGGTAGTGTCACAGCTCCGGTGTCCAGGCGCAGGAGTGGCACGAACCAACCACCCCCTCAGTGGTCTGGGTGCCTGCAAGGTCATATTTACACAGGCCTCTGAGACCCCAGCGGGGAAGGAGTGTCAGGGATATGTTGTTTGGACAGGCATTGGTATTCAGGATAACCAGAAAGAGGGGCGGGAGAGGGGAGGTGGATTTGCAAGGGAAAGTAGGCAAAATACAACTATTCACAAAAATACATACTCAATTTGAGAAAACATGTTCATCATGCACATTGTACCAAATGAGTCAAATGCAAGCCAAAGTCAGGCTTATCTCTGGGGTGAGTGCTGGCCTCCTGCCTGCGCACTCTCAGGTCCTGTAACAGGAGCAGTTCAATGCTGCAAAGAGAGCGTGAGTTACTAATCTGAATGTGTATTCACAACACACACACACACACACACACACAACACCATCCATGCCCCAAAGTAAGTGACTTCTCCAGAAACTAACACCCCTGTCTGCTGCTGTACCCATACGTTAGCTTGGCTCCCTGATGGTTCATACAATGTCAATGCAGTAAGGCAGGTGCATGTGGGCGCGCGGGAAATGGAAGACCAATGCGTCAACAATCACACATGATACAGTGGTCTCTGGGTGAGCTGCTAGACACGTATAGGGAGGTGCAACTTCAGTACAAGTTGTGTTCTGGCAGCTGCAGATTTCAATAGGTAGTGCACGTGGCAATTTGCACATGCAAATGACATGTATTGCCCACAAGTTTGTGCCTCGCTGGGTGTCCCTGTGCGCTGTTTCAGTTTCTGGCTAGGAACGCTACTGCCCTAATAACTCTGCTTCAATGGAGCAGGGGGGACTTGAGGATATGTTCCATGGCCCCTGCGTGTGCCCCTGATAACCTGTAACGCCACTTGGCATTTGGCCCTCAACGCATGTCAGCTGTACTGTGCGCTTCTCCAACAATGCCTGGCAGAGCTCCCCAGCACTCGTGCTACTTAGCATGCATGTGCAAGTGGCCTGGTGGAAGGTTGGCTGCGGTGTGGGCCCTTGTGCTGCTCACCTTTCCTGGAGCTCCTGGAAACACATCTGCTTCTGTCGGACATCTGAGCACAAGCCTTGTGCTTCTGCTTGCGCACACATCCACACGTCTGCACCGCCGAACGTGGCCAGTTTTCTAGATTACATGTCCCTGTGACTGCTGGCAAAGGTAGTCTGGAGGCTCATCTTCCTGCAGAAAGGGCATAACACAAATTAATAAGGCTCGAAAGTTCCCTATGTGTGTGTCTTCATGCTGGTTGTCACTGGGCCAGGTTACAGACCTACATCCAAACTCCTCCCACCATCAGTGTCACTTTGACAGGCCAAGGGTGCAGGCTACTGTCTACAGCATGAAGTGCATCAAGCACATATACAGGCAAGAAAATAACATACATCACAATCCACATCAATTAATGGAGACATCAATCACGTACTCACCCAAATTGATTACAGACATGGGGTGGATAAAACGCAACCCATCTCCACTAGGGGTGTTAACACAAGTAGTACAGCATCAGACAGGCCACAGTTATGAAGAAAGTCCAAAGCCCTTGTGTAAAATGTTGTTACACCGAACCATCCTAGCGAGCCCATGGATAAGGGAAGCAGGAGTGGCCTATGTGAGTCAGGACCCCAAGCTGCAAACACATACACGAGACAAGCTTGAAGGGCCCAGCTGGAACAGACAGTGGATGCTTTCAAAAGCCACAAAGCACCACACCGTCACATGAATGCACAATAGACAAACAATATTAAACTTTATTAACTAATTAAACTAATAATGAACAACCTACATAACCTAATTAAAATAACTATAAAATGGTTAATATTAACTAACTAAACTAAAAGGAAAAATCAAAAATGGGGTGAGGCACCCAGGAGGGGGGAGGTACAGGGTGCACCTCAACACCCACATGCGATGATGTTGAGACAAAAAACGAAAACCTCCATGGGCTCAACGCCTGCACGCCACGACCTGTGTGGGAGATATCTCGTCGTCCGAGTCCTGCTCATCCTGAAAAGAGCCTGACCATGCATAGCCGCAGCCTAGCCACAGCTTGCCCCTCGTCGGCAGCAAGTCTGCCGGACGGGTGAGCCTGGTTCTGTGCGGCGATGACACGTAGGTCTGCATGCAGAACCTCCCGTGATACGCGTGCTTCCTCCTGCAAGGTAACACAGGTAACACGTGTAACACGGAATTCTTTCTGTAAGGCCTGGCTGGACAACTGATGCACCTCCAGGCAAGCAGTAGCTCAGCCGAGATGTTACGCTCAAGCTGCGCAAACCTCTCCTATGCCCTCTCCCTCTGGGTCATCATGAGCACACCCAGAGTGGATCTGAGAGAAGCATACTCACCCTCCATGGCCTCCATGTGTGCCTCTGCATGAGCAGCAATTGCTTCACACAGAGACAACATTTCAGCCTGGCGTGCCCTGTCTGAGGCCGCCAGGCCCAGTCTGAGTGAGCGGGTCGTGGACTGCGGCGCCTGCCGCTGGAGAAGCACCTGCCTAGCAGGGGGAAGCACGGATTGGGCCACACGTTCCATGCTCACAGCGATGTTATCAAGTGCTGCCCCCTGCCGTTCTGAATTGGCAGTCATGTCTTGCTTCCACTCAGTATACCTCGGTGGCGCACGGCCACCGCGTTGCTGGGCTTGACACCTGTGGGACCCAAGGACTGGCCGTCCTCGTTGCGTTGGCACTCCCCACGGCGACACGACTACATGCCCCCATCGACGTGATGTCCCAGGCACATCAGCGACTTGTTTGGAGGGTGACGCTGCGTCCCGATCCACCACAGGCGGAGGTCTCACCAATGTCTGGCCCCTCAGTGCAGGTGTCGCGGACAGAGGAGTGTCCACATCAGAATCACTCACCCCTGACGTATGGACCTGATGCTCATCCAACTCGACATGGACGTCAGAGTGATCATCTGGGCTGGGCTCATTGCCAGCCAAAGACAAGATGGACTGTAGCACATGTGGGTTCTCGTGGTCTACCACCCCACGACCCCCACTTGTGCCGGGTTTCTGTTGTGATAACAACCCTGTGCCTGGCATGACAGCACCATCCTCTGGCTCCATTGCGTCATCATCTGAAAAGTGGAGAGAAAAAAATATTAGTACATCAGAAGCACATAACACACACACAAAGACATCACACAGACAGCCAACACATGAAGCAGATATGTCACACACAAAAGAGAACCTGCCATGCATGCCTGGTCAATTTGACATTGCATCAGTGAGTAGGCATGTAGAACGGTGTTACACGGCTCAGAAGTGGGTTGATGCAGTGCAGAACATGTGTACATTACTCACTATCTACATGAACACGAACTTCATGATGTGTATCAAAAAACGTGAATCCAGTGCAAGGGCAAGTTCAGGCATCACGTGCAATGTGCATGCAATGGGTTGCATATCTAAAAGCAAACCACCCCCTCCCTGAGTGAAAATGCAGGGATGCCTTGCCTGGTAGCAAAAGGGTGTCCACAGACCTGCGTATTGGCAGACAGTGTTGACTAGCATCAATGGCATCATCTGAGTCAACTGACAACACAGCAGATGATGATGAGACATTAAGCAGGACACATGACGAACCCTCAGTAGTACACCCATGTGTGCAGAAGCCACTACACCAGTTGGACAGAGTCAGTGGGCCTGAAACAGGGGGAGGACTGTGCCCCAAACAGACTGTGACACCCTAAACATGTGTGTGATGCATGACTGGGACAGAGTGGGCATGAGATGGCTGAAGAAATGCCATGAAATGTTGATCATCCTGGACACGTACTACAATGATCGTCCAGTCAAGGACACATAGGGGCATGCATGGAATGCACATGGAGCATGAATGGGCACTCATGTCCCTGCGGAGCATCTGCCATCTGCACAGTCCAAGTTAGACACCCTGCATGAAGGGCAGAGGATGTACCCCACTGCATGTGTCTGGCAGGTTGGCTGGTGGAAGTTAGCTTGTACACAGGAGGCTTGAACAGGCCATTTCAGTATGCCAAGATGATGCACACCAGTGCAATGGTGTAATTAGGATGCAGGTGGGTGGAGGGGCAAGGGGGCATGCCTACGTGGAGTACCCGCATGCAGGCAGAGGACACATGCACGTCAGTCATGCAATGACATAGTCCCAGTGCTGAGAGGAAAGGCACCCCTGGCTACATGCAGAAGGGCTAGTGAGCTAGAACATGGACTGGAGGGGCATCTGGGTGACTGACATTTGAGTTGGGTGCAAGTGTGATGATGAGGACAGTCCCCGTTTGCTCTACATGTCCACCATCCTGCACAGCAAGCATGCATCAGTGAAGCATTGCATGACTAGCACATGAGAACCATGTACACATAGCATGTAGTGGCAGTCAAGCACAACACATCACATAGGCAAACCCCACATGGGCTGGACATACACGCAACAACACTCATTGGACAGGGCATCAAAGTCCTGCATCTCTCCCACTCCTTGGACTGATTCTGCTGGTATGAACTCTGCAACGAGTGACTCATGCGGAGTGAGGTCATCCTCCTCAGGTGGTGGGCCACCGCCAGTCACCAGAGTCATGCTGTAATTAGAGTCACGTGTGGCCTTAGCGCTGCCTTTGAGGTCATCCTTCTTGCACTCGGCACCTGTGCGCACCTCATGGCCGAATGCACTCACATTATCTGTGACATGCTTCCAGTGGATATTTCGATGGGCAGCCGTAGTTTGACAATTCGGCCCCAATAGCATGTCACACCTGTGGGCCCGCACGTAGTCCACATGGGAGTCCAGTTCCTGCGCAAGGCTTCTTCATTGACGTGCAGGAACCCGTGGCTTTTTCTGGGGTCCCAGCCTGTGCTGCAGATGCAACCTTCCTCCTCTTGGATAGTGGTGTGTACCCTGGCTGGCGAATGCCACCCTGATCAGTGTTGCCAGTGGCATCGGTGGATTGAACCAAGGGAGTGGCAGGTGCAAGGACTACCGAAGGCCTGACTTGCGTCAGTGGCTGCTGGTTTCCCTGGAACCACAGCAACATCCGCTGTGCAAGGGTCATTGACCGCGACTGTCCTGGTTGGTAGACTCACAACCGGGGTGTTGTTGGCTGCATCTGCCCCTGCACTTGCCAACACCTGGCTGGTCGGGGTAGCAGATGACATTACTACCCCAAGGCATGTGTCTCGGTCAGGGCAGCCCTGCGTGCACCTACGGTGTTCCTCCTGACCTGCTGGAAATCTTCCATGGACTCTTCAAGTGCTAACGCAGCCTGCGCTGGCAGACCCTGAACCTTGGTGGTGGTGTCCACAGCTGCACCTGCAGCTACCACTACCCTTGGGCCCGTGGCAGTCGACGAAACGGACTGCCGGGTCACATGGGCACCAGTGCCAGATGCAGAAGCTGCATCTCTCGGAACCACAGGGAGTGGTGGCATGACTGCACCAACACATGACACAACATCGTGCCGAAGTGGCGCACCCCTACCTCTTCCCCCTCTGCGGCCACCCTGGACACCCTGGAGTCCCCCTACTCCCTGGTCACCCTGGCCACGTCCCTGACCACGCCCGCCACGAGGAGTATGCCCAGCTGAGGCGCTCCTCACCTTTGGTGGCCTCCCAACCATGGCACAGATGGAGTAGTGCCGGCACAGATGGAGAAGCGCCAATGGGAGGTGTACACGACAATTGTCCTGGGCAATTGGGGTGAAGGGGGTGGGATACAAGATGTTAAAAGCACCCCTGCACCTGCAAAGCTGTATGTGATCCCGGTGATGAAGTGATGGGTCACGCAATGCTCAGGCACCCCAAAACTGCAGTAAATCCGTGCACACAACCCCGGTAACCCACGTGTGTGGAATTAACCTCTGCAGTACGCGGTGGCACCCAGGGACACGAAAAACACATACGCGTGGGACACGCAGGCTACTATGACCTCAAAAACGGGTACGCGATACACAGGGGCACCCACAGTGGGAAAAATAGCGTGCGCGACTCACCGTCAGACTAGCGTGATAATGAAAAATACGCATAGCCAATACCCCCGCCAAAAGAAAAGATACGTCCCTGATCCGCAGTGAAGTTGTGATGGTGCACGAAAAAACACAAAGTAGCAACACACACATCGGTCTCCATGAAAGACACTTACAGCGAACTGCTGGCCCGCTCACCTTTAACCCGTGCTGAGGGAAACGCCCGCACATGTCACGTCACTTATGAGCTTAGGCCCTTTCCCTGGATTACACGCATTAACATGCGGACGTATTGTTTTTTCACATGCTGAATCACTATGCACCCGTCACGAGGGAAACGCCCGCGCCCGTAACATCACAGACGCACTTATGTGCTAAGGGCCTTTCCTCGAATTACATGCTGACGTGCACTTTTTTCACGTGCCAAATCACTCCGTATCAAGCTGGCCACGCGACAACACACGGAAGAGGCCATTTCCCTGCCCCCCAGAACCCCGAGCACACTCCCACCGCCATCTGCTGCTGCCTGCCTGCTGCCCACGTGCCCTGCTATTTGGTGCCTGCACGTCAGCCATCTGCAGGGGTCCAGTTGCTGTGTCCACCCCTGTTGGAACAGAAGACTCCCGGCTGGGATACCATCACTCCACAGCCCAGCCCCAGGACCCAGTTGCCCACCCACACCTCGTTTGGGGGTCGCCATGTCAGGGCAAACATCATCCAAGACCACTGGCGACCCCCAGCCAGAGAGGCAGAGGGCTGCCAGCTTCAGCGATAAGGAAGTTGGTATCCTGGTGGAGCAAGTTCTGGGGCATTATGATGCCCTCTTCACAACATCGTGCGCCGACAAGGAAGGACGGAGGAGGATCTGGACGGACATAGTGGGTGCCATCGACGCGGAGGGGCTTGCAATGGCGGAAGACGGTGCAGAGACATCCAGGTTGGTGGTCTCCACAGAGGAGGAGGAGGCCGCTAATGAGCCGCACATGGGGCCTGGTGGGGGTAGTACCACTGGTGCAAGTGGTGCAGTACAGGACCTGGGGCAGGAGGCAGCACAGGTCACCATGGAGGGGCCTGTGCATGTCACTGTCCCTGACCCTGTGACTGCACTACCATGCACCAGCAGGGTTGCCCCGTCCCAGGACCGTCCGCAGGTAGGGGGTAGGCCCACGTCATCTGGCACTCCACTACCTGCAGACGATGAGACCCGTGACCGTATGGGGTCCGTCCTGATTGGTGTCGTGTTGCGCACATGTGTCCTTCGTGATGACGTGCGTGCTTCCTGGGGGGACCATGCACGCCATCACGAAGAGCTGCGTGGCAATGTGGCACAGTTGGGAGGGGCCCTGG